>NC_073261.2:74750000-75412500 GCF_029289425.2 Pan paniscus | reverse complement strand
ATATATATATAAATATATGGCTATGTTGCAATAAAACTTTATCAAAAATAGGTAATGAGCCAGATTTGGCCTATACACCATAGTTTGTTTAACCCTGAGCCATAGTTTGCTCATCCCTGACCTAGATTCTAATTCTTAGGTAATACAGCATACTGTATAATCTTAGAAAATCAATATTTATAGATTAGATACGGGCACTGAAATATAAACCTGATGTGAAAACCTGACAAGTTTCTGAACTTAAGTTAGTCTCCCTCCTCACATAAAATTTAGATAAAACATGACAGACTGAATTTACCACATGACTTTATTGTAAGAAACAAGTGACTGCAAAATATGAAAGTACTTCAGAAAAACAGATATATATATATATATACACACACACACACACATCTTTACTTGTAAAGTATTATTATTATTATTATTATTATTATTATTAATTGGTCATCTTTTCAGCTCTATGTTTTAAGGCACCTAGAGGACTCACTTACTCTGGAATCACCATAGAGGATACAAACTACACAAAACATACTCAGAGCTGATCCAGTAATGCCAGAATTTAAGAAACACCTGGTAGACTTAGGATCCCATGGGGCTGCCATGTTAAGGAAGCAATTTCTAAAGTCAGACCCAAGGTACACTAGTCATGAGAGATGTCCGTCAAGAAGTCCTTCACCAGTAAGTTTGGAAATGCTGCATATGACGCTATGAACATGAGTTTAATTACACTATGAGCATTAGTACTAAAGAGATATTTGTCAAAAAGTTCTTGACAAATAAGTGTGGAACACTTACACCTATTTCAGAGGCTCACAGTGAATTATTATAAACTTAAGATGCTAAGATGTCCTGCATAAACTGTGCACCTTTGTCCAATTTCCCAAATGTGTATCTATTGAGATTTTTTACCTTGTGGGTGAAGCCAATTAACAGAGCTCCCCAAAACTAACTTTGAGGAAAGCTTTCATATAGATTATTCTGAACAGTTACATTCTTTCACCCTGGGTGTGGGAAAACTGCCCTACTAAACTTACATTTTTAACCACATAAGAGCAAAAACACTCATTTAGGTATTTACTTACATTTAATTTGTCTGT
This sequence comes from Pan paniscus, assembly GCF_029289425.2. Lineage (NCBI taxonomy): Eukaryota > Metazoa > Chordata > Mammalia > Primates > Hominidae > Pan > Pan paniscus. The sequence goes on along the minus strand of NC_073261.2, from coordinate 75,411,403 downwards.
CATTATAATGGAACTTTTACTTATAAACAATTTTATGGAACCCAACCAAATTTATAAAATTATTTAAAGCAGTATAAAAATTACACTCACCTCAATATACTTTAAAAAAAACGCAAGACTTATTCCAAACATGAAATATTTCTGATTTAAACTTTAAAAAATCACAGATAGATATCTACTGGAGCACTATCAAGACACAGTGACTTAAATAACTTTGTGCTGAAGGCACTAAAAGCTATTAAATCCAAACATTTGTTGCTTTTGCTGACCATCAGGAAAGAAGGTTGAAAAATAACTGCATAGTTCATGACTTTCCTATATATGTGGCTTTCTGATTATTGGGTTTCTTCTGGTGGCTTTTTCACAAACTATTTAATCAAGAAAGGCAATCCTATTCTTACTGGGCAGGGAATAGCTGAGTAATGATTTCTCTTAACTCCAAATGTTTCTTTCATTTGCAACCAGAAATTTCTTACATGACAAAGACAAACATTTTTGTCTAGTCATGTGTTTTGATATAGAAGTTGAATCTCCCTTTGGAGCTAAACATAAAAATTAACCAAAATCAACTCATATCAAAATCAACATGATACCCTTTTTCTAGCATTTAGCAGTCTAGCATAATCCCTGACATGTACTAGGCATTCAAGAAATGTTTGGTGAATGAATAAATGAAGAAATGAATCAGACATTTGTCAAATACTGTAGTTCAAATATACAAATACTATTATTTTAAAATAATTTATATTGAATAATTTAAAAATATATTCTTAGTCCAAATATCCAGTAATTCAAAAGATCTGAAACAGTGATAATATGTTATTACAGTTATTCATTTCAATATCATAACCATTCTTTTCCCATGCACGGCAATGGAGAACTAAGAAATTTTATTCTAGACAAGATAATATACCCATTCATGATACACAGACACTAGATACATAAAACTTAATTATAGAGCTTAGATTATATTCTAACCAGTGAATATGCTTCTTGTGATTTTTGGATCCTAGAATCCATCAATTAAAATTCAATATCATAATATTCCCTTACAGAGGAATAGGGCACTCCTGCCTTGAATGCTTAGGCAAAGGTACATATCCAAATAAAACCAATCATGTTAAAGCTACGAAGGGTTTCCCTCATTTCCAGTGAAATAGACATGTATAATATCTACTTAACAGTACACTTGCAAATTTTTTCACATTAGTGAAAAGGGAAAAACTTGTTTTCTCATCACGCTGAGTATCAATTTGATAAGTTTACATAAGCCACAAAATATTGGTTTCATTTATTCAGACAGATAATATGGTTCCTACCATATTCCATTGCCATTTATGAAACATTTGCTTATCTCAAAATACATTAAAAAATCCTTCCCACATAATCCTGGAAAGTTATTTATTTTACTTTAAAATATATTAATATTTCAGAACACACTTCCCAGGACATCCTTACAACGCATATGGCACAGACACCACATTTCTTCAATAAAAAATAAAAGCCATTTGTCTCTAAATGCACTTGAAAAGATTTCTTGAGGTAATTTTTGTTTTCTTTACTCTCAATGAACAGAATTATTAACATCTGAATATTGACAACTTTTTAATCATCAAACGTCCATTATATATTATGGCAAAATTAATAAACTGTAACATGGCAATTTAGATAGATCCAAAATTTCACAAATGATATAAGATATTGTTCTAAGTATTTATACGCATAAATCATTGCTAATCCCTGGATACCTTTTATAAATAAAAAAGCCAGATAACAAAAGAAGCAATAAAAAACACACTTAAAATATACTGTGCAAGGAAAGTACAATTGAATGCTTTTAAAAATATCAGTACTCTGGGCAGGTTAATATTTGCCAAATTCATTTGCTCCTTTGAGGTTTGCTGGTTGATCTGAATTTATTGGAGTTCATTTCATTGCTTTAGAACTCACTAGCATTAGAATTCTGATGATTGAGGGAGCAGCTAATACACACTGCCCCATTTAATCTTAGAGTAGGTTTCTAAAATAATAGTAAGAATTAACCACTTTGGAACCTCAGAGTAGCCATATCACAGGCAAATGTCTCTTTCAGGCAGTCACTAATTGAGCCCAGTTACTTTTTATTTGTCCTTCAAGATACCACACTGCATAGAGCTTATTTGGAAGTCTAATTTTTTGTGAGAACTACTAGGTTATTTACAAGTAGGGACAATGAAACAGACACACTTTCCCTTGGAGAGTTTCCAGAATACTGTGAGTTTCCTGAATAGGTATTTCCATGAATTCAATATGGCTTATCCACCAATTTTGGATCTGGTGGAATACACCAAAATAAAAAGGCTTACTACAAAAGCTGACAACCAGGGAGCAGAAAACTGCTAGATCTGTTCTATAAACCCAAGGAAATATATATAATTAATTAGTCCAGCATTTGTTAATAAGAAGACTGTTCTTAGGACTGTCCTATTAAAAGTTGAGTGAGAGGAACCTGAAAATACCTTTGTCACTATTTTGTCCAATTCAATTAAATTATATACATAAATTTTATTACATATTCTTATCTCCATAATAACATGTGGGGCTCAAAAGAAAGGGAAAACATTCACTATATTCAACCATATAATACTGAGTTGAAATAGGGATTTAGTTAAACAAAAAGGATGAAAGTGTTGCTGGTTTTAAATGTGTCTAATTTAGTTACTTACCTTTCATATCAATTCTGATGTTTCGAAGAGTCAGATAATGGCATCAAGAAATAGACTTGGCTGAACAGTCTACACATACTCATACTGAAACATACTCTTTAAAAATATTATTAATAAAGTTAATAAAATCAAAATGAGGAATCCAAGGGACAGAGAAGGCCACAATTCTGATACAATAATTCTTCTTCGTCTCTAGAATGAAAAAATCATTCTCACTCTCATTCTTCCTAGTGCAATCCAGACATCCTGCAAAGTTTTCCCATGGTACCACGTTTCTGAGCATAATACATGGTGTGGTTTCATTCCTACTCAGGCCTTCATTCTCCCAGGAGCTTCTTATTGTTTTTATAATTAAAGTATCTTCTGACTTCTTGGAAAAACTAGGAGGTCAAAATAAAAACTTTTCCCAGAAAGCTTTTACTGGCACAGCCAGAACTTGCCATACACTAATATTTGCTACCTTTGTATTTCATGGGTTAGATATTCCCACAGATGAGTGGTTCCAGAGCCACACACAGCCTTTTCTTGGTATTATATGTCTCACCTATTTCTGTTGAAAGTGTGTATGTACAAGGAAGATTTGGGGAAAACTACAATTTGACTGGAGTTTGTACCATCCCCTGGGTATCATGCTAACTTACGTAACTGTGAAGGCAGGAGGAGATTAATTAAAGTAAGAATATGTGTGCAAGTGCTAGCTATTTGCTAAGCAGAATAACAACACTGGAACTATCTCCTGGCCTGATGTTTAGAGCAACATATAAATGTTCTCAAAGCTTTTCCACTTGTTTCTTTTTTTCCATAGTAATCTGGGAAAGTGGCTGCATTATTTCCTTTTCTTCTGGATTCTATAAATCTTTTAAAACATGTGTCAAGGTATTAGCTTCATAAATACTTCAAGTAGGGAAACTATACAGAAGGGAAAACAGAAATGTGTGGACTTTGGAGATTGCAACAAAAAAGAAAAGATAAAAACATACATGTCAAATTATATATCTAGTTATTTTTTAAAATCAATTTATCAGAATACCCATTTGACAATTTAGGCTGGTTTTCACTGGAGAAGCACATTAACTCAGTTAAGTGTCTGAATTTCTTCTGTTAAAGAGAAAAAGAAGGCAAAGTCAGAAAATCACATATTAACAATGAATTGAAGACTGTACTGGGGCGTGCATGTATCACGGTTTCTCACCTTTGTTGCTATTAACATTTTGTATCGGATAAGTCTTTCTTGGAAGGGACTATTCTGTGCATTTTAGAATGTTAAGTAGAATCCCTGGCACTAAATGCTACTAGTGTGCCCCGCCCAAATTCACCCCCAATTCTAAGCTGAAAAGCAATAATTTTTGTAACATTATTTCGGTAACAACATTTAACAGCATTTTGGTAATAATAAGCAGTCACACAGAATGTGAGTGTAAGCGCTAGGGTCCATGCTAATAACTTTTTACAAAGATACCTTGTTTATTAACCACAGAAACAATAGCTTTAGATCTAATTATCATCACCATTTTACAGAAAAGAAAACAGAGTCTCAGAGATATTAAATAACCTGAGAGTTCTAGTCTGTAATCAGTGGTCAGTGAAATTATGTCATGGCTGTTTGGAAAGCTAATATAACAAGACATTTCTTTCATGGAAAATGGCAGTGGACTGAAATTTAATCAGGGCCTCTGTTCTGACCTCAGCCAAAAAATGTGAGGTCCCTGTATGTCAGTAGTAATATACTGGGAATTAATGTATTAGATTGTATTCAATTGCTCCAGGACAGCAGTTTGAAACAATGTATTAGAAAGAATAGGTTACAGCTCAGGATAATTCCTTGGAGATGTGCCTTGGGGGCAACCTGAGGGACAAAAGGGGATGAGATGAGAGGAGACTGGCTGAAGGCATCCAGTGTTAGTGGTAGTAAGTATGACTGTGAGAGAAAAAATTGTACCTTAAATAACGGCAGAAGAGTAATACATTTTGCTTAGCTTCTGATTTGTTTATTTCTCAAAGGGGATAGTACTATATCTGAGGCACAAAGCCTGTAAATCTGTGAATGCATATGCATATATGGATTTCACAGGATCAGAGAATGTGCTGACCTTTAGTGGGTAGCGGTTGGGGTACTAAATGTCCCATAATGCAAAGGACAGTACAGTATGCTCATTGAGCTTTCAAATGTCCCGCCAGATACCCAACTGGATGAATAACTTGTGTATAATTATCTGAGCCTAGAACCTAGCTTAAAGTAAACTGAACACCAAGTATTTTTGGCACACCTTTATATAGTTCACTAATTTTTTTTCAGAATACAACAACTATGCAAACCTGGAGGAGTTTAAAATATATTTGGTTTGGAAATTTACCAAGAATTCCTCACTATTTCAAAAAAAAAGTCACCAACTGTAACATCTCTCATAGTACGAGTCACCGATGTAACACAGCTCCATTAGTGTGCAAATGTAGCTTCATATTCACGCTTCTTTTAGGTAAAAGCAGCTGCCTACCTCACTATGTCTTCTATTACCCTCATGCCTGAACATCTGCATATTGAGATACACAGAATTTTATAAAAATATTTTTCCTCATATTTTTCCTTCATATTACCATTATGGAATTATAGTGATTTTAAAAATAATATATGTTATATAATCTATGTTATCTATCTCATATAACTGGATTATCTATGAATTTCATTTTTAGAGTAGCAAAATTGTACATGAATAAATATATTTTATAAAAAGAATATACTGAATCTGAGACCCTGTCAAAAATTCTATCTTTTCTCACACATACAAATACAAGACAATTATAAACTTAATAAACATTATTTATAGAATTGGACCAGATAATTTAAAGAAAAGAGAATTCTACAATGTAAAACCCTTTAATATAAGCTGTTTTAATAATTGGAAAACAGAATGAATAATGTTTTTGTTTGTCATGCCCAATTATTTCAACAAGTTTTTATTAATAACTTGCTACATGGTAGGCACAGCTGTAGGTGTTGGAGATATAGAGGTAAACAAGTCTGACATGATCTATGCTACCACGGAGTTCTTATTTTCAAAGTGGAAGGTAGAAAATAAATAAAAATGAACTAGAAGAGCAAAGTGCCTCTGATGAGCATGCAGAAGCATGTTTCAAAATGTCTGTGGTGAGATAAATAGATCAGCAACACACCAGTCCATGCAATTTGGCAGCAAATAACTTCTGCAGTCTAGCTGCTGTTTTTTCTACTCTGAATCATATTCCCCCTTTCCTCATCTATGCCAGATTCCACTAAGCTTCAACCCTACCCTCCCATTTTACATACATTGCCATTTTAATTAATTAAGTGGAAAAGTTTTGACCCATCAACCAGAGCTCAAGCTCCTAGAAGAAGTGAATCGTGTCTTATGCTTCTTTGTGCTCCATTGTGTCCCCAGTAAAGTGGTATACACAGGAGGTAATCCATAATGATCAATATATACGGAGGAGAAAATACTAACAGAGAGGAACACTGTCACCCTGGCAAGAAAGGGCAGGTGAATGGGAGACTGAATGGGAGATTTAAGAAGTAGACTCTGACTCTCCCTTAATAACTTATTTCCACTTCCTGATGGAATTGCAGAATAGGATGAGTATAGACCCATTATGAATAGCACATCCATTGAACAAAGTTGAAATTCTGATTTAGCCATTTATTATTGTAACCTTAGGCAAATACCTCAATGTCTCTGAGTCACACTTTCCTAACAGAGAACAACGAAAACCTAATGAGGCTGTTACAACATAATGCTTCAGAAGCCCATAACAAATTGTCTGGAATATAGTAGTTAAGTCAATAAGTATAGTTCATTTTCAGTTCACTATTTTAAGAGTTGTGCTTTCATAACTGGCAACAAATGGTATAAGCATTTTACGTCATCAGGACATATCAAACACATCATACATCATGTGAACTCCCTAAAAATTGAAATTGAAGAAAAAAGCTACAACAAGAAAAAGTAGTATTACAGTATTTCTATGTTCAAGTGACAATTTTTTTTTTTTTTTTTGAGATGAAGTCTCGCTTTGTCACCCAGGCTGGAGTGCCATGGCATGATCTTGGCTCACTGCAACATCCGCCGCTGCCTCCCAGGTTCAAGCGATTCTCCTGCCTCGGCCTCCCAATAGCTGTGATTATAGGTACCCGCCACCATGCCTGGCTAATTTTTGTATTTTAGTAGAGACGAAATTTCACCATGTTGGCCAGACTGGTCTTGAACTCCTGACCTCAGGTGATCCACCTGCCTCGGTCTCCCAAAGTGTTGAGATTAGAGGCATGAGCCACCACGCCCATTCTCAACTGACAAATATGAGTCACACCAATTGTCATTCCATGGTATATTGTAGATAGGTTAAAAGTAAAATCAAAGGGACAAAATATAGAGACCAATTGAATAAAAAACTTTTCATAGCTGAATCAATACTTTCTAAGCATTCAAGGTAGGAACTCCTTAGCCCCCACCCTCCTAAATAAATGCACATAAAAGCACACACCCTTTTTAATGGTACTAAAAGACCTAGAGTATACATTTTAATGAAGTTAATCACTACTTCCTCTCTCTGAGTAGAAATAATACATATCATATATAGGAATTATATATATCAAATCTCACTCCTTATTTTCATTATATCTTCTTTCTCTCAGGATGTTTTCTTTCTTCAAATGAAAGTGAAACAGTATGGTATTACATTACTGCCCAACTTCAGCTTTAATACAATTATTTTAAAGCTATTCAACCAGTTCTTTTGAAGGGATGGCGTTATGTGGACCACCTTGTATAAACTTCAATTCTCATGCTCTCTACATATTGCTGTCAACATTCAGTTCATTGCAGAGCTTACAGAGTATACTTCACTGATGTAAATGCTACTCACACAGAGTCCAACCCAGAGCGGGTTCAGCCATTTATGGGGCAGAACAGGGACATGCAGGAATTAGGGCATAGACAGACTCACTTGAAGGGAGTAACCAATCAAGAAAGTTCCAGCAGAGCTGGGAAAGAAACCTGAATGGGTAGACAGGTAGTCCAGGCAGTATGCTGGTACGCAGTAGGCACAGTTCAAAGAAAGAAGAGAAGCAGGCAGGGAAGCTGGAGGAATAACCTTGGACAAAAGAGGTTTGGCCAGAAGGCCTGGCATGCAAAGCTTACTTCCAGTTCTTTATAAACTGTGAATCAAGGCAGAGTTGGAGTTTCTATGAATTAGGTACTCAACAGGAGCTTCTTCACAGAGGTCCTTATTACTAAAACCAGAATTCACTGTCAGAACTGGAATGGCAAAATGAGAGACTTGATGGTATCACCAACTGGGTCAGGATACAGGATGGTTCCAGGACCTGGAGAGATTGGTGTACAGCATTTTTGCTATAGGAGATAAACAGATTTAGCCAAGAAGACCAACTCAACTGGCACTTACACATGGGGTGCAGCAGGTGAGGAAGACAGCTGGGAAGATGAGAAAAGGGAAAGAAGCAGGTGCAGGGTGTATTTCCTTCATTTCTACTCATCTCTATCTCTCACACACACACGCACACACAAACTCTTACATAATTGTCTGGTTAGGGAAGTAACATTTTAATTCACAGCTGACATGGGTCACTATTCATACAATAAAACATATAAAGTGGAGGCTGCAAATAATTATGTACCAGAGATTCTGTGAGCAGGATGAAAACCATAGTTCACAAAACTGTTAGTAAATAAAAAACAGGAGAGGGACGGCTGGCCCTGACTGTCACCAGCAGTGTATAGTCACAGCTCTTCAGTGGAGTTCAAAGAGTAATTACAGAGGAGTGAGTTAAATTCTATAAGTGCTGGTTACACAGCATTTAATGCAATGATCTATTTAGCCATCATGCTCCTTCTTTAAGAGGAAAATTTTAAAGCAGGCTTTTTAAAAAGTGACATTGAAAATATGGCAGCTTAAAAGTAAATTTTATTAGTAAACCACATATGAAAGCTTTGAAATGTTCCCTTAAGCTATGTCAAAGGATCATAAATAAGTATAACTGTCAACAGCAGAACAGCGCCATTTTTATATATGAGTAGACAGCACAGAGAGGTTAGGCAACTCATTTATGCCAGACAGTTAGATAACAGCAAGTTGAGATTGAAAGCAATTCTCTTGGATGGATACAGTGAAGCTGCCTTTCTTTTTTACATTTCCCAAGAACATATTTAGAGAAAATGCAACACTTCATTCTCAATCATAACTTAGCACAGAAACTGCCAAATAGAAAGTGTTTGATAATTACTGAGGGGGGAATGATTGAATTTATAAATGAATAAATTATATAGCCTCTCCAACAAGTTCTGTAGCTACAGACTGGGGAGGACAGTCCGTTTTCCCAGAGTCTGCCGGGCAGCAGCTGGGTTAGCAAAACACATGAAACATGTTTGTGAGAAAACAGCATTGGAAAACTAGTGCCTGGCTCTACCCTAAAAACTCAGATCCTCTTGAGGTATGATTCTTTTTTAAATGTCCAGTTAGTTCTTCCAGGGAAGCAAGGCTAATACGGTTGTCTCCCTTATCCACATTTTCACTTTCCAAAGTGGCTGTTACCAGAGGTACACAACAGTAACATATTTTGAGAGAGAGAGATCACATTCACATAATTTTTATTAAAATATATTGTTATAATTGGTCTGTTTTATAAGTTATTGCTGTTAACCTCTTACTGTGCCTATTTTATAAATGAAATTTTGTTATAAATATGTATGGATAGGGAATAACATAGTACACAGGTTTTAGTACTATCTGCAATTTCAAGCATCCACTGGGGGGCCTTGGAACATATTCCCCACATGTAAGGGGAGTAATCGCTATACATAATACTAGCTACTTACTCATTAACGTGATGGGCTTAAAACAAATACACTTTAAAAGTAAGATTTAGCTGGGTGTGGTGGCTCATGCCTGTAATCCCAACACTTTGGGAGGCCAAGGTAGGCGAACTGCTTGAGCCCCAGAGTTCAAAACCAGCCTGGCCAATGTGGCAAAACCCTGTCTATACTAAAAATACAAAAATTAGCTGGGTGTGGTAGTGCATGCCTATAGTGCCAGCGACTCAGGAGGCTGAGGCAGGAGAATCACTTGAACCCAGGAAGCGAAGGTTGCAGTGGGCGACAGAGTGAGACTATCTCAAAAAATATATAAAAATAATAATAATAATAAATTTAATTTAAAAAATAAAAAGCAAGATTTAACATTTATAGAGCTTAATCATTATTTCGTTTACTGGCCTAAATGCCTTACAGATGACATTCATCCTAACAAAGTCAATGAGGAGGTAATATGGTCAGCCCCAGTTTACATACATGGAAGCTCAAGGATGGGAAGATCAGGTCTTTTCCCCAGAATGAAAGAGCAGAGGGAGTTTGAAACCAGAGCTGACACTTTTACCACACACAATAGTATCCATTAATATGAAGCAATAAGGATGCCATGAAAGATGGAATTGGGAGTATGTGGGGTTAGAATAAGTTAGCTAAAATGTTCTCTATGCTTGGAATGTCACGGTAGTGACTACCAAGGCTTCTTTGTACAATACTCTTTTCTCAAGATTTGTGCCCTTGGGTAAACCCCTATTCCATGATCAAAAAAAAAATTCAGTAAAAGAACCTGTTGGTCAAGATGATGCAAGCAGACATCAAGATAAACCTGGTTTCAAATTTTGGCGCTGACACTTATTAGCTATGTGTCCTTGAGCAAGTTATTTAATCTCTCTCAGCTTCATTTTCAGGATATAAAAGGGGAATCATAATAACTCACATAAATTTTTTATGAGGTTATAAAGTTCTGAACCAGGGGCCATTACGCCCCATAAGGCATTTTTGGTATCATAACTGGGAGTGGATGTTACCGGCATTTACTGAGTAGAGGCCAAGGATGCAGCTAAATATCCTGCAATGCACACAATAGCCCTACAACAAAAATTTACCCAGCACAGAATGCCAATAAAGCCAGTAAGTTGACAAAGCCTTAAAGAAATACATTTGTGATATCCCTGGCATAATATTAGCAATCAATAAATGATTCTGCGGCTTTATCATATGTATGAAATTTGTGAAGTAATTTTGGCCAAAGTTTTAAATATTAAACACTAAAGGATTCTTATTCCTTCTTTAATCCAGAAGAGAAAAAGTGATTTATTCTTAATTACTTTTGTCATGTTTGATTTCTTGTAAAATATTGTTTTTTCTGATTCTTCCCCACATTAAATGAAATTATAATACATTTCAAATGACATTTAAAACAATTCATAAGTTAAGCTATCATTCTGGCCTGGAAGTCTTGGTGGCTTATAAATGATTTATAGTATCCACTGAGAACAGTGGAGAATATTTTAGAAATGAAAATAAAAAACAAGGGATCATTCAAGAGTTAGCTTTTTTTGTAGTGGAATCATTCCACCCCTCTCTATTGTCTAAGGAAGTAAGTTGCAGCACATCTTTAAGAAAATACTACAGATCAGAATCCTCTGTTTATTTGTCTTGCGCAATTGTCTCAGTGCCTTTCTGGGCCAAAGTTTTGTTTCGCTTGGTTTCTGAAAGCATCAATCCTGGAAATGGGACCATTTTCCTGGAATATTTGGAAAGATTTTAATCAGAAAGTGTGGTCAAGGGAACGAGAGATTCCTATGTTCAACAGAGAAGACAGCTGCAAAATAAAACTCCTTGCTTTGGAGTTCAACATTAATAAGCTGTCTGTGTACCCACTAGAATTCTAGGTACAAGTATAAGCACCAGAAACTCTCAAACAACACTGGCTTTTGTAAAATAGGATCTCAAAGCCTTCATTTCAGCTCTCAAAAGTTAACATATATACTATTTACAAATTAGTAATTTGCATTCTTCTTTTACCTAGGAACATGTCTTTACAAAACTACTATTGGTGAATGCTTTTGTAATAAGCTTGTTTTTTTTAATTCATTTATGGAGTATTTATTGATATTTTTATAGAAAGTCAACTGATTTTTGTGAATTGATCTTGTATTTTGCAACCATGCTGAACTAATCAGTTCCACTTTCCTTAGCCTTTTCTGTATGCAAGATAATGCCATTTGTAAGTAGAGGTAGTTTTATTTCTTCCTTTCTAGTCTGGATACCTCTTAGTTTCTTTTCCTTACCTAAGTACCCTGGCTAGAATCTCCAAGACAATGTTGAATGGAAGCAGCAAGTGAGCATTCTTGTCTTGTTTCTGATTTAACGGGAATGCAGTCAGCAATCATTCAGCAGCTGTGTGATCTCAGCATCTGTGTGAATTTCATAAATTTTCTTTATTAAGTTGAGGAACTGTCCTTCTATTTCTAGTTTGCCATTACAGTGATTTGTTTCCAAACATTAAACTAACATTGCATTCTACATCCTACTTAATTATGATGTGGTATCATTTTTAGATTTTGTCGTAGTGTCTTTGCTAAATTTTTCTTCAGAACTTTTGCGTCTACATTCATGAGATACGATCTATAGTTTTTTAAGTTACTTTGTCTAACTTTGATGTCAGTATAATTTTTAAAACAGACAATAACAAGTGTCGGTGAAAATGTGGAAAAATTGCTGATTTTTCTTATCATACACTGCTGATAAAAATTTAAATGATGCAACCCCTTTGGAAAGCAGTCTGGCAGGTTCTTAAAATGTTAAATATACAGTTACCGCATGACCCAGTGATTCCACTGTCATATACATACTCAAGAGAACGGAAAATATATGTTCACATAAAAACTTGCTTATAAATGTTCAAAGTGTTATTCATAACAGGTAAAATATAGAAACAACCCAAATATCCATCAACTGATGAATGAATGAATAAAATATGCTATATTCACAAAGTCAAATATTATTCAGCCATAAAAAGAAATGAAGTACTAATACATATTACAATATTAGGACATTATGCTAAGTAAAAGAAGAGAGTCCCGAAATGCCACATCTTATATGATTTCATTTGCATGAAATGTCCTGAACAGGTAGGTCTATAGAGCTATAAGTAGATGAATAGATGCCAGGAACTGGGGACAGTGAAGAATGGGAAGGACTATAAATGGTTGTGGGTTTCTTTTTGGATAATGAAAATATTCTGGAATTAGACAGTATGACAGCTGCACAATCTTCGGAATATGCTAAAATCCACTGAATTGTACACTTTAATTTTATGGCATGAGAATGATATATCAAGTTACATGTTATGCACACATACACACATATGCACACATATCTATTGCTGATCTCAGTTTCAAGAAACATGGAAATTAAAACTAGAAATAACATTTCTTTATAGCTCATGTAAACATGCTGTTTTAACAAATGAAAACCTGAGACACAGAGAAGTTAAATGACTTGTCCAAAATCGCAAAGTTATTTATATGAAATTTCAAAAAATTACTTATAGTCCTGGACTGCTTCTATAACCATTTTCTTATACACAAAAATTCTCCGATGTTGAAATCATTAAAACAAAAACAAAGTACTACTTTGACTCTTCCACTGTTCTCAAAAGAATTTTTTTTTCATGTCATGTTGCTTTCTCTTAAGTTGTAAGAAATGTCCTGGGACTCCTCTTATCTAACAGATGAAAAAATAAACATTAAGGATCAGGTATTTATCTCCATAAAAAGGTTAGCGAGAAAGAGAACATCAGATCTGCCTCCATAAGGCATTAATTTTCCATATCAGATGGAGACAGAAGCTCTTCAAAGGACTTAACAACTTTTTCCCAGCTTTCTTTCTCTCCTCATCCCTCCCTCCCTCCCTTCTTCCCTCCTTCCCTCCTTTCCTTCCTTTCCTACCTAGCAATGTAACTTTTCTTAAGCAGTCATCTCTTCTTAGGGTAAATGTACTCCGCATTTTAAATGATTTGAAACCTACCAAGGTCTGTTTTGACCTAAATAATGGAGGCGTAAAAAAGAATTATTACAGAAAATAAGCACTGTGGTAAACCCCAAGCTGGTGAAGTTGGTGCACAACAGGAGAGACATATTATCACCTACATGGAGGAAGTATATATGACACCCATGGAAGGACCACACAAATCTATGAATTTCTAGACCTTGCTTCCTCTCAGGATTTACCTTTAGCTTCTCAGGCATGAACTTGCAGAAGCTCTCTGGCAGAAATGAGTGCTCAGAGTATTATTTACAGTCTGCCTCTGGGCCTATATCAGGGGACTGCAAGGGCTCTTCTACCCTGTACGTTAGCAGACAAGATGTAAACATTTAACCAAAGCAATAAAAACAAAAAAAGGCAAACATACATCAAAACCAAAATTGTGTATTTCCAAGAAAATTACTATTCTCTACTGAGTTCTCACAAATTAACTTGTAACTTCATAGTCAAAATATCATATAAAGCTAACATAATTTAAGCAACTGTCTCTGTTAATCCTTACATTGGTCTCATTGCCACCATTTTCGGTTGAGTAGTATATAAGTTTTTGTAAAAATTAGGTAACATTTGGAACAAATGAACACGTGATTTTTTTGCCTACTCTCTATTTACAAATATGCTGATACAGAGATAAGACTTTAAAGATTATATGTCCATTGACAGAGAAATAATTATTTATTCCCATCCACTATGATATTTGTTTCTCTCAATAATCCTGTGAATTGACTCCAGCATATATGATAGAGGCCCATTTACAAATAAGTACATGATAACATGTATTCAAATTACTGGGAAATCTTGTTAAAATGTAGATTATTTCTCATTAGGTATGGACCTAAGATTCTGCATTTCTAGCAAGCTCTCAGGTGATGCTGATGCTTCTAATTCTCATATCACACTGTAAGAAATAAACACACTCTAACCACTAGAAAAAAAAGGGTTATATATGAGATGGATCCATCATTTGCTTTAAATAATTGCACTATACTGACCAAGGCTATAGATGTTGATCTAATCATATGGTTTATTGTCTTCCACAACAACAACAACAAAAAACCCAACCAGATGCTAGGAAAAAAACACGGACTTTTATAGACAGAGTAATGGGGAATCCTTAAATCTAGGAAGTTAAATTGAAAAAGAAAGGCTATAATATGATTCATTTGAATTAAGCTAAGCTATTTGGAGAAAAATCATTGTAATATCATCAATCAGATCAGATATTTTAACCAATGATTCTAGTCCCTCCAAGAGTACTCTCTGCTTCTGGCCCAAAATGACCCCAAATGGCAATCCAGACACAGCATTTGTGATGTTGAATCAGGGTCAACAAGGAGGGATTTTGTTAATTCCTTTCCTCATAATATTATCATTTGTATATAGATACATACAACCATATTCTCCACAAAATGGGTTAGTATACCATCTGTTATCTTAGAAAATCTAGACGCTTTTCTATTAGCTATTACAACTGAGAATAATTTCTGGACTAGGCCTGCTAGTTAAAAAAAAAAAGAAGAAGAAAAAATTAAATAAAAAACTAAAGGCAATATAAGAAATCTCAAGCATTTGCAGAATAAACTTGCATTTTACCTTAAAATAACTTTTGCACCAATGAATGATTCTGAGACTGCTGCTGACTATTTTCCAAATTAACAGAATACTCTCACCTTCATTTATATTGAGAGTTTCCCATACTTGCATAAATAACAAACGGCATGCCAATGTATTCTACACCTGTCTGTTCCACAATTGAGATGTTCCTGCAGTTAATATTAACAAAAGGCGCCTCTCCCTTCGGTCTGTAATTCTGTCACTGTTCTTCCTATCTACTTTCCAGTTAAAATTCTGATTATCTTCCTGAGTATCCCTTGAGGCCTCTTGTTTCTTTTTTAGTAGTTGCTAGGCAAGTTCTATGCGAATGCTTTAAAACATCAGAACAATCCAATGATGGGTATCCTCTTATAGAATGCTTCATGGAAATTTAAACCTGGCCTCCACACATTACAGCTTCCACATTAATGGTATTCTCTATATATTCACAGAGCCAAGTGGTTTGTTTGTTTGTTTAATTTCCCAAAGTAACTATGTTCAAGGCCCTGAGACTCAGTCTACAAGCTTATGGGATCTCATTGTCTTATGTTAGCTTTCTTATGTTGATGGTGACTTAACTATTAGTTTTGCCTCTGAAGTTATGATTTTGCTATAAATTGCCTTTAGTTTTTTGAGTTTTCATGAATGTTGATTATAAAAACAAATTAAGCTTCACCAAGAAATCAAGTTGACCAGTTCTGTGTTCAATTAAATTTTCGCTCCCATATGATCTCAATTTTCCAGACCACAGGTGAATGCTTCCTAAGATTTCATTCATTATCAGTCAACCAGCAAGTACTGAATATGTTCCACATGTTTAGCATTAAAGAAAGCATTCAGAAAAATACAGCCAAGATCATCAGAATTGTGCAAAAATGGCTTAGTCCTGTTGTCTAGGGATTAAGGAATGTCTCTCTGAAGTAGGTTATAGGAATAGTTACTTTACAACAGATTTTTCCCAAGGAGAAGAAACTCTATTTCCTTCACATTAAAAGTACACAAGTGTTGTCTTAATTGTACACAAAGTTGAGAAAAGCATGTGTTGCAAGTGAATAATTTCCCTTTTTGTTCTTTAATCTGACTAGGAATTGCCTCATTAATCTGCCCATTTTTACTTCACCACAACACTTACCAGGATGCTGCTGCCTATTAAGATTGTTCTGATGTTAAAAGACAAACAACAACAACAAAAGAAAAACACTGACTCAGACATGGCCTTTCTAAAGTGGGAACAGCTGCCTACCTTCTCTCCTTCCTTTTTCCCTCCTTATTTCCTTCCTTCTTTCTCCCTTTCACTTTCCTCCTTTCATTCCCTGAAAACATTCTATACTGGTCAAATGGACAACGAGGAAAACTATATGTAGCAGTTTCTTTAATGTATCTTTGTATATGCCAAAGTACTTCCCCCTTACTATCTTTCCTCCAAATGCTTTATTTTTAATTTTCCCCAATTGACGAATTTATTTTGCAAGTATATAGGTTTGAACTATGTGTTTACACACAAGTGACACAGAGAATTCTTCAGCAGTCATTATTAATGGAGATGTTGCCAGTTTACCTGAATGAGGAAGACACCAGCATTGACATACATGTTTAAGCAAGATATGGTGATTTTTCCCTTGAATATATAAAACAGCGGAGTGACTAACTGATAGCGGTGTTACCTTTAAGCAGATTCCTCTATTCTGTTCATGAAGAACGTAGATCTTCCTAAGGAAAGTTGTGTTTGAATAAATGCCTTTCTTCTGTTTATTGAATAACTAGAAAGTGCTTCTTTCAATTTAGCATACACAATGTTCTGAAAATAGCCAACTCAATAAATATTTGTTTAATGAATTATGGTATCCTTGCACTAGGCATCAGTCCAGTTTAATTTGAGCTCAAATAATACAAACATATGTCATTGTCCTTCTCTTTATGAAAAATAGAGCAACATACTAATCAACATTTAATTTTTTGCCTACTACGCAGAAGAATATGAAATGAAGGTATTAAGATCCAGTTATGCTATTTAGTGTATGTTATTTCGACAACGATTACAAAATCTTTGTCATCTCAACTATTGATACATTTGAAATTGTCCAGTGAGTAGAAGGTTTAGACTATGCAAAGGAAAAACCTTTATGCTGTTAATCATCTCAAACTTTCTGCCATTCTAAGTCGCATGTTTAGAGTAAAAGTCAAGTGGTATTTTATTCTTGGCAATGGGAAAACTATGACCGTTTTCAAAATGAATTCCTATGTGTCAGGTATTAGTTTTGTTCATATACTGTAGCATAGAAAATCTGCATTCTGTACCTTCTATTCCTTGAAGATGGTGAACACGAAAATTAAAAGATGTAACTATTTAAAAGATGTAACTTTTTTCATTTAAAAGATGTAAATATTGCCTTTCCCTCAAACGTGTCCTATTATGAAAATCTAACTTACAGATATTCAGATGTTTAAAATAATTGTGACCACTTTGTCTCCAAAAGGATTTTGCATTTTGTAAAAGAAAGCACTATAAATTTCTTTTGAGAAACACGCTTCAGTATAATTCGTTTCACATGAATTTGACAACTTTTCATTTAGACCCAATTTTCTATAGAGATTATCATGTGGCAGATATTCATAAATGCTTTATTTCAGGTGGAATTTTACCTTGAGATACATCTCCACATAAAAACATTGTTAAATAACCAGGTATTAAATGTAGTCCGATTCCAACTTCCATTAAGTCATTTAAGAAAACAATTCCCATTGATGCTTGTCTGAGTGCTCAATATTCTTTTTAAATCAGGGGAGTGAAATATGAAAGTAGGCAACATACTCTGGAATTTTTGTTGAGCCTAAGTAACTTCATTTAAAGATAAAACTGAAATAATAAACATATAATTTCCAGTTTTAAATTTTAAGAGCCAAGAACACATTAGGTGCACTTCTCATTAAACAAATGAGATAAGGATCTATTTCAGTATCAATTAGGAGAAAGAAGAAATATGAGTGTCACAACCATTCTATTCTTCCCTCAAATACTATGAAACTTATAACACCACAATTGATTATATATACACACATATGTATATAGATATATGATATATTGTGTCATATGTATTTACAGATGCAATACATAACTATTTGATTGCAGCTATTTTTATCTTAAGGAGATTTCAAGCTCTTGGACACTAACATTTTTATCTCACGGAGAGACATTACAATGCTCTATGAATGGGGAGTATTAGCTCATTAATATTTAGAAAAATAACAGATTGTCATAAAGTAGAGACTATCCTGTTGACCAAATATTTGTATCTCTCCTTTCAAGCATGGAGGAAAAAAAAATTAGGGGGAACATTTTGCAAAGTAACCATTTGATTTTTTTAAAAAATAATAATTTTCAAACTGATGCTTTTAATTTAATAACAAAATAATGTTATTAAAACTTAAATACTTAACATGTAATTTAGAATAATTATCTAATGGCCCAGCTTACATTTACTTTTACTTGAATGGTTTTTAAAAGTTTTTCTTTTTCTATAATTTCATGGAGGTAAAATATTTTATGGATATTTTGATGCCATGCTTACATTTGGCTAGGTAAAACTCACGGTTTTAATGCTGACAAGAAATTAGCAGGTCCTAACAACTTTTATTCATAAATGAATGCATTAATAATCAAAAGAAATAAAGAAAACATTATACTATTTTAAAGGAAACGCTTAAAATTTTAAGAATGTGATTTTCTAGTTAAAATTGACCCTAGTGTTCATTATTTTTTAGGCTTTTTACATAAACTTACAAGATTTTAGTTTTATGTATTTATATTAAACTTTTTACATGAGACCAGTAAATAGCTTACTACTACTTTTTCATGTTATGTTGCCTTCTCTCACCATAGATTTTTGTCTTCCAATTCCTTAAAGTTGCACCTTACTAGTAAAAAGTGTGTACAGCATTATCAGCTTTTCATATTATTTTACTAATTGCAATAAAAAATAAAGCTCACCTATTTTTAAAATGTTATTTAATTAACCTAGTTATTTTGAACACTTTGTATCCAATATTTTTTGAAAAGTAAGACGACTTTCCAAATTAATTTATCTCTAAAGCACTTAGTATCTTACATGGACGATAATGACATGTCTGTATGATCTTCAGCTGTTATAAAATGTCAGGTGCTGGAAATTCTTAACAGAGCTGCCCATAAGTCAATTAAATCATGGCGCCACATCAGCTTTTCCCCCAATCCCAAAAGAGTTAAAAAAAAAAAAAAAACTCTAATAACATCTACAATTAATAGCATTCCTGTAGCCTGTAGGTCTGGCCTGTTACTTTAGTCTTCCGCTGACAATAACGGAGGGCCTTATTATTTTTCCCCCTGAGCATTTATTAGGCATGATGAGGAAAAGGTTACATCTCTGGAAAAGAGCACAATCTTCAACTGTCTTCAGGTTAGATGCTTTAATGGGCATTACATTAGAAAGGCATTCTACACTACCTATTATATTACTTCTCCCAATTAGAAATTCCATTTTAATGTGATTGCCAAAAATTTAGTGCCTGCCCATTTGATAAAATTGAGAGTGGCATTTGCTAAACATCAATTAATAGAAAATGTGAGGCAAATGTTGTATGGGTAGATTGGCTGCCAGTGGGGAGAAATGAATGGGTGGTAATGGAAATTAATGGATAAGGGAAATCTACTTTAATTTCCTTGAAAAATGTGCTATAACAGCTATCTGCATTAATAAATCAAACTTTTATTGTTTAAAAAGTGAACAACAAGATATTTTGATTTAACAAGACAGCACTCCTTCCAAAATCATAGAACTCACTATCAGGTATCATTCTCTTGGATATATTCAAACTGCAGGCTTTGCTTTGGCAAATAATCTTTCACTATCCTTAGCTCTAAATAAGATCAAACTGTCAATAACTAGGAAATAAGTTGTTAAAATGTCATTCTCCAATTTATCATTTTAAATAATAAAAGTTGTTTTAAGTAAACACGTTTCTTTCCATGTCTATTTTTAAAATTTCTCCTCCATAATATCTTCCATTTTAATCCCACAATAGGCTGCGGCCTTTTGTTAATGCTACTTCAGATACATAAATTTCTGATAACTGAATGGAGACATAAAAAGACATAAAACACTTTCATTTGAACTTAAAAGACAATATAGATTTATATGAATTCTTTTAGCATTTTATAACTACATTTATCTAAGACTCATTTAAAGTGATTTCAATCTGTATTTGTTTCCTCTAACATTTTTCTTTATAACAAATTTAGTTAATTCCATCATCTCATCTGAATTCTATGATCACATAAAGCCACCTAAATTAAATCCATACCTGAACAGTCTGGGTAAATTCCCCATATAATATTTCTTATTTAAAACTTTAGTATTAACTAAGTATTTTAAGGAAGTATGGGCACTGATTATGTTCTGGAAAACTGGAAGAATATCATTAATCATTAAGAGCCCAAAATATGGAACAGGGCATGTACATTTATAGAGATGTAATGATTTTTAGCAAAGAAATTATTTACCTTAAACTAAGTACTAAATGGGAAGAGAGGGCAAAAGGCTGTAAATGGAGAATTCTTCTTCCAGTTTTGCAATTAACAGTGTTAATGTCGAATAAGTAAGTCGCTTTTACCTCTGTGCATTTTGCACTTTTACCTCCTCTGGGCCAGAGGAGGCAACCTGCACCATTTCTAAGGTCTTTTCTAGAAGTTTGATGAGTCTGTGTTATTTCTGTTAGTTTTTCTGCTTATTTCACAGTAGGCTAAAATTATGAATGAAAATATGTAAAAATAAACTTAGCATGGCAATGTTGGCATAGCATAGAGCTCATGGATAATGATTACACTTCTCAATAAAACAGTTAAGAATCTCTCTCGGGGCTAACTTTTTATTTTAGGATATGGGATAATGCTAACGAAAGGACTAGATTAGAAATTTATGATTAAAATAAAATAAGACTAATACTGTTAATAATAAATACTTCTGATAGGTAGACTGGTGATTCTGGAAAGAATGATGCCAAAACTTTTCAGAAAGTTTGGTCCTACCCATTCTCTTTGACTCTCTCCTGCACAAAGGCTTCTGTGCCTCTTCTTTTCATTTTGGTACATGATCCAATCAAGAGAATATGATCCACACCTCAAAGTTTTATATAATGCTTGCAACAATTCTCTACTAATATGCCTATTGATGATACTGTATATTTGTATTCATCTTTTCCATCTTCTCAGATCTCCTACACCCTGTCTACTAACTTAATATCAGCCATTAATAACTGAGTAAATGGAAGTGACCAAAATGAACTCTATTTTCTGACCACCAATTCCACCAGTCCACCTCTATCTGTACCCATGCTCTCTCCATATAATGTTCTTCTCCCATCAGATGTCAAGGTTAACTCTTCTGGTGGTAATCTGGATCCTGGATCCACTTCCTGTTTCTGACTCAATAATTTTGTTTCTGAAACTAAATCACTCTTACAAATCACAAATTATCTCGTTACTAGATCATTCACATCAGCATTCAGAAATGCTGTATTATATTTTCACATTTAATAAAAGAAAAATAAATATCAAATTCCCCTAGTGTTGCCCCGTTTATTTGCTCCTCTTCAAACAAAATTTTCTCAAATTCCTTTCCCATTTTCCTCTCAACGCATAATAGTTGAGTTTTGTCCCTATTATGTCACTAATCCTACTGTTTAAAGACACCAGTAATCTCCATTTTGTCAATTCCACTGGTCACTTCTTCGTTCCATGTCGACTCATATCACTCTTCTGCTTAGAGCTTGCCGATAAATTTCTATCTGGTTTAGAAAAATGTCTGAACACCTTAGTCTGGCCTATTTGTCTACTTCTACTTAAACTTCATCTTCTTTTCCACCCTCACCTTCTGCTCCAGGTAAGTCCCAGTAACACTCCAAGCCTCTTCACAATTTAGTGCCCTTGTACTTAGCAAATTGGCCAGGGAAGTGTTCTCCCTGAACTCCACACAGCTATGCCCTTCCTGCCTTTCAATTCTCTTGTCCTCAGAGATACCTTGCCGGATGACCCAACTGAAAGTCAGACATGCTCTTTATACTGTTTTTATTTTCTGCGGAGCACTAATCATTAACTAATATATTAATTCACTGATTTTTTCCTCAATAATATGAGACTTATAAGAAATCTTACTTTTCTTTTGCTTCTTCATTTCCAGTCTAGAACACTGCCTGGCACAAAGAAGGCACTCAAAAAATATTGCTTAATTTTCTCATCTTTGTATCTCAAATGTCATTACACATAGTAAATGATTAATAAATGCTGGTTGGTATTAAATGATTATAAACTCTCTTGATGAATTTACCTACACTATTATTTTATGATGGTAATTTATCAGTGGCTTTTATCAGGTATTAATATCTTTCAGGAAAGATTTGTACTGGAAATAGAAAGTATAAATCAGGAAGTAGGAACTATTTTATCTCTCAAAACTATTTACTATTTAAGCAGTTGTTTCATAAATGTTAGGAAATGTTTGGGAAATAAAAAGAGTTTTAAAATCTGTACATATATCTAAATTTAGGACAATTGAGGCAACTCTTTAATCTATTAATTCTATGACTATATCTAGATCAAAGCTTTGGTTTTAGGGCAAAGTACTGTAGAGGCCAAGGAGAACCTCAGAAGGTTTGCTGAAAAAAATCAAATTGCAAAGTTGATTAATTGGAGAAAAGACAAACACATTTATTTAGTATGTATATATGGGAGCCTTCGGAATGAAGACCCAAAGATAAAGAGGAAATTGTCCACTTTTATGCTTATGTTCAACAAAGTACGTACAGCAGTGCAGAAAAAAGGGTAAGAACTAATGCTGATATACTGAGTGGGGAAACCCAGGAAGGTCTATCTGTCTAGACTCTTCCTGGGCTCTCTAAGCCTGCATTCCTTCCTTCTGGGTATAGGACATGACCCCTTCTGGAATGGGAGTTTTAGTACCTACAGTCAAACAAGGTATATCAGATAATTTCTTTATGGGCCAGTTTTTACACAGAAAGGTGGAGAGAAAAAGTAATATTTGTAGGTTTTTATGGCTGGCTTTGGAGAAAAAGGATTCTAGTTTCTGTGACCTGCCTTGGGGAAGAGGGATTATAGGTTCTATGGCTAGCCTTAAGGAGAATGGAACTGAGAGAAAAGAGGGCAGGAGGTCAGAGAAAAACTTTAGCTTCTGAGGCTGCTGCTGAGGCCTTCATTTGGTGATATTGTTTTCTGAACCCCAATAGTACCCAAAAGCCCACAACCGTATATTTTGTATTATCAGGACATTCTTCACTCAAATCAAAGCATCTGGCATCCCACATTTCACCTAGATTACTTTGGAGTTCCAAGGTACAGCAAAACACATTAAAACCAATAATAAAGAAGAATTAATTTATATTAAGGTGAGCAGTAAGATGGAAACACCAGAATAACCAAACACTCAAAGGACCTTACAAAAAATTATTCTTGATTCCAACTTTGAATGTTAATCACATTTTAGAGAAAAAATAATTAAGATCAGTTGAAGGAAAGCAAATAATGAAATCTTTAAAGTTCACTACTCTTACAGATTTTGAAAAAGTTAAACAGAGGGTCGTTATGTTTAAAATACGTTGTGGGGCTCTATTATTGAATAACAGCCTTTTAATCTTTGCGGTTTTTGCTACTAGATACAACAGTGCTCTTTTAGTGATCTAAATCTTTCCATTAGTCTAAAAAGAACAATTTGACCACATTATCCATTATCTTTGTTTCCAGAAATTTACTCTGGAAATTCTTTAAACTTTGCTTTTATATCTCTTATATTTTCTTCTAACACAAGCAAAAATATTTGAAAATCACAATAATTTTTAGGACTTTTTCTTTATCCTGCAAGAAAAGGTGACTTTAAAATTGTTGCCCTAATCAAGATTTGTGTTGACTTAAAAGGGTCTATCTACAAACTTCAATTTTATATTGGCCTAACATGTTTGAAAATATAATTTTCTTTTGTTTGAAGAAAGCTCCTCAAAATAGGACCAATTGTTTCATATTTCAATATTCACCTCCCAAATTAGTGCATAGTAGACAGCTAATAAACATCTGCAGAATTAGTAACATAAACATAATGCTTGTTAGTGTCAAGTGGCTGAAATTCGATGATTCCAATTTCTGTGTTTAAAAAAATAACAGGCCGGGCGTGGTGGCTCACACCTATAATCCCAGCACTTTGGGAGGCCACGGTGGGCGGATCACAAGGTCAGGAGTTTGAGACCAGCCTGGCCAACATGGTGAAACCCCGTCTCTACTAAAAATACAAAAATTAGCCTGGTGTGCTGGCAGGCACTTGTAATCCCAGCTACTCAGGAGGCTGAGGCAGGAGAATCACTTGAACCCGGGAGGAGGAGGTTGCGGTGAGCCAAGATTGTGTCATTGCACTCCAGCCTGGGTGACAAGAGCAAGACTCGATCTCAAAGAAATTAATAAAATAAAAAATAAATAAAATAAATTTAAAAAATAAATATTTCCGGAAATACTTAAGTTTTCCTTGAAAAACACTCCATTCATCCTCTTTATATTTTTACACACCTTCAAATTCTTTTTATGACATTTACACCTTTCTGATCCCACTTGTAAACACTCTGTAAACATTATACAGTCGATGTTTAAAAATTTTTTTCATTAAAAATTCTTTCTCAACATAATACAAACACAGATTTACGCATTTACAGGACAATTATTCCTCTCTCATTTACCTTTAAATAGCAGTGTCCCTGCCCATTGCTTACTCTACCAGTTTGATAGAATGGATCCTTTGGTGGCAACTATATGCATTTAATTTTCCCAAAGAGAATCTTAATATACATCACTTCCTTCACAAAGAATTTCAGTAAGAGGGAAGAAGAGATATCCTGGAGACTCAAAATATCATTATTAATTGCAACCAGCTAAATCTCTGATAATTTATTTTATTCACAAAAAAATAAAAATTATTTGCTGTGAAACAAAGAATTCTTATTAGGAATTATTAATAAGGTATTATGAACAACCTAAACTTGAAGGTTAAATGTGTGTATATTTTTATATGCCCATTTGGAAAGGTTCATACTTAAAAAAAAATCTCAATACTCATGTTGCTAAATAATAAAGAGGCCATGAATTAAATAAATACATGTTAATATTAATGCTTTATGTTGGCCTGAAACTTGCTTTATTGTGGCTTTGATCTACTTTTACCCAGGGCTGCCACCAATCTATATGCCACTTTTGTGGGAAGTGGAATATGAGTCACCTCCACATAGAGACACAGTGACTTAGAGCAGCGATCCCAAACCTTTTTGGCACCAGGAACTGGTTTTGTGGAGGAAAATCCATAGACTGGGGAGGGGGGTGGTTTCAGGATGATTCAAACACATTTATTTTGCACTTTATTTCTATTATTATTACATTGTAATATCGAATTAAACAACTATACAACTCACCATAATATAGAATCAGTGGGAGACTTAGCTTGTTTTCCTGCAACTAGATGGTCTCATCTAGGGGTGACGGGAGACAGTGACAGATCATCAGGTATCAGATTCTCATAAGAAGCTCACATTGTAGATCCCTCACATGCACAGGTCATCACAGGGTTTGCACTCTTATGACAATCTAATGCTGCCACTGATCTGACAGGAGGTGGAGCTCAGGCAGTAATGTGAGCAATGGGGAGCGGCTGTAAATACCTGGTTCTCTGGGGGTTGGGAACCCCTGACTTACAGGCAAGACTTGATAAACTGATCACTAGCAGAAAATCAACTGCCATCTGCCTTCTTAGCTAAATGCCCTTGTGCAAGGCACAAACTTTGTAAATTAACTCAGTGGCCCTGTCCTTTGGATCTAGGACTAAGAATTCATTCCACATGGCAATCTGTACTGGGTATCTTTGTCATGGTGTCTTCCGTGTCTGTTTTCCTTTATCAATTAAAAAAAAACTATGATCTCCTATTCAGAGATCCTTTGCACAGAGTTAGCTATAGAATGTATTATACCAGGAGCAATGACTTAATCCAAATGCATTGCATCTAGAGGCTGACTTGAAACTTTAAAGTGGCCAGGGATGCAATCATCTGTCCCAAATGCAGAACCATTAGCTAAACAAATCAGACTGACTCTCTCAAAGACAGTGGCAAACACTGGCCACAGAAAATGCTCAGAGAGGTGCAGAGACATACATGAACTATTCCTGCAGAATTCTTACTAGGGAAGCCAATTGTTCAAGGGCTAATGATTTTCTAATTACGGTATCTATATATGGTTCTCATTTGTCTTAAAGATATCTCAGATTAATCCTCTATTTCTGCAACAGGAAAGGAATGGCTACTAAGTACACAGTCCTTCTTGCTCTTAAAAAGAGTTATCTGATTCGGGAGTCATTCTTTAAGTCCAATATTTCATCTTTCTTCATTAATTAATTATATGTAACAAAAGAGTTACATAAAGAGTATATGTATATAGAGTATAGAATTGACACTCAAGCGACAAATAAAAACAATGGTGCTATCTTTGGTGATTTATAGGCTTTAAAAATTATCAGACATCCTTGGGGCAATATAAGAAAATTATATGTATTCATTCCTAGTAGGTAGAAAATTTGTGTTAAACCAAATCTGTATCACAGAAGTTAATTTTTATAATTGTAGCTTCATATTTTTGATTTATCTCAGTCATTATTAATGGATTTAAAGAATAAACATCATGGTTACAGATTTCTGGCTTTTGTAGTGACTGGTTCAATTAACATTATTAATTGACCCCTGCATATTAAAAACTATGGCATGTAATGTGAGAGTACAGAAAGAATAAAATATGCAGTCCTTGCACTCATGAGATAATACATCTGATGTAAAAAAAATACTAAAAATCATGAAATTATTTGCACATTACAGAGCAGCCTGAGAAGTGCGTTCTGCTCTAAGTGATCCAAGTTTCCCAAACAGAGATCAATGAGGGTGACTCGTTCAAAGCTCCCTAACTAAAATTAACTCAATTATTCAAACTGCCATTTTTTCTCATGATGTGAATAGTTTTACTATTTCAATAAAAGTTATAGTGATTATTGATAAAGACTTTTGGTACAAAATGCCAGACCAGGGATCAGAAATGAGCTTCTATTCCATGTTATTCTCATTTTGGCCACAATTAACTTATATCTATAGGACAAACACCCAACAGATCTTTAGGCCTGAAAGGCAGAAAAAAACCAGTACCTGGGGATTGTGCCTTTTCAAGCTTACACAGCAGGATATGAAGAAAAGAGGTCATGATTTGTGCTAAAGTAACTCCAAAGAATAACATATTTATCAGAATACAAAACACAGATATACTTAAGGAAAGGCTGACCTAAAATTGCTGACCATCTTGTCTGGTAGTGGAGCTTTTTCTTCACTCTAAACAGTCAGACTTTTAGTCTCATCATAGATACCCAAGATTTCCTGTTCTGAACAAGTCAGCTCTTTATATTTGTGGCATTATCTTACTAAGGCCCTCAATGTAATTCCTGGGTAGCTTTTATCCCTATCTGTTTTTTTTTTCCCATCTAAAATCTAATCTTCATACCAATATGAAATAAATCTAGCATAATAGCAATTTGAGAATGTAAATTTCAAGCTCTTAAAAACTACAGTGCCTAATAATAATTTGCATTGTAACTAAATACATGTGCTCACATACCCACACACTCCCACGACTCATAATTAAATTTCATTTAAAATTTGTTCCCTTACTATATAAAATGTACTTGTATTTTCCATTCCCTTCCATTGTATTTCATTTCATTTCATTCCACTCCATAAATGCCAACCATGAGCCACTGAATTAATTTTATGATCCTCTAAAATAGTGGTTCCCAAAATGTGGTTCCACGGCCCCCTGGAACACCCAAGACTCTTCCAGGGAATCCACAAGGTTCTTTTCATAAAACTACTAAGATGTCATTTGTCTCATTCACTCTCAACATCTTGCAAATGTATACTAGTGTTTTCCAGAAGCTACATGATTTGATGATGTCATCACTCTGAGAGATAATGGAAAGTATTCTTGTATATTCTTTTCTTTAAATAATTTTCTCAACTTTAATTTCTAATACAGTAAATATTTATAAACATAAGCATATAAACAAAAACTCTTTGGGTCTCTCAGTAATATTTAAGAACTTAAAGAGATCAAGAGTCCAAAAAGTTTGAGAACTGCTAATCTAAAGCAAGCTTCCATTTGAAAAACAGTGACTTAAATGGAATCATTGCATACATACACACATACAAATCTCTTTCCATACTTTTCTATTCTCTGCAAGGCAAAATGCAAACTGGCACCAAATGTCTTCCAACAAATTAGCTGTGATTCTACTATTTCCTACTATTCTCTGCTCTTTACTAGGAAACTCCACCTAAGTCCCCTAAATATATAATGTTCACCTCTGCCTTTGATTCTCATTTTATAGTTTACTCTTGAAATATATTTAACACTATTTTCTGCTAACATAGGTTCTATCTAACTATGTGGACATCTGCAATTTCTTTGCTTGCCCTGCGTCCTTTCTTTTTTGGAACTGACCCTTCCGGATTCCTTGAATTCACACGGGAATGCGAATTATGTGGCCCTAACCTTTCATAGGCCTGAGGATTCATACCAGTCAATCAAACTACCCCATACCTTTGGTACTAGTGTGCAGATTACATGGGAAGGGCTAACCCAAGAGCAGTTGAGGGAGACATATCAATGTTAGGGGAAGAAGAAATTGTGTTCTGTTCTCTAAGATTGCTCACTGTTAGGAAGGCAAGGAGAAGGCCAGCCTTATTAAGCAATGGCTTAGGGACACTGTGGCACAATTCTTTTTATATATATATTTTTTATATTTTGTCCCAGTGTCCCCTTGACTAGACATCTGCGTATGTCTGTCCTTTGGCATTGCTCCCAATAATGCCTTTGTGCCCTATAGAGTCCCTATTTTCTGATGAGGACTTGTACTGTTTTCAAATGCCTCTCTATTCCCTTTAAGACACTCTATTAATTTACTTTGCAATCAATTATTTTATGTTATTCTTTTTTTTTTTCTTAGAAACTCAGTAGGTGCACAAAGGAACAATTCTGTCTCTGCAACTAAGTGGGGATTCTTTCTTGTATTTCCTAAAACTCTAAAAGAACTATAATTTTTAATATATTTTTGGAACCCATTTGCTTGAATTTTTTCCCTTGAAAATGATTGACAAATTGAATGCTGTGTTATCTTAAGTTTCCTTACATCTTCTTTAATTGCTGTGTCATGCACAGTTTTTCTTCACTTATGTTTTGAAGAGAATATGTTATCCTTCCCCCACCCTAAATGTTATCCCTTTTTGATTTGAAAAGGCACACAACTTAAACACATGAAATGAAGATAATTTCCATGCTATTTAATGTAAATTTGGAATCTTCTAAAGTAAAAATATTAGGGGACCAAGTAGTTAATGTCTATATTAATAAAGGAAAACTAAATGCACCACCTCTGTAATGTTAGAAGACAGAAGTACTCGGGAACTGTAACCGTGTGTACATTTCAGTAAGATGAAAATTGAGCATACCACAAACAGAAGACAGAAGTACTCGGGAACTGTAACCCTGTGTACATTTCAGTAAGATCAAAATTGAGCATACCAAAAAAATCATCGATTAAATAACATTCCAAATGTCCTCAGCAAGTAGACTTTGTTATGCATGCTTGGGATTCATATTAAGATATAGCCAAAAGAATTCATGATTCCGTTACCTCCTTCAGAAATTGAAAACAATGCTCATCAAAGGTCAAGGATGCCTTCTTATGCTAAATTTTATTATCAACAGGTCATTTGAAATTTTGAAGGCATAGCTTAATGTTCTTAGAATTAGCACTTCTTAATTAACCAAACAGCATAGCAGAATTATAGAGAGGGAGAAAAACCCTCAGTTAAAATGACATAAATAGTAATTTGTGAAGTTCAATACCTCTTGGTCTGCTAATTATTATATGATACTTCATTACCATTTAAAATACCACATATAAAAAGAAAAGGAAAGAGAAAGAAAATTTAGAGCACATTCATTATATAATTTTGATTTATTTTACAAATGCAATTATAATCATATTTGGGGGTCAGAGATAATAATTTTGCTCAATATTTCATAAGGAAAGAAAATCTAATTTTTCATATGTAGTCACATTTTAATACGAGCATATTTTATATGTGATACATAATATTATATACATAATTTTACATATGACTGGCAGAATTTTTGCATTATATATACTTTTTATGAATCACTTAAGTTGGTTTTTAAAAACACAACTACATATACCAAGACCACATATGCCTCAGTAAGAAGAAGTATGAAATTATTTAAACTCTCATTCAGGAAACACTACAAGTTTAAATGAAATAACAGAAAGTTATTGCAGAATAATTTCTCTATTCAACAAAAATATTACACAGTTTGAAAGTAATATAAGTGGGTCCACCATATTAAACACACTCCTACCCTCTACTGACCTATTTTCTAGACTCTAAGTCAGACTATGGAATTTATCTAAGTTACTTCAATCCTCTTATCTTTCTAAAAACCAAAGGCAGTATGCATTTATAATGCTTCCTTAACTCACATCACTTCATAAATCTGTTTTCTTAAAAAAAGTCATATCATAAATGAGCATGCAAAGCACATACTGCCTCATTCAAAAATTGTTTAATCATTAGAAATAGGGCATTGCATCTATTATCATTTTTAAAGTGTTAATGTGATAGCAATCTGAAACAACAAATAAAACATCTAAGAAAGCAAAGCTATACACCTTTTCTTCTTAGGATTATTCTCAGTATTGCAGCATGTTGATGGCTTTACTAAACTTACCAGGCTATTTTCTCACCTAAAAGTTGGACATCAGTGGGCAAAATATTGCCCTACTGATACTACAGTGAGCTATACATTTTAAGTATTCTTTAACTGTTCCAAAATATATATATTCATTTTAAACAAAATAGGAAAAAGAAACAGATATGAAAAAGACATTACCTGTAAGTCCACTGCCCAGAGGAAAATGCCATTAAAACTTATTCTTATACATATTCTTCCAGAGACCATACTCTGAATATGGATATTATACATACATATATATAAAATATATATTATAGATAGATTTGTTTTTAAATGGAATTATAATTTTCCATAGTATGCTTTATTCAATTCTTAATAACAACAAATATATTTTCAGGTCAACAATATGTATTTGTATAATCTGCATCAATGTTATTAATGGCTGCACAATATATTTTCAATGACCATACCATAATTCAGTTAAAAATCTCTTACCAGATATCTAATCCCATTCCTTCCAACTTCTGATACTGTAAACAAAATGTTGGAATAAATATCCGATTACTATAATGTGTGCATCTTTCTTAGTGTTTTGCATACAATGCTTGGCTAATGCAGGGTATCAATGAAAGTTTGTTGCATTAATGATTGGATGGATGAATAAAGTAACAAATGTGGGTTTTTAAAATATCATTTAAAGGAGCACGTCTATTTGATATTCAGATTTTGAGTCAAATCACTTCACACTTCTTTGTGCTTCTCCCCATGAATTATGATAACGAGAAAACATGCATAATGATTAAATGACTTTCATCCCCGGATGCTTCCTTAATATGTGTGAACTTGTGGGACTATAAGTAATGCTCTGTGTGAGATAACATACTCAACAAATGTTCTAATAGAGAAGAAAAAACGTAATTGTTGTTTTTAAATGTGGTATAAACTTCATAGGATGCTGTAATTTTCCATTTATTTTTCTTGCATAAAATACATAGAATTACATAGGAAAAATAATTTCAGCATAACTCATATGTCCCAACTCTCCTCTAGGATTTTCTAAATTTGATTTAACAAGCAGCTAATGAGCATTTGTGTCTGACATTAAGCTAATCACAATAGAGAATATTTAAAACCTTGATATAGCTAAAACACATAACTTACATGGTCATCGTATGTAATTTAATTACAGAAAGTAAGCGATTTCCTCTCTGATATGAGAAAAGACTAAGATTCTCCAGCTAAGATAAACAGATGCAATATTTACATCAGCTGGAAGGAAGAGAGAACTTCCTCAACCATGGACAATGTGACAGCAATTCCATCCCTATTCTCAGCACAGTATCCTCCTTGTTTAACAAATACCTTGGAAACTTGCCTGTTTTCAGGTATTTCCATCTTGGGATACTAGCCAGTTATTCAGGACATGAAACCAGGACAAGAAGCCAGATGTGCAACATATAAGAGTAATAATTATTTTCCTTTTGATTCCCTTATCATGACAATGGAGGATATAACCTATATTTTCAATTATAAATTATTTCATAGACTGACAGAATTTATAAAAGTTCACCTGAATTTTTAAAAATGATATGCCTACTATGCACAAAATCACATACCAGATCATGCAGGGCTTGCTCTGTGTCTCAGTTAAATCTGGCAACGAACCTTGGTCAACCTGTAAAACCCCGTGGATTCTCAATGAACACACTGTACTTTCTCAGAAGAAAAGGATTCTACGTATGCCATCAGAGGCTACTCAGTAAGCAACCAACACCATTCAATATATTCATTTATATTTCCCTAAGTTTCTTCACTGTCAACCTTTAATATCTATTTTCCTGAAAGAGAGCTGAAGCACACATAATGGTTTCAAACATCTGTTTGTTCTAATTTTAACAAAAGTTGTCCCATGATTAGAAGCCAACTATTTGGAGTAATATCGCGTTTGTTCTCTATAAATAATATAATTAAATTGCTACATCTAACAGGAAAAATAGGAGGTAGCCAACAATATAAATAAACCACAAACCTTGTTTAACCTAGATTTGCATATCATTCTCTTAGTTTTGCTATGGTTGGAATGGTTTTACTAGAGTTAAATTTCTTTAAATCAGGAGATGTCTGGTTAAAATTTTGAAATGTTGCTTTCTAAATTCTGCTTTTTCTTAGCTCACTGCAACCTCCACCTCCTGGGTTCAAGCAATTCTCTGCCTCAAACTCTTGAGTTGCTGAGACTACAGGTGCACCCCACTACATGTGCCTGAAGAAAGTAATGGCAAAAACCGCAATTACTTTTGAGGTAATTAATATATTAATAGTTTCTACTTTTGTTGTATATATTAATAATGAGCTGTTCATTCAAAAGTTTTTACCTAAAAAACAGTTTGCTAAAAGAAAAGCCATTGCATTACAATATTTTGACAGCTTTTGGCTTAGAAATTAGAAAATAAAATAACCACCAACTAATATAATCTGTAGAACATTTTTCTTTGCTTTTCATCTTTTGAATAAGTGACAAATGTTAATTAGGAATAGTAGTGATAGTTTATGAAGGTAATAACCACTACTGTAACATGTTAATCATTTAATTAAGCTAGTTTCTATTATGAAGCAAATTTAGAAAAGGGGAGTAAATAAATGTACACAATAATGCATTTCATCTCTTCAATCAAAAAATCCATAGATGCTAATGTAATTTGTTAAAATGCCACAACGCTATTGAAAACCAAAGTTGCCATATGATAAAGTGATATTTATTAAACCTATCATTCCAGAGAGTTTTCCTGCCTTTTGTTATAAATGTATTTAACTGAGGCCATATTTTCTTCACATTTGTTCCCTAGGTTTGCTTCCAGAAAGATTATCTATGGTAGAATAACCTTTATAATAAATCTCAATATACCCTGCTGTGCCCTAACACTTTAACACTTTAGGGCAACAAATTGCCCTAAACACTTGTTAGTTCTTCTAGGCACAGAGAGCTACTATGGCATTAAAATAGATGTATGCAGCACCACATTACATTTTAAAAAGTAATTACAGATATCTCTTCTGTGATCACCTATAATGTAAGGTCCAAGCCCTTCTGTTGAGGCAGGAACTATCAGAAAGATAAAAATTGATTCTGAAATAAAATGCTTATTTCCCAATATTATAAGAAACATAACTGTCTTGGCGTAGTGGCTCACAACCGTAATCCCAGCACTTAGGGAGGCTGAGGTGGGTGGATCACTTGAGGCCAAGAGTTTGAGACCAGCCTGGCCAACATGGTGAAACCCCTTCTCTACAAAAAATAACAAAAATTAGCCAGGTGTGGTGACAGGCACCTGTAATCCTGGCTACTCAGGAGGCTGAGGCAGGAGAGTCGCTTGAACGCAGGAGGCAGAGGTTGCAGTGAGCCAAGATCGCACCACTGCAGTCCAGCCTGGGTGACAGACAGATAGAAACTCTATCTCAAAAAAAAAAAAAAAGAGAATGAAAAGAAACATAGAAACATACCCAACTTATTCATTGTGGAAGATTGTCTCTTCAGCCATTTGTATTACCTATTAATTTTTTTTATATTATGGTTTCTACTTTTGTCATACATCTATTAATGATGAGCTGTTTATTCAAAAGTTTTTAACCAAAAGAACAGTCTGCTAAAAGAAAATCCTTTCCATTACAATATCTTTGACAGCTTTTGGCTCAGAAATTAGAAAATGAAATGATAACCACCAACAAAGGGATTCTGCAGCTGAGTATGGATTTCCTCCCAGTGACAGGCATTTTTGTAAGCACAGAGCCTAATAATTGTTTGAATAAACAATGTGTGTGTGTGTGTGTGTAGGTGTGTGTGTGTGTGTGGTGTGTAATCTACACAGAAAATTGAAAAAAAATTTTCACAATGGTTAATGGTATTAATAGGAATAAATCCAGATATCTTAAAAAGAGCGACAGAGAGAGAGAGATAGAGAAAGAGGAGCTCTGAAAATAATTCATGAAGACTCTTTTTATCCTGAAATCCAAAAGAACATCTGAGCTTCCATCATTCATCTTAATAGTTTATAGAGTCAACTCTAATTTCACCATGGATGAAAGAATAAACTATATAAAACTTGAAATAACAAATAGGCAAAAAGCTATGGAGAAAAAGCTTACAGATTTATCTTAAAATTTAGCCTGACAATTTCCACCTTGACAGTTCGGTCATGTTTCCTAAAAATGATTAGCTAAAAACATTACTTTATAGTGATTCAATTGTAAGACTTTCTGAAGAACAAATCAAGACTATTTAGTACCAGATATAAATTATTTTAGGCAACTCTTTTACTCTTAGTTTTATTAATGAAAGGACTCTCTTAAAGAATCAAGTCAGGCATTGACACTATTTTGTTTTTTAACTTCATCAGTAGTTAATTTGGACTTCACAGCAGAATGTCCACTGAATACCTGCTCTCAACGTGGCCTAAGGGACAACACTAACCTGACATCAAAAAGGCCTGTTCATATTACTAACATTAACACAGCATATTACATATAGAAGGTGATTCGTAGATAGGGAGTAATGAACAATGATTAAAGTTTACATGAACTTCATCTTTCAGATACAACTAGAAGCATTTTTAACCCAAAGTTATCAATAAGGCACCATTTGGCATAGCACCTAAGTTTTTCCTTTTATCCTTCACCTTAAAAAGCTTGCTGTTGACTACAAAGATGTTGAAAATATAAAAATAATAAGAAATGTCTCAATACTTTGCATGTCTAGTTGATCATTTTAATGTGCACCTAATACTATCTAATTTTAACCATAAACTTAATAAAATGATCCAAACTCATAAATGTATTATTCCCTTTCCATTCCAATAACTCTGTTTTTAAATAGTTTGCAAACACCTAACTGACAAATTCCTGAAGCTGCCTGAGAGTCATGAACCACTTGTACCCCTTCCCAATTTATTCACTTATTTATTCATTTATTCATTATTTCTACTTAAAAATAAAAATGTGTTGGTCAAGGAGTTTTATATATATATAGTTCTATTAATTCACCAAATTACTAAAGCCATCTTTACCAATCAAAAGTTACTCTAAATTTGTTACATTAGAAGTTCACATTTCCAAATCACAGATTTACTAATTATTAGTCTAGATATAGTATAAATATTTTGGCTTCCACTTTTTGCCATTTATTTAAATCTAATTAAATGCTCTTAATTGTATATCTCTAAGTTTACCTCCCAAATCAGAGAGGATGGAAAGATACTCTTTGCATTTAGGGGTATGAGGAATCCTTATCACTTTTTCCTCGTTAGAAAAATCAATTTATTTCCTTTTCTAAGGCCACTACGAGATGCTTTTCCAGCTCCAGGCTCAAAGAGAGAGTGTTTCATCCCTATTTCAATGGACACCAGAATCAACATTTTCTTTAGGTACTTGCTAAAAAGTAGTTACATTAAGTCCCCACCCAGTGGTACCCGCCTTAGTCTTTTCTTACTATAAAAGAACATGGCTATTCCTGTTTCTTCCTATACTAGGGATCTCTTCAAACACAGGACAGTTAACAAATTGTCAGTAACTATTGGTAAACACATCCTTCCAGGGAAAGGCTTCACATTTATTTGCCTACATACACATATTAGGGAACTTTTCTTATATAGATATAATAGTGAAAATGTTTGTAAAAGGCAAATGTAAAAAAAGAAAAAATATAAAATAAAAATCTGTTCATTTTAATGAAATGCATTATGTCCCCTAATCTGCCAGGATGGATCTTGTCTATGTAAACAAATTTCATAGTGACTTTCACCTTCTTCAAGTTACTTACTAGGAAGAATCTTAAAGGCAATGAATATAACTCTTCTACATAAAATTCTGTACATAGTAGAGTGGATAGACATTAGCTACTAACAAATATTTGCTGGCAAAAAGCTAGAGCAAACATTCAAAGCATTTTTTATTTTTATTTTTTAATTAATCTATTTTTTTTGAGATGGAGTCTTACTCTATTGCCCAGGCTGGAAGGCAGTAGCACGATCTCGACTCACTGCAACCTCCACCTCCTGGGTTCAAGCAATCCTCCCTCCTCAGCCTCCCAAGTAGCTGTGACTACAGGTGCTCACTGCCACGCCAGGCTAATTTTTTTTTTTTTTTTTTTTTTAGTAGAGATGGGGTTTCACCATGTTGGCTAGGCTGGTCTCAAACTCCTGACCTCAGGTGATCCACCCGCCTCAGCCTCCCAAAGTGATGGGGTTACAGGTGTGAGCTACCGCATCCCACCTCAAAGCATTTTTAAAATAAATTATTTCCAAAATGACAACTCTGAAGATTAGGAATGAAAAGAAAACTATAAAGAAAATCAGAATATTTATTTTAAAAACTGGAATTAATAATAAATCATTTAAATTATAAAATGGGCAAAGATAATCAGCATGTACAGACTGCTGACAGGTGGAACTAAATAAAGGTTTTATAATGACAAACATGACTTTCTTAGAATATTTGAAAAACATACAATGCTTGAATCCAATGATATGTATACAGAAAAATACATCATTGTTATTGTCCATGTTTAAGTAAAGTTTTATTGAGTAATTGTCTTAGTCTTTACCACATCCAAAGGTCCTACTATCAGGGTTGGTCAACTAACATAGAAATGTGATAAGATCCCTAATGCCGAAGCTTAATGGAAACACAGAAGAGTGTTCTCTATATTAGGCTGCCCAGTCCTGTTTTTGTATGACTCTCTATCTAAGAATTAGAAAAAGGTTTTTCTTTTTAACAAATGAAACAAAAAGAAGAATATATAACAAAGAGTGTATGCGGCCAGCAAAGCCTAAAATATTTATGTGGTCCATTACCGAAAAAGTTTGCCAATCTCCATTTTACAGTACGGACCCTTTGCCTAATATATGTGCCTACTATATACAGAGTATTAGATTTCCAGAGCAGGGAACTAAAAAAAGAAATAATTTTGACTTTTCTTCCTGAGTCCTATAGGCTGAAGGCTATATCTGGGATAGAAAGGGATTAATATTTCCAAAATACTTAAAATGTGTTTTCCTTTTCATCAAATCTGAATCAAACAGTCTGTATTAAAAGTGAAAAGTATATTGCCCTGTATCTTTAATATGGATAAGGGCACCAGAGTTGTGCGCTTTTTTAGCCAAAATGTAGTTATGAAGAAAGAGGCTTCTTTAATGGATGTTCACAAATCAAGTCAGTGACAAAGGGAATGTGAATAGAGAAACCGCTTAAAGAGTAATTAGTTTGTATTTACCCCAAATTTTATTTAGATCTAAAAAAAAATATCTCTGCAAATACTTTATAGATCTAGAACTCTTTTAGTTACATAACACTATCAGTTAAATTTCACCAAATAGTTACTGGGAGATTGGACCAAAATTGCAGATTCAACATTTGTTAGTTTTCCTTTCTGCTCTAATTCCATGAAAAGACAGAATATATACTTTTTAAAGATCCAGAAGAGTGCTAGAAAACAAATGACAGATTTTGAGGGCTATCTTAAAAATATAAAACATACAGGAAAAAAATGTGTGAAGTAAATCCGTAGATTACCACAGACTAAAATTCACATGGACAAAAATGCTGTAGGTTTGGTAGTATAATAGTAAATATCACCAGCATCCATGATAGGTATTCTCAAACAAGGTTAAGCAAAAAACTAATGATTACTATACATTTAAAAAGGATCACCACTTTAAAAGAGCTATGCCAATTTCCACTAAAAGAAGAATTTACACTGAGAACTTACTGAGAAATGGGAATAAAAATTACCTATATTAGAAGAAAAACCATAATGGAATCAGACTTATCTTCAACGTCGGTTAACAGAAGAGTATGGAGAGATGGCTTCAAGCAGAAAATTCTGAATCTAGAATGTTTTACTCAAGCAATCCAACATCAAGTAGAATGAAAAATACAATGTTTTAAGATCTACAAGGACTCAGAAATATTAATATCAATGAAACCACTCTGAAAGAATTAATTGAAATGTACTACAATAATAAGGAAAAACGGATCCAAGGAAGAAGATAATGGAGAATGAGAAATAGTCAAATAAAAAGATAAACATAAACAAATCAAAAATGTTAATTGAAAATACAGGAGAATTGAGATATGGGAGGCTGTGCTAAGCAAGAAATACAGTTCAAAGGCATAAAGGAAAAGACTGATATATTTATCCATATAAAAAATGAAATGAAAACAAAACTTCAAAATGAGGAAAGACAAAAATGTTTAAAAAGTCTATATAATGGCTGATAAACATATTTGTCCCATATATGACTTACAAAATGTCAATAGCTAGATTATATAAAAAGATTCTACAACTCTCAAAGAAAAAATGAGCAGGGATATAAACAGAAAAACACTACAGAGAAATTACAGAGAAAATGAACAAAAGTGACCAATAAATATATTTAATGACTTCCCATCTCCCCAGTAACTCTGTATTAATAGAGTTAATATAGATTAATATAGATTAATATAATTAAAGTTAACTTAATATACAGTTAACTTTAATTTCCATAATGGAAATTAAAACAGCAACATAATTCTCTCTCCATGAGACTGGGGCAAGCAAAACATAGTAATATTAAGTCGTGGTGAGGAGAATTAAAACAGAAGCTTTATATACTGGTAATGCAAATATAAATTAGGAGAGACTCTTCTAACGTAAATTGGCAGTAGTTTGCTCTTGGGAATTTCATTCTTATAAATAAAAAATATTCGTAGATGAATAAATGAATCCATGTGTGAGTTAAATATGGATAAACATATACAGAATATCCACTGCAACATTATTTTTTATAGTAAAAAACATTGAAACAACCTAAATATTTACCAACAAGGAATCAGTAAATACATCATCTTCTATGCCAGAAAATACTGCGCAGATTTTTTTTTGAAAACACTGAATATTTCATGTGTTGTTACATTGTGAATACTAAACATTAACATAGTGAGAAAAATATCTAATAAATTTTAAAAAGTTTTTCATTTATATTTTCCATTTCTCCTTCCACTCATATATATTGATTTTGCCCTTATGCAAACTACATATCTGTAAGAATATCTAGGTCTTTTTTAAACTTTTTATTAGCATATAAGCTTTTTTATAAATATAATTGCCAATATTCATATTTTTTTTCCAAAAAATCGAGATAGTGCTATCAAATATCCAAAACATAGGAATGGAAAAAAGCAACTCACAGAAAAAATGCTTATTAGATAATTCTATTTGTTTAAAATAAACACAATTGACATAGATATATATGTATATATGCGTAAATGTACAGAAAGTAAAATTGAAAAACAGCACCCTGAAATCTTAATAGTGCTTTACTTTGTAGAGGATAATGAGAAAGCAGTAGGAATGGAGGACTCTTTTCCATTTCACAATACATTTCTATATGCTATTCATCTTTTACAATAAAAATGCACTTATGTGACTTCTACAACTAAAGGCATTCAGTTATACAAATTAAACAAGAGGAGAAAACTTTTAAAAAACAAAAACTCATTTTTTTCACTGTCAGTCTTAACATTCATTTTATTTGTCATAATTTGAGGTTTTAATAGTTCTTCATATGTTGACTACTTATTAGTAAACAAACAACTTACTATCCAATTTTAAAGATTTTCTATTTAAGTTAGTACAATAATTCAATATAAAATAAAAAAGCATTAACAATAAAATAAAGATTGCACCCCACAAATCTGGATGATGTTGAAGCCATGGTCCTCATTTTCTTCTTCTAGATATTCACTCTGCTATTACATAGAGTCAGGCCAGATTAACATATGATTTGGGAAATGTATGCTCTTTTTCCCACATTCTGGAATTGGAATTTGTGGTGACATATTTTGAACAATTAATGCTCCTAGAAGATCCTGTTACAAACTTAGAACAAAATAATAAATGGGTTATTACATCTGTGTGTGTCTAAAGTTTATTTAGAAAATCAGAATCTTACCAAGAAAAAGGCATCAAATCAGCGCTTCATGACCACTAAAGTATAATAACCTCCCACTCTATATTCACTTTGTATGAATACACTTAAGGCAGCTTCTAATAAAGGATGCATATGTTCTGTGTTATTTGGGAACATATACTGTCTGTTAGGTTGAAAGAGCTTGTATATGAATCAATAATAACTTGGAATCTGGACATCTCTTTGGAGATTAACGGATAGCTAAGTAGAGCTATTCACACCAGAGACCACTAACCCCCTTTGGTCCCTGTCCAGTTCGTAGCAGCTGCAGAAAAGGAACACTACGAAACACAGAATTACTTTTTTGGACGTTATTCCAATGATCCTCAGCAAGTGTCTTTTGCAAAAAATCAAAATGGATTAATTTTTTAGGCCAGGTTCACTATATTCTATTCAATTCAGAAAATCCATAAGTCTAAATCCGGATAGCTGCTATTGAAATGGTCATACACTACTCAGGTCTATTCAGGGAACTGGGATAGTTCTGATGCAACAGTGCTTTAATAAGATACAGATTCTTCCATAAGGGTCAGTGATAACTCCAATGTTCAGCTGACAAAAATAAGTCAGGCCTAATTTACCACACGAGTCTTGTCGGCGCTCCTTAGAGTTTTTCCTGCCAAATCAATGACTATTCCTGTGGCATAAACCAGATCATTCTCTTTTTAAGGTCTTAGTCACTATTTATTAACTCATCTAGTAAAGTACTCACCTTGAAATAATATAGACTTTAGATGCAAACCATTTACATTTATTTTTTCCCCAAAAAGGGACTTGTGATGAAGTGAACAGTATGGCTTCATGGCTTTTACTACTATGACAAACTAGACAGCTTTGTTTGGACAAATAAGAATGCCAATTTTGTTTGGAAAATCAAACGAGAATGCTGTCTAAAGGTTCTCACCAAGGAGACAATCCATCCGTAAATGATTGTCAAGGTGAGCTAGCCCTAGACCAAACAAGGAAGAGGTTAACAGCTCTAAATCCCCTCTCCTGTTTAAATTCTTATTACCCTTATGGTATCTAAAACAATGCAACCATGCGTTGTACTGAGATATAATTCCTTGAGATAATTGAGATAAAACAACCGAGATAACTCATTGACATAGCAGAGTATTTACCCTAATGCTCCATGCAGAGAACACAGGCGTTAGCAGCTGCTGTACCTAAGCTTCAAATGGTTTTTCCCCAGTTTATTAGCTGTATGAGGGTGCCTAAATTATGCACCCTGCCTAAAACTTCAGTTTCCTTTTATGCAAAATAGGAATAACAACAGTATCTACTCTACTAGGTGGTTGGGGAGATCAAGTGAGATCACGGACTCCTGCCTTTACCTCTGCTTTATGACAACTTCTGTCCTTGTCTTTCAATTTATTTATTTTCTGCCTTTCCCACTTTCCCCCCCCATATTTTCCCCTATTTTTCTTTTTTAAAAAAAATCCAGGAACTTGCATCCTGAGAGATATTTTTTTCTTTTGCTTTGATTCACTGTTTTTAGATATTCTAAATTGGCAAATTTATCCCAATTGGAGGGATAATCAGTGAGAAATAAACAACATAGTAACAGAATATTTTGAAATTTATGAAGGTTTTGTTTTAATGTCTCCAAGAATTTACTAATGACAGTAAAATAAGCAGATTTTGTTCTTATATAAGAATGAAATACATGTGTTCATCTCATTACTATGACTACATTCAATATTTGAGTGAGAATACAATTGTTAAAGTTATTTATGAGATATAATTTACATACAGCAAAAAATTACCCTTATAAGTGGGTAATTATATGAATCTTGACAAACACTTACAGTCAGATAACCACCAATACAATCAAGGTATAAATAATTTCCAACTCTGCTCACCCTTGCCCCTACAACCCAGGCATTTAGCAATCAGCAATTGTTTTCTGTCCCTGTAGTTTTGTGTTTTCCAGAATACCATAATAATAGAATGATATAGCATGTAGACTTCTGAGTTGGTTTCTTCCCCTTAGTGAAAAGCATGTGAGATTCATCCATGTTGTTGCCTGTATTCGTATTTTGTTCTTCTTACTGTTGAATACATAAATTGCATGGATGCACCCCAGTCTGTCTATCCACTAAGCAATTGATGGGAATTTGGGTGGTTTCTAAAATTTATCAATTATAAATAAAACCACTCTAAACGTTAGGTACAGGTTTTGATTTCTGGCATGGATGTAGAGAACAGGACTTATGTTTTCACTTGTCTTTGCTAATATGTAGGAGTAGCATTGTTTGGTAGTATGTTAGACTTTATCAGAACCTGTCAAATGGTTTAATGGTTTTCCCAAAACAACTTTATCATTTCTCATTCACACCAGCAATGCATGAGATTTTTAGTTGCTTGCTCTACATACTTGCCAGTACTTGATATTGTCATTTTTTAAAAAAATCAGCCATTCTAATAAAGGTGTTGTGGTAGCTCATTGTGACTTTAATTTATGTTTACTAATGACTAATGATGTTGAGCATCTTTTGCCTTCCATATATCTTCTGTAGGGAACTGTCTGCTAAAATATTTTGATCTTTTTTACATTGTGTTCATTAACTTATTATTGAATTGTAAGGGTGTTTATGTATTTAGGATAGAAATGTATTATTCAATATAAATTTGCAAACATTTTCTTCTATCTCTTGAGTTTTCCTTTTATTTCTCAAATGCACCTTTGAAGCCCAGTGCTAAAAAAATCAATTTTTAAGAAGGTAAAAACTTACTTAAATTACTACTTCACATTATTTTTCCCTTTATAAATGTCAATGAAATATTATGGTCATATGTTTTTCAAAGCTTTTAGCTCATTACACTTTTCTTGTCTACTTTCCAAAAGAGAAGACTATGCATAGTTAACAGTTCAAGCGCTCTTTTGAATTTCTTTGCCACATAGCTTATTCTCTAGGGAAGAAACACTTACATAAACATGTTGCTCTGAAGAGTACAGAGGGGAACCTTAGTGACACAGTTTTTGGTTCTGTCATCAGGTGTAGACATAGACTTTAGTTTCTCTTATCTCTTCTCTCCATTCTTAATACTTTTCCAGTTTGGGTTTGGGCCTACATTCATCCTCGAGTCCTATTAAACAGGAGTATGATTTTTGTTCTCCCAACTCAACAAGACAATGTCTTGCTGAGTTTCCTTTTCTCCCACGAGCTGTTTCCCAGATCCATGGCTCACATGCTGGCCAAGGAGCTGAAGTGTCGTAGTGCTGCACTAAAAAAGCTTTCCCAGGTGGAGACCTCGCCATTTCTCAAATCTTAGCCTTCCTCTCTGGGATAAGTAACAACAGACAGAACAAAGAATAAAAGGAAAACAAGCACTTTGGGAGCATCCAATAGACCTGGGCCTATG
Organism: Pan paniscus; assembly: GCF_029289425.2. Lineage (NCBI taxonomy): Eukaryota > Metazoa > Chordata > Mammalia > Primates > Hominidae > Pan > Pan paniscus. The sequence continues at coordinate 75,366,960 of NC_073261.2, read as the reverse complement.
TTCTGGATCTGACATTATTCATTTGTTTCTTTACTCTTTCTTTAATGTATTCATTCATTCATTCAGCAAATAACTCTTTCAGCATCTGCTCTGTGTGCCATGCTAGGAACTAGGAATACAGTAGTAAATGAGACAGACTTAGCTTTTTCCCTCAAATAAATGGCAGGACTGTCATTTCTTTGTTGTCCTGAATAAGCTGTTAAGCTTTTTTGCCTTTCCTTTGTCTATTCTGAAATGGAGAAAGCAGTTCTTAGCTCACACATCTAATGAATATTATAATAAGACAAACCAAAATATCCACATTTTAAAAAATAAGGTGGATGTGATGTTCTTTGTGGTCTTCCATACCCCCAATTTTCTGCAAAGGTGACCTCCTAAATAAATTATACCTAAGGTGGAAAAGAAAGGTCCAGCTGCAGTAGTACCTCATCAAAATGGATGCTTGTGATGATGGAGAGCTGGTTTTAGCAAGAAGCCCAAGCCAGCCAGCTTTCTAGTATATAATCCTGATAATCTACTCCACTATGGTCCTACTGCAATAGCTTCTGAATAAATGCTCAACAGTTCAGGTTGCCTTTCCATATATTTTCACTCCTATACTAGTGCTTTGACTAGTCTCAATAGTTGCCATTCACCCATCTATCCTCATTGTAAGCACAATTTGCATTTGTCAATGAGGCCTTTGCACTTGAAGGAGAAAAACATGGAAAATAGAACCAGAAAATAGTCTGACATCATGTACTAAATTTCCAGAAAACAGATTATCTAATATCTTGGGAACGCGATTCAAGGAGCACGTTCTTCTGAGATAAAAAACAGCTTTTACAATACAAGCTATTAAAAGGCAACGATGCAATACAAGCTTTTTATTGTTAACTCCATTCTCATAACTTCAGTTTCAATAAAAGATCCCATTAGAAATGCTTCCCCATGTGGCAACTGCTCTGGAATTTCTGCCATTATTTTCTAAGCATTTTATCTATTTATATCATAAAGCTATAAAAGAAAGGTCTGGATCAACAGTGTGTACATATGAATCTTTTTGTCTAAAAGCCTAAGACTCAGTCCGAGAGGGGATAATATAAAACTTTAGAAGCCACCCAGTTTCTGTCCAATCTGCCATGAAATAAATTCAGAGACAGAAAGAGAGAGAGAGAAGAATAAACCTGGCTGTTTTCTATTCATAAAGGTCTCCTCCAAAAGCTAGTCAGTTCTAACTAGCTAACAGAACTAGCAATAACGAGTTTATTTAGTACAAATTTTGCATGTGTTCTCTTTTATTCCTTAACTAGTAAAGTAGATATGAGCATTACCCACATTTTATAGAAGACAAACTGAGGATTATAGAAGTTAAATAACCTTGTCCAAGGTCATACAGGTAGCAAACAGCAGAAAATATTTGAATGTAAATATTCTACCCTCAAACCTTTTATGAAATTATGCAAGATAGAACTTTAAAAGGCTAACACCCTCATCATTAGCACACAGTAGGCATATAATAGAAATTATCAGCTGGTAGATCAGTGAATTTGAGGGCTCCAAAATAGGTTTAGTGCTTATAAAAAGCACAGTTCTTTGTAGACAGAACACTACCTATTATGACAATAAGCTGTTGGCAGGACCTGAAAGAAATCAGGGGGGGCCTTTTGAGGATTAAGAAGGTACAATGAAAATCAGGAAGCTGGTTTAATGAGAAAGAAATGCAATATACTTTGCCTCTCCGATTCCTTTTGTATTTGGTGTACTCATCTAGGAGCAACTCCGTTTGTTTTCTTACTGTCACTCTTTTTTTCACATGGCCTGGAAACGATTCATGTTTCTTTAGTGATGCATGGGGAAAGAATAGTTTATGCAGACAATTATAAAAAGGATGGATCATTGGTAGAGACTGATGGGTCAATATAACATATGGTGTTCAATGCAACTACATATCTTTGGAAGTTACTGACAAGTCTATAGGTACAGCAATATAAAGCAGATTTTACCAAGTGCATAAATTTGCAGAATGACTAAATTTTTTTAATCACCAAAAGCTATGGACTAAGCCATCTCTAGTGACTTGTGAAATAACGTATGCAAGAAATCTAAATACAAGGACATACAAAGAGTAGAATAATCACAAATATATCAACAGGGAATTATTTGAAGCATACATGTATTAGGAGTAAGTTCTATTACACGAGAGAAAGGTAAATGATTGCTATAGGAGAAAACAATTATATATTGTCTATGAGAGAAAGTAGTCATTCAATATTTATATTGGAAGATATCATTAATCGACGATAATCTAAGTCTTTCATTTTACAAAATGAGAATGGAAACCGAAATAATTTAAACTGTATGCACATTTATATAGTTAGCCTAGGGCTCGTCTCAGTGCGCCATACTGCCCCAAAGATTTTTCGTGAACTGAAAATTATAGTACTTTTTTATTTATCTTCTGTTTTAGGTTCCCTTTGATTCTCAGATATTTTTCTTTTATGTTTCTATTAACTCAGCCATTCACCCTTTCCCTTCTTTAGTCACTGCCTGACACTTGGTTGCAATCTACCTTTATACAATTAATTAGGGTGTAATTCTCCAACTTGCTATGATTCTTTTTAATTCTCAGACTATCATCCAAATTCTTTGTCAGCCCCACTTTAAAAATTGCCAGGACACCAACAGCTCATGCTAAAATATTTTTCATTTCTGGTAAAATGCCATGTAAGTGGAATGCTAATAAAATTTTAGATTCTGTATAATAAATATAATCCATATAGCAGACCATGTTGCTATCCACAGAAAGCTTCTCCACACACTATTTACATAGGATTCTTCACTACAAAAATCACATGGAGAACATCCTTTCCCTATTCTTTATCTAAGCTATTCCTTGGTAAGAGGAAAGGTTGATGATTATGCTGAAAAGGGGAACCCAGAGCACTTTGCAAATTTATGTTCTTTAACCGGCATGTATTTTAACCTTCAACTACTTTCTATTTTCCTACATTGACTATTCTAATTCATCTTTCCAGAACACTCACTTCCATTCCCAAAATACACACCGACAAAACCTAAGATTTTAGATTTTGTTTACCATGTTCTGTGTGCCAGACATGGTTCTAAATCTTCCATATTTATCATTCACCACTTTCTTTCAAGATAGGGATTGTCATTGTCTCTATTCACAGATGAGAATACTGAGCCTTAGAGAAGTTAAATAATCCAATCAGTCTTGTAGAGTTGATCCCAGGTGGTGTGATCTTAGAGTCTGTACAATTAAGTACTAAGTTTCATTAATAAACAATCTCACACACACACTTTCTCTCTCTCTCTAAATTTAATAACCTCCATCAAGGCTAAATTTCCATTATATCTCACCTTGCATTTTTCAAGGAATACACTTATTAAAAGAAAAAATACAGACTTAAATAGGGAGATAACTTATCCTCAAGTTTTCCAATTATACTTAAACACCTAGTCAAAAGCATTCAGCTTTGCATAAGTCCCTATATTATCACGACTTTTGTTTTTACAAGAGAAGAACATAGCCAGAGAGGCAGAGCAGAATGTACATGCCAAGGATCTAGGTTTATATCTAGTCTAAAGAAAACCTCATCATATTCAGAGAATTGATTTTTAAACTTCCTCTTCCATAAGGAGAATTTCTAATTTAAACGCAGTTCACTACCAGAGAATGCATTAGTTCTGTGTAATGCATCCAGAAAATGTTCAATAAATATTAACAGATAATTACTAAAGTTATAGATAATATAAATTACACATGTAGTACACACATCTGAGTTTTTTAAAAAGCATAAATTCAAAATAGGATTTTAAATTATATACAAGAACAACAACTGCAAAATTAACTTCGTGAAAGGTACAGCAAGCACAGGATACAAAATAACCTGAACCTTACTTAGTAAACACATACAAACGGTGATGCAATTACACTGTTTTTTTAAAGAAATTATTTTCTTCACAATTCATTCTCAATATGATTTTCAGTTTTAAATACTAAAATCACTGAAGCTTAAAGTGTCTGTTCTCAGTTTAAGAGAAATATAGGGTAATAACATTGAATATAAAAGATCATTTTAGAAAAGAAATACATATTAATGTATTTACACTGAGGCCTAAATTATCAACCAATATGTTGCTTATTATTAATTTCAGAGAGAACTGCATTGCTTTAGGGGCTGAGAGGGGGCCTAAACTGAGACATAATGAACTGCCAAGCTGAAAAGGATGTTAGAGGTCATTAAGTTACACCTTATAGTTTTCCAGATGAGGACACTGAGACACAGAGAGTAGTTGGGACAACCCGAGGTCAAACCACAAATTAGTGGCAGAGAAAAGACAGGAGCTCAGAGGACCAAACGCAGTGGCTCACACCTGTAATCCCAGCACTTTGTGAGGCCGAGGTGGGTGGATCACCTAGGTCAGGAGTTTGAGACCAGCCTGTCCAACAGGACAAAACAATACAAATATATCTACACAACAAATACAAAAATTATCCTGGTGTGGCAGTGCACACCTGTAGTCCCAACTACTGTGGAGCCTGAGGCAGGAAAATCGCATGAACCTGGGAGGCAGAGGTTGCAGTGAGCCAAGAGTGTGCCACTGTACTCCAGCCTGGGTGACAGAGCTAGACTCTGTCAAAAAAAAAAAAAAAAAAAAAAAGAGCTCAGAGGATCCTAGACCTCAGGGTACTGTATTTGAAGATGGGACAATCTTGGAAGGTGTCAGTGAACTTTAAATAAATAGCACCCCATCTAGTAGTTTCTCTTTCAGTCATGGATAAATGCAACTGAAGACAAGTCTTGGCTTTATGCCGAGCAAGGCAGCTCAGAGATTCACAGCAATAATTCTTGTGTGACTAAGCAAAGGCCTCCACTGCTTTAAATCCCTGCATGCTTTAATCTCCAGCTGTCTTTCTGGTGTACTCTCTCAGGGTAGGGAGGGATCTTAAAGATAATAACTTTTAGCTTTGTAAAAAGTTCAGATGATTTTAGTGGCTAAGTATTTATATAGGTTATCATTTTCAAAGTCCAAATGTTGGTCAATGAGGATATTATGGAGGGGAAAAGTCTTGCCTACGTGGAATATCTATGACTTTGATAATGAAGAGTGAGCAGGTTCTGCAAGGAGATATGTTGGAAAATACTGAGCTCCCATGACTAAAATTAAGACAGGAAATAAATCAATCTCAGAATTTCTCAAAAGATGTTAAATGGGCAGTTTGCTGGTTTAGGGAAGTGAGAAGGGAGGTGGTAATTATTTTAATCCGTATTTTTGTGGCACAATGCCACAAAGGTGTACGTATTGTGCTTAAAGTATATTCACTTGAATGAGATTATCATCTCATATCTGCTTCCAGGAATAGCTCAGATAGAAACTGGTGCTGGGGTTAAGGTAAGAAATGATGGGTTTACCCTCCCTTGTCAAACAAGCTTTATCATTTAGAGTAAGCACAAGGCCAGTTTAAACCAGCTTAACTTTTACATGTATGTATGTATTTATATTTTCATAGAACTACATATTTATTTCTCACATATTTAATTAGTGTCAAAGACAGCAGTGATAATAGAAAGGAGCCCTGGAATGAAACCCAGAAATCTTGAGTTGACATCCAAGATCTGCATGTACCTGGCTTCTGCCCTTCACCAAGTCAATAGCTTCAGGATTCTAGAGCTACAAGACGAAAAGCTTAGACTTCCACCAGGGAAACCTCCATATTACATAAATGGGGGAGATAAGTAGGTTAGACTTATTCAAATGCAGAAAACTAGAAAATTGGCTGAGCTAGGACTCAGTCAACAGCCACTCTAACCTCCTTCTATATCATCTTCTACTATTGTAGAAGATGGAAAGTTAAAAACCATCTTTCACCAATTCCCTTTACATTAGGATTCTTCACATGGCGTAGGTTTCATCAAACTCGTGAGGGGGGAGTAATCATTCCACAGCCCACATGAGTGGGCTCACACAGTGTTGGAATCCCTCTTTGTTATTATTTGACGCCATAGGTTTCACGTAAGGAGAAATATGAGTCAATGACAATTTTTACTTTTTTTTCAATGGATCCTGGAGTTTAAAAAACTGCAAGAAGGCACTGGAATTAAATGATTAAGTTTGGGTCCAGGCACAGTGGCTCATGCCTGTGATCCAAGCACTTTGGGAGGCTGAGCTGGGGGCTACCAGTGTGTAATCAATCCACATTATATTTAAGGAAGTGTGTTTATTATGTGTTGGCCTTCAGAAGTATTGCTCCACTTGAGCCCAGGAGTTTGAGACCAGCCTGGGCAACACGGCAAAACCCCATCTCTACAAAAAATAGAAAAATTAGCCAAGTGCAGTGGTATGCACCTGTAGTCCCAGCTGCCATTGCACTCCAGCCTGGGCAACAGAGTAAGACCATATTTGAAAACAAACAAACAAACAAAAAAAGATACTCTGCATAGAAATTAATCACAATTTCTTTAAATATGCAGGTTTTTAAAATTTTTTGATTAAAATTTTCCAAAGGAAATAGCTCCAACTTTTAAATATTTGAAGGGGAAAACATTTTATTTTATTTATTTTATAGACAGGCTCTCACTCTGTGCCCTAGGCTGGAGTGCAGTGGCATGATCATACAGCATGGTAATCTGAAATTCCTAGGCTCAAGCCGTCCTCCTGCCTCAGCTTCCTGAGTAGCTATGACTACAGGTGCACACTACCACACCCAGGTAATTAAAAAAAAATTATCTGGAGACGGTTTTTGCTATGTTGCCCAGCTGGTCTGGAACTCTGGGCCTTAAGCAATCCTCCCACCTCCACTTCCCAAAATGCTGGGATTACAAGAGTGAGCCATCACATCAGCCACATTTTCATTTAGACAATTTAATTTGGAACAATTTGAGCAATGCTTCTGAAGGCCAACACATAATAAACACTCTTCCTTAAATATAATGTGGATTGATGATACACTGGTAGGTATTTATATTTTGAAGTGCCATGATGAGTTCCGAATGTTTAGATAAGAAATAAAAAGGGAGGACTAGAGGAAGTGTACTCTCCAGAGAAGCCAAATTTAGTCTGGGAAATAGAAATAGGGTCAATGTCAACAGCAGCAAGATGACGACAGACCAATGGCTGTTTACACCAGAGTCTTTCCAGGTTTTCTGACAAGTTTTGTGTTACTTCATATCTTCCTTATTTAATCCTGGCCACTAACTACAATACAGTACTAACATTTTAACTCAGCTATACAAACCTAAAACTTCAATAAGTTTATCAGAGACAATACTGATATGTTAAAAAAAATTACTCACAAAACACATGCATACAGAATATAGTAATATCATATATTTTGCAACTGTGTCCGCAATTAAGACCTCCTGTACTAAGTAGAATGTCACTGCATATAGGGTATTGAAATACAGAAGCCATTTCTTGTGTAGCACCCAAGGAAAGTCTTTCACATTCAAACTGCCTTTTACATTAATGGAAGTGCCAAAATGATTTGCATTTGTATATTCGCAAATCATATTGTTTTAATATTTCAAAGAACGGATCACACTCACCCCTTATCCTATTTGATTCTATTAGGTTTTCAAAAAGGAACTTTGGGTGGACACAACATACAGAAATCCTATTAAGCATATGATTTCATGAAGGTATGCATGTAGAGTGTTTAGAATATGACACATATTTAAATGCTCCATTAAAAAACTATTAATGTTAGGATTAGAATATAAATCTACAGTAAAATGGTATTGATGACAGAAACATTTTAATCTTTTGTCAGTAAATTATTGATATTTCAAAGTATTTTATAAATTTTGGTACAACACATACACCCACCACAATAATGTGAATCCTTTCAAATTCTTGTTTTACACATATAGTACAGTATAAACTTGATAAATGTTTTTTAAAATTAATATAGAAATGGATGAATGAGATTCAGTTAGCCCAATGTCAGACACAGTTGTTGAAATACATTAAGTATTCAACAAGTGGATACAAAAATATGTTTGAACTGCCAATTATAGCAAGGTCTCTGTGTCAAATTAAAACTAAAACTAAGATACTTCGTATCTTGTTAAAGACTGGCTTAATTTTTGTCACATGGTATACTTCCAAGTGCTTTTACCTGAAGAAGACTAAGCATTTCTCCAGCATGCCTGTCCATAACTAGTATTTATCCTCTATGCAATTTGTTAACATGGTACCTAAGAGTTGACAAAGAAAAGCAGATACCACTTTAGCTAGATAATTCATTAATCCATGTTATTTTATCGTTTTGTGGCCCACTGTAGTGACTCTCACTTATCCATTTATTTGTTCAATAAATATTTCCTAAGTTCCTATTATGCACTGTACAAGGTGGATATTCCACAGTATGCTTAACAGGTATGGCCCCTCCTTTCTCCCAGCTTAGTTTAGAAAGGCAAATAATCAGGAATGAAGGTGTTTATATGGGGCTGAAAGATTAGGGAGGAGTAAAAGGGAAAAGGAGCAACACTTCTTGCACATCTTCTATGTGACAAGCACAATTCCAGGTACTCCCCCATAGTTCCTCTTTTCAGGGAATTGTTGCTGACATGTGATGTCTCCCCCAGGCACCCAGCTTTAAAATTTCTCTCTTTTGTACTCTGTCCCTTTATTTCTCAGACCAGCTGACACTTAGGGAAAATAGAAAAGAACCTACGTGAAATATCGGGGGTGAATTTCGCCTGATAGGGAATGACCTCTCCAGCCACCCAGTCACTCAGGTCAAACATTTTGGAGTCATCTCTGACTCTTTTCTTCCATTTCCACTCTATGGTAAAACCATCATTAAATCCTGCCAGCTTTGCATTCAAAGTATGTGCTAACATTAACCAGTTTTCCCATTTCCTCCACTACCACCCTAGTCCATCATCACATCTGGTCATACAAAGGTTCCTCTACTGCCTCTCTTGTGCATCTGTAAGCTATTCTCTCTATGACGAATGAAACAGAATCATATTCCTATTTTTCAGATACTTTTCAAATACAAATGATTTTCTGTTGAATTTAGAATAAAATAGGAAGTTCATGTTGTGGTCTGTCAAGTTCTATAAAATCCGGCCTTCAATTACCGTGCCCATCTATCTCTCAATCTCTGCTTTGCTCAGTGTGTTCAACTACTCCAGGCTCCCACTGGAGTTTTCAAGCACACCTCCACTTCAGGCCTGTTTCACTCACATGGAGTATTCTCGCTCAGAGCTGCATGTTTCTTTGTTGTGTTTGCTCAAATGTCAGCTTCTCAGAAGACTGAATGTGTTCACCCTCGCTGAAATAGTAACCGCCCTTAACCATTCTCTATGTCCTTATCCTGCTTAAATTTTCTTTATAGAGCTTGCCATTTTCTGAACATCAATTACATTATACATAACACTCCTATTGATTTCTTTATTATCTGCCTTCCCACCTGAATATATCCATACAAACAGGGCTTCCACTATACAAGGCTCTATCCTCAGCACCTATAACAGTACTAACCATGTAGCAAAATCCAAGAACACATTTTTTGAAATAATGGATTATTTCATTTGATTCTTATGTGAAATTGCTAATATTATTACTATTACCAAAAAAACAGGTAAAAAATAATGAAACAATTTTTGGAAAGAGATAAAATAATTTAGGAAACAGGGCTCATGATTGAGGATTAGATGACTAGCAGAGGATTTAAAAAGTGAAGAAGTAGAAATAACAGAGACAGATGTTTTGATTTTTTTAAATTTCTCAATTTCTTTAATTTTAATATTACAAATGAAATATTTTGGGGAACAATGTACCTTAATTCTGTAAATTAAGATTTTAAAATTAATAATCTGCTTTGTTAATTTCCAATAAAAATTAAAACCTATACATGAAGATCATTTATAAAAGATGAGAAATGACAGAGAAAATATAGAGTGAACACTACTTAAGTACTCCTCCACTTTTCTGTTTCCATGTCAGACACATGCCTGGTTTCTGACCCTTGTCAGACCAGGAACAAATTATAATTTGAAAGTAGGGCATAAAGCGCTGGAGTTGAGACTTGTAAGGATGTAAGAGCTTACAACGAAAGAACATAGGAAAGTGTGGTGAAGGCTAAAGAGAATTAGAATGCCTTTCCCCATTTGGTGAATGAATAGATTTTTGTGTTTTGTTTTAGCATATCTTCAGGCCTGAATGGAATGCTTTGTGTAGTAAACACAGTAAAGCTCAAATCGAGTTTACTGCCTCCATATGGTTCCAACCACATACGTACAATGGTAGATTCATTGGGGGGGGCGTTTGTCGGGGGAGGACAAGTCATTTTCCTAGAAAAGGCAATTGTGTTTCTAGAATTTTATTGAGCAAGAGTTCAAAAGCAAGCCAGAGCAAAAAATCATACTCAGAACATCAGTTTGTTGGTGCCTTTCCAAAACAGCAATTTGATAAAAGTGCATCTGCAAGTCTTTTATCTGCAAAGTTAATTTCATTATTGCACTATACTGTACTTAAAAAAAAGATCCACACATTTATTAAAATTGTAATAAATGAATCACTTAGGCTTTGATCTCCTACACCAGTTTTACTGAGCTCCCCTAAAGGGAGATCAATTAAGCATACATTTTTCCACCTTTTAAAATAATACTCTCAGACAGAGCATTTGAATTTCATTTTATTAAAATGTAGGCACAGTAAACATTATAAAAAATAAAATTCCCACAATTCACGCTATTTTAAAAAATATCAGCAACTGTCTCATTTCATTCTTGATAGGAAAAATAAAATTTTAGTTTGATGATGGGGCTCAGGATATAATATCCCCAAATATAACAGTTTGGCATGCTGAAAACTGCAGAAGCAGGAAGGTCACTCTCATCCTCTTCTGCCTTTCACTCCTGAAGCACATCACAAAACATAGGAAAGATTTTCTGACCTTCTCCTGAAGCAGGTCATAAGATATTCAGGTGAAAGATACCCTCCCTATATTGGGAGGAAAGGAACATCCTTATCTCTGAAGAAGGGTCACACAGAAGAATCTAAACAAACACCCTGATAAGTTTCCCTAATTTATTACAATTAAATCATACCAAATTTGTCCATTCATACTTTTGTACAACTGTCCACTCTTCATCAAACCTAGCACAAAATACACAAGTTTAACTATTTTTTCAGGTATTCACTTCCTTACAAAGGCCTCCATGTCAAGTAAAACGTATATGAAATACCCTTGTATGCTTTTCTCTTGTTTATTAGCTATTTTGTTATAGGAACTTCAACCATGAACCCAGAATGGGTGAGGGAAAGGTATTTTTCCCCTCCTATAAAGATATTTCCTAAGTGTTCTCTGACACAATACACTAAAAACTACTTTATGACACAATCAGAAGCACTAATAAAATGTTGTGTTTCTAGGAAAGTGCTCTCTTCATCAAATGACATGCTTTCGTAGAAAACAGAATCTTATTCAATATTGTGAGAGTTTTGATTTATTTGCTATAGTGTACCATTGCTTCTGTGTTCCAAAACACAAAACGATTCATATAATAATGAATTTGTTAAAATGACTTTCCATAAGAAACACACATTTATTTTCCAGTGCATATAAAGAGCTTAGTTATCAGTCTGAAAGTATCCTCTATGTACCTAGGAAGGAAGTTCCCCCATCAGGACAGGCAAGGGAAAAAATTCTCTGTAAATATAACCGAATGAAAACAAAAGGAGACACATCATCAGAAATATTACATCATACATGCAAGATGACAAAATACAATTTTTGAAGTGTTATTTTCTTTGCTACTTAAAAATGGAATGACGGAAATTATATGGTGGCTGTGTTCTTGTCCTGGCTATGAAACTAATAGGGTGACTTTTTCAAACTGTTTTCTTTCTCTGTTCATCTCTAATAAGAAGTGGCTGCAGTAGATACTCTTTAAGATTTCTTCTAACTCTAAAAATCTATGGATTAAGTAATTTAAACCTTTTTGAAAGGTATTTTCATTTCTTCATATATTCTTCCTGAGCTTATGACAAATTAATTCTATGTTCAAGCATTTATGGACAGACTCTTCCAACTGAAAGAACTGGTAAATTTAATGATCTTGAAAAAGGAGGAGAAATAGGAGGAAACACTTTACTTATTACTATCCAGGAATATCCTAAAATTCTACTCATTTGAGCATCTTCTATGCAGCCCTCAAAAGGTAACAAAAACAAATAAGCATAGAGAGTCTTGGAGCAACTACTGATTCCTAAATAATAATGATTTATCAAAGTAAAATTATTGTTATCAACCAGTGGACCAGTTAGGGGCACCAATAAAGTAATGAGAGATTTCTAACTGAAATACATTCACTTATTTACCCTGTAGCATAATAAAAACGAACGTAAGGAATATACAACATTGAGAGCATTGTTTCAGGTCATTTTCACATATGATTCTAATTACTAAATATTCCAGGATGAGAAGAAATGACTAGAGATAAATTATGGTGCCTATTAAACCTTTTATTGAAACCTCCTTTCCAAAAATTAATATCACATTTAATCATCAAAATATCCTATCTAAAAATTTGATTTATTTAGTTGTAGTCTACTTCCACATGGAATTTGGAGTAACTGTGTAAGACATGAAAGAAATTCTAATTGAAAAAAAGGCAGACTGGGCAAAAGATAATCAGATAAACTAGATGCACTACATGTATGTAGCTTATTTGCCTCTGACTCCTGGTACATATGACAATATGTCCTGCTTGTACACACAATAGTAACATATTTCTGCCACAAGGAAGGACAAAGAAGGAAGCAAAGGAGGGGGGAGGAAGGAAAAGTTGACTAATTGCATTTTAAACTGTTACCAAACAAGAAGTGAGTTACAGAAATGAATCACCACTACTCTGAAGTTTCAGCTTGTGAATAAAGTTGCCCTGGCTGATACTGATTATTTTCTACCTACCATTTCAACTGTCATCTTTTTAGCACATTAAGGCTCTCTTTTCATAGACCTGCAGAAAACCGGTTTTACTAATCCCTTTCCTCCCAGAATGTCTTCACTCTTTATCCTGGATGTACCCTCACTTCCTGTTTTTTGTTATTGTTGTTGTTGTTTGCTTGTGTGGTCGTGGGGGGAAAAAAAAAAAGAAAAAAAAACTTAGAAGACACTGAACCATATATCCAGGTTTCCGGAGTTGAACTAACAACCCCAAGTTTGGGTTCTAGCCAACCCTTTCACAGATGCTGGACAGATACTAAGCAAACTACTGCTCACACACCTGCCATGAATAAAATTTTAAATTCATGACAAAGGGCAACCTGAATAAACAGATTCTGGGTGAGAAAATAAAGAAAATGTGCAGAGCCTAAAACAGTTATAGCAGCCAATACATAAAGTATTTGCTTTCAGTAAGTGCCATTTCTGTTTTTGTTACTTCTCATTCCCTTATTTCTCCCTTTTGACAATATTTTGTTTGGATAAGTCATCAGCCTAGCTGAAATTTTATTACACAGAAAAAAATGAATAATTAAAAAGTTATGACCATTTTAGAAAACTAGGCTTTATGGAAGTAACTTTAAAGTACGTGGTTTTATAAATAAGCATTTGCAGGAGGCTGAGACAGGAGAATCGCTTGAACCCGGGAGGCAGAGGATGCAGTGAGCCGAGATCATGTCACTACAGTCCTGACTGGACGACACACCAAGACTCCGTCTCAAAAATAAATAAATAAATAAATAAACAAACATTTGCTCAAAAGGGACTTGGGGGTATGATTCTGGTATTTTCCCTCTCACCTATAAATGTTATGCAAATGTATTATTTTTCAATGAGGGGAATGCCCAGTACTGGGAGACCACTTCTCCATCTAGAGGAGAATTTTCTTGTGCCAAGGTTACTGCTAAGTTTGAAATAGAAAGAAAAGTGTGCTTAGTAAGCACTGAAATAGATCAAAGGAATGAAAAAAGTCCTAAGAAATATTAATTTTAGACTATAGTAAAACTTAATGAATGAACCTTACCCCATAAGATGGAACATACTGGATAGTCACTATAATATGCATGCCTATATCTACATACATATCTACTACATATAGATACACACCTGTATCTAGCTATTTTTTAAAATAGTCAAATTTTTCTTGTGATTTCTTTGTTTCTGCAACTCTTGATTTCCTCTGATTACTCTTTTAACTGGATCTATAACCTACATCTTTCTCTGGATATTCCTCTGGTACCTCTCCCTCTTTTATTCCTCATCTTCTTTATTCCAAGTTGACAATTAGTTTACCTTTACCCTGATTACTCAGTTATAATGCCTATTCTTACTTCCCAAGAAAAAAATCTACACATTTTTAATCTCATTTTTGAATTGACATATAATAATTGCAAATACTTACGAGATATATACTGATATTTCTATATGTATTATGTACAATGATGAGCTCAATGTGATCAGCATATCCATCAGTTCAAACCTTATCATTTCTTTGTGCTGGGAACATTCAGTATTACATACAGAAAAGCTATCCTTCAAAAATGAAAAAGAAATAAAATATTTAACAGATAAGCAAGAAATAAGGGGATTCATCACCATGAGAATGGCCTTGCAAGAAATGTTTAAGAAAGTCTCACATATGGAAGTGAAAAGACAATAATTACCAACATGAAAACATGCAAGACTATAAAACTCACTGGTAGTGTCAATACACAAAGGAGAAAGAAAAAGGAATAAAATCTTACCACTATAGAGAATCACCCAATTGCAAAAGTAAACCATAAGAGAGGAAGTAAAGAACAAAGGAAATACAAAATAACCATAAAACAATCAGTAAAATTACAGGAATAAATCTCCACCTATCAGTAGTAACCTTCAATCTAAATGGATTTAATTCCCCCTTTAAAAGATACAGACTGGCTGAGTGGATTAAAACAAAAATGACCCAAATATATGTTGCCTACAAGAAACACATCTTATCTGCAAATACACACATAGACTGAAAGTGAAGAGAAGACAAAAGATATTTCAGGCAAATAAAAACCAAAAGCAAGCAGGGGCAGTCATACTTACATCAGACAAAACAGACTTTAGGTCAAAAGCTGTAAAAAGAGACAAATCTACATTTTTTCTTGGATTTCTCGGTATGATAGAAGCTAGCAATCTTCAAAACGTGTATAAATCTATTGCCAGTCATTGACATTTCTTATAAGAACCTGTGTTGTTGTCTCACGTGGGTCCACAGCTATTTATTTCCAATTTCCTTTCCATTTAAGACCTACCTATGCAGCCATAAAAAATGATGAGTTCATGTCCTTTGTAGGGACATGGATGAAGCTGGAAACCATCATTCTCAGTAAACTATCGCAAGGACAAAAAACCAAACACGGCATGTTCTCACTCATAGGTGGGAATTGAACAATGAGAACACATGGACACAGGAAGGGGAACATCACATACCGGGGACTGTTGTGGGGTGGGGGAAGGGGGGAGGGATAACAGTAGGATATATACCTAATGCTAAATGACAAGTTAATGGGTGCAGCACATCAACATGGCACACGTATGTATATGTAACAAACCTGCACGTTGTGCACATGTACCCTAAAACTTAAAGTATAATAATAAAATTAAAAAAAAAAGACCTACCATTTAGCAACTATAGTCTTATAATAACCTGTTACTCTCTATTTTTCTAAGTACACCACATACTCAAAAGGTAAGCTCCTTGCCCCTTAATATAGTTACAAGGTTTACAAAGCTTAGTTTCCAGCCTGTTTAACCACTTTTCACCATCTTGCCTCTGTGCACTACAAATTCTAAGTTATTTGTAGTTCTTCAAATGAGTAAGTGTCTTTTTGCTTGCTCTATCCTCTTCTCCCTATGTTCCCTTAGCTCTAATTCCTATTCATATTCAAGTTTCGCCTTAGCTGTCTTATCCTCTAGGAAGCCTCCTCTACCTCCCAAATCTGAGTTGCTTGTGCCCTATCATTACTGTTCATCACTCTGTATCGTGGCTGACCTTGTAAATGTCTATATTCACCTATAATCTATGAACACCAATAGAGCAGTGACCTGCCTATCTGATGACAAACATAACCCCAGTGCCTAAGCTCAATGACTTTACGTATTACTTAAAAGTCATAAATGTTAAACATTTTTCTCTAGTGCATAAATTACAACACTAGATACTATAATGAGCTATAACTCTTGGTCTCTTTTTATTTCAAAATTCTATTTTGTAACAAATTACTTTGTTTCCATATGCAATTGGACATGTTTTTCAGATAATTATCAGAAGATTAATGAGCATTTTCTGAACCATTTCTGAAATACAGAAAGGGTATTCAAAAAAAATTATTGTCCAAAGAAAAATTGATACAATACTTATTTGGAAGTCCTGAAATCTAAGAGGGTTAAAAATATGTGTGCCTATGACAATTTCTGAACTATTTACAAAATTTTGGTGATACAATATAGAAACTATTTACATACTTTCCTTATGAGTTACTTATGAAAACAATGTTAACATAAGTTACTCGAAGTGTTAGGGGTTTAGGAAAATTGTGCATAATAAGCACATAACCATTATACACATCAAAACGTACTTTTACCTTTTGTGTGTGTGTGTTTTATATATTATTTTTCTATTTTTAAATGAAGAAGATTTGAGAAATTATTGATTGGATAGTTTTTGATAAAGGATAAAAGAGTTAGACAGGTTAAATAAACATTTTTATGGGATGCACTTTTACATGAATGTTTCTTTCTTAAACTGAATAAATCCTGAGATAAAATATTATCACCAAAGATATTTAGCTAAATTGTGGACAAATACATAGAGTAACAGTCTGTAGACAACAGCAAATAATTATCTGGAATATTCCCTTCATTTCAAAAGTTTTCATCTTAGGTATATTGTTTGAATATCTTATTATCAAAAAGCCAAAATATGATGAAAAAGTCATAAAGTGATAAAATCCTAAGAAAGGAAATAATAGTGGAAAGAAAAATTAATCTTGCACAGAATAGAAGGAAAATAAATAAACGAGAAGCACACAAATAATCAAATAAAGAAAATAATAGTAGAAAACAATAATCCTGTTTTGTATGCTGAGATTTGCCTACAGTCTTCCTATAAAATATCTGGAAACTATATCTAGAGGTTTCTCTTTGATTGTTGCTGGCAATGTATCATTTGGTTGGGAAATACATTCACACATAAATAAAAGAGATCAGTTATAAAGAAAAATACAAAAGTCAAATCAATTAAACCCAAGCAGCGCTCCAAATCAAACAAAGAAGAGAGTCAGAGAGTAGCTCAAATGCTATTATACTATCTAAAAAGAAGTGGTTTACTTTTGATCCTTTGTGTATATGACTCCATAGAACCTGCCTGAGCTATTCTGAAGCTGTGAGTGGCGATGGTGAAGGCAGATGAGAAAGCATGACGTGTAGAGACAAATAAAGCCTGGGTTCAAATTTTCTCCTTGCTATTTAGATTTTTCCAGGAATTCGTTTTCCTAAATACAAAATGAAAATAATTAAATTTGGTTTGTGTTTTTGAGAATTAAGTGAGATAATAATCACAAAGTTGATCACTGCAGGGTATGGCATAAATTCATTACATATCAATTCCTTTCCTCTCTTGCCCATTACTATCTATACAGGGCATTTTGAAAACGTATTTATTAATTGTATTTCTTATAATATATCATTTTAATTGTGTATAAAATATACTCAAAGATACTAAAAGCATCAATATAATAATTTCCTAACATAACATTTTAGCTCTTTGTAAATATATATAAATATAAATTTATAATTTACAAATTAATAGCCACAAATGTTTTGTTGGAATGTTTTTATAAAACTTGTACTCATATACTTCTATTTTTTATAGACTGCTTTTAATTTCGTGATAATATTAAGGTTATTTGGTAGGACAAATCACATTTTTGTTTTATTTTTAGGCAATTTTTTCTTAAACTGGAAAAATCTGAGACATACAGTAAATGAAACAAAAATCAGAGCTGTAGAGTCAATGAAAACAAAGTATAACTAATTTGTGGAAAGGCAAAAATTAGAACCCAGCAATGTACTATTCTACTAAATATCTTTAGTTTCCACATAAATCATGAGTTGGCATATAACATGGATAGTCTGAATAAACTCTTGTTACTTAACTCCAATATTGCCCTAATTTCAAGGAGCTGATCCAGAAGAGGAAGATCTGAGTTGGGACTTCAGACCAATGGCAAGATTCAAGCCTTTCATCTCCATGCTTTCTGCATTTTTCTATAGATATTCAGTTGTGAAACACCTGGAGTTTATGTGTAGTTGGCTCACACCAGCTGCATTTTTGAAGAAGGGGTAAAATAAGCATTTTGGGTTAGATATGAAAAATTTTATGCAACAAATGCATATTTGGAAACTGCAAAATGAGCATGAAAATCAATTTATATGCATCGATGAATGAATATAGACGGGCTATTTTCAAAGTATAGGCATTCTAGTGTAGCATAATATATCGGGACAAAAAGAATGGGAAGGAGGCAAATTGCTCAGCTTAGTCATCCATTTGCAATGGAAAATTGCATTGTCAGGTTCCATTATGCCTGCACAAATTTAGACAAATTAAAGAGTCTACTAAGTAATTATTGATAACATACATGTGTATGAAGTAGAGCAGGAAAGTTGTGAGTCATTTGGAACTTCTCAGATGTTTCTAGGATTTTCATTAGCGAAAGGAGGCATTGAAAGAATGATAATATACCTTACTATGAAACCAATTTGAGACACAACACTGGCCTATTCAGCCATATCTCTTCTATGGTGACAGAGACGGATAACAACCGGAAAAAGTGTAAATAAAACATTAACACAAATCACTCTGCTGAGGAGAAACGTTACATCTGGTTCTGGACCCTGCATCTTGTTAGGATCCCTTCATTCATTACTTCATTACCAGGAGAATTATTCAGTCTGACACACGGGACCAAGTTAAAAAAAATCCTTAGAATTATATAAACTTTAAATCCTATAATTCTCTCTTTTACAGTGTGTGTTCAGAATATATTCTGCAAGGTTAGTATGGTATTCTGTTCTGACAATATAAACATTCTACTACGTTTAAGACAGAATGTTCAACCAAGGATAACATAAATCCCTGGAAAGTCATATAATGGGGTCACATCTTCTGAAATGGACTATTGGTTTGACATTTCAAACATCTCATAGATAATCCCTCAAGATGGAGAGTCACCAACTTCCTTTGATAATCTGCTCTTGCACTTATAAATATTTATCCTTCAACAATTTAAATATGTTTTTTCTTTACCCTCTTCACTAAAAACAGCAAAACACCTGGTCTTTACAGGTTATGTGCCTTTTTTATACATAAATAAGTATATAAATTCTATTTTGCATATATGTGTATGTATTTGACATTTATTTATACTCGCTAAACGTATTTTTAACAAACTTTCATACCAGTTCACAAAAGCACACCTCATTCATGTTATATTGTGAGTCATTATACACAGCTCTACCATAATTTATTTAATCAAATCCATGTTAATAAACATTTGGATTTGACTCCATTTACTTGTTTTCACTATTACAGACAACATGCAATGAGTACCAGTGCTAATATATTTGTGAGGCTTGTTCAGGTATTTCTGTTTAAAACCAAAGTTCCTAGAGGTGAAACTGTTAAAGGAAATACACATTTACATTTTCATAGTTACTGTTAAACTGCCTCTCAAAAGAACTATAATAATACACACTCCATCCAAAGATGCACAAGAGCATAAGAGTGTCTACGTTGCCACACCTTTCGGCCAAAACTGGGTATGATGGTCTTTTCTGTGCTTTTTTTTTTTTTTTGGTCTTGCTTTGCCACCCAGGCTAGAGGACAGTGGCACAATCACAGTTCACTGCAACCTCTAACTCCCAGCCTCAAGCAATCTACCTCAGCCTCAAAAATAGCAGGAACTACAGGTGTATGCCACCACATCTGGCTAATTTTTTAAAATCTTTTTGTATCTCGCTTTTTGCCTGGGCTGGTCTCAAACTCCTGGCCTCAAACAATTCTCCCACTTCAGCCTCCCAAAGTGCTGAGATTACAGGAATGAGCCACCCTACCCAGCCTGATGGTGCTTTTTAATATTTTCAACAAGCTAAACAATAAATCATATACTTCATTTTAATTCACATGTCTTTACTTATTATTGAGGTCAAGCTTCTTTTTATACATTTACTGGCTATTTGATATTCTCTTTTAAGAAATTGCCTACTTGTTTTGTTTGACCATTACCAACAATATTCTCTTCTTAATACCTTGCAGTGAGACCCACTAACGTTTGTTGAACTCCTACAGTGGGCCAGACTCTGGTAGCTCTTACGTATATAAAAAGTGTAAGTGCTCCCCTGGGGACTTAGAATCAAGTGAAGAAATCAGATGGGATGATAAATTACTATAATAAAATGTGTTCAGCATAAGAATAAGGGTCTATACAAAGCCAGCATTGTCCCTGCTGGAGAACCAGGGGTGAGCAGGAAGAGGGTATCAGGGATGATTTCACAGAGAAGGAGACCTTACAGATGGGTTTTAAATGATGGGTGAAATTTCACTCAGTAGAGATTGAATGGAAGGCACTAGGTCCAGAGAGAGTAACACTAGAAAGAACCCCAAGACATGTGAACACAATTATTATGCAGAATATAAATAATGACTGGCTTAGATCACAAAGTTTCTGTTGAAAGAAAATGGTAAGAAATGAGTCTGGATAAGGAGACCAATTTATATACAAGTGCTTGCCTGCCATTCTTGAGAATCTGTATTTTATCTTTCAGCCAAAGGAGCAGTACTATTTATAAAGGATCACTCCAGTAGTAGAGACAAATGGCATTGAAAGGGGACAAAAGGAGCAATGCCTGAGATTGGGAAAGTGGTAAGTAGACTATAGCAGCAATCCTGATGAGGGAGTATTAGAGCCTAAAATAGCATAATATCAATAGAATCAAGAGAACTTGGTCACAGAAAGCATGTGATTAATCCTTTCATCTTTCTACAACTAGTCACACTGGATATTCATCTCTGTGGCAGCATTTATTGCACTGTAATGAAATCATGCATGTTGTCTACCAGCCCACCCCACTAAAATGTGACGCTTTCCAACTCTTAGACCTGTAGTTGACCAAAACGTTGTTCCACCAAAAAATAAACTTTCAGGTTTCCTCACTTTCCTTGTGTTGACATTTTATGCTGCAACAAACTCAGTATTTATTAATCTAAAGTCTTTTTTAAAAAAAAAACCTAGCCTCTATAACATTCTAATGCCTTAGTGCAAACTGTTTTATTTTGATATGGAAGAATCCAGTGATTAGAGTAATTTGAAATGATGGTGACTTAATTAAGAGTGTGAAGCAATCCATTAACTATAATTTGTAAAAGGAGCCATACGTTTTTCACTCTTTTAGGTATACCATTGGACTTGCATTTTCAAAAAGTAAACCTGCTAATTTTTGCTGCAACTGAGGATATCATTAACAATATCACCAGTAGCACACATGTGTACCTTATTACAGATCTTCATATACTATAATTAATAGTGAGTTTTATTCGTATTTGGATGCCTGAATTGTTTAGACTTGTATTTAGGTTTCAAGCCCTTTATTGGTGCTGTCAAACGTTTAGTCCTCAAGGGCTTGAGAGCACAGAGGTGAACACTGCCTAAGACCTAACATCTCACCTCCTCCTGTGTGATGGCTTCTTAATATGTGGTTCAGGAATTATGAATGGAGAAAAACAACAGAGGGGTCAAAGATGAGGCTAGATTTCTGGTTTGTGTAACTGGCTTTCCTGGGAAACCAAAAACATGACAGAATACCCAGAAATGCATGTTTTTCATTTTGTGAGTACTATAATTTTTTTTCTCTGGTTTTTGTTTTCTTTGTTTTGTTTTTAACCCAAAACTATTTTTCTGCCCTCTAATCTCATCCTCCTCCAGGAACAATTCATACCAGTACTACCAAAGACCCTTTCACCCAAAGCTGTATTTCACAGAGGAAGAACAATTACATAGGATATAAACGGAATGAGATGTAAGAGACACCACTCGAATATTCTGTGGTTATGCAGCAGGGCAAGAACATCACACCTGGTGGAGGTAGAGTCAGTACTGGGAGGATACCCTGGAGATAGCAAAGCAAACAAGAGGAAGTGCAAGGTGAGTCTGCAATACAGGCAGCGGCTGTAACTCGAGCTCAACCAGCTCAACAACGTTTAAGGAAACATGAAACTGGGGCAATCCACTGTGTAAAGAGGACAAGGGCAGCTGGCTCAGGGCAAACATAAGCATGTGGGTGGAGAGCCTGCCCAGAGTGTATTCCAGGGACACCAATGTGCAACAACAGCAAGTCAAGTCACTGGGGGAAGTAATTCATGGGCCAAGTGTTCTGTAACAGTTGGTGACATATTTTATGCAAATGTATCTGTGAATTATAACTTCAGACACTCTTGAAATAGAGTTGTTTTTTTTTTTTTTTTTTTTTTGGCAGAAATTAGGTTTTGTAGGGGGAGGGGAGAGTATTTGTTTTGGGCTTTTTCCAACTCAGGACTTGGGAGATTTGCATGTTAAAAGGCTTTCAGAAAAGTCCAATTATTTACATAACTACAGAACTGAAAATATATTTCAAATGTTACTTAGTCCAGGCTGCTGACCAGAAAAAGAGGAACCTTAAGCAATTTAAAACTAGCAGTTGTCTATTTAAGCTACTAAGGATCTCTAGTGATACAGATTCACCCACCACTTCTGCTGACCTGTTACCACATTTATACTAGAATTACAAGTGAATGCTGTTTTCTCTTTCCTTCGGCCTAAACCAGCACAATTTTGTTCAAATCCATTTCCATTGTTTAGTCCTCTGTGGACCAGACTACCACTGCCAGTTTTCCTTAGTCCAAATTCTTTTTTCTGTTTGTCAGCTCATATTTTTCTGGCCTACTTTTCCTGCTTACAAATGCAATGCTATCAAGATTTTTCCCTTTATACAATTCTGGACTGCCTGATCTACAGACACTAGTGAGAGACATTTTTTAAGCCACTAGATAACAAAAACCTACCAAGAATTTTATGAAGTTCTTGTCCATGCAATTTCCAAGGCATGATGGGAAATTAGCAAGTCAGACAAAGGCAACAGGGAAGGTGAGGGGGTCACTAAAAGTGCAGTGATGCTGCTGCTGGGATGAACAGACCAGGATGACTGTAATACATTTTTGGAACTAGCCTTTGGAAGAGCATTAGCCAGCTGAAGTGATAGTGGGTAAAATAAACAGAGCGGGGGCTATTAGAGGAAGGAGGCTGAATGTCAGATCAGTTGCAAAGAACGAGGATTGGAACATTTTTAGCTCAGTGAAGACAGCACTCTCTCTTAGGCAGATAAAGATAATTGAAGAGGATGCTAACCATATGGATTTTATTTCCACTGAAGACATAAAAAAATTAATTTATGTCAACAGAGAAAGGATATTCATTAAACTTAAGGGAGAAATTTTCTGCTCAGGAAAAGTTATTAAACAGTTAAATGGAATTTTGAAAAAGAGAAAAAATATGACATTGCATTAGCTTATACAGATTTCTTTGAAACACAGGAGAGATTATCCTATGTGAAAGGGTGTGGAGGATATACAGTTAGTTATTATTTTATAAATAAAAAAGAAGGAATTACAAGTGAAGAGTCTGGCCTCAGGAGTTACGCAGCTATGATTCAAATGTCAGGTTTGTGAATTTCTAGTGCGTGAATTGGGGAAAATTTTTAAAATCTTTCTGGGCCTTAATTTTCTCACCTATCAAATGAGAAAAACGTCACCTACTTTTTAGGGTTGTAGAGTAGACCAAATGAATTAATAGCGCAAAGAGCTGAAAATAGTGCCTGACACACTGTGAAAGCCATTTAAGATTTTGCTATTGTTGTTGATGTTGTCAGTTGGCAGGAAAAATTCCAATGATACACTGCCAGAAATGACAGCTAGAGACAAAGAATGATTATATTTTCTGTAGGTTAAATGTAGACAATTATGTATTTATTCTTGTCTTTTCCTTCCTATTTCCCTTTTTGGCTTAAGCCCAGGGCTAGAAGTCAAGCAATGTATGTTCCTGTTCTGTCTTCTACTAACCAGATGTGTGATTTTTTAAATTTTAAACCAACAGTTCTCAATGTCCTCATTGTTTCAAATTCTGTTAACTCTTCTCTCTGTCTGTCTGTCTCTCTCTCTCAATTTACTTTAATCACAAATACTCTTTTTCTCTCCCATCATCTTTTCTCCTATCTCCTGTTCCTCTCTTCTGGTCTTCTGTCTCATTTTCTAAATTATCAAACAGCTCAAGCTTCCCAGCTTCCCTGAGGCTTGAGCATCTTTCCATCCTCCACCTCCTACGGGCAGAAGACACTCAGAATTGTGTATTTGGCTCCAGTTCAAATTGTTATTGTCTCTGTTTAGGATACAAATAAGGATTTTGTCCAGGATGGATAATGTCTTGGGTCGAGGAGAAGGAAGGTGCCCATCATTCTTCTTTATTGCCAAGAACCTCTGGGAACATGAACAGCTCCCAGCTAACAGCTGGAGAGGAGCACCATTCCCAGAAGATTTATTCTAACTCCTGAAGCTCTACCTATGTCTGTACTTTTATGAAGGAAATCAATATATAGAGTCATAGAATAACAATGGATAAACTTCAAGTGAAAAAAATTATTTAAATGTCATCTGAAGTCAAAAAATACATTGTGATAGAAGAAAGACATATTTTAATCCAACCATTTTTAACTTAAATAAAGGGTGAACAGGACAGAGGAAAAGAAAATGAATGTCTAATATATTATAAAATATATGTAATGATATTAACTGAAAAATGGAGCACGTTTTTAAACTTACAAGTTACCATTTGAAAAAAACTACTTTAAATTTCATATGGAACCAAAACAGAGCCCGTACAGCCAAGAAAATCCCAAGCAAAAAGAACAAAGCTGGAGGCGTCAAGCTACCTGACTTCAAACTATACTACAAAGCTACAGTAAACAAAACAGCATGGTACTGGTACCAAAACAGATATACAGACCAATGGAACAGAACAGAGACCTCAGAAATAATGCCACACATCTACAACCATCTGATCTTTGACAAACCTGACAAAAACAAGCAATGGGGAAAGGATTCCCTATTTAATAAACCATAAAGATCCTTGAAGAAAACCTAGACAATATCATTCAGGACACAGACATGGGCAAAGATTTCATGACTAAAACACCAAAAGCAAGGGCAACAAAAGCCAAAATTGACATATGGGGTCTAATTAAACTAAAGAGGTTCTGCACAGCAAAACAAACTACCATCAGAGTGACAGGCAACCTACAGAATGGGAGAAAATTTTTGCAATCTATCCATCTGACAAAGGGCTAATATCCAGAATCTATAAGGAACTTAAACAAACTTACAAGAAAAAAACAACCCCATCAAGAAGTGAGTGAAGGATATGAACAGACACTTTTCAAAAGAAGACATATATGTAGCCAACAAATATCTGAAAAATAGCTCATCATCACTGGTCATTAGAGAAATGCAAATCAAAACCACAATGAGATACCATGTCATAGCAGTTAGAATGACGATCATTAAAAAGTCAGGAAACAACAGATGCTGGAGAGGATGTGGAGAAAAAGAAACGCTTTTACACCTTCGGTGGGAGTTTAAATTAGTTCAGCCATTGTAGAAGACAGTGTGGTGATTTCTCAAGGATCTAGAAACAGAGGTACCATTTGACCCAGCAATCTCATTACTGGGTATATACCCAAAGGATTATAAATCATTCTACTATAAAGACACATGCACATATATGTTTATTGCAGCACTATGCACAATTGCAAAGACTTGAAACCAACCCAAATGCCCATCAATGATAGACTGGATAAAGAAAATGTGGCACATATATACCATGGAATACTATGCAGTCATAAAAAAGGATGAGTTCATGTCCTTTGCAGGGACATGGATGAAGCTGGAAACCATCGTTCTCAGCAAAATAACACAGGAACAGAAAACCAAGCCCTGCATGTTCTCACTAATAATTGGGAGTTAAATAATAAGAACACATGGACACAGGGAGGGGAACAGCACACACTGGGGCCTGTCAGGGGGTGGGGGTCTAGGGGAGGGATATCATTAGGAGAAATACCTAATATAGATGACGGATTGATAGGTGCAGCAAACCACCATGGCACGTGTATACCTATGTAACAAACCTGCGTGCTCTGCCCATGTATCCCAGAACTTAAAGTATAATTTAAAAAAATAAATAAATATCAAAAGCAAATATGTGTATCGGTTCCCTAACTTTTCTGATAAAAGAGGTTTCTGGGATTCTTTTTTTTTTTTTCTTTTAAGAGATAGGGTCTTGCTCGGTTGCTCAGGCTGGAGTGCAGTGGCACAATAATAGCCCACTGCCTCCTAGAACTCCTGGGATCAAGCAATCTTCACACTTCAGCCTCCTGACTAGCTGGGACTACAATGCACGTATGGCCACCACATCTGGCTTTTTTTTTTTTTTTTTTTTTTTTTTTAGAAATGAGGTCTCGCTTTTTTGTCCCGCCTGGTCTGGTACTCTTGGACTCAAGTGACTCTACTTGTACTCCCAAAGCACTGGGATTACCTTATTTCCTAGAAAGTTGGCAGAACTTTTTAAACAGACATTCATAAATGTATACTCTTACACATTTCACTGTGCTTTTGAGTAGTGAAATACAATATGTAACTTCCTATATTTAGAATGTTTTCAATTCAGTAAATTAAACATTTAACATTTGTAGCATCACGTATAATTTTAAATAAATAATTACATTATTTGCTGGAAAATAAATCAATTTTTCACCAAAGTTAAAGAGCTTAAGCTGTATAGTGGTTTCTTCCACACAACAACTATAGTCATATGCTGCCATGCCAGCTATTTCCCTAAGGAGAGTCAAGGCATGCTTAATTATAGAGGAACACCATTACTTAGAAGAAAAAACATGAGTCTTTAATTTCCTTGCCTCCGCTGGACGGGGCTGTGGATTCTGCTGAATCTAGCAATGTCTGAGTAACACTTAAGCCTAGCTGTTTCCATATACGGGCCAGGCGTTGTGAGGTCCCAAACAACAGTACCTCCTAAGCTCTCATCAGTTGTGTTTCCATCACGGATTAGAACCCACACAGAATTCATTATGTCTATAATTAAATGAAGAAAGCCCTTCTGATGTCAGGATATTAGTGAAGCAACTGTTCGTCTTGGCAGCTCCTCTTTTAACTTTTGGATTGCCAGATCCCTCCTGGGAACCAACCTAAGAAAGCACTATTTGATGTAGCAGTTGTTCCTGCAGTGTGGTGTCAGTGCATTTCTAATTACAGTCCAGACAGTTTTGAGCGTGAGTAACTAGACAAGAGGCCAGGTCAGCACTTTGGCTTGCCAGGTCAGACTTATTTTCCTCCCACTTCTTTCCAATAATAGTTTCTCACATATACCTGAAATAGTACAGAGCATTCATCTTTCCAACTCTAAGAACCACTCCTAAGTTCAATTTCAAGCTATGTGTTGGGAAGCCAAACTCGCTCAGCCAAAAAGAGGCACTATCTTCTCATTACGACATTTCAATTAAGTGCCCACTGTACCATCATCTAGATTTTCAGCAGAACCATATTCTAACTCAGCAACTCTCATTATTTATGTGACTGAGCTAGTTCTTTATATTTGTGCTGACTCACCACAGAGGTTGATATTTTCAATAATTTTATCATCCAAACTCTGAAAGAGATGAAAACTTTGTGTTGCTTGTTTTCCAAAATAATAAGTTTTTCATCAAAAGGACAAAAATTTGTTGTAATATTATTTAGTTGCAATATTTTGGGGCTTTACTGCTGGTTATGATAGAGTAGAATCAACCCATAAAGTAGAATATGAAAAGAAGGTTAACAAAGGAAGCAAATAAACAAGCGTTATGAAAACAAAGAGTGATGAATTCTGACAAGCTATTCCATTTTCTTTATTATCATGACAGTAGGAAGCAGCACTAAATGTAAGAGTCTGCCACAACCCTCAAATCTGATTGCTTTATTATAAGTCAGCCATTTAAAATAGTACCAACCTGAAAACTAGTGAACAAACAGCCCAGCATCCCTTTGATAAGCGAAATATACAAGTTGTGTCATACAATGGACAGGGCTGCCTGCTAAGGTATTGGGCATACTTGGACCCAAATCCCAGCTCTGCCATTTACGAGCTACTGAACTTTTAGCAAGTGATCTCTTCTAACTCACAGTTTTCTCACTGATAAAATCGATATTTTATAAAATTATCAAGTAGGACTATGGTAAGACTATATAAGATAAGATAGACAAAGTACACTGCATAATGCCTTTCACTCGAAAAACACTAAATAGTAATTTTAATAAAAACTACTGTGATTTTTAACAGAATGATTTTAAATTATTCTCAAATTCAAGAGGTGCTTATGACCTTACCTTTAAGGAGAGGCATCTAGTCCATTTTCTGAAATAACTTAATGTATAATATTTTTGGGGAAAATCATGTATATTTGCAGATTTAGAAAATACTATGAGAGTTATGGTTCAACTACCCGGTAATGCCTTTTCCAATATCCAATTACTCATTCAAGTATTTACTGAACTCTTACAAAATACTCATCATTCAATTACTTAACAATTCCAGCAGTTGAGTTGTTCTAATTGGAAAACTTACATTGCCTGATTGTGTTGGTAGGATTTGTGCTCCATGGATGCAAGTGTAAAATAAGAACCTATGTTTTATTTCTAAACATTATAAAGAACATAAAAGTGGAAAATGATTCAAATTCAAACACTGTATACAGTGTTTAAAACAGAGTACTTTCTCTGCTTACTTTTAAAATTATTCATAAATAGGTCTGCTCTCTGGAATACTCTTTGGATATATGTTACAAATATTTGACTTTTATACTCAACATTTTTCAATATAGATTTCCATTAAGGATTACTTTGTAACTAAGCTTTTTTGTATATTCAGTGCATTGGTATTCACTGAACAGCATTTCTGTTTTAATTTGAAAGGTTTTTTTTTTTAAGTTGAGGGAGAGTTTACATAGAGTAAAGCATATACATTTTAGGTATATAGTTCAGTGAATCTTTACAAATGTAACCACCACCCATATCACGCCCAATGCTCCATTGTTTTGTCCTCTTCTAGTCAAGACCACTAAAAGGTACCTTTATCCCGACCTCTATCATCATAGATTAGTTGTATCTGTTTTAAACTTCATATAAACAGAATTATATCGTATGCACTCATATAACTGCTGCCTTAAAGCACTTATTTTATTTGTTTAAATTTTACCCAAGCGGAATAAGGGAAACAATGTCCTCTTTACTTAGCTTGTCATAAAATCCATATTTTAAAGCATAATAATAAGAGAACTCTACCAAATCTGATGCATACTTCTGGGCATAAATGATCTAAAATACATTTAAAATGACCCCAAAGTAGATGTAAAGAAATATGATTCACATTTTTATAATACTATTAGCATTCACAACGTCCTACAGCAATCTACCTGCTACCATTTAATATCTCCCACAAATTTTTAAGCTTTGAAAGAGTGTGTATCTATTATCTACTCGCAAACAATCTGTGAAGTAGGTTGGCATTAGTTCACAATATATTAGTAGTCTGATTAGGTGGTTTCCCAATTCGCAACCTTAGAAAATGAAACAGAACATTGATGGTGTTATTTTACTTTTAACATTTGTTAAGATGTAAAGTCCCACCTGGAACTTAGTTCTTCAGATTCCAAACCATGTTCTGTTTACACACAAAATACAAATAATCATGTGGCAAGAAAGGAATCTGAGAGAGCATGGTACCCATTCCAGTATTCAAGTAGAACTACATGGAATCCATGCTCAGGAGAGAAAACAAAAAGCCTTGCAATTTTCTGAACAGCTCTAAAGCAACTGGCCAAAATTTTGTTTTCCAAAGCTAATTAGAACATTTTAAGATTTACGTATTCAGCAAAGGCCGTGTAAATTTACCTATTCGTATACTTATGAATGATGAATAAAAGAAAAGGAACTGGGCCACAAAATTATAGAGAAGTACACAACAAAAAAAGTATAAGATTTTTGCATACTGTTTTTTTAATAAACCAAAAAACTTTAAAAAATGTAAAAATAATTTATTCTGAATTACATCAAATAGCTTATATACTTTTTGAGAGCACAGTTTGCACAGCAACTTCTAATAGGTTTATTAACCCCATAATAAAATGAAACCTGAATATCTATTGTAAGGCCTAATTTTCAGTACATATTTATAGGAGTTAATTCTGCAACCAGTGTAGCTGAGGAAGGAGTATAGAATGTGGTCAACGACTATTTTCAGGTACTAATGTGTCTCAGAGTCCTGGTTTTCATAATGTAGCTAAGAATGACAGAAATATTATACAGTGCCAGTTCTTTCTATCAGGATAACTATACTTTTAGTAATCAATTTAATTCACATTTAATGATACCCAAAACTGAACATATCAGTGACATGTATACATATATATATACACAATTTTATGCTGAAAAATATAACCTACATATGATAACTAAAATAACCGCTTGCTTGAACTTTTAAAGCCAAATATATTACCTATCTTATCTGCAGCATATGTGTAAATAACTTTAATGTATAAGAGAGTCTCAAAGACAAGTTATAAATTCAATAAATCTTTTTTATACTAAAACTATTAAAACTTTTCCTATTTGATAGACAACGTACTATAAACGTCAAAGTAAATGGTATCTTCAATAAGCTATTAATATAGTAAAAATCACTGCTTAAATATAAAATTGGGATGGAATACAGGTATTAGTTTATGTGGAAAGTGAAAGCATAGTTTCTACATATACTTTTGTGTTAAGTGCTTACTAAATCACAAAATTCTCAGAATGTGATTTTTTAACATATTTTGAGTAACAGCTAGACATGGGTAACATTAGAACACAGCTGCATACAACAGAAACAGAGGCTCGTTGTCTTTATAAACTGAAACTTTAGGCAGGTAATGGATCATTATTATACTAAAATTCCTTTTAGACAAGAAAGAAGAAGTTCTATACATTTAAATTTTGCTTGAAAGTACCCCTAAAAAAAATAGTGTCGGTGGAAATAGTGAGTGAGGTAATAGTAACAAAAGTAACACGTGGACACTTACAAAATGCTTACTATGTGCCAGGCACTAATCTAAGAGATTCACATGAAGTCACCTGCTTCATTTTCTTAAGAGCACTAAGAAGTAAGCAGTATTCCCATCCCAATTTCACAGATAACACAATTGAGGAATAGAAAGTTTGAGTTTGCCACTTGAAACCAGGCAGTCTGGCCCAAGAGTCTGTATAATTTAACCTCTACACTACAACTGCATCTCAGAATAGGAAAACAAAATCTCAAAATAATATATTTGACTTTATTTGTGGCATTTTAGAATAGTAACTCAGTATTGATTATTACCTCATAGTCAAAATAAACTTTTTAATAAACAGATGCCTTTCACTGTCATACTTTAAGAGTTTCCCAGAATGCTTCCTCTAGATCAAAACTATTGATGAGTTTCTGTGACTCAGAGCCTTCTCAACACCCACCTTTTCCTACAATGGCAGACTTCAAACAAAACTCTGGCAAAATCTCTGAATCATTTTTAACCACTATCTACTTATATAATAACTTCTTAAATGAAAACAATCTTACAAAGATTACAAGCACCTACAAAATATTTTCCTTTATTGTAGTAGTTACAATGTTGATTCAAACAACAAATATATTTTGTCAGTAGAACATGTACTTGGGGGTATACTATAAAGTATGGCACTGTACTTGGGGTATGCTATAAAGTGTGGCACTGCCACTGGGTTCCAAAGACCCATAAAGTCAATGGGTGTATCTGCAGGAAACCACAGTACAATCCACATAAAGGGTTCAGGTAATGCTTTTCACAGGTAGAACCAAAGTGTTCTGAACAATCAATGGCCTTACATTTCAACACCTAACCAAACCCATGATGACTTTAACTTCCTTCAAGAAAGAATTGTATTTTTCCCCTAGTTTAATCTACAGCTTACTGTGGGTGCTTAACAAATGATGTTGACTGACAAACAGAAAATAATGTTTCCTCTTTCTCCCTGGCCCCCTTTCAATCTGTTCTCTACACTGTAGCTAGAGTGACATTTTGGAAATATAAATGTGATAATGCCATCTTCCTCCCTACCATCCACACTACACTCTTTGCATTACTATTTTATCACTTTTACAGTAAAGACAAAAATACTTGACATGGTCCAGAAGGTTGTGCACTGCCCGACCCCACTCCTCTCGAGTAGGGAGTTAGAGCTCCATGCTTAAGGCATTCTCTCAGTGGCACATGCTGTGTCATCTCCTGCATCAGAATTCTGTTCCTCTGGGCTTTACCTGATTAATACTTTTCCTCTGCCTTAATTTGGTTAATTTTTTCTCACTTTTTCAGATTTCAGTTTAATAATCACTTTTTATTACGTCAGCTGACACTATTTTAAGTTTTCATAGTATCATGCACCCATCCTTCAAAATACATACCACAGTTTTAAGCTTCATTTTTTTAAAGTCAATATGCCTTCTCACTAGAATATGAGGTCTATGAAAGTAATAATTATTTCTGCACTACCATTTTATTGCTTAAGCCTAGTACTCTGGTACACAAAACAATCAGTACTTGCTGAATAAAGAAATTAATAAACGAATGAATGAACAAATGAATGAATGAGTGAATGTGGTTGCCTATCTGGTCACATTCACAAAGTAATGGAAAGCAGGAGCTTTCTTAAGTCACATGTATCATACTGACATGTTCAGTGACATTAAACAATCAGGAAGCATAAGCCATACATGTTTATGGCCATTTAAATAGAGAACATGCAAAAAAAAAGTGAAAACAGTCCAATGTGGGATTTTAATATACATGACTCTAAAATGCACGAGACCTGGGGATCTGGAAATCATGAGAATTATAACTTAATTTCTTATTGATTATCCTTGTTATTCTTGTTTTTAAACTGGATAGCTATGAAATTCACTAATTCTTTCAAGTTGCTAGGGATCTATGAGTGCTCTTAAGTAGAAATAATGTTCAAGGTCATTTAGATGAGACCATATCAACGGTCCAGGCACTTAGATGAAATGAATATAAAAAAGCTATGTACCCTGTAAGCATTCATCACTCAGGAAAGGTGACATTTTTGCTTAGTTGAGTTCTGAGGCTGATGCTCAGGGTCAAAGAACATAAGTGATGCATAAATTAGTTTTGTTCTATCAGCCATTTTTACGTTTTTTTTTCCCTTGAATAACACCTGAACCTGAAAATAATCTCAACCCGAATGAACTGGAAATCTTATTTGCCAGACGTCAAGAAAAAGGGCTTGGGAACAAATAAAAGTGTTTATGCTCTTACCCAGGTTCTGCCACTAACCTGGTCATCACACATAACCTTTCCTGGATTCTCTAACAATACATAAATAAATAAAACTTGCTAGGCTCAAACACAAAGCCAGGATGAAATTGAGCTCATTCAATAAAAATATTCTGGAAATTCATAGGTGCATAAGTTGTTTCAAGGCACTCTTGGCTGGAGGTTGGGGGAGAGATAATATTTTTATTATCTTATTATAGTCTTACTTTTTAGTAGTTCTTATTGTATTTTAAATATGAAGGCAGCTAAATGGTGTTAAAATTTTAAAAGTATTATAGTTTGGACCAGAGATAAACTGAATTTATGTTTAATATTTACTTGTCTGTTTTTTTCCCTAAATTTTCTCTTAATGAAGTGAACTTATTGATTTTAAAATTAGTTTTTATGAAGAACATGGCAGACAATGTAAATACTGGCTACAGGCAGAGCTTTGTTGATATTTCATCTGAATAGAAATCATCTATCCCTAGCCATTAATACATGATCTGTATTGGGAGAGTCATCCATTCTCAATTAATTATTCAATAGTCACTTGACACACATGAAATAGGGAAAACAAGCAAAATGGAGCCAATCCTTCTAGGAAGACTGACTCTGCCTTTATCACTCCATCTCCCAATTCTGTGATACTCAAAAGAATCCAACCTTTTGTTTTCCTTCTACGTTTAGTGGTGATCTTTTGCACTCCATTTTCAGTTCAAATTTTCAAAGTGACTCAATGCTTCAGAAGAATCCTAATGGATTTGCTATTCTGAGTTGAATTATCCTATGTACCAGGCACTACACTGTTCAATTATGCATCTTGGTAATTCCAAATTCTTTATCTTATAGAAAGAGCTATCCATTTGCAAAATAAAATGCATTTCAGATACATCTAATTCTGCTTCTCTTTAACAAATTACTTTTTCCACTCTTAACTGTTCCTGATTATGCATGATCTCTGAATCCCTACATTAAAAATGCATAGAAAAATAAAAATTTTCATTTAAAACACCCTCCCACACAGTACAAGCTGTCATTGTGTCATATTTGTTTCCTAATTTAAGGAAGGAAGCTACATTTCATGGGTCCTTCATTAAATTGCCTTCTCTGTATTTTAAAGTGCCATTAGGATACTTAAGACAATTTTCCCATAAAATAATGTTCATTTTAAAATTTGTTTCTATTAATCAGTGCAAAAGTATGCAACTTCAAATTACAGTATGGAAATTATCATATCTACCTAGCATATTATTCATGATTCACAAGTAGATTTGCTAGAAGAAAAAAATTATCTTTTTTATTTTGTAAAACATAACTGTAAAGCCTGCTCTCATAACCATAGAAATGTACTGTTAAAGCTGAAGTGCTGTATAGGCCATGGAATACACAGTTTTCTATAATTACCTAAGCCAAAATATAATGAAATACAAAAACCCACATGAAGACAGAGCGCAACAAAATAGCCCTTTCTTTCTTCCCCTCCTCCTAATCCTGTGAAGGCTACAGAAGTCTCCTAAAGACCAGTTTTTTTTCTTCCTAACTAACTCTCCTTGCTGTTTAAACAATTACAAATCTTATCAAGTCTTCATTTCTCTTAAAGTCAAGTGAGAGAGAACTGCCAACTCTAATAAGATTTACAAAGGCTAGTTCCCCTTAGCAGTGTCAGCAAAAAACAAAGACATTATACAATAAAACGCAGCCACACAGAGCTTTTGTCCCTATAGCTTTCGAAATCAGATTTAATAATTCACCTTTTTTCACCCATTTCAGCCACAAATGCCATTTATCCATGTGTTGATTGCCTTGCTTTGACCCATAAGCTATCTACTTTAAATCCTGACATCTCCTACTTAGCCACTGATTCGTCTTTTTCACACCACTCACTTTCTGTTAGAGGCTTTGCTGTATTTATACAACCGTATTTTCCTTGGTCATTGTCATGTAACAGCACCGGCAAAACACACTGAAGACCGAATTTTATTTCTAAAGAGGAGAAAACAGAACTTAGGTATGACTTTTGTAGTTTAATGCCACACTGTTTTAAGCCCCAAGAACCACAGAAATTACAACTTGGCCTCTACTACCCAGATAAATGTCATTAGCCGAATATCCTTAGAAAATCTCTTGCAATCCCTTACATGCATCCCTGTTTATTAGTCTGCAGAAGCTTCCCAATCCAGCAACATCTAAATTTCTCTACTACTGTATTTCTCTTTATAAGGCATTTGTTAATTAAGAAATCTTATTTAATCTCTAACATTTTTAAACGTCAGCTGACCTCACACTTCAAGAAACCGCATAAATGACAAAATTTTACTTAAATTTGACAAACGTTGGACTTGGATATAACAGTGGAAACCAACATTATTCCAAAAAGCCTCCTGCTAATGAAGAAACTCTTCACATCCTCTCTTTCCCTTTTTCCACAACGAAAAGCAGGTTTTTACCGCTCTATCTGCAAAAGGCAGAGCACTGCCCGTGAACCCTGTCTTTCTCGTCCTTTACCACGAGTGACCAGAACCACGTGGGGATTCTCAACCACGGCCGTGGTATACCTCTCCTGTGCTTCATTTCTCATCAAACACATGCCCAATCTTCTAGATGCTTGTTTGCATCTTAAGGGCAAAGTCTGTGTGTTACAGATTTAGAAGTGGTAGAGACAAGTACAGTGGTCATAGAGGTGGGCCGCGGCCCAATATAGGGCCCAACCTGCCAAAGAACCCGAGGAATAAGAAGAGGCCATTGTATTTGCCACTTGGAAGGGAGTAGTGTTGGTAGAAAGGTCTCCAGAAGGAACTCAAACTTGGATATGGGGGCTGCCAATCCTTAGGAGGATGTCAAGGGAGAAGCTGTGGAGGTGGTAAGGTAGAGAGGCCCCCAGAAACAAGGTCCTTCCCTCGAAGCGAACTGCCACACGTTTGGCAAGATTAGGAAGACCCCATGCACCAGCCCGGTCCCCTCCTCCCCGCGCCCCGCCCAGGCCCCGGCCCCCGTGGGTCGGGCGTCGGGCCTTACCTTGGCTGCAGTCCTTGCCGCGGAAGCCGGTTCGCGAGCAGTCGCACACGGCCTGGTCGTCCACCACGGAGCACACACCTCCGTTGAGGCACACCCCGCCCTCGCCCTCCTCGCCCGCCTCGCACGGGCTTCCCCCGCCGCTGTTGGGCGGCTCATCGTCCAGCTTCACCTCGCCGCTGTCCACGGGCAGGGCCTGCGAGGAGTTGACCCTCACGTCACGAATCCACCCCTTGAAGGGCTCTCGCTCCCTCACCGAGGCCAGGGTGAGCTTGAGCGCCGCGGCGCGCAGTTCCGGGGGCAGCCCCCCGACGAAAAGGCCGCTGAACACCGTCATGTCCCTGCGCTTGGACTTGACCTCCACCCACTTGGCCTCCACCTGGTCGATGAAGAGCGTGGTGTTGCGGAACTGGCGGCGGATGCGCACGCTGTGCCAGGCGCCGTCGTTAACCGGCGTGTCGGCCAGGAGCGTCGCAGGCTCAGCGCAGAAGATGGAGAAGCTGAGCTGCAGGCGGCCGCCGCGCGTCAGAATCAGCTCCAGGAAGTCGCAGAAGCCCTCGTCGTCGAAGTAGAGCACGAGGCCGCGGGCGCTGCGCGTCTTGAGCTGGAAGCTCATCTCGCTCTCGCAGCAGGCGTTCCACTTGGGGAAGCGCGTCCATTGGCCCTCGGCGCCCGGAAACTCCAGCCCGCTGCCCAGCTCCGCCCAGCAGCCCAGGAGCAGCAGCGAGAGGCACAGAACAAAACAGCCCCCGCGCTGGAGCAGCGCCGTCCCCATGCTCGGGGCTGGGGTGCGGCGGGGGGGTGCCGGGGCCGACAGGGTCAAAATGGTCCTGGACACCGTGACGAAGAAATAAGGGTCCCGAGAGACAGAAAGGTAAGGAGAAAGGCGGGAGTGAGAGGGATGTGCCCTCCTTTATCTAGTTCTTTTCTTCTTCTTCTTCTTCCAATAACCCCGCCCTCTCTCCCTGTAGTCCTCTTCCAACTGGAAAACGTTGACCCCAGTGGTACAGGGTAGCCACAGAACTTCCAGACCAAAGGGAGGATGCACTTTGGAGGCAACGTTCTGGAAAAGGCTTCAACAAAAGATCAAGGGAAAGCACTGACCCATTTGAGTCTGATTAACTAATTTAAGAGTATCTGTAGTGTCAACAGATACTTAACTCCTCAAATCCCATTATCTGCCAGGTTCCATCAGTGGTACCAGGCCAAAAGGAAGCAGTGAGAGTCAGTAAAAAGAAAACACTTTTCTCAAGAAAGTACAGGAAGCCAGCAGTGAGCCAGTATCCTTGGATGCTTGTGAATGCCTCAAGTCTGTCTCCTTCAGATGTGGGGTCTTAAAGCAGAACGGAGAAAGGGATGCTTGCCTCTTTAGGGCACCACTTCTTAACCCGAGGATAGCTTCAAAGGCCTGCTTCTTCTGTCATAGCATGGGCTTCAGCACCGCTGCAGCCAAAGCCTAATTCCTTGTGCATGGTCTCACAAGTTGGATTTTACTTCTCTTTTCAGCCACGGCAACAGTAGGACTCAAACCCAGCAGTTGCGAAATAGCCAGAAGCTGTTAGATGTGGAAATCGCAACAGCTCCTCTTCTTTTCTCTCTGCCTCTGCAGGGCCAAGCTAAGATGCCAGCACATCAATTGGTTGTGTGTTGGTGATGCATTTTGGTTTTATCTTGTCTTTTTTAAGGACTCAGACATCTGCAGAGAATTAAAGTCAAAATTAAGGTCTAAAGTCAATATAGTATTATATAAATCATTATTCAGCTCATAACACAAGTGTAGACCTGGTCCTATTAGTAAGGCAAAGAGTTCACCTTCTTGTATAGAGCTTTTGTTATCCTCACTACAAGTAAGTCCTAACATTTTCTAATAGTTAATATGACACTTTTACAGTCAGCCATGACACCCTTGTAGTTTATTATAACTGTTAGTTGGTAACCCGAAGTTTTAAAGAGAAATTTGATTATGGTTATCTTTTTCTTTTCACAAGATAGTTTAATTTTTTAAATATGTGAGGAGAGAACAAATGCTTTTAAGGATTTCTACCTATGTTGTGTGCTTGTTCTGCGGACAGTAAAAATACAACCTATTCAAATCTCAGTTAAGAGATTTTACAATTGGCAAATTAGATTAAACTGTTGGCAGGAAGCTGCCAGCTTAGACTTGTATAGCATTCCTGCCATTTTATTTTTCTTAGAAGGAATATTGATGGTTTCTTGATAGTCTCTTGCAAAATTTCACACAAGTATAGTTCTCCTTTATATTAATGAATAATCTGTTGTAAAAGAAAACCACTAATTGGAGCCAGATTTATGTTTTTGGCATTGTCTCAATTGCCCTAATATTAACTTCTCTAAAGGTGCATAAAGTATTTAATATTTTGCCTGAAAGTGTAGATCTAACTCCTCCTGAAGTCTGTATCTTGCTGTCAGCCCTCACAATTTGTGTGGTGAGAAGAGCTGTTGGCATGTATGTCATCTCAGCTGCAATGGCTCCAGGATGCTAGAATTTAAAACCGTACCTTTGAATCACTCACTATACTATTAAATCACTTCTCTTTATTCAACTCTAATCTGACAGGTTCTTGAAATGGTACAGAAATCATAAACACTGATTTTTTCCTAAGTCATTTTTTAACCAAAAAATAACTCTTACCTTTTGAAAAAAATTACAAATGTATAATCTGTTCATGTCAAGAAAGTGCATTATTTTTCTCACTATTTCTTATATTCCCCACCTCTTGCAAACACACACACTGCAATATATATACACCATACACACATGCACACACACACACCCCAAATTTATTGTCTGGATGTAGAAGCTCACTACCCAATTAACACTTTTTTTCCCTTACAAGCTGAAACTAGCAGTAATTTATGGCACCGCATTGTGCTGCTGCTTCTCCATGGGGGGAGCTGAGAGCATTTCTCTTCAGTACAGAGCAATCCCTACAGGTGTCAGCTGAGAGCCACCAAGCTAGGGTATCCCACTTCAAGTTCCTCCCAGATGAAATTGATGACTGGTTCTCTCTCTTTCAACACACACACACACACACACACACACACACACTGCGGGTGTGCGCACATACACACTGCCCACTAGCAAAAGGAAATAAAAATCTCAGTTGCTTATTTATTATAGCTGATACATTCCACACCATCAGCAATCACCAGTCATATCTTGTCTCCTCCTATATCAAACCCAAGGAAAGAGGCTCGTCAAATCATCTGAAATAGCATATTATTCAGTATACTTTCATATTTTAAGTGGACTCAGGAATCTGCTAAATTTTCAGTCATTTGCAAAATAAATCTGGAATATCATGATCAAGAGTAGTGCTTTGAACACTTTCTCAAGCTCATGTGTTAGAAAACCTTTTTTTTTCTTGTGTGTGTAACTCTGTTGGAGCCAATTATTGTATTAATTAATGTTACATTGATCACATAACCTTTTTTCTCCCGTCCCTCCTGCCCTCCTCCACTAATGCACACTTTGACAATTTTAAGGGATGGTGGAAGAGAGAAAAACCCTAGAGCAATACATATGTACATATAGATATATATACATTCTTATCACAGGGAGGTTAACTGGTTTTCCCAGTTCTTGGAGGAAGCTCATTGTATGTGAGCGAGTATCTGTATTTATATGGAGAAAAGAGGATTCTCTCTAGGTGCCGGAAAGACCTGGCCAGTTCACAAATTAGAGGATGAAATAAAGGGATCTGAAAAACATCCTTACTGCAGCCAAAAGAAGAAGCGCTCTAATTCAAAAGCAGACTAACAGCATCATTAATCTTTTCTTTCATTTCTAGAATCAAATTCATCCCAAGTCACTAGGAGGATCAATACAGTACGCTCATCGGCTGCAGTTGCATATTTTAATGTTTCTGATATGACACACACATACACACCTATACCTTTCCATGCATCCTTCAATATATATATATATATATATATATCTTCATGAACATGAAATCTCTGAGAGAAATTTTAGAAGTGCTTATTATTTCACCCCTGGCTTTTGCAAAGTCTCTCAATACCAATGCACAGCCAAAATTCTCTCTGGCTTTCCCGCCCAGTCTCTAAGCTCCATCTCTAATACCAGTGCAGTTTCTTGGAGCTCAGGGTCTACTGCACAAATTAACGATGGGCACAGTGTGGGGCTGATGAGGTAGGGAAAGAAATATATGGAGAGATATTTTATTGCTTTGATATCTAGCCTGTCTCTTCTTTTCTTTCTTTTGCTAATAAATCACTGCATTCAGCCTTTAAGTTACTACCCCAGTTCCACCATCTCTTCTTGCCATCTATTTAAAAGGCTTCATGCAAAACAACCAAGATCTACACTCCTCCACCCTCCCACCACCCATCTTTCCCTGTGTATTTGTGGCAGATCCTGGCTCAGTTACAATGGGGAAAGATATCCTTCTTCAGCTTGCCTCGCCCCATCCCCTCCCCCCAACCCAAATTGAGCTTCTTTACCTGCCCGGTTATTCCCCTTAGCTCGAGCCAGAGCCTGAAGCATGCATCGGTCAAAGCGAATTTCCTGAGGTCTATGGATAAGGCGACTGCTGCTGCCTTTTCAGAGGCGTCAGGCTTGAGCGTCTATCTCCAGGAGTGCGGGAGGGGAGAACAGGCAACGGAGGGGAGCAGGAGGAGGAGGAGGAGGAGAAGGAGGAGGAGGGGGAGGAGAGGGAAAGAGCTGGGAAGGAAAAGGCGGTGGTGGAGCCTGAGAAGGCTGGGTTACGTGACGCCGGGTGCTGTCCTTCTGAAAGAGAAGGGCGGAGCTGAGCTCTCCGCAGTACCATGGAGAGCGGCGGGCCCGTCCTTTGGCTGGGGAATGGGTGGGCTCGGCCCGTGGTCGCAGCCCCTCCAGGTCTGGATGCTGCGGAGCGAGGTGCTTTTACCTTTGCATCGTCCCCTTGCAGGGGGAGCCTGATCCTGGGGGCGGGGACCTTCCGCAAGCGCTTCTAACTTGTCTCCACCCTCTCTTCCCCATCGGAAAGAAAGAAAAAGAGAGAGAGAGAGAGAGAGAGAACGAGCGAACGAACACGAACCAGAGAACCACGTAGCCTACTGAGCATGCCCAGGCCCCTGCTAGACCCATGGAAAGCTGTATGGAGATTCCACTTCTCCGGGGTTTAGTAGTGATTGGGCGGGGATACCTGAGACGGTGCCAGGAAAGGGTCCAGCAGTCAAAGAGAAGGGGCCAAGGAGTCGATAATTATGATGAGCTCTGGC
This sequence comes from Pan paniscus, assembly GCF_029289425.2. Lineage (NCBI taxonomy): Eukaryota > Metazoa > Chordata > Mammalia > Primates > Hominidae > Pan > Pan paniscus. The sequence continues at coordinate 75,325,190 of NC_073261.2, read as the reverse complement.
TTTACTTGTGCACCTTGGTCTCCTGCTCAGAACCCTTGAAAAGAAGCTGCAGCATTTCGAGGAATGCAGGGGCAACCAAGACTCACACAGGCACTGGCATTCTCCTAGATCCAAAGTCCCTTGCCCCACCCCTTACTGTGGCTCTGCCTTGGGTAATCACAACAAATCTTCATGACTTGCCTAGGCTGTGCCAAAAAGATGTAAAAGGAACCCACCAGGGTAAGATGCCAACTTGCAGACGACGATCAACTGTGTCTGACAAGGTGCTTTTTACTGCAGCCTCTCGTCATTCTCCAGCCTTCTGTGCTCTGTCTTGAACCAAGTTTTCTACCTGTTTAACTCTTCCCTCCGTCTCCTCCTCCCTTTTGCAGCTGGTAAAACCTGGTCAAAGTAAAACTGGGTGTGAGGCTCTAACCATACAACTGGGCATGCCCAATAGGCATTGCTGGGTTTGATGAGAAAGGGGTTAAATCTAAGGGAGCTTACAGATTAGGTGGTAGAGGAGTTCGGGGTCTGTGGCTTTAAATTGTGGTTTGCACCCTATGGACATTTAAATTCCTATTCCTGTATATTCCTAGCCTGGGTTAGTTTTGGAGCAGATACAGACATTTTTATTGCAACGCCACAAACCTAATAGTCTGAACCTCAAATACTGTAAGGCAAGACTATTTTTGGCCTCCAGGCCCTATAGAGCAAGAATTTAAGAACTAGATAAATTTGGGAACATCAAAATAATATATATTACAATTACAATATGTATATTCTTCCAAAAAACTAGAACTCATTCCTATGATAAGCCGATGTATACTTTCACTACTTTTGTAAAAGGGTCTAAATAACCTGAAGGCGGGTATCACAGGTTTTAATATGTTTATCGCCCTTAGAGAGGCAGTTTTGTCAATTGGTTACATGTTTGGGAAATAGATTGTCTGAGCTTCAATTCAATCTCTGCCATTTATTAGTTGTAACCTCAGTAAGATACTTAATCTTATGCTGCCTCAGTCACCTCATCTGTAAAATGGACATAATAATAGCTCCCTCTTCATGTGTTTGATGTTGTGAAGATGAAATGAATAAATAAACATAACATATTTGGAATTGTGGATTCCAAATTGTGGAATTTTGACTATATTTATCAACTACAACCCACTCTGTGTTCTGTTTGACTCAATGGAAGGAATTTCTCTGAAACCCGAATTCTTTGACTATAAAATAGAGGTATTAATCATTGTCAGCTTATTCCATAAGATTGCTTTGGGAATGTAATGAAATAATAGCTGTTAACATGATTCTTAAAACAAAAATTTAATTTTAAATGATATAAAACTAAGTCTCAGAAAATTACTTATCTAAATTATTCATTCATTCAGTGAACTTGAAACAAAAAAATAGTCTAGTTAATTCAGGGCCTTTTTCAATTTTTCCTACCATTAGGTTATAGGACAAATAGTACAGAAGGTACACCGCGATGTGTTTAGTATAGAGCTAAAGCTTATTGCAAAAGTAAGTGGAATGGACAGCCCACTTTCAAAAATCAAGTCTAACTTTGTTCCATGATGCTCTTAAGATCTGGTGTGAACATGCATCAGTGAACATTATGGTAGTGCTAGAGGCACTCTTAAGAGTCAAAGCACTGCCTTTTACCTGGATTCATAGAAACTCACTATTTACCACCAGTGCATGTGATCTGAACAATTTCCTACTTTATTTCATTTCGTCTTTGTGAATTTTTATTTTATCTTTAATTGGGCTACACAGTGTTTCCACTGAATCAAGGTTTTCCTTGAGATGTCTTCTGTGGTGTTTTGATTGAAAAAAAATGTTGACATTCTTATGCTGCATGTGTAAATTTTCAGATTAAAAAGACCAGTGTTCCCACATCTCTTCACCACTGCCTCCCTGACACACACACACAAACTATATAAACTGAAGGAATAGATGATGTATTGGAGTAATTCCCTTTGCAATCAGGTTTAAGGTACTTACTGTATGTAGTCCAAGGAAGTGGACAGCCCCAGGATCTTTTTTTTTCCAGTAAATATGCATAGAGAAAACTATCAATTTGTAGCTTAGAATGCAAATATCACAACATAATTTAATGATAAAAGTTGTTAATTTATTTTAAAGTATGAGTTTTTCTGTTGTTTCTCCATAAATTACTTCAACTCTCTAAGTGGCAGTTTTTTCATCAGTAAAATAAAGATAATGGCATCTCCATTTATATGACTTGGTGGAGATAATGTCAACATTGAATGTTAATTTTGTGCCTACTCCTCGCCAAACAGTGCTCCAAGTGCTTTACTTACATTAACTTATTCTAACCTCACAGCAACTCTAAGAGGTAGGTTCTAGGATTTCACTCATTTTACCAATGAGAAAAAGTGAAGCATAGAGAGATTAGCCCAGATAGTCAAAGTCTAGTAAGCAAGCAACAGTGTGAGGAAAAATCCAAACTCAATTCTGTAATCTTAACCCCCTTGCTACACTGACTTTGAACGGATCATCAGATATACCTAGCAAAGTGCTTGGCAGAATGCAGATGCCCGTAATTGTTCATTCCTTTTCCTTTCTAAGACTTTCATCAAGAGGAGTCTAAGAAACTAAACAGTCAACTCCAGAATTTTGCCATAACATTCCTTAATGACATACTGTATGAAATATATGATATTCATATACTTTGTTACATATTATGGGTGACGTGTTTTCAATGTTACTACCTTTTTTGTTTGTTTCTGTGCAAGATGTGAGGTAATTCCTGTAGATCTGAATTTGAAGCAATCTAACATTTGTAAGAACAATCTAGTATTTTTCTAGAAGGTGGGAAGTAGGATTAATTACTCCTGAATCACCTTAGGGAATCTACTAATTTTAGGCTACAGAAATATGTTAAGGATTTCAACTCCTGCCCCTAGCTACCACTCAGAACAAATGAGGTAACTGTGAAATCAAGGTGCTTGTTTATGATTATGTCTGATTGGGAGAATTTGTGGCAACCCAAATGTGGAAACATAAATAATATCTCGTGCCATAAACTGGTAAACATTTTGCAACAATGAAAATGGAAATGCATGCTCACATAAAGCAAGTATATTTCCATAGGTTATTAATATTAATGAGAATTCTAACATGGAGACTAATGCTACACTAAAAATAAATGAAACTAAGTAGTAAGATTTTTTTTGACTGAGAAACGAATGCAACAGAGATGCTCTGTGTTTATTGCTGCAATCAGACCCTGTGCTTTAACATTAGGAAATCAGTGTAAACACCTACTTTCTCAATTAACATTAAGGTAAAGTGGAAGCTTTGAGATACCTATGAATTCCAATATTGATATCAGTTATGAAGGGTGCTTTATCTTTACTGATATAGGGGGTAGAAGAAGAAACACATGGTAACAATGAGGAAAAATATCAGTTGATATACATTAAATGCATTTTCACTTAAGATGAGAAACAACTCAAAAAAACAGTAAGATTTATCGCTGAGGGGATTTTCTATTTACTGTCCTATAGATGATCAAAATGAAGCCACTTTTACTAAAATAATCACAGTATCAGGAAAATATTACGTGCTAATTCAACTAAATTTCAGATTGCTATCAAATTTCTCTAACCAATTACATTTTCAGTGCTGCACAATTGGAATTCTATTGTTTAGCTCATGACTTTATTTTAATAATATAATCCATTTTTTGTTTGCAGTTAAATGTCTCTAGTTTTCTTTATATGAACCAATTAGAGTTTTCTGGTTACAAAAGTTTAAGAATAGATATTGAACATGCTGCCATATAAAATTTATTTTACAACCAGATGAATTAAAAAATGCAAGGAAATGTAATCAAGTCTAGGGTTTGAGACTCAGCTATACAATGGAATAAACAGACTAGGATTTACATGTACAAAAAGACACATAATTTCCTACTAAGCTTACTAAGTAACTTTCAGGAGAAATAAGCAAACTCAGTATGTTAAATACTTTCTTACTACTTGAAAAAATCTTAAACATAGTAAAATTAGGCTACTTTTCCTTGAGTATGTAAATTTTCTGTAATCAGAAGGTAGAATGTGATTTTAAATGGCTGCAAATCATTAATGTAATGATAATTATTAAGGTATCAAGCAGCAGTAGAGAAAGCACGTAGATAGGTCCTTGAGAACAGTAGTTAAGTTTTGAACGATGCACCTGCTAGAAAGGCTTCAATGTGGAAACCCTGCAGCGTGTTTGATGGGCAGTATTTTTAAATCTAGGGCAGCACTTACACCTGGGTGTGTTCCTCTGTGTTTACTTCCACCCCTCCTTCCCCCACAATGAGGAAAAATCTTTCTGAGGAGGAATAGCTGTCGCTAGATGAAGTCTGTGAAAAGTCCCTGCCAGAGGGTTTATGTTTCCTCGATCAGTGATTTAGTTGCACACTTCAGCCTGTCATTATTATCCCCTCTAATGACTTATTTCTCTTCCTGTGAACAGAACTTTCTTCCCCACAACCTAACTACACTCCAGCCTGCCATTCTCAACTGCTAGGCTCCAGAAAAGGAATTATCTCATTCATCACAATGTGGCTTCCAATTTATTTTTATTGGGTGCCTGCAACTAGTTAATCTGTTTAATTTAGCCAGTGCTATTTAATATTCCTTACTATGACTTTTAAGAAAAGAGCAAGGGATTTGTGATGAGTTATGGATGTCAGTGAAATTCAAGAGTCTTATTATAATATCTTTGCTTCTTTTTAGCCTATTTCTGCCCCCTAGAAATCTGTGGAATCAATTTTCTATGATGGCATCTCAAAACATTTTGTGGTTTGCTTTTAAAACACATCCTATTTGATTTTATGTTGGGCTTATGGATTTTTAAAAATATTCAATTCTTACCAGTTTTCCAGCTACTGCCCTCCTCCTACTTAATATAGCTTTAAACCTCATTTTTTTCAGAGTTTTCTTCTCATTTTTGTTTGCCTTTCTTATCCATTTGTCCTACTTACATTTTTTCATTTAATACTACAGACACCCACAGAGATAGATATCTTAAGAATACAGAAAGTTGTAGATATTTTATTGTAACTTCACAAATTAGAGCAATAGTACCCGCATTTTATGTAAAAAAAAAAAATCTTAGGTTTTTGAAGAGACTCGTGAAGCAGAATAGGGAGGAGTTTTATTTTGATAAGAGTTTTTCTCTTGCTGAGGAAAGAAGATCAGTGAAATAGGAATAAACTACATCCTTAAGTATATGCTTGATGTACACATCCCATTGAATGAAGTTATAGTACAGTAGAGGCACTTTAATTTTCTCTAGAACAAGGAGAGCAGACTGCAATGCTTAACAGTGTCTGGTGTTTGACATACATGAGTGAGGTAGGCAAACTGGGAAAACAATGAGGATTGGCAGACAGTGTGGACACCTAAAATGTTCATACTTCTCTAAAAATGGCGTTCACTCTGCGGCCCCAACAGCTTGTGACCATGTGACTCTGGTGTTGCCAGATCCTACGATTTTACAAGAGCAGCTGGAAATCTGAAATGTTATGTAAAATCTTCTGATTTTAAAATCTTGGCTTATTAAAAAATAATCACCACTACTACCACAATACTGTGCAGGACAAAATAGACTTCTCTGCTGGTTGGAAATGGCACACAGCCTACCAGTCTGTTACCTTCACAGCTTTGTGTACACGTACACATGCAAACTCATAATCATGGGTGGTTATTCTCTCTAGTAAACATTTGAAGAGATTGATTTACATGTTCTAAATTCAGCCAAGCACATAGGATAGATAAAACAGTACAGTTGCTATTAAAAGTTTACCTTTAGAACATGAAGATAATTGTTTTGAGTAGTTTGGTATGTTACAAGAAGCACTGAATTCTGAGTTATATGTGTTTCTAGCTGCAGCCTTATTACTTGCTTTGTATGGCAACAGAGACAAATCTCTTAGCTTCTCCTATAGTAGTACCTGCATGGTATATGCTGGGAGTTGAATTGTCCCCCTAAAAGATATCTTGAAGTCTTCACCTTATCTATGAATGTGACTATTTGGAAATAGGGTCTTTGCAGGTGTAATCAAATTAAGATAAGGTCATACTGGATTAGGGTGTGCCCTAAATCCAGTGACAGGCATCTTTAAAAGGAGAGACACATTTGAAAACACAGAGGAGATATAAGAAAGAGAATCATGAAGACAAAGACAAATTGCAGTGATATAACTATATAGCCAAGAAATGCCAGGTAATGCCAGCAACCAGCAGACTACTCAAAGAGAGGCATGGAACAGATTTTTCCTAGGGAAAGAACCAACCTGGCTGACACCTTGATTTTAGCCTTCTAGCCTCCAGAATTCTGAGAGAATAAATGTTTTATTGTTATAAAAACCACCCAGTTATATTTTAAACCACCCAATTTGTGATAGTTTATCATAAACCTGGGAAACTAGTACAGGATGCATGATAGAGGATGGAAAAATATAGTTATGAATAATACTATTATAAGAGACCATTTGGCAGATGATTTTACATATATATTTCTTTATCCATTACAACCTTGAAAAATAGACATTCTCTCTCTCTCTCTCTCTCTCACACACACACACACACACACACACACACACACACACACACAGGCTTGCTCTCACTTTCATTCTCTTTGTCTTTCAACCAACTATGGCTTGGAGATGCTACCCATCTTGCCTTCAAACTTGTAGACCGCTCCTTATAGAGTGAGGACCAAATCTTTCTGAAACTAAAGTCCATATTCTTGTTCACTGTACCATTCTGTTGTGGTACTTTTCAAATGTAGAAAACTATAAATATAAGATACAGACATTATTCTAGAGTCTACTTTTTGAGAAATTGAATATAAGAAGAGAAATCACAATAGAGACAGCAAGAATACGTCACCCTAAACAGATACATCTCGATATATTTTAGGTAGAAATAAATCTTGGATAGTGCGGGACAATTCTCCAGGAAGCTTTTCATGCACTGAGTTCCCCCTGCCTTTTTCTTCTAGTTCTCAAGAATAATGACAGAATTTGCTGAGAATGCAATATCTTGAAATAGAGAGGAATGCGTGAAATAGCCCAGGCCTTGCTCCTGTTCCTCCTAGGAAATATAACATCTTCAGTTATGGATTAACTGCCTGGGACAGCCCAGGCTTTGTTCCTCTCTCTCCTGGAAGTAGGACGTCCTTCAAATTGTTGCCCAGTGAGTTCCATGGCCCTTTAGATATATAACCCAGGGCAGACTGCCTTTTAAGGTCTGTCAGCTGTGGGGCAAGTGGGCCACTCACAGCCAAGGCTCCATCCATTCTAGGCAGTTTTCTTGGGACTTGGGGGACCTGTTTACAATGGATCCCAGGCATCTGTTGTCCCTTGCTTCTGATTTGTAAACAATAAATCTCCATCATGTAACTTGTTGTTTATGAGTGTGCTCTGTCTCATCAAACTCAGACAAGTTGGTAACCAGTGCAAAGTGAACCTGCTTTCCAAATAGGATGTTAGGATAAGAAAAAAGGAATATTCTAGATTTCTAGTGATTTAATACTGGCAGTATGTTTAAATAAACTTATTTATTATAAAATAACATAATACAAGACAGAAAACGTAAGTCTTGATCTTGATGAATTTCAGAAGATGAACATACCCTTATGACTTTCACCAAGATAAAATATTAGAATATTAAACTCCTATTCCTTCTAGTCATTTTCTATTCTCTCCTCCATAAGTTTAATTAATAACTTGATTTTGAACTCCCAAAACTAATTTTGCTTGTTTTTGCTATCTAGATAAGTGGTATAATTCAGTATGTTCTACTCTGTGTCCGCCTTCTTTTGTTCAACTTTATGTTTGTGAAATCCATCCATGTTGCATGCAGCAGGGATTTTGTTCATTGTCAATGTTGAATTCAGTTTTATAAATTTACCAATATTTATCTAGTCAATTGTTGATAAACATTTGTATTGTTTTCAGTATTGGACTCTTACAAATAACGTCTTATAAACATTGCACATGTTATTTGTTGCAAATATGTACACAATTCCACTGGGTTCATGCCTAGGAATGGAATTGCTGGGTCATGGGTTAATTTTAGTAGTTGTTGACAAACAGATTTCCAAAGTTGTCACTATTTATACACTGAAAAACAGTGTGTGAGAATTTCTCTCTTTCTGGCCAAAAAAATTTATCAATCGTTTTAATTAAGATATTCTAGTTGGTTTCACTGGTATCTCATTAACATTTTATTTTTTAATTTCCAGATGACCAGTTATGTTAGGTACCTATTCATGTATTTATAGGCCGTTAGGATATCCTCTTTTAAAAGGGGTCTATTCAAGTCTTTTGCCCATTTTTAAATAATTTGATTACTTGTCTTTTAAAATCAATTGTAGGGACTCTTTACATTTTCCGGGTATGATTGCTTGTGCAGTTATATGTATTAAAATATTTCCCCCATCTGTAATTAACCTTTGTTCCTTCTTCATTTTTTTGATAAACAGAAAACTTAAATGTTAACGTAATTCAATTTGTTAATATTTTCCTTTGTAGTTATTGTTTCATGTGTCCTGTTTAAGAAAATCTTCCTATCTTGATATATATTCTCCTGTGTTACATTGCAAAAAGTTTTTAATTTTAATCCTTCTCACTTAGATTAATATTTCCTCAGGGAGTATTTTTTACCCATAGGAATATCCAGTTAATCCAGAATTATATATTGAAAAGGCTATAGTGTATTCATTATTCTACAGTGTCAACTTTATCAAAATCTATTTGATAGATTTTATATTTTATATCATTATTCATTTATCTTTTTGTCTCAATGAGCTTTTATAATGAATCATATTTTGTAGCTTTTAATAATTCAGCATTATGCATGTTTATTATACTTCATATATATATACTTTATTAGATTAAGTAAATTCCTTTCTAATCCCAATCTGCTAATATTGGTGAAATCCTTCAAATACTGTTTCAACATTTATTGAAATAATCATATAATTTGTCTTATTTCTTTGGTTAATGTGATGAATTACACTGGTTATTTTTGAAATTTTGACCATTCTTAAATTCCTGGCATATGCATTTCTTGTTCATCATATATTACTCTTTTATTAATTTTCTTTGGTAATATTGTATATAGGATTTCTGCCAAAATCCAGAAAGAAAATAGCCTACAATTTGGGAGCAGGTTTACATTATCTTTATAAAACAAGATGGAAAGTATTGTGGGTTTCTTTTCTATTCTCTGGAAGAGTTTACGTAATAATGTTATTGTTTTTCTCATCACATTCTTAGTAGAATATTCACTAGCGAGATCACGTAAGCTAAGATTTTATTTTTTTCTATTCATAGAAGATGAATAGATGCTCCATTTCCCCTGGTATTAAGTAATTTTTTTATTCTCTCTTTTTACCGTTATTAATGTTACTAGGGAGTTATTAATTTTAATTATGTTTCCTAAGAATCAATGATTGTTTACTTTTTTTTCTTTCTTTTTTTTTTTTTTTTTTTTGAGACGGAGTCTCCCTCTGTCGCCCAGGCTGGAGTGCAGTGGTGCGATCTCGGCTTACTGCAAGCTCCGCCTCCCGGGTTCCAGCCATTCTCCTGCTTCAGGCTCCCGAGTAGCTAGGACCACAGGTGCCCGCCACCACGCCCGGCTAATTTTTTTGTATTTTTAGTAGAGACGGGGTTTCACCTTGTTAGCCAGGATGGTCTCAAACTCCTGACCTCATGATCCGCCCGCCTCGGCCTCCCAAAGTGCTGGGATTACAGGCGTCAGCCACCGCGCGCGGCCATTATTGTTTTCTTTTTACTGTATTTTTGTTTCTATATAATTGATTTCTGCTACTTTAGTTATTTCTCTTCTGTTTCCTTTGGGTTTAATACACTCTTCTAAGTTCTTACTCAGTTCTCGAGGTGTATAGTTAGAACTTTAATTTTCACTTTCTTCTTTTCTATCTAATCTCTCCATCAAATATTATAATTTCCTTCTTAGTATGACTTTAGCTGCACTCCAGCAGTTCAACTATGTAGTATTTCATTATTATTTAGGTAAATTATTTTTCATTGCTAGATGTGATTTCTTTTTCATCCATGGATAATAAGACTTAACTAGGAATTTTTTGTGATCCATAGATACATGAACTAATTTTCAAATACTGGGTGATCTTTTTCATGATACTACCCATGCATAATTCATATTCCTTATGATATCAACCCTTTGAAATTTGTTAAAACTTAAGGCCTTGTATTTGTTAATTTTTTTAGATGTTAACACTTTACATTTTAAGGAGCAAATGTTTTATGTCTGCCAGATCAAGTTTATTTACCATATACTTTATATATTCTAAATACTTCACATTCTGTAAAAGTTTCTTTACATATTTTGTTATAAATACATATCCCTCATGTATTTTTTCTTTATATATTTGTTTAATTTGTTTAATGAAAAATTAGATTGTTATATATTCCTGGTAGATGAATGTTTTAAACATTCTGTTGTATTCCTTTTCATCTGTAGTGATACTGCTTGCCTTAAAGTTAATTTTATCAGATATTAATATTGCTAACCCAGATATATTTTGGTCAGTTTCCATAAGGTATATCTTTTTTATGTTTTGCCTTAATCTTTCTGTATGTTTTAATTTATTATACTTCTTTTATAAATTGCATTTGGTTGACTTTTTAAATTCCATATGAAAGTCTTTGTCTTTTACTTGGAGTTCTTTGTCTATTTACATTTAAAGTCATTACTGATACATTTGAATATGTATGTAGCATCTTACTATTTATGTTCTTATCATCTCCTTTCTTTTATTACATTTGTTACTTAATATTTTCTCCTGTAGGAGCATTTAGTGGTTTCCTAGAAGTATAGCATGAGTGATGGATTTATCAGAGTCAAACATAAATTAATACTTCCAGGACAATGCAAGAACTTTTAAATTTTTAAAATTCTTTTGCCCTTTTCTGATTTTTGTGCTATTGTTGTTTTTATTATATTTCTACATTATAATCCATGGCTCACTACAATGATTACTTCATAGGTCAATATTTATTTATAATTATTCATATATATATATCTTTTCCTTTGCTCTTCATTCCTTCTTTTACTTACTTGCTTTCATTGAACTTATTTTTTTTCTGTATGAAAAATTCCCTTTGTTATTTCATTTAGTTTGTGTACCTGTGGAGTGTATTTTACCATACACTCATTTTGGCATTCATTTTGAAAAGAAAACTATGCTGGATAGAATATTCTAGTTTGGACATTATTTCTTTAAGCATTTAAAAAATATCCCGATATTTTCTGGCTTCCACTTACTATGTTGAAATGTCAGCTCTGCAGTTTTATCATTGCTCCTTTAAGCTAATGTGTCTTTCCAAGGCCTTTTCCCAGGTCCTCCTCTCCCAGCCCCATGGTGGTTTTTAAGACCATAATTTTAGGCATTTTTACTATGAGCATTTAAGTGACGGTTTTCTTTGTGTTTTTCCTGCTTATGGTCTTTCTAAATATTTAAGCTTATATTTTTCTTTGGTTTTGGAAAATTCATAGCCAGTATCTTGTTGTATATTGCTTGATCCCAACTAATTGTCTCCTCTTTTTGTTTGGACTACAATTGCATGTACGCTGGATAACTTTACCACGTTCTATATGTCTCAAGTACACATGCTTTTTCTTCTTCTTTTCTATATTTTTTTCTTTGTTTGCTTCAGTCTTGATATTTTCTATTAACCATTTATCTAACTTACTAATTTTCTGTTCTATTGATTCTAACCTAGTCAATTTATTCAGTTATTTAAACCAGTGGTTGTATTTTTTCCAGTTATAGGATTTCTATTTGATTAGTTTTAATGATTCCGGTCCCGTTATTTGATAATATTTTTCCTCATATTATCTATTTTTTAAACATGTTAATTATAATTATTTGGTATTTTATATCTGATAACTGCAATGTCTGAATGACTTATTTTATTTTTGCCTCCTTTTTTAAAACTTTCCTTTTCTCAATCATTTGGTTTCATGCATCAAATACCTGGCAATCTTTGATTGAATGCCACCTTCATTTTGTTTTTAGTTCTCGACCTTTAACCTAACTTAAATGTCATGAGCATAACAGCATAGCAGACTGTCAGGCTAATCACAATATACTGTAGATAGCTTTGCCTAGCAACTCTTGGTTGTCTGAGTTGCTCTCGGAGCAACCAAACTAAAATATTTTAAGATTTTTCTAAGACTTTACAATTATTTAAGATTAGAGGCTGGTACAGTTTTTTTTTTTTTCAAGATTAATCTAGTTCTTGATCAGAGAATTGGTCTACATAAGCCATTCTATCTTCACTAGAAATAGAGATTCAAATACTATCTATTATCAGTGTTATTAAAGAAAGTTTGTGGCATGTCAGGGGATGGATTTGGAAATGACTTTTGGAAGACATTAAGGCCTATGAAGGCCTTGCTCTATATTCTACCTTCTGTAACTACTAAATAAAGAGCACAACCTATAAAGCCCTTTTATTCTGACAGAAGTTAGAATGTTTTCCTCATGGCATAGGTAGCTTTGTGCAGATTTTCTTCCAATAGCAAATTAATCTATGTGCAAACAGTTGTGCTTTTTATTTCTTTTGTAAATTTTCAATCATTTTTAAAATGTGCAAATCAGGCATTGCTGCCCAATGTGTAAATTATTAATGTGTACCTAGGTTAAGGTACATAGAACTATTTCCTCTAAACTATAAACTGTGAATACATTTGACTTCAATATAAAAACAGTGTTCAGTTATGACACTATCATGTTTATAAGCACTGACTTTTGTTTTAAAACCATCCATCATCAATTGAGTAAGAGTGAGCATGCCTTTTCCTACTTTCCATTGCTGTGCTCCCGAGAGTAATCCAGGGGATTCTCACCGTAAAAACTGAAATTATTCTGTAAATACTATCTGCAGGATAGATGGATTCTAGAATAATCATGTCCAGAGTTGTGGACACGATATTGTGAAATGTTCTAGTTGCTGGTGATTTCTTTTAAGGCAACTGGGGAAAAACTGTTTGCTTCTTGAGGAAAGTCACTATGTGTAGCTTGTTTGCTTGTTTCCTCAGAATCTCACACTGTGCCTACCATGTGGTAAGTATGCACTCAATAGTTGTTTAACGAATGTACAAAAAGCAGAATTTCTAGATAATGCTTAAAATGTAGACTAATGGTTATTAAAGTTTTGGCCAAATGTGAGTAAAAATAATACATAAATCAGAGTCCATTGTTTCTTATTAAATTACCAAAAAGACATGAGGCAAAAGTAAGAATCTCATATCCTCAAATAATACAGGATTTCTAGAACTTTGTTATTTCTTTTGCTGAAATGAGCTGTATTTGTTGATATAAGATGTCTACTTTTAGAAATTAGGATGAGTTTGTTTAGTATTTCTAATGTTTTATATTTCATAGAAATTCATGATGGAACCAGTAAAACTATTGAGAACTTTCTGTAATACTTTTACTTTTTGAGAAAACATTTGAAATAATAGAATTATGAAGCTTGAAATTACCTAAAGTAGACATTCTGTGCATTTTTCCTGCACTGCGTAGGACAATATCATAAATACTTAATATAGAAGTATCAATTTTAATTTTTAATGTTTCTGAAAAGGGGAGATCCATTATTATATAAAATTAATGCAATCCAGGGCATTATAATCCTTACAAAGCAAAAAATTTTTGCTTAGGTTTCAACCCAAAAATCTTTCTGCTGGCATTAAGATATTAATATTTTTGATAGTAAGAACTATTATAGTGTTTTATATGTTTTGAAAGTCAAAACAATCCGATAATAGAAAAATCAAACAACACATATTTTACAGGATATTAAAAGCACCCAGATCAGATTTCTAGAGGTAATCGCTATCAATGTGATGATGAGCATCTTCATTGCTAATTATACTCACCCACTCATTTTTTGTTATTTAAATTATTAAGCTAAACTATGAGGAGCCTTTTCCTTAGCAACATGGTTAATTTTACTCAATTGTCAGTCATTGTAAAACATGGTTCTGGCATTCAGATAGTTTCAAAGTGATTATAGCCATTTTTATTTGTCAACAAGCATTTCAGATGTGTTTGTAAGTAAGTGTAAATCTCTAGAAAAACTCTATTATGATTTATTTTTGTCACTAGCCATTTTATAAGAATATATGTAAGCTGCACTTAATTGGGGATGTGAATTAATATTGATTGAGCCTTCAAGTAAAAAGCTGATGAGGTGTTATTCCTTAAAATAATCAAAAGTATCTTTGTGAATATTATATTATTGTGTATGTGTAAAGGCTATTCTCTCACCTACCCAAATTATCAGTTTATTAACCTAGGCCACATAAGCAACAAGACCATTCACAAGTATACCCAGAAATAAAGATGAGTTAGTCAATATGACACTCATCATGGCATCTCAACTTTGATTGCATACTTTTATCACATGGGGACATTTAAAATACCTATCTTTCTCTCCTGATACTATGATTAATTTTTTGAAGTATTTATTTATTTAAATTGACACATTGTACATATTTATGGGGTATAATTTGATATTTGGATACATATCTATGTTGTATAATGATCCAATCAGTGGAGTGAATATATCTATCACCTCATGAATTTATCATCGCTTCGTGGTGAGAACCTTCGAAAACTTCTCTTCTAGCCACTTTGTAATATAAAATATTTTACCCTTAACCAATGTCACCTTGCTGTATGATAGAATACCAGAATTTATTCATCCTATTTAATCGTCACTTGGTGCCCGTTGACCAACCTCTCCCCATTCTCTTCTCCCCCTTCCCCTTCCCAGTCTTTAATAAGTGTTATTCTACTCTGTGCTTCTATAATATTGACTTTTTTTAAAATTGACACAGTTTTGCTCTGTTGCTCAGGCTAGAGTGCAGTGGCACCATCTCACTGCAACCTCAGCCTCATGGGTTCAAGTGATTCTCATGCCTCAGCCACCTGAGTGGCTGGGATTACAGGTGTGCGACACCACACCCAGCTAATTTTTTGTATTTTTAGTAGAGATGGAGTTTCGCCATATTGGCCAGGCAGGTTTCAAACTCCTGGTCTAAAATGATCTGCCTACCTCAGCCTCCCAAAATACCGGGATTATAGGTGTGAGCCACCATGACTGGCCAGTATTGAACTTTGTAAAAACAATTCCAAATATATGTGAGATCATGCAATATTTGTCTTTCTGACTCTGGCTTATTTCATTTAACATGATATCCTCCGGGCTCATCCATGTTGTTGCAAATGACAGAATTTCATTCTTTTTTGTAACTGCATAGTATTCCATTGTATATACATACCATGTATTCTTTATCCGTTTATTTGTTGTTGGACACTTTTAGGTTGATTTCATTTTTGGCTATTGTAAATAGTGCTGCAATAAACATGAAAGTGCATATATTTCTTTGACATGCTGATTTCATTTCGTCTGGACATATACCCTACAGTTAGGTTGCTGGATTATATAATAGCATCATTTTTAGTTTTTTGAGAAATTTCCATACTTTTTTTCTACGATTGCTTTACTAGTTTACAATCCCCAAAACAATGTATAAGTGTTTCCTTTTCTTTACATCCGTGCCAACACTTGTTTTCTTTTGTCTTTTTGATAATAACCATTCTAACAGGAATCAGGTGTTATTGTGGTTTTGGTTTGCACTTCCCTGTTGATTAGTTACATTGAGCATTTTAAAATATACCTATAGGCCATTTCTATATGTCCTTTTGAGAAATGTCTATTCAGGTGTTTTGCCCATTTTTAAATTGGGTTTATATCTTTTTTTTGTTTGTTTTGTTGAGGTGTTTAACTCATTTATATATTGTGGTATCAAGCCCTTGGCAGATGTATAATTTGCAGCTGTTTTCTCCTATTCTGTAGACCAAGCTTTTCCAACTCACAGCTCACAGGCTGCATGTGGCCCAGGACAGCTTTGAATGCAGCCCAACACAAATTTGTAAACTTTCTTAAAACATTATAAGATTTATGCAAAGACTTTTTTTAAGCTCATTAGCTATCATTAGTGTTAGTGTATTTTATGTGCGGCCCAAGACAATTCTTCTTCCAGGGTAGTTCAGGGAAGACAAAAGATTGGACACCTCTGCTGTAGACTTTCTTTTCACTTTGCTAATTGTTTCCTTTGCTGTGCAAAAAGCTTTTAGTTTGATGCAGTTTCATTTATTTATTTGCTTTCTTCTCTGTGCTTTTGAGGTCTTATTTTAAAAATTCTTGCCCAGCCCAATGTGAAGAATTTTTCCTATGTTTTCTTCTAGTAGTTTAATAGTTATGGGTTTTACACTTAAGTCTTGTCTTTAATCCATTTTGAGTCAATTTTTCTATATGATGAGAAGTATGGGCTTAGTTTTATTCTTCTGCATGTGGATATCTGGTTCTCCCAGCACCGTTTAAGAGACTTTCTTTCCCCCAACATGTGTTCTTGACACCTTTGTTGAAAATCAGTTGACTGTACTTGTTTGAATTTATTTCTGGACACTCTATTCGGTTTCATTAGTCTATGTATGTGTTTCTGTTCCAGTACCATGTTGTTTTGGTTACTACAGCTTTGTAGCATATTTTTGAGTCAGGTAATATGATGCCTCTAGCTTTGTTCTTTGTGCTCAGGATTCAGTTGGCTGTTCTTAGTATTTTGTGGTTCCATATGAATGTTAGAATTGTTTTTTCTATTTCTGTGAAGAATGTCATTGATATTTTGATAGAGATTGCATTAGGTCCGTAGATCACTTTGGGTAAGATGGCCATTTTAACAATGTTAATTCTTCCAGTCCATGAACATGAGACATTTTTCCATTTATTTGTGATCTCCTCTGTTTCTTTCATCAAAGTTTTAGAGTGTTTAGTGTAGAGGTAAATCTTTCACCTTCTTGATTAAGTTTATTCCTAAGTATCTTCTTTTTTATAGCTTTTTAATTTATTGTTCAGGTAGTTCACTGTTGGCATGTAAAAATGCTACTGATTTTCAGATGTTGATTTTGTATCCTGCAAGTGTAATAAATTTGTTTATTAGTTATAACAATTTTATGGTGGAGTCTATAGGATTTTCTATATATGATTATGTCATCTGCAAACAGGGACAATTTGACTCCCTCCTTTCCAATTTGGATGTCTTTTATTTCTGTCTCTAGTCTAATTGTTGTGGCTAGGACTTTGATTCCATGTTAAGTATAAGTGGTTAAAGTGAGTATCATTTTCTTTTCCTTGATCTTAGAGAAACAGCTTTCAGCTTTTATCCATTCATTCGGATGTTAGCAGTGTGTTTGTCAGATATGGCTTTTATTGTGCTGAGTTACATATCCTCCTATCTAATTTGTTGAGAATTTTTATTATGACCAGCTGTTGAATTTTACCACATTCTTTTTCTGTATCTGTTGAAAAGATCATATGTTTTTCTTTCTTTCTGTTAATGTTGTATATTACACTTATTGATTTGCATGCGTTAAACCATCCTTGATCTCACTTGATAATAGTGAATGATCTTTTTAATGTGTTAGTGCATTCAGTTTGCTAGTATGTTGTTGAGAATTTTTGTATCTATGTTTATCAGAGATATTGGCATGTAGTTCTCTTTTTTTGTTTTATCTTTCTCCAGTTTTGTCATCAGGTTAATGATGACCTCCTACAATGTCTACGCACCTACTCTTGCTCTTTTTCCTTTGTACGTTTTTAAGATATTGTCTCCAGCATGTTGCTTTGTCATAAGTCCCTTTAACCAAACACTCTTTCCTTTAACTTCTGTCCAAAGGTTAACTTTGAGTGTATGTTTCAGCTTTCTCACCGTTTTTTAGTCTGCAAATCTATGCCATGTTTAAACAAACAATTCTCAAAAGAGCCCTGCCATAGGGAGGTTTTAAGCAAGCTGTTTTCATCTAATAAAGACAATTGTGGCTGGCTGAGGTGGCTCATGTCTGTAATCCCAGCAGTTTGGGAGGCCAAGGTAAGCAGATCACTTGAGCCCAGGAGTTCAAGACCAGCCTAGGCAACATGGTAAAACCCTGTCTCTACTAAAAATACAATAATTAGCTGGCTATGGTGGTACAAGCTTGTAGTCCCACCTACTTGGGAGGCTGAGGGGGAAGATCGCTTGAGCCTGGAAGGCAAAGTTTGCAGTGATCTGAGATTATACCACTCCACTCCAGCCTGAGTGACAAAGCGAGATCTTGTCTAAAAAAAAAAAAAAAAAAAAAAAAAAAAAAAAAAAAGATAATAGTGAAATAAACAGTATGACAAAATCTGCTTCTATGAGTATATGTCACAAAAATTACTTAGTAGGCAATCAAGTACTTGGCTTTAGTTTCTTCTTGGTTATACTTGGTTATAGGACTTCAAAAGCATTTTCTTTAGAAAAATTCTCCCATTCAACATACAAAAATAACAATAAAATAGAACCTTTGAAGACATTATTAGTTGTTGATGAGAACTATTATTTTATGAAGTCAATATTTTACTTAACATTAAAACCTGGATACAGTTTATTATGATTTTTTTTCTTTCTACACACTTCCTCACCTTGTTTATTTCTTGTTACATTCATTAGTTATATTGAAAAAAATAATGATTAACCAAACTAAGTATCAAGTATACTTGAGGGCACTCCCACTTCAATCTCAGGCTAGGGAAACATAAGTTCAGTTGGCTGCTTCACATAACAAATTTAATTAAATATTTGGAGCATGGGTTAAGTAGAAACATATTTATCCAGGAGATGCTATTGAAGGGCCACAACCTATTATGCTTAGATGTTAACCATGATTTTAAACAACTGTAGCCATTCTATACTGCACAGTTCATAGGTGCAGGGCTAGAACTAGGGTGAGGCTGGGGAGGCATATGCCTTTGGTGCAAAAGTTAAGGGGTTACTAAAAAACTCAAGAATTAAGATAATATTTTAATGTACTAGGAAAAAATAAAATGCGGAAATATCCATGATGAACAAAAAAGATAACATTTTCAATAAAAACAATGTAACATTTAATTTGTTTAAAGTCCGGTGTTGCTTATTAGTTAATTTACTTCAGACTTTAACATGACTTGGCAGAGCATTTTATCCTGCCACCACTTTATATTTCATTTTTTTAATCCTCATTCTTATTATTTACTTATTTATTATTTTAGTGACAGGTTCTCACTTTATCACACAGGCTGGAGTACAATGGCATAATCATGGCTCACTGTAGCTTCAACTTCCTGGGCTCAAACAATCCTCTTGCCCTGTCCTCTTGTGTAGCTAGAACTACAGATTCATGCCACTAGGTCCAGGTAATTTGTATTTTTCAAAAACTTTTTGTAGAGAGTGGGATCTCACTGTGTTGCCCAGGGTCAAGTGATATTCCCACCTGGGCCTCCCAAAGTGCTAGGATTACAGTTATGAGTCAGCATACCTGGCCGGCGCCTCCTAATTTTTGCACTCAAGGTAAGCGTCTTACCCATCTTCCACTAGTCCTGGCCCTGCATTAAAGGCTTTTCTTTGTCACTATAGCAAAAAGTAAGCATTTCAGGTTATACAGTGAAAGTTCAAACCAGTTACTCTTTTTTTCACCTCTCTGTTAAGAAGAGGATTTGACAATGTGTAGTAGATCATCAACTCTAAAACTGGAAATTATTACATATAGATAACCATAATCCTTTCCACCATCCCCACACGACCACCCACACCCACCATATTCTTATTTAATATCTGTAAGAGAGGATCTCAGAGTCTGTATTTTATAATAAATGCAAAATTGTTCTGTTGCAGGTTGTTCTGGAATCATACTTGAAGAAAGTTGGCTAGACTCCAACAGCTGCTCACAATTTCTCGTATCTCTCCTGACGGAGGACAGTGTTTTTAAAGGTAACTATTTGATAAAATATAATAAAATGGCCAGAGATTGTGCATCTTTGCATTCAAAACTATTCCAAAAGTAAACAATAAAAAAGCTTTGGCATTTTTAATGACTCTTTAGCTTTTCATGGGACTTTCACAGCTATGTGGCTTTAAATTGCAGTTTGGAAATTGAATATGATAATAATTGGTGAATACTCCACTTAATTTGTCTGTATTTTGTTTCTAGTTACCTTGTGGGAAATTAACTATTTCACCTATTAAGCCATTTTTTAAAATTATTACTTGAATTAAGAATATATTGCTTGAAATTATATAATATAGATGTATATGCTCCTAAATATACTTACAAATTATTATAATGAGAGTGCTAATATTTTCTTAAAATTTCATAATGGATAAATGTAGGTTTTTAAATTTCTACCTCTTTTCATATTGTGTCAGCTTCTCAGTGTTGATGATAATCGTCTTACAGGAACTATATACATTGAAATCACCGGGGGTGTTCACAGAAATACAGATTACTGAGCCTATTCCAATACCTATTGGTTTGGAATTTTCTAAAGGTAGAGCCCAAGAATTTGTGGTTTTAACCAGTATCCCTATGAAATTCTGCTAAACCTTGAGTACCGTTGGGGGTTAATCCTTCTGTTTGTGTTTGGTGTATATATATAGTCCATATGTTTTCAGTTTAATAATTTGGTGGGACCATTCAGTCTCCCAAGGATCTCTGTCCATTTCACACTTGACCTCCAAGTGCAGAGGAATATATAACCGCTCTTCTCTATTTCATAAATAGCAAAATAATAGAATAAGCATGATTAATAACAAGTCATTACTGTGTAAAAATTGTAACTTGAGTTTTCCTCTGAAGCTTTTTCTGAATTTGTGGCTTATATTGTACTTTACAGCCATAGTACACCATATCAGCATGAGAACTGTCACATAGAGCCAGAACAATAATCTGTCTGTCTCAATATGACAGCACTCTTTTCCTGGGAACGAACCTAACAGAAGATACAGGAAGGGCATGCTCTTAATTCTTAGAATATTAGCATCAGTTACTTGCTGTTAGATTTTCTTTCTAAATCTAACAGGATTTAAATTTTGCCAGTCTTCTCCAATACAAGTTTTATAGGCACACTGTCATCCATCATGTATTTATTTATATGCTCTGTGTCATCTCTCGTTACCTCCCTATCTCTCTCTCTCTCTATGTATTCATCTGTCCATCTCCTTAATGATTTTCCTAAACTTTGACCATGCTTGCAATCTCTGTCTCTTCCAAATGGATGATTTCTGTTTTACTAATCTACTTCACATACAATTCAACACATTTAACATGCTAATGCCCAAACCTCACGTGTAATTATCAAATCAGGGTTATTAGGGTGTCCATTATCTCAAACATTTACCATTTTTTAATGTTGGAGATATTCAAAATCTTCTCTTGTAACTTTTTGAATTGTATAAAATACTTTTTAATAGAAACCTTTGCACATTTTTATTTGCAGCCACATTATCTTTGCATTATTAAAACTCTTATCAGATTACTCCCTTGAAGAGGCTTAACAACATAAAAGCAATAAGAGGATAGCTCTGTCCTAAAAGAGCCTTGTGGCCCAAAATAATGATGTTAATTAATGCCAGTCCTTCGTGAATACTGAGGAAATGTAAATGACAGCAAAAAGTAGTCACCATTTCCCCACTTCAGTCCTTAATTTACATACTGGTAGCAACCCCTTGACTATCTCACATCAGTAAGAGTTTCTTATTAAGAAAAATATATAGTTGTTCTTGAGGACACACTATCATAAGTCATTTATAAACAAGATATTTGATCATCAAACATGTAGATAATACAGTTAGCCTAACTTAAGAATATGGCCACATGGGTGATCTTGTGAAACAATTATTCATTCTTCTATCTATTTCAGGAATTTTAGTTACTCCTAGGCATGAGACATGAACTTCTGAATCTTAGGAACTAGCACAAATTCTATTTTGTCATTAATTTCTGAATTTCATGGATATTTGGTGGCACTCTGAATAGTAGTGAGAGGGGAGCTCAGTGACTCAGAAATGTACACTAGCAACTGTCACTCTGAATTCTAGCCAGGCAGCTTAAATAATAACTTGGACTATCTACCCCCAAAATAAGACTTGTTATTTCTGTTCAACTGCACTTTCAAAATATGTTTTCAAAATATGTTGAACCTGACTTGTCTACCTTTTAAAGACAAAAACTAGAATAGAAAACCTCCATGTTCCATCACCCAACTTTAAGGATTACTAATTCGTATGCCATGTATCTTATTTGTTCTGAGCAGTTTCTGTGTTTGTAGTTTCCCAAACTCTGGGTTTGGCAAATTGCATCCCAAGGGGGAATATAACATGTTTCTCTCTTCCCTCCATCTCATATAAATTGGATATGAGATCTTGATTAGATTGAATTTAGGAGGTTTTGAGAATATTACCTTATAGGTAGCATTGTTCATTTTACTACAGAGACATATAATATCCACTTATCTTTCTTTTGGTAATGTTAGCAATTAATGATCATTGCCTATTACTGGACTAGAGTTTGTAAAATAGTGATGTTCTAATGCTTTTAATTCTTCTTAATGTATTAATTGAAATATTTGTGTAAAGGGAAAGTTTTACTTATCAAGTATTTGCTTCCCTTGAGTTACAGCTCATAGAGGGAAAGCTGGGCAAATGCCTTGACTGTTTTTCTTTATTTTCCTTTAGGTAAATAAAATAAAGAGTTGGTTTGTTTTCATCATCCAAATATCATCAGTGTTTTATTTTTTCTTGTTTGAATTTTGTGTTCAATATCTCTCTGAATCATGTATTTAAATATTTTAATTGACTTTGACTCATTGTTTTTGTTATGCTTATAGATGCTCAAATTTTCTCATCTTTGGTTATTTAGGTTATTTTTAGGTTGGTTCTCAATTGTTTCCTAACAACTCTGGTGTTATTTTGTTGGTGTTCTTATTCCACAAGTTTTTCACTGTTTCGCTTGTGTTTTATTAGACAGTGATATGATGAACTAATATATCGTTCTAGGTGGTGAATAGTGATATTCTAATTCTGGAACATTCTAGAATGGTGACTTTTTAATTCTATCATTCTTTCTTCATTTATTAAATACATTCCCCATCAGCTCCTTGGATATCTTGATATATAGTTTTTTATTGGAGAGACAAGATAAATATTTTTTAAAATATCTTGTTATTTATTGATTTTTCAGAATATTAACTGGTTTTCTGGAAAAAGTTCCATAGATGACTATGCGAGATTGCATCACTGCCTGTGATTCTTCATCCTACCTGTGTCTCTACCCTTTGCAATGTTAATTTTTAGTTCATTTTAGTAGAAGCAAAGCGTTCTTCCCTTTCTTGACTTTGGGCTCAGTCTTGAGACTTACTTTGGCTAACAGGATGTTAGAGGCCATGGAATAATAAGGGGCTTGAAATTTGCTTGTGTGGTTGAGCTTTGTACTTGTACATGCACTCCTGTACTTCTGTCTTTATCATGAAGAGGAGCATGTCTCATCATTATGCTGCTTGTCAAAGGAGGATAACAAAAATGTGGTCTGGATATCATTTGCTGACTAGAGTTAAGCACAGGGAAGCCCAAGCTAGAGTTTCCTTACCTCTAGAAAACCCACAGACAATTGAGCAAAAATTAATGATTTTTGCTTAAGCCCGTGTGTTTTGAAGTGGTTTATTTTAATGGATTATTTGTGATAGGTGACGGATACAGTGATCACTGGGGGTTTTGTATTATTATGAACTGATGGATCTTAAGAGGTTTGCTATATTTGAATCCATTTGTTTTATTATTAAAATATTATTCAGTGTCTTGCTTTCATGCAGTAGGAATCTCTTCAAATGGCCTCCTAAGTTCTTTTGTTCTAACTGTAAAAGTCTTTGATAATTTTATTGCTTTCTGGTGTAACCAGATCTTCCAGGCTCATTTGTACGTTCCTTGTCCCAGGCCTGGAGTCAGCCATTTCTCCCAGAAGCCCTGTTTCCTTTTAGTTGGAAGTGTTACTAAAAGCTTACAATCTAGTTCTAGGGACTAGGGACAGGGGCTAATGACGCTATGTTGATCAGAATCTATGTGGATTTATTGAACAGACTGGCATTCTTTTAAACAGAAAATATGCCACCTTGAGTTTACACTGATATTTCTAATTAAAATATTAAAAATTATTATTACAAGTTTTAAATTATACCTTATATATTATGGCTTTAGAACAATACTTCTATTACTACTAACATATGGTTGCTAAAAATACTTTGAGATTTATTTTTTAGAGTTTTTTGTTGTATGCAAAACACTGAGAATATAAAGTTATATGACTACCTTTAGTGGTCGTTTATAATAGTTTTTCATTATCATGATACATTGCTAGATTCATTATTTTCTCATTTTGCCATTGTTTCTTAGAAGCTGCTTTTACATTTTGTTTCTTCTTATAATTATGTGAAATATTTACACAGTTCTAAATAAAATGCATACAAGAAGGTATTTTCTGTAAAGTCTGGTTTCTATCCCTGATTCCTCCAACCTCTTCATCCAGCTACTGTAATTTTTATTATTTTATTTTTTATATTTTGGATTATTCTTCATTTCCAAAAGTATATCCCTGTATATCTTCATGAAATATAATTTTTATTGATATGTTCACTTTTTTTAAATAAAGACACATACACCCTTTTCTCCATGATAGTTTTGTTTTTCACTTAACAATACGTTTTGGAGACCATTAATGATATGTAAATGTATTTCCCATTTCTTTAACAGCTGCATAGTATTCTGTATGCAGATAAACCATAGTTTATTCAACAAGCCTTTGATGATATTTGGGTTACTTCCAGTCTTACTATTACAATAGTGCTGGAATAAATGGTCCTCTGCAGAAATTTTTTTGTACTTTTGCCAATTCATCTTTAGGATGTAATCATAGAAGTTGTTTTGCAGGTCCAAGGCAAATGCATGGATAATTTTGCTAAATATTGCTTTATTCCTTGTGTTAAGATTGTACTGGTTTTACATCGCTACCTGATATACCCACTGTTGAATCACAGTAGTAGAGTCGGGAGCTGAGAATGACACATTTGAATAAGAGAAAAGTTCGTGAAAATAAATGTAGTAATGCTTATGTGGCATCTGTTTAACATTATCAAGATTTAAATTTTGAAAACTGAGGCTGTTATACATTTTATAGTAAACATAGTATCTGATTTAAATTCACAAACCCATGACACATTCCTTTCAATGGACTTGTCTAAAAAATGTGTTATGTTTTTTCCAGTGGCATTGCTATATTCTCTAGCAAAGAGTCAGTGACATTCTCAAGCTTCTTGAATTACAAAAAAGCTTCTGTTCTCAAAATAAGTTAATGTTACTTGACAAGTATCATATACTTAAATTGAAAAGCTAAAATATAAACCTTCTAGAAGAAAACAAAGGAGAAAATCTATCCAACCTTTGTCTAACAAATATTTTTCAGGAAATGACACACTAAGCATATAAGAAAATTGATAAATTGAACTTTTTAAAAATAAACATATTCTGCTCTTTGGAAGACAACATCAAGAAAACAAAACTATTAGCCATAGGGAGAATCTATTCCTAATATATTTATCCAAAAAGGATAAATACTTCTACTTAGAGTATATTGAACATGTTTACAACTTAATGATAAGAAGACAAATAACCCAATTAAAACATGAGCAAAAAGGCTTGAATAGACTGTTCCCAAAAGAAGAAACATGTATGACCAGTAAGCAAAGGGAAATATGATTAATATCATTAATCATCAAGGAAATGACAATTTAAACAAAATTAGATACCAGAATATTTTCATTATAATGGCTACAATACCAAGTGTTGAAGACGATGCGGTGCAACTGGAAAGCTCATACACTGCTGATGGAAGTGACAGTTGGTACAATCCCTTCAGAAAACTGTTGGAGCTTCTTAAATGGTTAAACATACACTTAGCATATGATTCATAATTGTATTTCTAGGCATTTACCCAAGAGAAATAAAAATATTTATTCATGGCCAGACACAGTGGCTCACGCCTGTAATCCCAGCATTTTGGGAGGCCGAGGTGGGTGGATCACAATGTCAGGAGATCGAGACCATCCTGGCTAACACGGTGAAACCCCCATCTCTACTAAAAATACAAAAAATTAGCCAGGCGTGGTGGCGGGTGCCTGTAGTCCTAGCTACTCAGGAGGCTGAAGCAGGAGAATGGCGTAAACCCAGAAGGCAGAGCTTACAGTGAGCCGAGATCGCGCCACTGCACTCCAGCCTGGGTGACAGAGCAAGACTCCATCTCAAAAAATAAAAAATAAATAAATAAAAATATTTATTCACAAAATTAATATATGCAAATATATATTGTAGCTTTATTCATAACAATTCTAAACTGGAGAAAACGTAAGAATAAGAAGATGAATGGATAAATAAATTATATATTCACACAATGGAAAACTACATAGTAATTTAAAGGAATGAACTAACACATACACAATATGTTTGAATTCCAAATACATGTTGATAAACAAAAGAACATAGATATAAAAGAATAGGTACTGCATTTTATGAAATTGTAGAAAGATAATGTAATGTCTAGTGAGAGAAACCAGAGAAATTGTTTGGGGCTAGGGTTGAGGGGATTGTGAGGACATTTTAAAAGCATAGAAGTTTCTCTGTATCTTGATTGTAGTAAGTTTGCATGAATGTAGACATTTTAAGTATTTTCAAACATTGCACTTAAGATGAATGCAGTATGTTGTATATGTTGTATTTTGATAAAGTTGATTAAAACATTTTAATGAAAATGTTCTTTTTTAATTTTGGAGTCCACACTGAAAACATAATTTTTGTGTCATTGAAAGATCAGAATAAAATAAAGGTTACTTGAGGGCAGTATCTACAATTTATTGATAGTAGGTAATCAACTAGTGTTGAATGAAAAAATCAATGAATGCGTAAATAAATGGTTTGATTACATTTAACACTATGTAGTTGGAATTTTAAAAGGAGATACTGGAAAATATATTCTATGCAAACAGTGTACAAAATAAAAACTGGGTTACTTAAACTAACATCAGATAAATAGACTTGAAGTGAAAAACTCTTACAGAGAAAGACAGTAAATATTGATAAAATAATAAATTTATCAGGAAGATATAACAATAATAAGCACACACATTCGGCAACAGAGCTCCCATAACATATGAAGTAAATATTGACATATTTGAAGGAAGATATAATTCAACAATAATGGTTGGAGACTTCAGTTGCTCACTTTCAATAATGGATAGAAGATCTAGATAAAAGATAACTAAGGAAATAGAGGATTTGAACAACACCTTAATCCAACTATGCCTAAACAGACACATGTAGACTACTTCACCCAAAACCACAGAATACACAGTTTTTTCAAGTGCATATGAAATACTCTGCATAATAAACTGTATGTTAAGCCACAAAATAAATCTGAATAAATTTTAAAAGGTTGTAATTATACAAAGTTTTTTCTCAAACAACAATAGAACAGAGCTAAAAATCAGTAACAAGAAAAATTTTAAAATACATGAATATGTGAAAATTAAACACACTTTTAAATGGTCAATGAGTCAGAATAAATCACATGAAAAACTGGAAAATACTTAGGAATGAAAATAAGAGTACAGCATAACAAAACACATAGGATGCAGCAAAGTCAGTGCTCAGAGGAAAATTTATAGCAGTAAAACTTTATGTTAAAAAAGAAGATAACTCTTAAATCTATAACGTTACACTTTAAAGACCTAGAAAAAGAAAAGCAAACTAGGCTCGAAGCAGAAGAAATGAAATAAAGATTCAAATAGAGGTAAATAAAATAGAGTAGTAAAAAATAATTGAATGAAACTAAAAGTTGTTTCTTTGAAGAAAAATCAACAAAATTGACAAATCTTTAGCTAGACTACAAAGAACAAAGACAGAAGATGCAAATAACTAAAATCAGAAATTAAAGTGAGACATTGCTATTGACCTTACAGAAGTAAAAAGATTTATTAGAAATGTTATGAACAATTATTTCAGTGAAACAGACCAATTCCCCGAAACACACAAATTACAAAAATTGACTCAAGAAGAAATAGAAAATCTGAACAAATCTATGCTGAGTAGAAACTAAATCAGTAATTAAAAAAAAAAAAAAAAAAACCCAACCAAAAGGCCAGGACAAGATGGCTTCAGTGGTGAATTTTTCCAAACATTTAAAGAAGAATTAACACCAATCCTTCTTAGCTCTTTAAAACAAAACAAAACAAATAATAAATAACAATAACAAACATAAAAGAGATTACTTGCTAACTCACTTAATGAGATCAGTAGTATCCTGTTATCAAGCCAAATAGAAACATCATAAGAAAAGATTATTACAGACCAATATCTCTTATAAATACAAACACAAAAGTATTCAATAAAATACTAGAAAACTGAATACATCAGCACAATAAAAAGATTAAACACCATGACCAAGTGAGATTTATCCAAGGAATACGAGAGTAGCTCAGCATAAGAAAATCAATGTTATATGCCACATTAATAGGACAAAAAAAGAAAAACCCATGATCATCCTAAGTGAGCAGGAAAAAAGCATTTGATTAAATCAACAACTTTTTAAATAAAAGTACCATAAAAAGTAGGAATTAAAGACAACTTTCTGAACATAAAAAGGACATTTAGGAATAATCCACAGCTAACATCATATTCAATAATGAATGACCAAAAGCATTTCTCTTACGATAATGGACAAAAACAGGATGCCTTCCTTTAACACTGCTATTCAACATTGCTGGAAGTTCTGTCCAGAGAAATTAGACACAGTGATACACACACACACACACACACACACACACATTTTATAGATAGATAGATGGTATCCAAGTCAGAAAGGGAGAAGTAAAACTATCCCTATTGTAGATGACACAGTCCCATAGGTGGAAAGTCCCACCCCCTCCAATTCAAAAGAGCTCCTAAGGCTAAAAAATGAATTCAGCAAAGTTGCGGGGTACAAGATTGATACTCAAAAATCAGTTGTTTTTCTATACACCAGCAGTGAACAATTTTTAAAAAGAAATTAATAAACAATTCTACCTATAATAACATCCAGTTTTTAAAAAAATACTAGGATCCAAAAGAACAAAACACCTCGCAAAATATTTAACCAAGGAGATGAAAGACTTCTACACTGAAAACTATAAAACATTGCTGAAAGAAATTAAAGAAGATCTAAAGAAGTGGCTGGATACGGTGGCTCATACCTGTAATTCTAGCAGTTTGAGAGGTGGAGGCAGGTCCATCACTTGAGCTCAGGAGTTCAAGACCAGCCTGAGCAACGTGGCAAAACCCCATCTCTACAAAAACATACAAAAAATTAGCCAGGTGTGGTAGCATGAGCCTGTGGTTCCAGCTACATGCAAGGACTGAGATGAGAGGATCCGTTGAGCTGGAGAGGCAGAGATTGCAGTGAGCTGAGATTATGCTACTGTTCTCCAGTCTGGACAACAGAGTGAGACCCTGTCTCAAAATGAATAAATAAATAAATAAGAAGGCATCCCATATCCATGGATTAGAAGACTTAGTATTTCTAAAATGTCAATATTACCCAAACCAATCTATAAATTTAATGCAAGCCTACCAAAATTCCAAGGCTGTGTTTTGCACAGATGGAAAAGACAATTCTTAAATTCATCTGGAGTTGCAAGAGACCCTGAATAGTGAAAACAATCTTGAAAATAAAAAGATTAAAAGAATTACACTTCCTGATTTCAAAACTTACTAAAAACCTACTGTAATCAAAATATTGTGATACTAGCATAAAGACAGACATATAGACCAATGGATTAGAATTGAAAGTCTAGAAATCCATGTATTTATGCCTAATTAATTTTTTGTAAGAGTGTTAACACCATGCAATGAAGGACAGAACAGTGCCTTCAACAAATGATACAAAAACAACTGGATATTAACATACAGAGAAATGAAATAAAACCCCTACCTCATACCATATACAAAAATTAACTCAAAATGGATTAATGACCTAAATATAAGTGTTAAAATTGTAAAACTATTAGAAAAACAAATATTATTTTTCATGATCTTCAATCTGGTGATGGATTCTTAGATATGCCATGAAAAATATGAACAACAAAAGAAAAAAATTGTTAGATAGGGCTTCATCAAAATTAAAAACTCTTATGCATCAAATGATGTTATCAGGAACATGAAAAGAAAACCTAGAGAATGAAAGACAATGTTTTAAATCATGTATATGATGAAGGCCTATTATCCAGAATATATTTTTAAAATTCTTACAACTCTGAGTCAAAAGGACCAACCACCCCATTTTAAAAAGAAGAAAACCTTGAATAGCCATTTCTCTAGAAAAGATGGACAAACGACCAAGAAACTCATGAAAGATGCTCAACCTTATTAGGTATTATGAAAATGCAAATCCAAACCATAGTGAAATACCACTTCATGCTCAGTAGGATGGGTATAATAATTTTTTTTAAAAAAAGGAAAATGATGACAGCTGTTGAGGGTGTGGAAAAATTGAAGTCTTTATATATTACCATGAGAATGCAAACTTACAGAGCCACTGTGGGAAACAATTTGGCAGTTCCCCAAAGATTTAAACATAGAATTACCATAAGCCACCACAATTCTACTTTAATTATATGCCAAAAAGAATGAAAATCAAGTACCCAAACAAGAATATGTATACATAGGTTCATGGTAGCAGTATTCACAATAGCTAAAAGATAGGAACAATCCAAATATCCATCAATGGATGAATGATTAAATAAATTGTGGTATATGCATAGAATGGAATATTAAATAATAATTATATAAATAAAATACTAACATATGTGACAAAATGAATAAACCTCCAAACCATGATGCTAAGTATAAGAAGCCAGATACAATATATGACATATTATATTATTTCATTTATATAAAATATCCAAGTATCTCCGTAGAGACAGAATGCAGATTGGTGGTTGTCAAAGGGGTGGGATGGTTGTCAGGAGGGGGAGGCATGAATGAGGAGAAATTACTTAATGGGTAAGGAGTTTTATTTTAGAGTGATGGAAATGTTTTATAACTAGCTAGATTTCACAGCATTGTAAATATACTAAATGCTGTTGAATCATTCACTTTAAAATGGTTGATTTTATGTTATGCAAATTTCACCTCAATAAATTATTTAAAATTTGTTTATCCATGTATTCAAGAGTTTCCAATTGATTTTCATATGCTTCTAAAAATATGTGGACAATTTGATGCCTGTAAACTTTTTAGCAGATGAGTAAGAATGAAGGGTTCTGCTCCCTTCGTCAACTTTAATATTTTTATTATTATTTTGGGGCACCTATGTTTGTCCTGAAGCTGTGGAGGGTCATAATATACAGAATATATATAGAGAAAAGTTTACAATCTGGTGAGAAAAATAGTTTGTATACATATATGTTTACCTCTGCTTCTGTGTTGCCTTTGTCTATAGCTGTTTAAAACCTGCTCTTTATCTTTACCTCTAACTATAAAAATCAGAATATAACTTGACTAATGAAATCCCAAAGTAAAAGAATTTAGAGATTTTTCAGTATTGTTTGATGTAAGCAGATTCAGATTGTTTTTGTCCTTCACTGCTGTACACTGCTAAGGGGTCCTTTAGCCTCTGAAATGTTTTCAGAACCCTAGAACTTTGTTGAGCCCCTAAACCTCATTTCAGCCAGCATTCAAAAATAAATCTTCATTTGGACCAGATTTTTAAATTGTGATTCCCCTTTAGTGTGGAAATCAAGAGGATAATTTTACTAATGTTGCTAGCTATATTTTAGTTACTTTTGAACAAATTTGTTTGAGGCTGGATGCTAGATTTTTTTTAGATTTTTTGCATAGATTTACATTAGGATGCATGCCATATTTTTATAAATTTATAAAGTACATGTCAAATGTTCTATTTTTGTAGTATCATGATATTGTAAAGTAAACTTAGTCCTTTAGAGGAAATTTTTTTAAAATATGAATTAAAAAAAGATTTTTATTCCCAAAAGAGGGAGTAGAAACAATAAAGCTCTCAAAACAAAGCCAACTAAAGAACAAAAAGAAAAAGCAAAATATGCAGTTTGCTTGACTCCTTTCTGAAATAACATGATTTTACATTTGGTGAGGCTGAAAGATGCCTACATAACAAGACAACCTCACTTGCAACATAATGACAGAACATACCATTACCTCCATCACAGATAGCCATAGACAGGTTTTTCCTTAATAATTCACTCCAATCAGTCTACTTACTTTTCAGTATTAGGGAATTGGCTGTATGAAACTTTGTATTTAATGAATGTGATTCCACCAAAAAAAAAAAAAAAGAAAGAAAAGTAACCTAAATGAAGAGAATTGTCAACAAAGTATCTTTAGTAACTATCTATTGAGTGCCTTTTTAGGTAACAAACCCTATTTTCTAAAAACTCACTTTCAATCATCTCTTAGAGTCCTTGCACTAATATTATGAAGTAGATACTATCACCATGTGCTTGGCAGATCTTCAGCAGAGTACATATTGGTTGAGTAAATTTTGAATGGATTATTCCCTTTTTACAGAGGAGGATGCTGACATTTAAAGGGCCTGGCTACGTCACTTACCCAGGGCCCACTCAACTGTCAATGATAGAACCAGGACTCAGGCTTATACCAATCTGATGCCAAAATTATATTTTTAGCTCTAAAACCAAAATTTTTTTCATGTCTGACAAATCAACTAGAAATGCTTTGTTTTCCCTTTGAACAGATCTCTGTAATCAATGGAATAGGAACAATTGTTCCCTTCCTTTAAAAGAGCTTGTTGACCTCCAGCATTTACTCTAAAATTACCAGCCTTGCAAATAGTATCAAATATCATTTAACCACAAAAATTCTATTTGGGCTGCACTGTGCATATTTCATGACCTTGCTTCTACGTTTCCTTCAGGCCTTAAGTCAGAAGAGAAGGTAAATTAAGACGGCATTACCAACTGGATGTCTAAACTGAGAAATGGTTAAGAATGGTTATTTGATTCCCAGGTAGATGGTTTATCTGTCTGAGGGAGCTGGAGTCAAACAAGACAGATTCTTACAGTTCTGAAAAATAGGGATGTGGGGAGGGGAGAAAAACCGGGCTGGTCAAGGTTTTCTTCATGTACTTGGTTTTCTGCAGAAAAGTCTGATTTTTATGCAACTTGAAGTATAATTGCAGTACAATTGAGACTATGCACTGTTCATAAATTTCACTGAGTTGTCCTAGAGCAGAGGCAGCCTGGACATAGATGATAAAAGTTAGAGATGTAGGAGTGATTCCAGAGCAAGTGGCAGACTTTTCCAAGACTTCCTTATTCCCAAAGAAGGGAGTATTTTTCTTATATCTATGGGTAGATAGAGAGATGTAGCCTTATAATTTTGTATATATGCAATACTCTATAAATGAATATATTTAATATAATGTACTACATGTAGGAATGTATACACATAATATATATGATATTATATATACATATTTTAGAGCCACTATTTATACACATGTCAAGTACTTTCATATCCATGAGCTCATGGTTTCTCATATCAGCACCCTGGTGTGGACTTCCTCAGAAACGTAATCTTTACTCCACCTCACAAAGCACGCTTTTAAAAAGTATAAAGGTTATTTTCATGTTTTATTAACTTGTTTCGTAAATATTGAACCCTCCATAAAAATTCATAGGAAAAATATATAATATTTCCTGTGGATGAAGCCAGGATATTATTTATTACCTCTGCATGGACAGTAGGAAGAGAAGAGAGACAATAGTGTTTTTTCCTCAATGTGTCTTTTAATAATAATTAAAATAATAAAATACTAAGAATTCATTATGTTGGCAATATTATTCAAACAAACGGATCTGGCTATTTACCCTGTCTTGATGTTTTTGCTCATATCAGAGCTGCAATTTCTATTTTAATGTTAGAAGGTAAGCTAGCTATATTATTTCCATTTTATCATTGAGTTAGTCAAAGTATAAAAACCAATATGGCTCAGATTAAATAATCAAGTCAGCACCTAAAAAGGGTGAGGACACTGAATTTTGAATCCCAGACAAGGGTTCCCTTATCCAGCTTATGTTCTCTTCATTCAGGAAGTAGAAGGAAATTGGCTGCCTCCCCAGTTGCCTGTGAAAGGTGAACTGGCATCTTTATAACAGACAAGTCTCTCACATCTTAAATTGGTAAAATTTAGCAGCTCCACTTGTACCCTCCTCAAACTCTAAAGGAAATATCATTCCACAATGAAATGTTTGCCTTAATTTATCACATTCATATTGGATTTTAAAATGTGTCCTCAGTTTGTTAAGAATTTCAGGATTTCGGCATGAAACTGAATTATATCTACAGGAAAGAAAAGCTAAAAGTTTCAGACTCTTGTATTTCCCTGGTCCTTTTAAAAAAAATACTGATCAAGGAAGACATTTTTTAAAAATCCTTTGCATTCATTAACATATTTAGATAAATAATGAAGGAACAAGAAATAGTATGGTGGTTCCTTTGTTCATTTATATAATTTTAAAAATTATTGTTTTTCGTTATAAGATACAAAAGGCATGCAAAATTTAACTTCTAATTCTGTAATATCTCTGAGCCCTTCATAGATATCAATAAATGATATAAGTAGAACAAAGTTCTTGTCTGAGTACAAAAGCTAGCTGCTTACTAGAGTGGCACAATGCTAAGAAATAGGCAGGGTTTATTTAAAATGCATTCTGAATAACAAACATTATACCAGACTTTGTGTCTTCATTGTTTGCTTTCTCTGCCTTTTGGGTGCTAGTTTATTTTGTGGGGATAGGATGAAAGATTTTAGTAGGCATAGTGACCGTTAGTTTTATGAGAGTAACCATCACACTCATCATTGGCTAAAAAAGACAAAACACCCAAAAAATTGTAATTAAGAATCACCTGGGTAGCAAGTTCAAAATGCGGACTTCCAGGCCTTATGCCTATAAGTTTTACTCGTGTTGGGGTCAGGGGAGGTAGTGAGAAGGGGAGAGCAGAAACCTGAATTTTAAGGTAGTATACTCAAGTGACTAAGAAAAAGGTCAAGAGTACATTTTGAGAACCAGTGCCTTAAGGCTTCCTACAATCCCAAATATCTTTTTCTTATGACTCTGAGGAATGCAGCATACTTGGCATGAATAGGTAGGCCATATTCTCCTGGGCACTGTTGCTTCATTTATAGAAATTGTTAAAATTTACTCAGTATGTTGAGGTACAGGTGTGATGAAAATCGAGAATCTTTGCATAGTCATTCCAAGTCCCACATTTTTCAAAGAAAACTTATAAATTATAAACAATTCATAAGAACTCATTGCCGTGCAAGATTTTAAATTCAATATCCAAATAAAAAGAGACTTCTTTATGGCAAGTTTATTTAATAACCACAATGATCTTTTCTCTGAAGGTGTACTCATAGAAATGATTTTTTACTGTCATCTCCTGACATTTTGCCAGTATTAAGTAGAAAAATTGCTCACACTAATAAGAAGGCATGTATAAATATTGTATAAAATACTTATTTAAAATTAAGAGCCCCTTTCCAGCAGGAGTACTACAGAAAGAAAGAAACCCTATGTCTAGTTAAAAAATAAAAATCCTAGAATCATTTCAAGCACAGAAACATCTCTAGCTGTTAAGAAAAGAAATTAACAGTAGCCATAAGGAAGGAAGTTAAATACATTTTCTCCCCCAAAATACAGCTACCCAATTATAGCAGCTGAAAGACAGAATGGCATTTCCACTACTACTTCAGTGACTGTCATTTTACGTCATACAGAAGCTTCATACTTGAATGAGGTGCAATTCCCTGTAGCTAGAGATGAGTGCTGTGCCAAAAATATCTCTACTGGATTTGCCTACTAGAACAAATCGTGGGCTTTCCTGCTTGGTATAATGGCTCCGGAGAAACTCCTTACACAAAACCTTTTTCTCAGGGCAGTTTCTTTACCTGTATTTCATAAATTCATTCCTTTCCTTTTCATGTGTATTTCAGTGGACATTAAGAAGGACAATTTTAAGAGATGAATAATAATTCAGAAAATAAAATTATTATAATGGCAAACAACTTATAGAAACAGATCTAACAGGAAAACTAGGTTCTAGTTTGTGTGTATATATGCAATAATAAGTGTATTACTATTTTAATTTTGATGTTTTAGTTGAAAGATAAAAGACTTAAAGTACACACAGTGACATAATCTTGAATGTTTGATTCAATAATTTTTATACAATTTTAGCATAATTTTTACATGCATATACCTGTGTAACCACCAACCAGATAAAGAACATTTATGAATTTGCCATTATATATTAGTTTTGTCTGTTATTGAGCTTCATATAACTGGAATCACACAGTATATATTCTTTTGTGTTTGGTTTATTTCTTTCAGCAAGATATCTTTGAGACTCAGGTATGTTGTTGAGTGTGCCAGAACTTTATTTGTTGTTGTCACATTGTATTTCATTTTATAAATTTATCACAGTTTATTCATTCTCCTGACAAAGAACAAATGAATTGCTTCTACATTGGGGTTATGTCAATATAACTATTATAAACTCTTTATTGTTTTGAAGAAAATATACATTCATTTCTTTTGGATTTATACTTTGTAATAATGGAAGCACTTGGCTATTGGGTTTAGTTTCAAACATTTGTTTTCCAACTCGGCATGCAATTTATACTTCATGTTAGTCCAGGTCCTCTAAGAGGCAGACATTAAAATGGAAATAATATACAAAAATTTTATTAGGGAAAGCACTTGTGTGGAGAAACTAGGGAAGGCTGAAGAGCTGGTGAGGGGCTGTGTAATTCTGAATGCCTGCTGAAGTATTGATAGGGAGAAGGGACATTGGGTGGTGGAATCCTTGACTGCCATGCAGTCTAGATGTTTTGGCAGGGCTATCAGAGAGTCCTCCAGCCCAAGTTGGCCATCAGAGGAGTCCTTGGTCCACCAAGAACAGGCCTGCCTTAGACCTCTGCCACACGGAGTCATTGGCTGGAAGCAGCCCATGGGAAGCATAGTTTCAGGAAAAATGCAGCAAAGGAGTTCGGAGCAGAGCTTGCTGAGGCACTGTTATTAATGAAGATTCCTGTAGTTAGAAGTTTATGAGGCACATTCTGCTGGCTGCCACGCACTCCATCCCGGAATATATGAAAGTATTAGTTTCTCCATAGCCTCACCAACATTTAGTATTTTCAATCTTTCTAATTTTAGCCATACTAGTGGACTTGTAGTGGAATCTCACTGTACTTTTATTTTGTGTTTTCTGATGAGTAAAGGTTGAATTTATATTGAATTTATTTTTTCAAAGTGCTTATTTACCACTTTGCTGATCTCTCTTGTGAAGTACTTGGTCAAGTGTTTTGTCCATTTTTTGAATTACACTGTATGTTTTTTCTTACAAATTCATATATTCTGGACAGGAATCCCTTGTCATCATTTATCTTATCACATCAGTATCTTATTCCATCTGTTGTATGCTGATTTATTTTCTTAGTGGTGTGTATTTTTGATGACCAGAAGTTATAAATTTCAGTTAAGTCTTATCAATGTTTTTCTTCGTGGTTTACCTACTATATCCGGTTTAAGAGATTTATATCTACAGCAAGATCATAACAATTTTCTCCTTTATTCTCTTCCAGAAGCTACATAGTTTTACGTTTTATATTTAGATATATAACCCATCTCAAATTTCCTTTTTGGTACGGTGTGAGACAGAGGATCAAGATTATTTTTCCCCATTGATATCCAGTTGCTACAGCACCTTTTATAGAAAAGGCCATATTCTCTATATTGAACGTCCCTGGCACCATTGTTATAAATCAAGTGAACATTATTTAATTGATACTATGTATTACTCATCATTTTAAATGCTTTATTAATAACTAACTTGCATAAAAACTCACACAGTAAATTCTATGACATCCATTTTATAAATGGAGAAACAAGTACAGAGAGGTTAAGTGGATGCCACCTAGCTAATGAGTGGAGTCCAGGATTCAGACATAGCCGATCCAACCCCAGGGCACATGTGCTTAACCACCACTCCATGCCAAATTTCAGGTATATCATATCTTAAATTACCTAGAGAGAGTTTATATAGTTATTTCATAAAGTAATTGAGGTGGTGAGTTTATAAGTTATATGATAGTCTATGAAGAATTAAGTTATGTGGATCTAATCAAGATGATTAACTTCTCTTATTGTTATTTTCATTTTTTATTTCCACTTTTTTAAAGTTCAGGGGTACATGTGCAGGTTGTGCAGGTTTGTTACATAGGTAAACATGTGCCATGATGGTTTGCTGCACAGATCAACCCATCACCTAGGTATTAATTCCAGCTTCTACTTTTATTTTTAAAAGGTTGTAAAATTGTTTATAAACCCTCATAAAAAATATAATGTATTTCATAAAATTAAAATGTAAAGAGTGTAAGATAAAGTTCATAAATCTAAAATGGCATATCATAACCACCAAAATTTTTACAAGTACTTGTGAAGAATTAGTATTGAATACACATGACATACAACAAACATGGATATATAGAGATGGATTAACCATGTTTTATTAGCTCAAGGAACATATGTTTCTGTGAAATCCTATTTCACATCATCAGCTATGCTTCATGTCTAAATTAGTTTGAGGTCATTAATAGAAACCAGAAAGTATATCTTTCAAGCCATATTATAAACCATTCTGCCCGTGAGAAAGAACTTGCCATTTAGCAAAAAAAGTAAGTTCTGCCTTGAGGAAGTATGTTATATCATTTGACAAGGGGGAAGTGGTGAGCACTTCCTGATGGGGAGTCAGAATGAACACTTTTTTTTTCCTGTAGTTTAATCTTGTAATAATGCTTATTATATTTTAAATATAAAAGTAAATATGCTTCCTGTCTATAATCATGTAAATATTAAGAAAAAAGAAGAAAATACTAAACATTTGTATATAAATCCACCACTTACTGTTGCTATTTTGTTATATTTTCTTCCAGTGATAGTTTATTTATATGTATATATGTAGACATAATCTATGCATATACACACATGCACATATATACATACATGTATATTAAATATTTCTTTAAAACAACAAAAAAATTACTGTATATAGTTGCTAGTTGGCTTTTTTCACTTCCTATTATCTCATGAGCAATACAAACTTCAAATATGAGCTTTTCAAATAAGCATATGATAAAATATTATGTAGCTTCAATCTAATCTTTGCAATATAATTTAACCATTTCTATTGAACTTCTATGAGTCCTTAGAATTTTATACTCCTACACATTCTACATAGTATAAAATGCATTCTAAATATAAATGATTTGCAGAGTATTCACATTTCCTTATTAGTATAAGGATCCAACTTAAATAAAAATAAAAAGTTCTATGTCACAGGCCTGCATAGAGTTTGTTAACTTGTGAAACCACACAAGAACTTATTATAATTCAGAAATATATATTTTTCTAGTACAGTGATTCCCAGCATGGTGCCTTTGGTCTCCTAGGGGTCCATGAAATAGTAATGACAGCCTTTGAGCTATTTTCAGTATTTCGAGAAGCTGAATATAAATCATATATTTATCTACAACAAGCAAAATGCCAAGACAGCAGAAATTGTACAACTCAGTATGGCAACACTGGCTATCTTATACTAATCCAAAAATTTGATTGGCTTACAATCTTTTGATTATCTTAAAGGAAAACATGTTAATTATTACATAAATTTAATGTATTTGGTGAGCTAAATCTTTTAAAGTATGAAAGAAGAACAAACATTATTATATTTTACAAAAAAAAAGTTATTGGTGGTGAAAACAGTGTCAAAAGCCTATTTCAAATGATGTCTACCCATATTTCATTGAATTTAAGAACCATTAATTATGAGATAAATCCTGATATTAGAGACATTCATACATGAGAAAAAAATGCTAATGAAAATTGTCAAATGTTTTCAAATTATGAGTCACATCTTGTTTTCAGAGAAAATAATATGCATGGCCTAGAGATCAAAGTTAACTTGGATATAATTGACAATCTAGTACTTTCCATGTTAGAATGATAACTATATTTAAAACTATGCCATACATCCTGGAATTAAACTATTGAATTAAATATATTAAATGTGGTAAAGCTCACAATACCTCAAGTTTAATTGATTGGAAAATTGATTGTGCCTAGTGAACCTTTGGATTTCTTCTTGTGGAAGTTCTTCCACATGGGATGTTATTTGCGCTCACTTCAGCTTCACACCACGACAAAAGTAACTTGGGTAAATGCCTAGCAGAAAACAAGACAGACACTGTATGTCATTGAATTGGACAATTATATTTCTATATATAAAACAATGTTGTTTTTCAAATGGGGGTATCATATTTAGAAAGTACTAGAGTTATAGAAAAAATTAAAATATGTAAGTGTTTATAAAAATGTTTACTATTTCTTTCCATTTGATGAACAGGAGTCTGAAGCTCAGAAAAAAGACTCACTTAAGTTTGCACAGCTAGTTAATAATTGAGCTAGAACAAATACTGGCAGATTTTGCCTTACTAGTGTTTGTAAATGTCTGTCACTTAATACTTGATAAGCTTATTCTTTTCAATAAAATACTAGTGTTCCCTCTATCAAAATACATTGAGTCATTAAAGCAGGTATGCATTTTTTAACAACAACAACAAAGTAGCAAGCTGTTTCATTTCATTTTATTTTTATTTTTTAGAGATAGGATCTCAATCTTTCACTCAGGCTGGAGTGCTGTGGTGTGATCATAGCTCACTGCAGCCTCAAACTCCTGGGCTCAAATGATCTTCTGCCTCAGCCACTCATGAAGCTGGGATGACAGACATGCACCAGCATGCCTGGCAATTGTGTTTTGTTTTTGTTTTTGTTTTTTTTGTAGAGATAGAGTCTCACTATGTTGCTTAGGCTGGTCTCGAACTCCTGGCTTCAAACACTCTTCTTGCCTTGGCCTCCCAAAGCACTGGGATTACAGGTGTGAGCCACTGTACCCAGCTATTTTCATTTTAATCAACTTAACCTAGGATGTGAAACTTTTTTTATTAGAAATTAGTGTTGTTGATCTATACACTATTCAACAGTATCATCACAGCTTTTTAAAAGGGGCTTTGGTTGTCCCAAACAATCCAAATTTTCAACTTAAGCCGAAATACTGCAGCTTTAATATTGGATTGTGGCTCACAAATTATGATGGCGCTTATTCCCACTGCTGATTGGTTTAGTTGTGGGTGATAAAATAGGTCAATAGGTATTAATTTTTTCAGATATCCACATATTTTGAGCAACTCAGTAGTTATATTGATTTTATTTTAATCTCCATGATAAAATTGACACTAAATATTTGCATTTAATGTTTTTAGAATATTTCTTTACAGGAATTTTTTTCTGTCTTTGTTAGGTTATAGGTATTGTGAAAAATACAGAGTTTAAAACAATTATTTTTCCACTGAGATATATATATTTTAATGCAAGTATGTGTACTCTTTTGATATGTATAAAGGGTAGTCGTAACAGTCAATTATGTCAGTCATATAAACATGCAGGTATTACATGAGTTTTCATTATACATTGATATTTCAGAAATTTGAGCAAGATCATACTGGAGACAGTTAAACAAATCTAAGACTCAAAGATCAAGATCATTTTGCTCATTCTGCTCTTTTTAGTTAGGTTTACTGTCGCAGATGCTTCTTATGTATAGATCACATCCTTCTAGCCTCATTTATCCCTAGGGATTTAGGGAACTTGTTTCAGCCTCAATTACTTGGTAACCAATACCAAGATGACTAACTCTACACAAGACAACCTGACATTGTCTTGCATAATGCTTGCTTTACCTTTTTTCATCTGTGTACAGATGCTTCTCTATTGATTTGGAGATTTGAAGTTCCAGAAATTCACTCTTTTAGAAGACGGTCGCATGGAACTGAGCAATCTGGCATACTTAATTCTGAGTAACCAGTTAGATAATGTACATGCTGGTTGTCTCTTTTGCCCTTCCCTTCCTTTAGCCCACTTCTTACTCTTCCTCCCTGGGATAATCTACTAAGTAAAAGCATATCACCTTTGCCTAAAGCTTTTTTTCTGGAATAAACAGCCAAGACAGTGGCCATATATCCTGGTTTACTAGTTATGAATGTAAATGGCATGCTTAAAAAATAGGACCTTCTTTTATACTCAAAAGTATCTGGATTTGTATAATCAATATCACGGTTGTTCTATCTGTAGTACTAACAAGAAGTATGCTATCTAACCTTAAGTCAGCCAAATAATTCTAGATTTGTATAATTATGTGTCTAGCAGAGAGCTAATATAGAGCTAAATAAGTATTTGTTTAATAAATAAGAGAATAAATTATTTAAACTTAATTGAATTAGTGTTTAATAGAGTATATATCCAATTATATAATTTAAATTATCAAGTTAGGTAAAAATATAACTACATGATAATAGCAATCTAATTGGATGATAACTATCTAATAATCAGAGGGCAGAATATATAAACAAAAAGAAGTATAACTGTTGTTGCAGTCAAGCTTTCCAGGACATATTTACAAAGAGTGTAACTGTTGGAAAAGGAGAGTCAAATCTTCAAAGTGGAAATGTCATTGGAACTGGGTCTTGAGAATTAAATGGTGTTCTCCAACTAAATAAGAGAGAATACCATACCAAGCAGAAGGTGAAGAATGTGGCTATAATGAGATTGGGAAATTAGTTGGCTCATTTGAGGAAAGACAATAACATATTTAAATAATTTTAATTTTCACATTTCAGTATCTCTGAAAGTGATATTTTTATTTCATCATTTTCCTCCAGCTTTTTGGGGGCATAATTGAAAAATAAATATTGTATGAGTTTACATTGTATGCATGGTATTTTGAGGTGATCATGACAATGAAGACAGTTCACATATCTGTTGCTCATGTGAGCCCCGAATATCTGAGACAGGTCTCAGTTAATTTAGAAAGTTTATTTTACCAAGATTGAGGATGCGTGCCTGTGACACAGCCTCACAAAGTCCTGACGACATGTGCTTAAGGTGATCAGAGCACAGTTTGGTTTTATATATTTTAGGGAGAAAGGAGACATCAATCAACATATGTAAGATGAACATTGGTTCAGTCCGGAAAGGCAGGACCACTCAATGTGGGAAGGGGGCTTCCAGGTCTTAAGAAGATAAGAGACAAATGGTTGCATTTTTTTGAGTTTCTGATTAGTCTCTCTAAAGCAGGCAATCAGATATGCATTTATCTCAGTGAGCAGAGGGGTAACTTTGAATAGAATGGGAGGCGGGTTTGCCCTAAGCAGCTCCCAGCTTGACTTTTCCCTTTATCTTAGTGATTTTGGGGACCCAAGATTTATATTCCTTTCACATTCCATCCCCTCCCCACCGACCCCGCTTTTCTTTTTTAAAAATCTTTTGGAGAAAGCATTTTAGAAGAAAATGAGTCTGGTCTCAGGTTTCATCTGATCTTTCATAGCTAGAATGGTTTATTCCTAGACGGGTAAGTCCCAAGTTATTAGGAATGCTCATTTTTAAGTCCCAAGTTATTAGGAATGCTCGTTTTTAGCAGATTATGAAGTTTCATATCCTATGGAGAGAAAATAGGGGGAAGAAGGGAGAAAAACAACAAACGAAAGAACAACTCTGGAAAATCAGTACAGGCCACATTATTCTGAAGTCCATACATCAGTAGGCAGGTATAAAAGTGGCTTTATATAGCTTATGTATATAAATAGGTTCCTATTATTTTCTTCTGAAGTTTAAGATGTCTAGCATCAGTTCTCAGGGCTTTAAGAAAGCATAGCTTAGATTTTAGTAATTTTGGGGCCCCAAGTTTTATTTTCCTTTCACACTCCTTTTTTTGTGTGTGTGAGTGACAACATTTAAGATCTACTCTGTTAGCAATTGTCAAGTATGCAATACCTTATTATGACACATATTCACCATGCTATACAACACATCTCCAGCATTTATTCATTTTTTCATGAATCATGGTGATTTTATCTGACTGTTCCATAGGGTCCATAGCAAGTCAATACATCCTGTAGCAAATAAGTAACTTGGAACTAGATGATAATATGTGTTAAATGCTGTGCTAAAAGTCTGTATTTCATTCTATAGTCTAGCAGGTCAAAAAATGTTTTTCTATTCAGACAGAAAGGGACAGGAAGTTTTTAAAGATAACTCTAGTACTGGTGTGAAGAGTGAAAAGTGTGGAGAAATTGGAGGTAGGGAAACCGTCCAGGAGTCTATTGCAATGCTCTAAGCAGGCAAGAACTAAAACCATAGTAGTGGAAAAATAATAGAGAAGGTTAATTACAGAAACTTTTTGGTGTAGAATCAATAGAATTTGAGGACTCAAGGTTGGATGTGGGAACTGAGGAGAAAGGAGGAGTTGAGGAGATAATGCTCGGGTTTCTGATCTGGGCAACTAGAAGGCTGTGGGTACAAATAACCAAATGGGGAAAACACAAGGAGACAGAGTCAGTGGGGACATTAATAAAGTACATGCTAGATATTTTAATTGTACAGTTTGGTGAAAAATGCCAGGAAACATGTTCCATAACACTTGTCTAAGCTCAGAAAAAAAAGATGAAGTCTTGAGATAAGAATAGGGATGTTATTTGTAGGGAGGTTTTGAAACTGTGACTATAGAAGACATCTTCCAGGGAACATGTGAGAATAAGCAGAGAAGTCAGGGGATAAATCTCTGAAGAACTCATTCTGAAAGGGGAGATAAACAGCATTTGAAGGTGTCAATGAAAGCTGGTAGAAAGGTCAGAAGAGATTCACAAACTAATGGGTCTACAGATATCC
This sequence comes from Pan paniscus, assembly GCF_029289425.2. Lineage (NCBI taxonomy): Eukaryota > Metazoa > Chordata > Mammalia > Primates > Hominidae > Pan > Pan paniscus. Next base: position 75,280,321 of record NC_073261.2, on the reverse strand, counting down.
AAAGTAGAAATAAGTTAATGAAGAGTACGATCAAGTTTGAGGGTTTGAAAACAAATCAACCAAAATGAAGAATTTACTAGAAAACTAACTTAGAATGTTACTTATGATCTTAATGAGAAAAGATTTTCTATATAGTAATATGCACAGAGCTCTACAGCTATGATTTGAGCAGTGACTACAAGAACAAATGGTAAAGCTCAATGTAGAATACACTTTCAAGCATTTAGATGTAACAAGAAGCAAAGCCACAACACAGTAACGAGGTGAGGATAAGGAGTTATACAAGGGTTTCTGTCATTCTTTTCTTTTTTTTTTTTTTTTTTTTTTTTTGGAGACAAAGTCTCACTCTGTCGCCCAGGCTGGAGTGCAGTGGTGCGATCTCGGCTCACTGCAAGCTCCGCCTCCCAGGTTCATGCCATTCGCCTGCCCCAGCCTCCCAAGTAGCTGGGACTACAGGCGCCTGCCACCACGCCTGGCTAATTTTTTTGTATTTTTAGTAGAGACCCGGTTTCACCGTGTTAGCCAGGATGGTCTCGATCTCCTGACCTTGTGATCCGCCCGTCTCAGCCTCCCATAGTGCTGGGATTACAGGCATGAGCCATCTGTCATTCTTTTAGGAGGGCAAATGTCAGAGGCATGTGAACCACAGCAACTCCATCTTGAATAGGAGCTAGGTAAAATAAGACTGAAACCCTCTGGGCTGCATTGCCAGATGGTTAGGCATTTTAAGTCATAGAATGAGATAGGAGGTCAGCACAAGATACAGGTCATAAAAACCTTGATGATAAAACAGGTTACAGTAAAGAAGCCAGCCAAAACCTACCAAAACCAAGATGCTGCCATGAGTAACCTCTGGTCCTCCTCATTGCTACACTCCCATCAGTGCCATGATAGTTTACAAATGCCAGAAAATTGCCCTATATGGTCTAAAAGGGAGAGGTATGAATGTCAGGAAGTTGCCCTGTATGGTCTAAAAGGGAGAGGTATGAATAATCCTCCCCTTGTTTAGCATATAATGAAGAAATAACCATAAAAGTGGGCAACCAGAAACCCTTGGGGCTACGCTGTCTGTGGAGTAGTCATTCTTTTATTCCTGTACTTTCTTGTTTTTGTTTTTTTTTTTTTTTGAGACGGAGTCTTACTCTGTCGCCAGGCTGGAGTGCAAGTGGCACGATCTTGGCTCACTGCAACCTCTGCCTCCTGGGTTCAAGCAATTCTCCTGCCTCAGCCTCCCGAGTAGCTGGGACTACAGGCAAGCACCACCACACCCAGCTAATTTGTATATTTTTAGTAGAGACGGGGTTTCACCATGTTGGCCAGAATGGTCTCGATCTCTTGACCTCGTGATCTGCCCGCCTCGGCCTCCCAAAGTGCTGGGATTACAGGCGTGAGCCACAGCGCCCGGCCTCCTGTACTTTCTTAATAAACTTTTTTTCACTTTACTCTGTGGACTCACCCTGAATTCTTCCTTGTGTGAGATCCAAGAACCCTCTCTTGGGGTCTGGATCGGGACCCCTTTCTGATAACACAACCGTGAAGTTATTTGTTAACTGAGAAGAAACAAGCAAATGGGGAGAGTTGAAGAATCAAGGGAATGAAGGAAAAATTACCATGGTGGTCTTATGGGAAAAAAAATGGGGTGGGACAGATCAGAGGTGAAAGGATTAGCCTGAGAATGAGAAAGAACACTTTCAGATAAAATTTGGAGGTAAACAACAATGTGCATGGTGCTATAAATGCAGATTTGGTGTTAGGTGGAGAGCTAAAAGTTTTGTGGATAGAGCTTTTAACTTTTATTAAAATTGTTCTAATCAGACTATTCATTTCTACATTCTATTATGGAATATAAGGGAAAATGTAAATAAGGGCTCTTGCAAATGTTTCAGGGATTTCCCAGATATTTTATTCCAAATTTCTTAAGATTGAAATGCATACTAAAAAACTGTTATGAAAACCTATAAAAAAGGATATACACTTTGTGTGTGTGTGAGATGGAGTTTTGCTCTTGTCACCCAGGTTGGAATGCAGTGGCATGATCTCTGCTCACTGCAAATACCACCTCCTGGGTTCAAGCAATTCTCCTGCCTCAGCGTCTGGAGTAGCTGGGACTACAGGCACCCGCCACCACTCCCAGCTAGTTTTTGTATTTTTAGTAGAGACAGAGTTTTGCCATGTTGGCCAGGCAGGTCTCGAACTCCTGACTTCAGGTGATCTGCCCACCTTGGCCTCCCAAACTGTTGGTTTTACAGGCGTGAGCCACTGTGCCCCGCTGATACTCACTTTTATAAAACATACGTTCCCTCAAGGATTGTATAAAATGGGCACATTGGAGGCCATTAGTGCATTCATTTGGATAATTGGATTAACTTTTTTCTCTGCTATTAGAAGAGAGTTCTTGAGATTGTTAAGATCGGAAATTTATTTTTAAAAGTTTATATTTGTGGCTGGGCGTGGTGGCTCACCTTTCTACTTATGTTGTTCAATTCATCAAAAGTTCAACAGGGATAATTTAACTACATTAAACTGAACTTATTTGCATGTTTTAAAGTCTTAAGTTTCTTCGTATTTTCAGTCTTCCCAACCTCAAGTTCATCTTCCAAAGACCATGAGAAAGATCAACATCATAAAAATATTAAGTAGGGTATTCAGTCTTCCCTGTGTCAGTATTATTTACAGGGCAAATAGTACTTTTGTTTTCAATGGATAAATTAATGCCAAAGAAAACAATAGAGTTTAACAGTCATTCTATAAGCATAATGATTTTGACTGTGATATAAAGCTTGACTATGTCTTGTGAATCATTACAAGACATTGTTTACAAGACGTGTCTTTGATTCATTATTTCCACAAGTTGCTTTAGTTTAAATCCTAGTTCACCTTAAATGTATCATTGAACATTCAAGGAGAAAAACTATTTAAGAATAACAGGCTGGGCACAGTGGCTCACGCTTGTAATCCCAGCACTTTGGGGGCTGAGGCGGGCAGATCACGAAGTCAGGAGATCAAGACCATCCTGGCTAACATGGTGAAACCCCGTCTCTACTAAAAATACAAAAAATTAGCCAGGGGTGGTGGCGGGCACCTGTAGTCCCAGCTACTCGGGAGGCTGAGGCAGGAGAATGGTGTGAATCCGGGATGGGGAGCTTGCAGTGAGCCGAGATCGCACCACTGCACTCCAGCCTGGGTGACAGAGCGAGACTCGGTCTCAGAAAAAAATAAAAATAAAAAAAGAATAATAAAGTGAGTAAAAAAGGTGGAGCCAAAGTTTAAATTCCAGTTTGTCTCTTCCTTTTTCATTAGCTCCTTTAGACTCCTTAACTTTTTTTGCAAATGAAAGAGATTATCCAGCTTAGCTCCCTTGTTTTAAGTAGAAAAATACTCTTGTCAACAAAATAACAATGGGCTAACTTTCTACTACCATGCTCTTTCTTTATTCCGGTGTCTCCTTTACCGAATATATAACATTAAACAAAACATAATCAAGAAATACAGTAAAAAAAAAAAATACGCTGTCATAACTTTACCCCAAATCTAAAGAATTTTCAGAAATGTAGATGGCATTCCAACTTTGTAATTTGTATATCTGATGTTCTCTTGAGTTCATTAACTACAAATTTAAGCAAGCAAAAGAAGAGAAAGAAAGAGCGAGAGAAGAAGAGAGGGAGAGAGAGAGGGAGGGAAGGAGGAAGGGAGGAAAAAGGATTAGTATTGAGTAAAATTGAGAGGGAAAATAAAGAATTTGGAGAGCTTTGTATATAATACAGACTGGAAATGATTTCTGTATATTGTCAGAAGATATTTCAGAATTTTACAGAAATAAAATATTTGAAATATATATAATAAGGCATGTAATACCTTTAGCCATTACATAGTTTACACCACTTTTTTTTCAAGTAATGTGCTTTTTTATGCCGTAACTTGAAATAAGGACTTACCTCCTGGGTCCTCAGTGAGGAAACGGAGTATTTTTTTTTTCTCTTTGAATATCATTGCTCATAAAATGTTTTGAACAATATCCATATGTCCTAAATTATTAACATATCTTTGATTTCTATATAGACAGATATTTTATGATATTTTTCTGAAGTGGCATAATCAACTTTATTTATATATGTTCTCATCAACTTCCTCCAAATCTGTTCCTTCCTCCAAACCTGTTACCTCCAATCTCTTGCCAAAAACCCTCCCTCCAACCAATCAAATGGGTTTCTTAAAACAGCCTGTTAGTTTATTCTTTTTCTCTCCCTCACAATGGAATTGCCTAAATTCTGCCCTCTAGCATCACCATTTTCTACACTGTACCCTTAGTATGATCTTTTGAACATAAAATATGACTATGGCTCCTCATTCTAAAAATCTCTTGATTTGTAATAATTCTCATTTCCTGGGCATTTACTATATGCTTCACTATTCTCACTGTTCTTTGTGAATTTATTCAATTTATGTTAACCTCAGCCCTATGAGATAGTTATCTCCATTTTCCAGATGACTGAAGTAAAGGCATACAGAAGTGAAGCAACTTTCTCAAGTTCACACAGAATGAACAGATGAATGAATGAGAGAGTCAGGACTCAAACTCAGGCTGCTGGACATCGGCAAGCTTCTGTAAACCTCTTCCACATGATGCCTTTCATAAGCACCATGTGATCCACAAACTGAAATATAAGTGTAATTGCATGAAGCTGTTGGTGCGCTACACCTTGACCTTATTGATTTAGCGAACATGGATGAACTTTCAATTCCCAGTACTTACATTTCTTTGCCTGAAAGCTTTATTTATCCCTTAGAACCTGCTTTGCTGCCTGTGAGGTAGGTTGGAAATACCAGTGAACTAACACTGTCTCTCAACCAATGAACAAAGGAAGTTTGTGTATCAACAATACTGCATCCCCGTTTTCCTGTTTGAATGTTTTTCACAGACCTGTATTTTACACTGGCTACTGAGTTCTCTTAATCCTCAGTAGGATTAAGGGGATCAAATATTAACAAGGTTGATAACATACCCCTCATTTTCTACTTTGCTTCCTCACTCTCATGAAAGTATTTTCTGGGTTACCTATAAAATAAACTAACTGCACATCCATCTTTTGCTTAAGAACTATTTCTGGAGGAACTCAAAGCACATGGTATGAACTTCAGCATGTGTATTCCTGTCTTTTCTCCTGTACCAACTTTCCCGCCTTATGTCTTCAAAGCCCCTACACATTCCAACACATTGAGCCTCTTGAGTTTACATGGAGTTCTGTCAGTCCTCCTTGATTTTTCAGGGTCCAGTCCCTCTGCATGGTATGGCCTTTCTTTCTTAATCCACTTGATAAACTCTTGCTAATTCTCATCTTCAATTTAAAGTTAAAACACTTCTTCCAACATTAGAACGCCTTCCCTAACTGCCAAAGAATTGTAGAGTGCATTTGCCCCTGCCAATAGATTTTGTATTAGGTCACCATGGCAATGATCTACACATTCTCAAGTAGACCTGCCTGTCTCCTTACTAAAATCTAAAAACTTTGTTGACATGAAATAGATCACTACATGTCTATATTCCCAACATCCAGAGTATGTACTTCACAGACATTAGTCAAAAGAATAGATGAATGAGGCATTTTGCTATTTTGATTTATAAAATAATATGTAAAACAATTTTACTATTTGAAATTTAAATTTTGAATAATGTATAAAAAATTTTAATCGTAAAAATACTTTATTATTTAATGACCATAAAGGTATTCTATGTTTAGCCCAATGTTCTGATTAAAGCTTGATGTCATTTATAGATTTTTAACTGTGTAAATATTTCAAATGTTATAAAACTACTGTATCACAGAATTTGAGCAAAATGAGTTTGAAAGTAACTCTATTATTTTAAATTAAATTTGGAAAAATAAATGTAATTTTTATATGACTACAGAGAAATGGAGGCCTTAATAATTTTATGACCATATTCTGTTTACAATTTTATTATGAAATATTTTAATGGAATACAAATAAAACCTAAAACATGTTACTAGTATTACTAGTGATTATATTAATTAGATGTAGCACCAAAAAAAATCTTTAGACAATTTGTTACAGGCTGTTAATATTATGATTAATAATATTATGTTAACATTATAAGCTAAACTGTTGTTCAAATAAATCTAAGTTGATTTATTACCTCAATGAACTTTAGGTGAAGTCAAATGTCATTATGAAAGATTTCTCTCCATGAATTTACTTTTCACATAGGCTAGTCTAAATTTACAGGGTTTTTTTTTATAAATAGAGTATAATTACTTTATATGTTTTTAAAATTTATTCCAGTTTTCTAATTATAGTTAGTTATTTTCCCTGCCTCTAACAATGAAGTCTTAAAAAGAACTGTGGCAAAAAGGGATGCTTTGGGCCAATATATGCTACAGACAGCGACAGAACCCAGTAGTTTTTCTTCTAGGTTAGCCTAACATTGTGTCACAGTTGATATTTTAAACATGATTCTGAGAATTGAGTTTAGTTCCCTCAGTGACACTAAGTCATACTCCCTCTTGAGCAGCTATTTGTGTGTCTACCTTTTACATCTAACACATTTCTTTTTCCCACCTTCCATTTGTGAAGAGAATTTTTAAAATGCATTCAAGTCCAGAAATTCAAAATTATGGCTCCCAAAGCAAGTGTGACTCAGCCAGGTTGTGAATTAAGGCAATAAAGCAAATGCCTATGTTCAACTTTTATTTTTATTCATTTCGAAAACGTTATTCTCTGGAATTGCCTCCTGAGACAGACACCTCATAGTGATTTGCTTCAGCAAACTTCTTACCCATCTGGTGATCTCTAGAATGAAAATGGAACTGGCACAAGTGACAGAATCCAGTTAACATAGAATAGGCCAATTTCCTTCCTTCCTTAGGCACAAACTCTTCCTTTGGGTTGGAATGCGTTTATCATCTTCAAACTTTCACATACCCCTACTCTTTTCTTTCAGACCTCAATTTAAGCACAACTCCCTATCCAACAAACACCCTCATTTTAAATGAATTCATAATAACCAATGCATTTATTGCATAGCACTTTTCCTTAATGTTATTAAATAATAGTGTATTTATTTATGTATTTAACACTAGGATATTAATTCCATCCAGACAGAAACCTGATGCATTCCCACCTAGTAGCTGATACACTGCCTTGTTCTTTACAACCATTTGATAAGCCTGAATAAGTGAATGATTTTCCTTTTGGTACCAACTTGTGCAATCATTATAATCATTTCTTTTGGAGAAGGATTTTCTCTGGGATTTGATGATGGCATTTTCATAATCCTTGTCCCAATTAAATGGGCTTTCTCTTATTTTTTTATTTAAATATATAATCTCCCTGCAGCTCCACCTCAACGTCATTCCTAAGTATATTTGCACTGATGCACAAAAAATAAAAGTTTATCATGGCTCCGGACTGACTCAGACTCTGAATTCCTCAAAGGGAGGATCTAGAGCTCAGAGTTGGGCATGGTGGTGAATGCCTGTAGTTACAAGTACTCAGGAAGCTCAGGTGGGAGGATTGCTGGAGGCTAGGAGTTTGAGGCTGCAGTGCTCTGACTGTACCTGTGAAGAGCCACTGTACTCTACCCTGGGCAACTAGCCAAATCCCATTTTTGAAAAGAAAAGGGCAGGGCGGAGGTTGTATTATATCCTTGTACTCTCAGACCCAGATATAGTGCCCAATAAATGCTTATTTTTCAAATGAATAAACAAATGAATAAATGAATGAAAAGCATCCATCAGAGCACTTCATGGTGTTGATTCCCATATTATAAACTTCTTATACATTATAATTTTATCAACAGATGGCTAAAGGAAATCAGGCACATATTTTATCCTACGAACTAATCCCACATCATCCATCAGTTTAGCTAATATGCTATATTCTGCTCTATCAGTGTAACATTTTGGACCTATCATAATGCTAAAATCTCTGTCTTTTCCAAAAGTCTCTGAGTAACAACTTTTTGAAGTCACGGCCATTCAGTTTTTAACCTAATGGGCCTCATTTGACAAATAACTAGTATTTACTCTTACTAAATGTTTACTGAATACCATCTGAGCTTTTGATTCTCTACAATCACTGGGCATACAGAACTGAAAAGCATGGTTGTTGGTTTCCAGGAATATACAATGAGGAAGCATATGTGAAAAAATAATACTACAAGGGAACACATGCCTTGTGTAAAAGAGTGAAAGTGACCAAAACTCTTCTTGATATTCAGAGGACTGAGTCATTCTATATGGAGGAGGTAGGGAAGGCCTCCTGGACTTAAATTAAAATTTGAAAGATTCAGATTCAGGGCATGCCAGACAAAGGAAAAAGCTTGGTTAAAAATCTAGAGGAGTTAGAATTTACATGCTATCCAGACAGCAGGCAACAAATGGCAGGAAATCAGTGATTAAATTGGCTGTGTTGAGTGGAGCAGTGGATTGGAGGCAGTGAGTTATGAGCTGTGAATTTGAAGATACTACTCTTGGGTTCTTTACATGGGGGCCTGTACTGACCGGGGACAGATTAACAAGAGACGAAGACATACAATTTGTATTAATATTTTACATGTACAGAAGTTGACAGGAAAGAAGTAACTCACAGGTGGTTTGACTTAGGGGCTTTTATACCATTTTATCAAAGGAAAGTGTATTTAGGCTTCAAGTGATGATAAATCATGGAAAGTGACTAGGAAATATATGGGAGAAGTAATGGAAGATAAGGATACTGAGTATATTTATGCAAGCTAATCTGTGTTTATTCCATCTCTAGTAAGAATAAGTGAGGAGACCACTGCTCATGTTGTCTTATGCCTAATTTCTGCCTCCAAAGAAAGAAGATGTAAAAACTAAAAGGCAGAAATAAAATCCGCAGGCAGAGAGCCCGACGCCACGCCCTGGGCCTGGTTAAGATCAACCCCTAACCTAACCGGTTATGTTATCTATAGATTCCAGACATTGTATGGAAAAGCATTGTGAAAATCCCTGTCCTGTTCTTTTCCGTTCTGATTACCAGTGCATGCAGCCCCCAGTCACGTACCCCCTGCTTGCTCAATCGATCACGACCCTTTCACGTGGACCCCCTTAGAGTTGTAAGCCCTTAAAAGGGACAGGAATTGCTCACTCGGGGAGCTCGGGTTTTGGAGACGTGAGTCTGCCGATGCTCCCAGCTGAATAAAGCCCTTCCTTCTACAACTCAGTGTCTGAGGGGTTTTGTCTGTGGCTCGTCCTGCTGCAGTAAGAGTGCCTTCCTCTTCCATATACAGGGGACACCTTTACAAACAGAAATTTATGTTCTGCTTTTAGGCAGTTAAGGGAAAGGCAGAGAACTCTTCCTGGGCCTGTTGATTCTCAATTGCCTTCAGCTCGAAATAATCTTTATACTACAATGTCATATTTTGGAGTGACATATTCTAATCACTTCATGGCCTTGAATAACGAGTTATGAATCTTTGAGCTCAACTTATGTATAAACAAAGCCATTCATTGATTTGAACAAAAGGTGAACTCTTTCCCTGTTATTTCCTCTTTTCCAGCATATCCATAACACTAGCTAAGCTCTATCAAACTTTCCTCCTTTGCTGATTCAAATATAGAGGAACTAATTTCAGATCCAATGGCTCATTTCAAGTCTCATGAAAATTTGCCTAAGACAAGTCTTGATTTACCACTTCTGATCTCTCAATTTATTGATAAATCTTATAATCACATGTTTACTTCTAATTCGTGAATGTCAGAGGTGGTAGAAAGAGATTTCTATGGAGAAGAGAATGAGAAAAATGGTGAGAGCATTTCAATATGAAACATCCTGTCTGTCGCATGTATCACTGAATAGAAAAGTAAAGATGAAATGAAACTATTTTAGTGAATTGCACTTGACCTGCAGTATCATTTAATGATAATCATGAAATCTAAGTTTCTCTTTTACCAGTTTTGAGAGTTATGATAGGAATTTTATCTTTATTAATTCTTTGATCAATTATGTAACTTTTATAATTATAGTCTGAGATAATACCAGCCTATTTGCAGACAAGATGAGATGAAATACCTTGACATCAGTTGGAGAAGCATTGCATAATTCCATTAGAAGCATTTAGATTACCATAGCACCATCTGAATATCTCTTTGTTAAGAAGTCCTTTTTCACAAATTAATGTACTTTATCATACATTTATTCGCGGGTGAAGAGTTAGCTGATGAAAACAATGCCACAGTAACTTGCTGTTATTTCTTTATCTGTAAGCAAACATCAACACCTCTTTCTTCAATGCATGCAGGAGAGATACTTAAACCTAAACCTAAAATTAGGATTTTAAATTTCCACCTCTGAGGAAATGTTTATGTACAGCACAGTTTTGTTTTGTTTTTGTTTTTGTTTTTGTTTTTGTTTTAATGAACACTTCTTGTCAACCAGAGTAGAGGGAAGATTCGGATTTTAGCAAGAAAAGTACTGAAACAAAAGTTCTATCTGCCAATGAGAAGACAGTCTGAAGTGAATAGTATTAATCAGAAGGTGCATATACAAGGAAGCTTTCAATTAAGAGAAACTAAGTAGCTTTAATGAATATAGAGAGATATTCTTTTCAAATCTGGGCTCCCAATCTAGTGCCCTTAAATGTTTATTGCATTTTTAATTGCTTGAAAAACAGTAGGATATTAGTGAAATTCCTCGGAAGGCAAATAGTCAAAAGACTTCATTTAAGTCCTGTAGTTAGTGATTCTCATTGCAGTACCACACAACAGTTTAATAGAATGCTTTTAAAAGGCAGTCTCTATTTGTAATTATGTGGCATGTTGCAATGCTATTAGCAGTTGTGTTTACCACGGCTTTAGGATGCTTGAGACAAAGGCTATGGTCTCTTTCCTTTATACTGGCAAGAAATAATTATAATTACATACTCATGCCTGGAAATAGTGTTCATAACCCCATGAATTAATAACTCTTTAACTCCATGTCACCCTACCTTGACAATTTATATCATACAGAAAATGAGCAATATGTGAATTATTTGAAAAAAAAATTCGCTTGTAGTATCTGAAGTATTGTCAAAGACTCTTTTTTGAGCAATATGTTTTTTAAATTAGCCAAAACCTCCTTTGATTCCCCCTCAAAGCTAGAATACTATTTCAATGTTCTGCTTATATATATATCAAATCACTTTTGAGTCAATGTGCTTAAATGTCTTAAATGTCAACAATTAGAGCAGCTAACATCTGGGAACACTACTTTCACTATAAAAATCAATATGATGCTTAGGCAAAAATACTGTACAAAATGCACTCCTTTGTAGATTAATATTATAAATGCCAAATTGGCCAAGAGAGATAAATTTGTGAAAAAAATATTACTTGGGAAAATAGAGTGTGAATAGGTTATATGTGACAAATTTTATTGTTTTAATAATTTTTCTTATAGAGTGTCCCATTGCCCTTATTTGCTGAGCAATCGTCAGCTTGATGTAATGAATAATTTATTGACATTTCCCCCCTTTCTTTCAATAAGAGAAGAAGGGTATCAAATGTAGCAAGGGACTTGGACAGCAGTAATACCAGGCAGACATACATACTCTCTGTTGCCTACAGGCTCATAGGTCACATATGTGGGTATGTATATGTGCTTGTGTGTGAACATGCATTTGTGTGTTTCTATGTGTGTGTAAATGTGCATATTCCTATCCATTGAAAGCCAAAGTCAATTAAAAATAAAATTCAACAACATGGGAAAACAGCAAAGTAAATAGTTTTTTCCTAATACTACTCCCTACTAAACTCAAAATATCATTACCTTTATACTGAAATGTTACAAACAGCTCATGAGAAATGGCTAATATCGTCGAGCACTTGCCCTGTGGCAGAAGCTGACCTAAGTACTTTTCAGGCATTAACTAATTTTCTCTTTGTGACCATGCTGTAAGATAGTAACTATAATTGTACTCCCATTTTATAAATGGGAAAACAGAGGCACAGGAAGGTCACATACTTTTTTTTTCAAAATTTCAGGACGAGTAATTCGTGGAGCCAGGATTTGAATTCAGACAGCATACACCAAGCCATTTTTCTTGATCACTAATTTATGTTGCACCCTGGTTGGAAGCATGCCTAAAAGCCGAAATATTTTGGAGTGAGTGGCTAAGTTAAGAAAATCTAATATATTTTATGCTTGCACCCTGAAATTTAACATGTCATTTTCTACAATTTTGCACTGTTCTTTTCTTAACTGTCTCATGTTTTAGTGTTAACCCCCAGAAGAAGTCTTCAGGCTTTTTGAGAACAGGTGTCATCTCTAGTTGTACTTGTTTGGAATGCCTCAAGACAGATAATATAAAACCACAAAGCAGGTTCTCAAGAAATTACCTGCTATTTGATAAAAAATTAATATATTTGAACTTACTTCTCATCATTTTATCTGATATGTTCTGTTTCATGATTTTTAGTGTTCAAAGATATATTAGGTTTAGATTTTTCACCCTCATAGCTGCAAGTATAAAATGCCTCTATAATATGCCTGAAAATGGATCATCTATTCTCAGTAAGATATTCTCCATTGACAGGGAAACATGGATTCCTGCCCACATCTTACATAAAGTATGTTAAGAAAGAGGGGTTCTGTTAGGTCGTTCATTGGATTTCAGATCCATTCTCCACATTTTCCCTGCTCTGTTCTGCATTGCAGGGATTGACTCTTCAACTACATTTCTGAGGCTTCTTTTTGCCCACTGGCTCTGAGGTAGGCTTGCTACTAGGACACACTGACAGGAGATTGAAGAGAGAGGGGAAGAGAGAGCCTGAGGATATGCGGTGAAATATCCCTCAGTGGTTCTCACTATGATGATACTTTTCTCCGATTACCCTGGCATCTGAGATCTGTTAACACCTCCTTTCTCCCTATGTCCCAACAGCCACAAGAATGGTCATATCTTGTTTTGCTTATCTCTGGGTTGGCTCACCATCTCCTAGTTGGCTTTTTCTCTTTTCTTCCATATGTGCAATTAATTACATGCATAATTTCCTCTTGTTTAAAATACTTATATTGATTTTATTTTCTGTGTTGGACTCAGACTGATGCAAGATGTAGTGTAGACTCACAGCACTTTGTAACTCAGCAAAGTTTGTGTCATGCTGATGTGGTTCTATTATCATTTCTGGTATGCTTTATTTTCTACTTTATTTAGATATTTATGTTTTCTTTTCTTTTTGTAGAGATGGGTTCTCACTATGTTGATCAGCCTGGTTTCAAACTTTTGGCCTCAAGTGAGCCTCCCGCCTTGGCCTCCCAAGGTGCTAGTATTAGAGGTATTAGACACTGCATCCAGGTTATTTATTTATTTATGTAGCATCAGCAACAAAGCTTCATTCTTCTTTAGTAGGTAATGTGTGTTTACAATCAAATGGCCTTCTTCCCACACCTGCTTATATTCACTGTTTCACCAACACCCCTGTGTTCTAAGAAGAATGATAAAAGATAAACGAGTCCAGGAGAGTTATGCAGTTTCTGTTTGTTTACCACAAGTATGTTTTTGATGGCTAAAAAAGAACCCACAAGAAATGTATGTTTTCAGGGCAATTACTTCTTTAAAAAAATGTCCCCCAGAGGACATGCTTTATCCGCTTACATTATTCTAGGATTGTCATCCACTGAAAAGTAAAAGATAGTTTCTCAAGTGCCTGCCAACTAAACGGCAGTAAAGGGTAACTTTTTTACCTTTCAAAAGCAGTGACTGAGAGGGCCACAGAATGCTGTCATCCATCAGTTTGCCAGGAAAGAAACATCCATAGAGAAGTTCATATACTGTTGGCACTGTTTAATTACAATTCAGATCATCTGTGTAACCATAGAACCCACCAAATATTTGCTCTAATATTTTCTGACATAGAAAAAATTGAATTCAGAGGTTCTGTTTTCCCAACATAATGATGAAAATGTATAGTGTTATTTTCCTTTCTTCCTCTTTTACTGTACTTACCAGTTTCTGCATTGGCAGGTTCTGAATGGGAAAGGACTAAAATGGTGGCAGAGGAAGCTTTGTTGTTTTTGTCTTCATTGTTTTCTTTCCTGGAGATAGTAAGTCTTAATCCAATAGTCAAAAACATTTTTGAATATATAGTTTATGCACTGTTTTAGGTGTTACTGGATGTACAAAATCGATATACAACAAATCTTCTACTCTCACAGACTTCACAGTTTAGCTGGGGAGATGAAATTAACAAAATTAAAATATACATGTGCTAAATTGTTTAGTTCTATTAGTTATAATAAAAAAGAAAATACAGTCAGAGCTTGAACAACTCAAATCAGCAAAATTTATTAAGTGCTTTTTTTTTCCTTTGCACCACGCTGACCTTTCATGAGATTTGAGAACAAAAATGACACTTGAATCAGCCATAACAAATGGATTAGATATGAATGAACAGGGGATTAGCAAAAAACGTTATAGGCAAAAGGTGCCGTATGATTAAGAAATGATTGAGTTAAGTGGTGAAGTATACTTTGTAATATGGTGTTGAGATATTAACTGATTTCTCAAAGTTTGTATTGATTTTTTAAGTCCTCTAAAGATATCACTGGGACAGAGAGAAGACAAATACAAAATGTATCCCTTCACGCCATGAACATGGTCAGGTTCCTTTTGTTTATTTCTGCTGTTTTAAAATTTACTCAATATTTATATCAGTATGGACTCTTAAGTACTTATTTTCTACTTTGGTTTATAATAATACTCTATTATTAGTTTCATTGCATTCCAGCTTTGACTAATGGTAGCTTTCTCAAGTTGATTCCTATGTCCCTTTGACACTGCCTATCCCTTTGGTTTTTGACTATTTCCTTTCTTTCCAAAACTCTTAAGATGTTCCTGACTCATGTTTTATTTTCCCTGCCCTCATCCTAGATTCAGCCATGTCTCCAGGACACCTGGGTAAGTTTATTACAGCATGGTATTCAGAAACCAAGATCTGGTTGCTGGGTACATGTAGGGTCCCTCAGTTACCTCCCCATCCTCCCCCACATGCACTGCATTTCTTTGTCCTGACTGGTGCCTTGAGCTCTCTGTGACCTGGCCAGTGATATATTTTCTCCAGCAGGCCTGGACCCAAGTTGGGGCCTGGAAGGCACCAAGGAACATTCTGAGGTAATGATAAAATTGTTTAGGTTGTTGCCTGAAATATTGAAAGGTCAAACATGTTCCTAGAAACTGATCCCAGGCCTGAGTCAAATTCTTTAAAACATCTTATTAACTCCCAAATCTTACTCTCTCCTGATGTACATACCTGGGCCGAACATCTGCTTTCTCACTGTCCATCTCAAGGACACTGCAGCCCCTAATGTAAGTTCCCCTAATGAATGCTGTGGACTGCTTACCCTGGTGTTTAGTGCTTCTTTGTTTGGGATTCCAACTGGCCTCATCTTGGGATGAGTTGAGGCAATCTCTTATAGGAGCTCCCCTGCCACCACTTTTGGGATGACTCTAGCCACAAGTCTGCTGGACAGAACAATTAAAGTAGTATACAGGATTCCAAAGAAATGGGATGGGGAAAAGAGGAATAAACCAGAAAGATCCTGGGATAGCGGCAAGGGTTTATGTTGGACCCTCTTTCCCACCTGCTGGATACTGTGGGCTGCATTGGGAGTTGCTCCAAAAGTTCTAACAGGTTTGAGTAGCCTAATGGACGGTTTGAAATTACACATGGCCAACAAGGAAGCCTGGCTCTTAGCAGCAGAAATAGGCTGGCCTCTGCTGTGGCAGTCCATCTGGATTATTCAGGCTCAGCTGGTGGCCAAAAACAAGGTGTACATGTTAGAGGAGGAATTATAACCAGAAAGGGACATGCATTACACTCTGTTATTTATAGACATGGAGGGCAAAATGGAAGAAGGAAAGGCTTGGCTGCACACACTGACATGCTACTATGCTTAACTTTTTGTGATGAGAAAATGTGTGTGTTCGTGCCGTTGTCCAGAGCCCTTACTGGAATAATAAAAAATAAAATCCGCTAGAAAGTGAAAGTGAATCTGAGAACTGGATAGAAATGATGGATTCAGAAAAGAAGGACTAAGGGGCACATATGAGGGCTCGATCCCTCAGACTGAATTGAAACAAAGCCACCAGGCAGGCATGCAAAGACCCCCACCACCTGCCAATCAAACTTATTCTTTGTGCAGCTGTCCTCCAGTGAAGTTGATTGATCTGTCTATCCCCTTTTCCGCAGAACCCAAAAACAGTCTTTAGCTGCTTGGCTGGTAAAATTATGGGACAGTGGTGCTGATGGGGTGGTTCTATCTGGAAATGAGGAAAAAAGGTTAACAATGTTACAGCACATCCCTGCATCAGGCAACACCTACGTGATCTCCCTGCTATTGCAGAGAATCATTCCTTGATGGACTGGACCATACTAGCCTATAGGGAAGGCTGACCATTGGAGGGAGATATGCCTGGGTATCCTGAATCTTGGAAGACAATCAATTTGTGGTGTGAGTTGGCAGTGAGGGTGACCATCTACGTCCTTGCTTTCCAGGGGCCTGTTAATGCCCTTTCACGGCTGGAATTCACAACGAGATCCTAAAGGCTGTTCCACCATGTTGGAAGGACACTGGTCCCTATCTTAGGTCTTCTGGTAGGGCCTTCACAATATCATATCCCATGCGGGAACTAAGATATAATAGCTATTATTCAGGAACTAGAGAGGGTGGGACTTGTGCCTCTTGCACAGAGCCCGTTCAACAGCCAGATATGGCCCATGTGAAAACCCAACAGCATCTGAAGAATGACGGTTGATGACTGACAACTAAATAAGGTGACTCCAGCCATGCATACTACTCTCCCAAATGTGGCTCAAAGCCTGGAAAGACTGACTAGTTTGTAGTCAGACTGACTAGTGTTCAGTGCATGGGATACTGTCTTGGATTTAGCAAAACTTTATTTAGCACACTCTTAGACCCAAAGTCCCAGGACCTGATTGCCTTTACCTGGGAGGACAAACATTGGTCCTCTCAGGTGCTCAGGTGCTCCCAAGGGACACTTACCTAGCCCCATGATTTGCTGTGGTTTAGGGGCAAGAGACCTTGCCATTTTGGGTGACAAGTCCAGCATTCACTGGAAACATTATGTGCATGATATTCTGCTAAACTTTATGGATTTAAGTCTTTTGCAGAAGGCTACCTAGAAAGTCCTAGAGCAACCACAATCCAGAGGATGAGGCAGCAACCCACACAATATCTAGGGACCGAAGGTACCATGAAATTCCTGGGTGTGGTCGATAGAGTAAGACCTGGGTTTTGGCTACAGCCATGATCAACCAAATACAGACATACCTATGGCCTTGAACATTTTAAAATACAAATTTTTATACGTATGCTAGGATTTTGGAAGACTTTAATTCTATAATTGGCCTAATGTTTCAGGCCATTATACTGCCTGATAAATAAGGAGACACAAAAGGTGAGAAAGCCTTAGTGACACAAGCACAAGCCCTACAAACCATTTCATCCCCAGGAGATCATTTAAATTGGATGTTTATGTGACTGCAGAAGGAATGGACTGGGCCCCCTGGCAAAGGGAGGATAGACAATGAATACCCATTGGATTCTAGTTACAATTGTTCAAAGGTGTTGAGCAGTGCTATACTGTGTTGGATAAACATTTCCTTGCAGTTTAGCAGGCCCTCTTGCAAACCAAGCCTCTAGCAAAATAATACTTTGGCTAAGTGGCATACATATTTCCAACAGAGAGATACCTAATATCCAGTCCTCTGTTGATAAAACTAGAGGCCACGTTGGGACCTGTACAATATACAGTTCACCTTTGAACAAAACAGGGGTTAGAGATGCTGCCCCTCTCACCTCTGCACTGTCAAAAATTCATGTATAACTTCAATCCCCAGAAACTTAATTACTAATAGCTTACTGTTGACTGGAAGCCTTATTTATAACATAAACAGTCAATTAACACATACTTTATATGTTATTTGTATTGTATACTCTATTCTCACGATAAAGTGAGTTAGAGAAAAGAAAATATTATTTAAAAATTATAAGGAAGAGAAAATATATTTACTATTTATTAAATGAAAGTAGATCATCATAAATGTCCTCATTCTTGTCATCTTCACATGGGTAAACTAAGGAGGAAAAGGGAGAGGAGGGGTTGTTCTTGCTGTCTCAGGGGTGGCAGAACAGGAAGAAGTGGAGGAGGTAGAAAGGGAGGCAGGCAGTCAGTGAAACTTTTCAAAATTTATTGAAAAGAATCCACATATACGTTGACTTGTGCAGTTCAAACCCACATTGTTTAAAGGTCAACTGTACCATAGATTTAAAATCCATCCCAACACTGCCTCCAGAGAAACCCTATTCAATAAAATGAGATGGTAACACACCAGAGGATGCATGGTACATGGATGGCTCCAGTGTAGGCCAACCACCCAAATGGACTCTTGTGGCTATTCAGTTGGCCACAGATACCATACGGGTGAAATCAGGAATGGGACCTAACAGCCAATGGGCTGATCATATGAGCTGCGTGTTTAGTAATTATGAAGGAGCTACACCTAGCAACTTTGTGTACTGATTCCTTGATGGTCATTAAAGGGTTGACACTGTCAATAATTCAAAGGGAAATGATCAATGATTTGTAAATGGGAGATTGTTGTGGGAGTCAGAGCTATGGACAGATTTTGGGACCAATTACAAAAATCAAAGGCTGACATAACAGTCTTCCACATAGCAGCTCACCAACAAACATCCCCTAGTAGAAATATAAAAGCAGATATCCTGGCCATAGCCTGCTCAGTACTTATCTCTGAAAGAGATGATGCAGCTAACACACAGCGTACATTAGAAGGAAGGTCATAGGAAGCTGCATACTACTTCAAAGCTGGTCCCTGCAGGCTAGCTCATCTTGTCCAAACAAGAAACAGAGGAAGCAATACAAAATTGCCCCATCTATTGCTAGGCCTGTCCTTAGCAAGTGCCAGGAATTACTGCAAATAAAAAGAGAGAAGAAAGAGTCATTGATACATGGAAAATGAATTTTTCTGGCCCAGTCCCTAAGAGTAAGAAATACTGATATTCACTCACATGCACAGACAGTATGAATAGCTTCTCCCAAGCTTTTACCTGTCAAAAAATAAATCAGATCCTGACTATATGAGGTCTGCAACACTTGTAGCCAGTGTATGGTATCCCAAGAACTATTGCCAAAATCATCAAGAAACATAGTTCACAAGCTTCCTAATCCCAAATTGGGCACAATAGGAGGGCATCATCTGACAATTTTATCTGCCCTACAACCCACAGAGAGTAGGAGTTATGATGAGGAAAAATGGCCTTTAAAGGAGCAAATTAAACTCTTGATAGAACTTCCCTCATAGAGAAATTGGGCTATAGTTTTAATGGAAGCTATATGTGCTTTTAATGAGGTCCCATTCTGGGAACAAAAATGCCTTATGAACATCTGGTAGATATAAAGAAACCAACAAAAGCCGTGTGGGTATGGAGGAAATCAGACACTACCTTAAGCCCAGAATTCATTTCCACCTGGAACACCCTAATTTTGCACTCACCTTGTCCCACAGTGTGTGGACAGGAATCCCTGAGATGGGAGATGGGATCCGGAAAGAAAAGTGCTCTTGGGCTGGATTGGTGTCCTTTCCCTAAGGCTGGAGGCTGCCACTGCCTT
Source organism: Pan paniscus (assembly GCF_029289425.2). Taxonomy (NCBI): domain Eukaryota; kingdom Metazoa; phylum Chordata; class Mammalia; order Primates; family Hominidae; genus Pan; species Pan paniscus. Next base: position 75,260,649 of record NC_073261.2, on the reverse strand, counting down.
AAGCCTGACCCCCAACTTTCCTTTTCAATAAAGGACCGAAGGAGACATTGACGGTGGTCACGCAGTGCCCCTAATACAGTGGATTTCATTCAGCCCTATAACTACATAGTCTACAACTTCTCCCATGCTGAGATAAAAGGTCTGGTATTGCTCTCCTAGGAAGATTCTGATGATGACTGAGACTATTTTGGCAGGGGTGATCTAATACTATAAGAGGGGCCAGAGGCCGTTTTATGTGTTCCTAATAATTTTTGTCTGTGTGCTGTTAGTTTGAGCTGCCTTCTCCTCTGCTATTATATCATCCCCACCAGCACTTGCATGTCCAAGGAGAATGTCTTCCTAGCCTGTCCACAGAGTCCCTTTGAAAGGCCCATCCAGCTGCTGCTCATGGCATCTTATGCCCCTGAGTAGCCTTGGAGGTACTCCATTGTACTCATGGTGGACTGAGCTACAGAGAGGAGACGATCTCTTTACATACATCGATAACTAAACAACATATGGAAGTGAGTACTTCTGACATCACGCATGCAAACTTGGTTGACTGGGATGTGACATTGAGCAACACTGGACCCAGTGTACGTTTATCCATGAAAATGTTCTGCAGGAAAGCAACTGCTAAAGCAAGAACTGCCCCTACAAGTGCCACATTCTGGCAGCAAATGTTAGAGGGGAGGGGCTATGTGTGGCTCATTGCCGTGGCACAAATGCTCTCCTGCATTGTGGATATCTCTTGGAAAAAAAACATAACCACTCTGAAGACATTCAGGTAAACAATACCAGGTACCTAAGGTTCCTTCCAACTGCCTGATGCCAGCACACTGTTATACTTAAGGACAAGGATTGGTTCACCACAGACTGGTCTTTTAGGGTAGGAATATATAGGATCACCCTGAATGACACTCAGTGGTTCTGTGGTACTAACTTCTAGCCTTGGTTTTCCCCATGGTGGCCTGGATGGTGGACTCCCATCTTCTCATGCCTGCACTCCAGAATCTCTGATACTCTTCCTGTCTCCCTCAATGAGCCCATCTGAAAAAGTTTGTGGAGTAGGTCCGTCTTTTCTTTGTGGAATTACTTATGTCGATATTTTTGACTCTGGGAGGCTCTATTATCATGCAGAAGGTGGAAGTCCTTCACAGATTTGTCTCCAGAGCTTTGCATGACACTGAGCATGGTTTGGAGGCCTTCAGTATTGAAACAGCCACCATAAGGAAAATGGTTCTACAGAGCCAAATGGCTTTAGCCATGGTGATAGCTGTGCAAGAGAGAGCCTTCTGTTTCTTTGTATAAACTGAGTGTTGCATGTATATTATAGACAAAAAAGCTGAATTTACTCAATCCCTCTTTCATTTACAAACACAATTACAGTTAATTGACCACATGGGGGAATGACTCTTGGTGGTCTATAATAAAATCATGGTTTTTGAAATCGGGTTCTTAGTGGAAAACTCTGCTAGTAAGCTTGTTAAAAATTGTGATAATAGGTTTTATAATATACACCTGTATTTACTGCTGATGTGAGTTTTGTTTGCAGTGCTTCATAAAGTTAAAATAAAAGACATTGCAGGCAAGCCTGCCCTTTCCTACTGACTCAGGTCATCACAGAAAATATGGCATGTAAGATTGTAGGATCTGGTCAGAAATATGGATTGTAGGGTCCCTCAGTTGCCCTCAATTTCCTTCTTTTCCTGACCTAGAAACATAGACTGCCTTGAATGATCTGTAACTGAACCAGATGTATGTTTTCCCCAGCAGACTTGGACCCAAGTCTGGGCCTGGAAAATAACAGGAAATATTCTAAGATTCTGGTAAAGTTGTTTAGTTTGATGCCTGAAACACTAAAAGATCAAACAAGTAGAAACTAGCCCAGATCCTAGTTAGATTCTTTAAACCCTAATATAAACTTTGTAACCCAACCCTCTCCTGATGGCCATGTCTGGGAGAACATCTTTCTCACTGTCCGTCTCAAGAATTCTACAGCCCAGTATATTGAAGTTCCCTGAGGACGTGCTTTGGACTGCTTGTCCTGGCATTTAGTGGTTTTTTTGTTTGGAATTCCAACTGGCCTCATCTTGGGATGGTATGGGGCAGTCTTTGTGGGAGCTTCCCTGCCACTACTTTTGGGGTGACTCTAGCCATGGTCTCAGCCAAACACAACAATATGCTTGTTGCTCCTAGGGTTTCATTACTTCTAAGCACTCTCAGCAGACAGAACAGGCAATGTATTTATGTATCATAACTCCTGTATCTATACATCTCTACAATTTTTTCTGTATCCCTCTTTATACATATTAAGTTAAACATAAGATCGCACTGATGTCTCTTACTAATTCCATTGCACAGAGTTTATTCTAGCATTACTTTCTTGTTTATAACTTTCCTCTCCAACAGTGAGAAACCTGGCTTCCACCCACCACCTGCCATCCATTTAGTTATTTCTTCATCCTCAGTGTACATGAACAGTGGTTCCAGAAATGTTAACCTGTATTCCTGAGAGAAGCAATTTTGCCAACTAGAGTAGAGTGTTTGTGTACAATTCTTGTTGTCTGTTGTTTCATACTTTCCAGTCAGAACATCTTTTTCCACATTACTTAGGTCATTCTTCTTTTTCTTTTCTTTTACTTTGTATAAAGTTTACTGTTTTTAATGTACAGTTCTGTGGGTTGGAGTCACTTGTTTATCACTCCAGAATCAGACCGAACAGTTCTTCACCCTAAAGTTCTCCTGTGTAGCTTCTTTGAATTGACTTCACTTATTTTGATCAATCGTTATCAGAAAACATCCACTGAGTGCTTAGATGGGTACACATATTTAGCTTTGTAATGCCAATTGGAAATTCCACCCCCTAGTTCTCCATTATTTATAAAAACGATAAATTTCTTATTATGATTAAAGGATTCTTTATGATCTGCTTTCTCACTCATTTGGTCTCATCTGCTTTCTGCTATAATAAATGACCGATCTTCTTTCAATAAGGAAGTTAGTCCCTCCTTTCTTAGTATTCACACAGCACCTGAAACATACTTTTCTTCTAGCATTTGCTCCACTAAATTGTAACCATTTATGTGCATTTGTCTCCCTAACTTGAAAGTGAGTTCCTTCACAACAAATGCCTGATACTATGCATCTCTGTGTCTCCAGAACCTTCTTATATACCTGGAACTGGTGTATAAGTTCCAGGTATATAAGAAGCCCTCGATGATTGTTGTTTAGATAAAAAAGGACATGAGTGAAGTGATGTGCTTGATGCTAAGGGGTGCTGGGGAAAAATCAGATATGAAAGCTAAAGTAATATTTGAGTCCCTGTGTCTAAAATGTATAAGGTCTATGAAGGTGCAAACTGTCAATACCATTCAGTAATACTTAATGGCAAATGAGTTACTCCATAGGACATTTACGTTCTGTTATGACCTTTTACTCTTTGACAACAAGAAAGAGAGAGGAATCAATGTATTAGTGTTTCCTACATAACCTTATTTTCTATTAGCCCCTTAAAAAGAGAAGTCATACAGACTATGCCAGGGCTTGGTAACAGGATTTTGTCTAAAATATAGACAAATTAGAGATAATTTTGCTCTAAGAAATATGACCCAGAAGGAAGAATGTTTTGATTTTCAAGTTTGATGAGATTTGATTTCCCTGAATAAGAGAAATAAATTGAACCAATAAAAGTTCATTTCGTTCATACTGAGTCTAATGAGAGAGGAAGACAATGAGAGAAAAAAAAATCCCTGCTTTATCATAACAACCTTAGGGAGGTAAGTCAGTGAGAAATAGGCCCACTTATGCAGATGGGAACTGGTGGAAGGCTTATCAAGTTCCAGGCTATTACTGCTGCAGTTGACTTGACTCTCAACCTCTCAGAATGACAATGAATCTAGATCTGTTATTCTGACTAAGCTCTTGCCCAACACTTTCTCTCCTGCTTCAGATGTGGAACCCAGCCACCTATATCTTAAGTGGGAAAATTCCTGGAGACTGTTTGCTTAATACCATTTTTTGTTCACAAGGATCACAGTTTATAAATGTGTAGAATGAATGACCAAATCTGTTAATAAACATGTCTGCGTCCTGCAGAATTGAAGTATGCTGTTCTTAAATGTGGCTAGCTTGGAGAAGCCATTTGCATCAAAGATGCACACAAGATGTAAAACAAATGCGCATAGGAAAGATCATTTTAGGCTGGAGCATTCAGGAAGATTTTAGAGAACAAGCCCATTTTTAGCTGATTCCTCAAGAGTAAGTGTAATTGTAATGAGTGAAATTTTTCTAGCAAAGAGAAACTGCTAGAGGTGAGATTATTAAGTATGTATGGGTCAGTGCCCACACTAGTTTAGGTAGAATAAGTAGGTTTGTAAGGAGAACAAGACATCGAATGACTTAAAATATCCTTCGAAAGTTGTAAGAAATATACAGGTAAAAATATAACTTGGTAAACAAACCTACAGAGAGGTGATCTCTGTAAAAGAAGCCACTATATTTATTATATTGGTGAACTAAATAACAGACTAGAAAAATGGATGTGGTGCTTCCTGAAAGATTTCTTTGCTACTGACCTCAGTATTATAGATTCTGGGTAATATTTCTAGACTAACAAAAATAAAGCTGCTCCAAAAGCAAAGTCAGATCTCCTTCATTGACCAGAACAGATTGAACCTCTCTTCTTTTCTGAGTCTGTTCAAAAAAATTTTATATTTGGATAATCTATAGGATGTAGGTGCATTCATGAATTCTTGCCTCAAAATCACAGTCTCTGCTAAGTCCATGGTTTCCCACAAAATGCTATTGTTTCTAACAACCTAGTCAAATAATCTAATTGTTCTTCACTTGACAGCTTCATTCATTCCAGTTTTCACTTTATGAGGCAGTAACTGTTTCCTAGTAGCTGAATTTACTCAGCATGTTTTAGATGAACTATTTATTACTAAGTGTACAATATATTGGAAAAATTTTTAAATGCACATTTATTTTAAAATGTAACATGAAAATAAAACTCACCGCAGCATTTCCCTTCTAATAACTACCTCTCCAAATTATTTTTCAGTTCCTCAAACGTAGGAGGATTCTGTGTGTTATGTATCAAGTTGCATGTGTGTGTTCTGGGTTGTGTATTAAAGTCCTGGTAAATATAATTATGAATGCATCAAAGGCAATTAAACTATGTGATTTTGATTAGGTATATTGTCAAACTGTATTAACAGCTGGCAGTAAGGGGGGAAAAATCCTCCAACCACTCAAGTTTTAATTTATAGTACAACATTATTGCTATTCTCTGAAGCTGACAAATCATTTTGAATAAAGCATTATATTTCATTACATAAAACTCTATTCTTTTCTTGATACACAATGAGTTTGAATTAACATTGTGCACAGTGATGAAGGCTGGCAGGCACAGGTGTATGGAGTTTTATAATTATTCTCATTATTATTTGCATAAACACAGAACACAACCACATAGACTCAGGCTTTCACATGATCCCAGTGCCTTGGCATCATTCAGAAACCAGTTTCCACCTTTTTAGCTCTGATTTCCTTTAGGCCATAATAACACTTGTTATTGGTGGAGGCAATTGCACAGCCAGCAGGTGGAAGAACACTTAGCAGAATGCCTGGCTCAAAAATAGGTAATTTCTGTATAGGGCTAAGGTGAGGGAATCAATGGATAAACAGACTTTGACCTAGAATTAAAACTTAGGCTGGGTGTGTGACTTACGCCTGTAATCCCACCACTTTGAAAGGTGGAGGTGGGAAGATAGCTTGAGCCCAGGAGTTCCAGACCAGACTGGACAAAAGAGACAGACCCTGTCTCTACAAAAAGTTAAAAAAAAAAAAAAAAAAAGCCAGGAGTGGTGGCGCCTGCCTAGAGTCCCAGCTACCTGTGAGGTAGGAACATCCCTTTAGCCCAGGAGTTGAAGGCTGCAGTGAGCCACGATCATGCCTCTGCACTTCATCCTGGGTGACAGAGTGATACCCTGTCTCTAAAACAAACAAACAACAACAACAACAACAACAACAACTCAGAGTTGGTGCCTCAGTCTCACCAACACCAGCTTTACAGGCTCTCTGAGGCTCTGTGATGGCTTTCTGACTACCTGACTGCAACCGGCTCCAGGACTACTTTCTCTGCCCAGGCTACACCCAGCTCCCTGGCAAAACCCTCTTCCCTGAGGACACTCAATCCCTGACCACACTCTACTGGCTGACTATACTCTGCTCTGCAGCCACAGGGTGCCCCCTGATGACCCCTGCATGCTGCTCCCTGACTGCATTCCACTCTGTGACTACAGCCATCACCTGGCTGCATTCCACTTCTGGAGTACAACTGCCTCCCTGATGACACTGCGCCCTGATTACATTCAACTTCCTAACTATACATTGTTCCTTTCCTCTGTCTATACCCAGCTTCCTGAACGCAACCAGCTCTGACTCCCTGATGACACTTTGATCCCCGAGTGTTCCCCTTGTCCCTGACTACAGCCCTCTCCTGCCTGACTGCACCCTGCTCCCTGACCATACTGTAAGCTTTAATTACCCTCCTCTGGTTCCTGCTCCAGGAACACACCCCGCTAGCTCACTGCACTCTGCTAGCAACCACACTGTTTTCTCAGCCCACTCCACTTCCTGACTGTGTCAACGACATCCCCACTGCCTTCCTGGTTTGCCCCACCCAGGCTTACATTGTTGGCACTCTTGGCTAACCTTTCTCTCAAACTGACCCTCAGACTACCTTCTCTTGTGTTTTTCTGTCACACCTGTAATGTTGATACAATTCTCATTTTATCGAGGGCAGTGGCAGGCAGATAGCAAATATTTTCAGATGTATGGACCACAACATCTCTGTGGCAACTACTCAACTCAGGTTGTCACAGGAAAGCAGCCATAGGCAATATGAAAATAAATGTGTATGGTTGAGTTCTAGTGGAACTTTTATAATATCAGGCAAACGTAAAAGTTCTAGTGGAACTTTTATAATATCAGGCCATGGATTCTAGTTTGCCAACCCCGATCTAGAGTATCTTTTAACCTCTGGTAGAAGACTTAGCACATCTTTACTACCATTTTACCTGAAAATTAACACTTTCTTATATTCTTCTTCAAAAGATGAAGGAATTGTCAGATATACAATTTGTACAGATTCAAGAGAGGGAAAACATGGTAATCTTATAATTATCTAACAGAGCTCCTTTATTTTCAGATAATAAAAATTAACGGTTGCTAATTCACCAATCTATCCTTTTGTTTCCTAGGACAAACTTAAATTTATGTTGACAGAATTATTTTTCCTAGACTCTGTAGAAGAAAAAAACTTGAAACATACAACAGTTTGTATATGAGGACTCCCTTTTAGGTAACCAGTGACCATGTATAAGGTCACTTAAAAGCCTCCAGCAAGGCTGCAATGGCTTTGTAATGCCTCTCTAACCCCTGGACAATACCTGCAATTCCACTGCTGATTATATCCCAATAAGAATGTTTTAGTTTCCACAAGGGAACCACTACTACAAGTTACCTAACTCTTTTTCTTTTGAGACATAGTCTTGCTGTGTCCCAGGGTGGAGTGCAGTGGCACCATCTCGGCTTATTGAAACCTCCCTCTCCCAGGATCAAGTGATTCTTGTGCCTCAGCCTCCTGAGGAGCTGAGATTACAGGTGTGCACCACCACACCTGCCTAATTTTTGTATTTTTAGTACAGTTGGGTTTCACCATGATGGTCATATTGGTCTTGAACTCCTGGCCTTAACTGATCTGGCCGCCTCAGCCTCCCAAAGTGCTGAGATTACAGAAGTGAACCACCACACTCAGCCATCTGACTTAATGTGCATGTGTTTCACATCATTTTTGAATATAAGGTTTTGATGAATTAAATACAAAGAAAATATACAAACAAAGTTTCAAGTATATATGGACAAACTTCGCACTTCTGAGCAAGTACTCACATCAGATACAGCTTGTGAATAAACTTCTGGGTTTAAACTCCAGCTTCATTATTTTCCAGCTACAAAATCTTAAGCAATTTATTCAATTCTCTAAGCCTTAGTTTTCATACCTCTGAAATGGAACAGTAAGAGTAATAAAAGGGCTGGATACATACGAAGGTTTCAACAAATCTAAGCTATTATAATTATCTTAATATGGTGGATTGTTAGCAACTCTCTCACAAAAGTTATATGTAAGTGTGGCACTCATATGATAATCACCCCTGGCACCTTCTGGGTAGTTCATAGTTTCAAAGTTTTCTCCTAAATTCATTCACATGTAATCACTGTACAGCCTCTGGGAGCAGGCCCCAGTATCAGATGAGGAAGTTGAACCTTTGCAAATTTGGGTGATTTTCACCAGTCTATTCAGTTATTTAGTGGTGATAGCATGAATTCTTCTCAAAAGAAATAAGTGCATGAGAGAATCAGTTACCTAAAAGCTTTTGGGGGAAGTGCATCTCTCAAAATGCTTTACTTTTAGGCCATGGGCCACTCAACCTCTGTTGTTTCTAATGTGAGCTGGAAAACTGGTGCTTTCTCCTGAGAAGATCAGCCTGGCACAGAAAAGCTCTACATTTCCAAAAACATTGCACATACTAAACTTTCAATGATTTTTGATTGATTGAGATAGAGTCCTATTCAGGTGCATATAACTAATACCACATCTTCTCTAAAGAAAATCATGATAAAGGAGTGAGAAGACAGGCCACAGTGGTGCTACCGACCTGATTTGGGTTAGAAAACAGTAAAGGGAAATATGACACAAAAAGACTGTTTCAGAGGCTAAAGAACAACAAAATACATTTACTACCTTACTTTTCATCCAAAATAGAAGACAATGAATTCTCCTTTACATAGTATATTGTTGTGGAATAGGAATAAGAACATACTTGGCAGATGTCTGAGTGATGGCTATCAGCCATGGGAACTATTGGAAAAGAATAAAAGAACAAACGCTTCAGAAGGCAAAGTTAAAGCCTTATATTTCAAGAATCATAGAACCATAGTCCTGGCTAAAGGGCGGTTGAGTACAGTGGTGTGACCTGTGCTATTCACAATTCAAAGGAGCACAGTTAACCTATGTTTGCAGCTATCTGTCCAAGTTGGATTTTAGATATTTTTTCACTTTAATTATCAAGATATAATAATATCTTATTACTTGAGCTAAGAACATTCTCTTCTTGAACAAAATTGGAATGCTTTAGTAAGGGAAGAAGGACAGTAGCTGTTGGGGAGGCAAATAGCAGTATCTGCCACACTTAGGGATACGTCTGAAACTAAAACTAGCCTCTGTTTCCTGGCAGGAGACAAGGTTTGAACACTGAGTCTGAGCCACATATTCTCTGGACATACTTTCTAATGTAGTTAAAAGTAGATATGGATCTGTCATTTAACCATCATGCAACTTTAAAACCTTTATTTTTAAAGTAATAAAGAATGGGCAGAGGCGAAAAGAAAGCAAACAAAACAATGATTCTCTATTTAAATGAGATGGCTGAAAGGGATCGTAAAATAAAAAGGCTTGAAGAACCACTGGTTAGAATAAAAGAATGATAACATTTAATTTTCAAAACAGTGGAAGGACTATCTAGTTGTGGATGGATAAGGAGCATGCATTAAATGTTGGCCCAATAATTATTCTGTATAATATTAGACTATTTTATTACAACAGACCCTACAGAGACTAGATTCACTGAATAACAACATCTTATTTCAACAGGCATATCACTCTATTTTGCAGAGTAGGCCTGCTCCATGCACGGGTTTTTGTTCCATATTTGGGATTAGCAATATCTTAAGAGGTGCATACACATAGCCTTTTATTAGAGATCTAAGAGCTGCTGAGACACCCAAAGGGAATGAATTTAGAGTCTTCTATTTCGTTTGAATTACTCAATCTTTCAGATTTTTTTTCCAGGGAGAAAAAAGTCTCAAGTATAAATGGTGAGTTAAGCTCTTTCATATATCATAACTGTTTCAAGTAACCAAATCCTTTCTATTAAATTGCCTCTTTTGAGTTAAATTATTTTCACAAAATTGTGCACTTTTGGGTGCTTCATGGTGGAACTAGAGGATCCAAATTAAATGTGTTTAACTTGGAAACATTTCTATCTGTACAGCTCTTTGGTGCCTCCTTAACTATCCTTCAGTTTCTTTTATCCATTTATATCTACTTTTTCTTCATCTTGTTTTGTAAGAAGCAACCAAAACAAAAAAAAATGGGACTCAGTGTGATCTAGGGCAACTTATTTAGCATCTCAGAGTTTCCATTTTCTTATCTGCCATTCTGAGGTAAGAGGTGCTTCACTGGTTTGAAAGGATGATTAGACAAGTCACCATATACAAAATATCTAGCAGACCCTGGAAGATGGTAGGTGCTCAATAACAGTTCATTTCTCAATTCCACCTCTTCTCTGCCCTCCACGTCTATTTCTTTCCTTTTTTTCTTTGTAGATGCAAAGTGTCAAGTTATTCCTCCTATTTTTGGCAGACTCTATCTCTTCTTTCCTGGCTGTCTCTTTGCCCTTTCTTTTTACCCAGTTGCATCTTGAATACTATTGTTAAATTCAACAATGACCTGAGGGTTAAACTTAAAAAGTGATTAAGACTCATGAACAACCTCACATGGTAATATGGGAATTAAAACTTTCACAAAATTAGACTACCAGGAATGCATTCAAACCAATCCAGAGATAATGACTTGCTGGCAGGCAGTCAAGAATCCTCAGGAGGATCTTGATTCTCATGCTTATACTGGCTGGGTCGGTGTTATCCACACTTGGTGCAAACTTAGAGTGAAGGTCATTTTCTGCAAGAGGGAAGTGCCTGTGGCTATTCTAAATGAGAAATGTGAGGTTGCCATCCCCAAAGAGATGGAGAATATTTAGGGTTAGAATTATCTTAACATCTCCTCAACTAGGCTTATAGGGTTTAATGCAGGGATATATAACTCGTTTGATCTCAGCAGGACAAGCTCGTTGGAAGTATAACATCTGTTCACCTAATGCTCTTCTCCCTAAGTCTCATTGCCTGATAGCTTGAAGTAAGACTTCACATTTTTAAGGGAGTGAACACAAAAATGAGCCCCTACATGCACGTGTGCACACACACACAGTCACACACACACACACACAAACACACAGAATGCTGGTATTATATCGCTACCTTTTGCTACCTTTTGACATTATACAAGAAAATTCTCACTATCTGATGAGATTTACTGCCTCCCCATTTGACCTCTTTCGTCTTACTCACCAAAACAGTTTTCTTTGTATACATCCATTCATTCAATCAGTAAACAATTATTGGATTTTTTTGATGCTTCAGGTGGTATGATAGGTAATAAAACTAAATAGGAAAATAGATACATTCTATATAGTTTCATTCTTGTTGTAAAACTTACTATCCAGTAGCACATATGGCTATTAGACAAATGATTACACAAAGATAACCATTATTTTGTCGGTACAGCATACCTCTAGGTTGTGTCCTTGTCACACACATGTACCTTTTTCTAGTAATAGGCTCTGCCCCGTAGGTGAGTGGCCGTGTCTCTCAGACTGGGTCAATTACAGCACAGTACTCCATTTCTCTAGCTTCAGTGATGGGTACAAGTTCTGGCATGTGATTCTAACTGACCCAAAAGAATCCTTCCTCTGAACTTTTCTATGTGGACTGGGAAAGAGCATAGAATCTTCTAGCCCTCATGATGCTCACCAGATAAAGAAAGTTCATTTGCTTTGATTAAGAGAAAATAAAGCCAAGCAGAGGCAGGCATAAATGAACTACAAATGGTAAAGAGAGAAATGAAATCCTACTAGGTTTATCCTTCCTTCCAGAACTCAAAGCCCCAGGAGGTGACCTGGTTTCTACATTGTCTCTTTAGATTTTGGAATATGCATAGATATTGTGCAATACTCACACTGTATAATTTCATTTTAATTAGATTTCTGCCACTTGTAATTACAAATATTGCTATTAGTGAAAAATGAATATAGCTTTATGATTATAAATTGCGGTACATGCTTTAAAGGAGGTGTATAATCAGCAGAATGTAAAACGGGGACATTTTATCTAAGGGAGCAGGGTAAACTGAGGAAGTGACTTTAAGCTAAAATCTGAAGGGTGAGTTTCTGTTGAACAGGGAAGAAGTAAGGAGAAGGAAAAAGCAAGTCAAAGGGTCTGGTGGCAGGAATAAGATGGGCAGAGTGTTTGAGTTTCCAAGCAAAGGTCAGGGTGGCCGAAACACTCATCTGCAGACCTTGATGAGCAAAGATGAAAGCGCGCAGAGTCTTGGGAGCCTCTTTTTCTGACAAGGGATATACACATTAAACACTTCCTTATGTCTGTATTACAAACTTTATTGGAGGGCAATTTTTACCAAACTTACAGGGAAGCAAAGTGACTCTGTAACTATAAAATAAATATAAATAAACTAAAAGATACGTAAAAAAAACCAATAGTATAGAGTGGACTTTTGTTCTGTGTATACAGCCATCAGAGCAGAAGGGAGGATCCTTATGCACCACAACATTTCATTAGGATAGGAGATTCCATCCCTTTGGAAAATAGGGTATTTCCTTTGCTGAATTTAGTTTGCAAATACAAATCTTTGACCAGTATCTATGGCATTCCTGAAGAGATTGTTTCAGAAGAAAAGTATGCTTATGCTTTTTAAAGTTTGAAAGAAAGATGAGAAGGCAAAAGGGGAAAATAAATTATAGGACCTTCCAGCTTAATATGCTTAAGTATGTTTTCAATACATAAAGATTTTTCTCTTTAAATTCTAGGGTCATATGGGCATAGTAATACACCAGAGGGAACAGACATTAGTAGTAATTTAATGGGCATAGATATATCTAGAAAGAAAAATAAACATTAACCAACAGCATTATATAAAATTTTAAGACAAAATCATAAACCCAAGCCCACTTACTACATTTTATTGCCTCACAAAAGTCATCATTGCTTATAAAAATACAGCTTCATATAAAGGCCACAGTCATTTAAAGAATAATTTACCAATAGCTTGCAGAAAAGAAAATTTTAAAACATTTATGGCAATAATATTTCATTAGAAGTTATAGCGATGCCATCATTTTAAGGTACAGGAAATCTTGTTCATTCTGGCTCAAGTCTATTTCCATCAGTGAGAAATGAATGACTAGCTCAGCCTCAAGACCAGCTGCATGTTGAATTAAGGAACCCTTTCAATTATTACTGTTATGCATATTCCTAACACAGCTTATTAACTGCATATTTCTAGGTTTGATGTCTATATTTGGTACTGAAATCTCCCTTATGAAACATTACCTTTAGTAAAGTAAATTAACATTTCACTAAACAATAGTTGTTAGAATTGTTCCAGTCCATTTTCCTCAATTATTTATAAATTGAATTTTTAAGGTCACTTAAGGGATGGAAGAATCAAGGAAACTTAGGTTTGGTTAAGGCAAAAAGAAATGGAACAAAAAGGGCAAAACATGCTGCTAGGGAAGGTGACTTGCTTCCTTTGAAGTCTTCATGAATATTGCTTAGTAATGCTAATTCAGAACAATCATTAGCATTAAAAAGCTTTAATTAAATGTTTAGTCCCTTGTGCTGGGTACTGCATCAATTTCACATTTTGTAGGTTATGCCCTCTGAATTACTTGTAGTTGAAGATGGCTAGTCTTCTGAGTGGTCTACAAGGCTCTTAATCTTCTAGCCCCTGCCTAATTCTCCTATCTCATCCTTACCAATCTCTTCGCCAATTATTCTCAGGCCATGGCTAATTACTTTCAGATTCTCAAATACTCCAAGCCTCTTTTCCCCTCAGGGCTTCCAAAACATTGTTTCTAGCGTATAACACCTTCCTCTCTCTGGTCTTCTTTTGCTTAACTCCTGCTCTCCCTCGCAAACTCACATTATGTTTTTCAGGAAGCCTTATGTGATCTCACTAGGTTAAGTTATACATCACTTCTCTATATAATCTACTGGCAATTTGTGCATACCTCTAACATAGCCTTTAGTAGTATAATTGAACATTTTATGTTTAAATCCTCTAGTGCCTAATATAATGCATATAATAAATACCCACTAAATATTCATTGAGTAAACAGTAAACAAAATAAAATAAATGAGACCTAAGTGAAAAGCTATGAACCAAAAAGATATTTGTACTTTTGTTTTTTTCTTAATTTTGGTATCTTTTAAAAGCTCTTTGTTTCATAAATCCTTTCAACATGATTCACTTGACATTAAACTATACATATTTAATTTATCTTTAATATTACCTGAAAAATCTATATTTAACATTAATTTTTCTCTAAAATATGCAATTCTAAAATGGCACTGTACCCACAACTGATAATACTGTCTTGATGATGCTAATTTAGACCAATTGAACAATTCATTTTGGAAAAATGTCAGACCACCCCATAACTTCTCAATTAATTGTCTATGTTATATATTATTCACAATAGATTCTACCTAGAATCCTAAAATTTTGATTTGGAGAACACCTAGCGGGATCTAGTTTGGGCAGAACTTGCAGTTCAAGTCCATTTAGTCATCCGCTTTAACACACAAGATCATTTTCAGACTCAAAATCTCACAGCATAGCTTAGCTCAGTGGCAAGAGGGTAGAACAAACATGGAAAACTGCATATGCGCATGCAAGGCATCAAATGTGTGTTCAGTCTATCCTCCTCCCTTCAGGCTGACTTTATTTAAATTGCCCAAGAAAAGCTGGTGCTGATTCTACTTCCCAGTTCTCTTCAACATTCAATAACTGAACTACTATATTTGTTAGAAAAATAGTAAACTTCTGCATCTTGGCAACAGTTAACATTTACTAAATTAGACTTTTATCATAGTTTCTCTACCATTTTTTCTGTTTTTACCCTCATGGTTGATTCCTTTTTTCCAGTTCTCTAATTGCTACTTATTAATTGAATCAAAGGAGAAGTTAGTAAGACTAAAAGGTTTCAGTTTAGTAAAACTCAGCACTATTTTGAGTTTCTGCACAAGTTTGAGAAAATTATTTAAAAATAATTGTAAGAATAATTATAACTATAAAAAATCACTAGTAAGTAAGCACTACTCTGTAATTCTACTTTTCATGTGAATCATTGAGACTCGATTTAAGGGTTACTTTTTCACATAGAAAGATGCAGGGATTTTTAGGTATTTATAGGGGTCATGACTTGTGAAATGTAAAATGATGCTATACGACTTTGATAGAGATTACTTAAGTGGTACAGTGATAATGGATTGGGATAGTATAACAAATATTGATGAAGGCAACTTTTCTTTAAATTAGGTAATAGAAAATCAACATTGAAGTCATGGAGGTTTAGTCCTTTGTTAAGTTTGAACATTGGTTTTCTTGGATAAAAAGGAGAAAATAATACTGTGCAATTGGATATTAGCATAAATTATAATATATGAAGCCCTTAATCAGTGCCTGGAATATATGCTTCATATATAGCAGCTATTATTTTTATTGAAATCTTAAAGCAGTATTTATTAAGTGTGTATTACTAGGCTACCTGCAATATAATAGCTTAGTGATCTTTGAAAATTATTCCTGAGTCACAACACAAAGATCCCAAATCAGAGTTTTAGGAAGTTAGACCTAGGACTTTGAATTATTAGGAAAGATCCTGAGTGATTTTTATTTATGTTATATCTGAGCCTTAGATACTACAACTGAAAAATACAACTCAGTTTTGTTAAGATAAATAGAATGTATTTGGTCACAAGCATACTACATAGCATCTGAACTTTCTCCTTACTTTTGTGAGATTATGCCTACCATTTTATATAGCCTCACAATATTCTAATTAATATAGCCGTTTATGTGTTCAGGAAGATATACTGTAGACTAACCTTTTCTGTGCTAATAAATTGCACTGTGTGCACTTACATAATATTATAATAATTTTTTAAAAATTATTGTAAGGTGATTTAATATAGTAGCCTATAATATGCCTGAGTTAAACTTCAAAAAAAAAAAGCTTTGTTAGAGGTTTTTGGCTTGTAATTTGTATGTTTCCAAGGTGTAATTTTAGCCTATATACCCTGTACAACTGTTCCAGGTACTATAAAGTACAAACTCTTCAGTATAATATCTGCTAAATATTTTAGACTGCTCTTTTCTGAGACCCAGGAGGCATCATATAACAGAGGTGTCATCTGGAGTAGTTAATAGCTATCTATCTTGTGGCAGTGAAAGTCTTTGTCACCTCATTGGGTGGGAGGATCTCAATTGTGAGAATTACACAGAATTATCCAACATTTTATAAACCCTTCCATAATGAAATTTACAAAGCAATTATCCGTTAGCACATCTGCACTGGCACTGGAAAAATAAACAGTTAACATTAATGAAATTGTAAGCATTGATTAATCATTCCTTTTGGGGTCATATTTGGTTTTAATAGACAAGAAGAGGTCTGCTATCACTGAATTTAATAAAAGGCTCCTCCCATGCTGGTTTTACTATTATTATAATTATTAATTTTCACACCTGTGATTGTTTGCATCAGCTAACTTCAGCTTCAACTGACTGAGTCCTTAGAGGCAATTGCATCTAGAAGTGCTCAGCTGAATGTACAATTAGCCTATTGTCTGAAAACTGCAGTGCACAGATCATACGTTAATACAAAGAAATCTGGATATTTCTCTCCTAATGCTCATCAAGCCTTAAAGGTCAGTAGGGAGTTCAGGAAGTTTCTAACACCATCCCTTTGTCTCCAATTAACTTCAGTTCTAAAGTATACAAGGGGATCTAGAGTATTAATTTTAAAGACATTCTAAGTGAAATGGAGTTTTATTAAGTCAAACACAGATCAGATTCATCTGAACCTATTTCCAGCCAAGCAGAATGATTCAAAAAGTTAAGCGTCCCAGCTTTTGGTCATGCTGCAATATCACTACTGATTTTTAAACAGAAATGTTTTGATCTAAAAGTGATTTTTAAGGTTATTTCAAACACTTCAATTAAACTGACCTTTGCTGAACATTTATGTATTATATTTTTGATTTTACACATGAGTAAAAGTTGAAATCCGGGAAGAATTATTTGTCCAAAGTCTCATAATAAAAACCCCACAGTCCGGATTCTTAGCTAGTATCCTTCTAAACCATGCATTTACCTTTACAAAACTTATGAAAGACATAGATGAATGTTTCTAATGTGCCTGTACATTATAGAATATCAGAAAAGCTTTTTGAAGTTTTCTTCTATTAGTTTTCGTCTTTGCACAGATTTATTGTTGGATTTCAATGATCTGTCGGGAAATTCTATGAATGGGATTCCCTGGTAGCACCTCAGGGCTGCACAACGCCTGTGATTTCTTCTGGAAATGTTCTGGGTTCAACATTAACTCTTGTTGTCATGAGATTCAGGAATTTTATATGTACATTTTATATTATATTATCAAAAAATCATAGGAGAATATGAAAGTTAAGGTGAGAATGATAAAATATAAGTTACAAATAGGACTTCAAAAATATTTTGTTGTGGAAGAAAAATGTATGACAGTTTGAGGGCCAGTTGTTAACCTCGACATATTTCTGCAAAAGTCTGAGAATTCTTATTATTATACTTCCTTTTTAGGATAAGACATTGTAATCAGAAATACATCTCATAATACAAAGTTTAAAATCTGTGGTTACTATTGATCTGCACATGGTGGTACACACCTATAATCCCAGCTGCTTGGGAAGCTGACAAATGAGGATTGCTTGAACCTAGAAGTTCAAGAGTAGCCTGGTCAACAAAGGGCAATCCTGTCTCAAAACAACAGCAACAAAATATATATTATTAACTAGTTTATTCATACATAGGGATTAATACGATCAATATTAGCTATAGGAAACGTTGGGTAAAGTGACCTCAGGGGTTGGTATTTGGAAAAGATGTGATGTATTAAAAAAAAATCTGAAACAATGTAAACGTTAGAAAAAGGCTCATCATTTTACGGACTCCTCAGTGTTTTGAAAGTTGTTAAGGGTTAAGAGATAAAAGGCAAAGAGATAGATGAAGCTTTCTCCAGAGTCAGCTTTCTCTAGAGTCAATCATGAATGCACTCATGGAAATAGGGTTGTGATTCTAAAATAGTTCTGGGAACTAAAATGGCATATACTCTGCCATGATTTCCAATTAAGTCAAGTAAGTCATGGGATTTATACTGTTTATCCAAAGAAAGAGGAATCTCCATTTTCCATATTCCATTGAAAGTCTGTTTTTCTCTTTTATTTCCAAGGTTGGTTGATATTAGGTGGCCAGTCTCTTCAAAACACTGAAAGGCATTGTAATTCCTCAGGTTTTTCAACCCATTTTCACTTGCCACTAAAATACACATAAACATAAGTTCTAAAACAGTTCCCCATTCTGTTGAACCCCACCTCACCCCATGTCTTTGGTCTCATTCAATATAAAAGCCATATGCCTTACCGTAGCTGACAAGGCCCTATATGATTGGTAGATCCATGCCTACTTCTTTCACCTCATCCCATTACCACTCTGCCAGTTTGTTCATGGTAATTCGTATAATTGCCTTTTTTTTTCTCAATCACACTATGCACATTCTTGCTTTAGGGCTTCTGCACTGGGGTTCTCTTCCCTTTGGCCTTAAGAGGCAAAAGAGTGTGGTAGACAAGAGCTTGTGTTATTGATGCAGGGAATCTGGGTTTGTATCCTGGCTCAGCTACTCACTTTTTACCACAACTTGGCAGTTTATTGAATCTACTTAAGCTTCAAATTTTTCTGTAAATAATTCCTACCTCATAGGATTACTGGGGCTTTGGGGAGGGTAATTGGATGACTATGTATAATATACTTGGAACAGCAACCAGCACATATTAACAATGTGATAAATGATAGCTGTCACTATTTTTATGATTGTTCTTACTATTATTATTGTTGGCATTTACATAAAGTCTAGTTCCTTCCTGTCATTTGTGTCTCAGCTTAAATGTCACTTTTAATACAGACTTTCCCTTAACACCCAATTTAAAGTGCCCCCTGTTACTTTCTACATATCAACATGTTTTACAGTCTTCATGGGACTTATCATTACCTGATGCTTCCTATTGACTTACTTACTGTTACCACATATACATCCATGAAAAGTCTGTGACAGCAAAGATCTTGTCATTTGTTCCACTGCTGAAACTGCCAGGCATAGTATTAAAATGCACCTGTCATATTTATCTGCTCAGTAAATATTTGTAGAATGAATGAACTATGTGCCTTACCCCTGAACAGTGTCCAACATTTAATAAGATTCTATATATTAATAAGATATATTCCATATAATAATATAATTCCATGTATTAATAAGATTTCAACCCAATCCATGGATTGGGTTGAATTGTAATTCCGTAAATTAACCACTCTTTCCAACTTAGCCTTATCCACACAATCTTGGGGATACAGAAGCCATTTGTACTTCTTAAGAAAAGACTGTACATTTCTTATACAATTTCCTCTGACTCCTTTTCAGTATTTCTGTTTTCTACAGAGAAAGGAGCATGGATTTAAAGTCAGTCAGACCTTTACCATATTACCCAGGATTCCTAATTCTGGGTATTGATCCAAAAGAATTGAAATGAGGATCTTGAAGAGATTAGCACTGTTATCTTCACTGAAGCACTATTCAGAATAGCCCAGATGGAGGAACAACATAAATGTCCATTGACATATAAATCGTTAAGGAAAATGTCATATATACATACAATGGAACATTTTTCTGGCTTGGAAAAGAAGGAAATCCTGCAATATGCAACAACATGAATGAACACGGAGAACATTATACTAAGCAAAATAAACCACTCACAAAAAGATAAATACTACCTGATTCCACTGACTTATATGATGTTTCTAAAATAGCCAAACTCATAGAACCAGCTAGTAGACTGGTGATTGTCAGAGACTGGCTGTGGGGGAAGAGAAAGTGGGAAATTGCCAATCAGTGGGCATAAAGTTTCAAATATGGATTATAACTAAGTTCCAGAGATCTGCTCTACAATATTGTACCTACAGCTAACAATATTTTATAGTACATTTAAAAATGTGTTTAGAGGATAGATCTCATGTTAAATGTTATGCTACAATAAAACATTTAGAAAAAAAAATAAAGAAATTTGCACTAAAGTTTGTCTTCGGGGAATTCAGACACAATCATTCCAGGGGTGGAGCAGATGGGGATGATGACACAAAAGTCCATGATGAAGGTCAAGTAGAGGTGAATGTCACTGAAGAAAGGGAAGGACATTGGGACTGAGGGCCTAGAGTTGCAAGTGATTCATTTTTAGGAAAGCTAGACATCTTGTAACACTTTGACCATCTTATATAAGTTGTAGACTATTCACCTGTGATGCCATACTCACTCATTCCCATATGATGGAAAGAATTCTGAACTTCCTAGACCACTGGGTCCCTGATATCTAGGATACTGGATGACTGTTTGGCTGATCTCACCATGCTGAAGGTGGGGCTTGGAGGAAGACACTGAAGCATGGGTCAAAGTCCTTGATAAAGGCAAAACAGTGATGAGGAGGTAAAGTAATAAGGACGCAGAGGAGACTATGACCAGGGCCTCAGGGCTAAGACTTCAGGATACTTAACCAGCCTCAGAGTGTGGAATGGAACATGAAGTTTATCTGCTGGAATTGCAAAGAATATAGTCATTCCTGCTTGATTCATTTACAGTGGCCATTTCATGGTCTTTGGGAATTGGATAGAAAGATGTGAGACACAAAGAAGATCCCAGGGTTTCTTTCCCACAGATGCTGCTTTCCCTCTCAATCCAAGTCGCTGTTCAGTGGGACCTGACCAACAGCTCAGCAAAGCAAACCTTGGCCATTCACCAGTGACTCACAGGAGCAGAACACAGAGCACCACTTTTCCATTTACCTGATCACAGAAAACAGGGAAATAAGCTCTTGTCAGTGAATGGAGAGCATCAGTGTCCATTACTCATCCGCTTGAATTTCCCTGCTGTATTGGTGATAGACTCTCTGTCCGAGGGCTTGGAGGGGCCAAGAGCTAAAACAGACACAAAGGCAAGCCAGGGAATCTGTGGGCATCACTGAGCCAGAACTGGATGAGCATATTTGGAAGATTCTGAAGAACTCAGCCAAAAAGCCAAAATGAGAAAGTACTTGGTTTCATGTCTTGTCTCAAGAGAATGTTGAGCATCCAAGGATGGGGTCATAAACCACCACAACTGGTTCAGGTGCTCTCCTGGGAGTCCCTCTGCTTGCCACCACTAGTTAGGGCTACTGCTTTGCACGTGCCTCACGCTCATGCTATATCCTTCTGTATTATGGTTACCTGTTGACCAGTTGATTTCCTTATTAGACTCTGATTTACATATGAGGAATATATTTAATGTCAGTCAGACTTGGGTTCAAATTTACATATTAATTTGTGAACTTAGGCAATTTATCTAAAGTATTTGTGCAACCTCTCTAGGTCTCATTTTCTACATCTAAAAAATTGGAATAATAAGAGTGACCATAAAAATTAAGAATAAAGATTTATATTAAGTATTCTACAAATTGATGATTATAAATAATAAAAATCATTATAATAAATATTGTTTCAAAATGGGTATTTTAGAAAGGTCCTTTTAGGATGAAACAGAATAGTTTAAAAATCACTTTTCCTAATTAAAATTCACTACTTTTTCATTAGATGCCTAGATCCTTCTCTAATAAATTTGTTTCCACCTAGCCAACTTCATTATTATATGTGAGAGAGTGTGGTTACTCATTCTAATAGAAGTCTACTATCTATACTTATCTTTTTTTTTTTTTTTTTTTTTTTTGAGACAGAGTCTCAGTCTGTTGCCCAGGCTGGAGTGCAGTGGTGCGATCTCGGCTCATTGCAAGCTCCACCTCCCAGGTTCACGCCATTCTCCTGCCTCAGCCTCCTGAGTAACTGGGACTACAGGCGCCCGCCACCAAGCCCGGCTAATTTTTTTTTTTTTTTTTTTTTTTAGTAGAGATGGGGTTTCACCGTGTTAGCCAGGATGGTCTCAATCTCCTGACCTCCTCATGAACCACCCACCTTGGCCTCCCTAAGTGCTAGGGTTACAGCCGTGAGCCACCGTGCCCGGCCTATACTTATCCTTTTCTATCTTCAAATTATCATTTACCTCTTTTGGTTTTTGTTAAAAAATATGTTCCTTAAGTGTGCCATATCCTCTTCTTCTTGATGGACTTTGCACATGGATTTCTCTAAATTGGGCAGCCTCCAATTCTCTGCCAACACTCCACCTTGGTAACTTTTGTTCATCCTTCATAACTCAGTGACATTTTCACCTATCCGAGAAAGGTTGCCTGTACTTCCAGGCCAGGTCTGCCTGTTGTATGCTCTTTTGGGATTCTTTACTTTTCTTTCACAGACTGTTCAGTTTGCAATTGCTTTATGTCTTAGTGACTAAAATCAATGTCTAACTCCTTCCACTCTGTAAGTCCATGAGGGCAGAGGCCATAGATGATTTGCTCAGCACACTGCATGGCACATATGAGGAAGAAGATAGTAAATTGTTTGTTGTATAAATGAAAAAAAAAGAACAGATTGTTCTGAATTGCATTTCTGTAAATTTCTGATCATTGTTCCCATTTTAGCACCATTATTTTCTTAGCATTGTTTTAGTTGAAAACAGAGAATAAGAAAAAGGTTTGCATGCAAACAAAGTTGACCCTTGGACAACAGAGGTGTTTAGGTGCATTGACTCCCTACACAGTCAAAAATCTGTGTATAAAATGTGACTCCCAAAAAACTTAAATATGACTATCCTGCTATTGACTGGAAGCCTTACCAATAACAAACTGTGGATTAACACGTATTTTGTATGTGTACTATATACTGCGTTCTTACAATAAAGTAAGCTAGAGAAATAAAAATGTTAAGAATATATAAGGAAGAGAAAATATACTTGCTCTTTATTAAGTGGCAGTGAATCATCCTAAAGTCTTCATCCTCATCATCCTTGAGTTGAGTAGAATGAAGAGAAGGAGGAAGACAAGGGGTTGGTGTTGCTGTCTCAGGGGTGGTGGTTTATCTGTGAGTTTTTTTTTTTTTTTTTCAAATTGCCATGAATCTCCAAAAAAGCTTCTAATATATTCATTGAAAGTATCTGCATGTAAGTGGGCCCTGTGAAGTTCAAATCCAAGTTGTTCAAGGATCAGCTGCAGTTTATCTGTGATTATGAGCCTCAGGAGCAGGTCAGAAGGTTAGAAAGTGTGAACAGTGGTATGGCTTGGATATTTGTCCCCCATATCTCATTTTGAAAGGTAATTCCCAGTGTTGGAGGTGGGGCCTGGTGGGAGGTGTTTGGGTCTTGGGGTAATCCCTCAGGGCTTGGTGCTGTCCTCATGATAGTGAGTGAGTTCTCACAAGATCTGGTTGTTTAAAAGTGTGTGGCATCTCCCCAGCACTCTCTCTCTTGCTCCTGCTTTCACCAGGTGACATGTCTGCTTCTGCTTCATCTTGCACCATGAGTAATAGCTCGCTGAGGCTTCCTAGGAAGCTGAGCAGATTCTAGTGCCATGCTTCCTGCACAGCCTGCAGAACCTTGCGCCAATTGAACCTTTTTTCTTTATAAATTACCCAGTCTTGGGTATTTCTTTAGTGCAACACAAGAACAGCCTAACACAGAAAATTGGTACCTGGAGTGAGGCCCAGGACAGAAGGCTCTACAACAGTTCCAGGCTACTGTATGTGCAAGCTACTCTGCCACTTGAGTCATATGACTCAGCAGAGCCAATGGTGCTTGAGATGTCAGTGGCAGATAGGGTTATTGTTTGGAGCCTTTGGCTGGGCCACACAGATGAATCACAGTGGAGACCTTTACGATTTTGGAGAAAGGCCCTACCATCTTCTACAGATAACCACTCTCCTATTGGTAGACATCTTTTGGCCTGTTACTGGGCCTTGGTAGAAACTGAATGTTGGACTATGAGTCACCAAGTTACCATGAGACCTGAACTGCCTATCATGAACTGGGTGCTTTCTGACTCATATAGCCATAAAGTTGGACATCCACAGCAGCACTCCATCATCAAATGGAAGTGGTATATACGTGATTGGGCTTGAGCAGGTCCTGAAGGTACGAGTAAGTTACATGAGGAGGTGGCCCAAATGCCCACGGCCCCCACTCCTGCTATGCTGATTTCTCTCTCCCAGGCTGTACCTATCACCTCACTGGGACCTCCCTATGACAGAGGAAGAAAAGACTAGGGCTTGGTTTACAGATTGTTCTGCACGTTATGTAGGCGCTACCAGAAAGTAGACAGCTGCAGCATTATAGCCCCTTTCTGGGACATCCTTGAAGGACACTGGTGAAGGAAAATCTTGCCAGTGGCCAGAATTTCAAGAAGTGCACCTGGTTGTGCATTTTTCTTGGAAGGAAAAATGGCCAGACATGCAATTATGTACTGATTCACACGCTGTAGCCAATGTTTGATCAGGGATTTGGAAGGAGCATGGGTGGAAACTTGCTGACAAAGAAATTTGGGGAAGAGTTATGTAGATGCACCTCTCCGAGTGGTCAAAAAATGTGAAGATATTTGTGTCCCACATGAACGTTCACTAAAGAGTGACCTCAGCAGAGAAGAATTCTAATAATTAAGTGTATAGGATGACCTGTTCTGTGGACACCATTCAGCCTCCTTCCCCAGCCACCCCGTCATCACCCAATGAGCTTATGAACAAAGTAGACATGGTGGCAGGGATGGAGGTTATGCATGGGCTCGGCAACATGGACTTCCATTCATCAAAGCTGACCTGATTATGACTACGGTTGAGTGTCCAATCTGCCAGCAGCAGAGACCAACACTGAGTTCTCAATGTGAACCATTTCTGGATTAATCAGCCAGCTACATAGTGTCCGGTTGATTACATTGGACCACTTTCATCACGGAAGGGACAGTGGTTTGGCATTACCAGAATAGACACTTACTTACTCCAGATTTGGATTTGCCTTTCCTAGCATGCAATGTTTCTACCAAGCATGCAATGTTTCTACCAAGACTACCATCTATGGACTCAAAAAAATGCCTTATCTTCCACCATGGTATTCCACATAGCATTACTTCTGACCAAGAAACTCACTTCACAGCCAAAAAATTACAGCAGTGGGCTCATGCTCATGGTATTTTCACTGGTCTAACTATGTTCCCCATCATTCTGAAGCAGCTGGCTTTATAGACAAGTGAAATGGCCTTTTGAAGTTACAGTTACAAAGCCAACTAGGTTATAATATTTTGCAGGCTGGGGCAAAGTTCTCCAGAAGGCTCCATATGCTATGAATCAGCAGCCAATATATGGTACTGTTTCTCCCATAGCCAAATTCATGAGTCCAAGAATCAAGGGGTGGAAGTAGAAGTGGCACCACTCATCATCACCCCTAGTGACCTACTAGCAAAATTTTGGTTCCTGTTCCCATGACTTTCTGTTCTGCTGGCCTAGAGATCTTAGTTCCAGAGGGAAGAATGCTGCCACCAGGAGACACAGCAATGATTCTATTGAACTGGAAGTTAAGATTGCCACTTGGCCACTTTGGGCTACTCCTGCCTCTATGTCAACAGGCTAAGGAGGGAGTCACAGTGTTGGCTGGAATGATTTATCTGAACTATCAAGATGAAATCAGACTACTGCTCCACAAGGGAGGTAAGGAAGAGTATGTCCGGATATGGGTGATCTCTTACTTTGTGTTATCTTGCCCTGACTACAGATGACTCAGACCCTTCAGGAATGAAGGTTTGGGCCATTCCACCAAATAAAAATCCATGTCCAGCTGAAGTGCTTGTTGAAGGCAAAGGAGTTACAGAATGGGTAGTAGAAAAAGGTAGTTATCAATATCAGCTATGACCACGGGACCAGTTACAGAAACCAAGACTGCAATTGTTATGAGTATTTCCTAATTTTTTAAAGCATATGTTTGTGCATATATACACCTGTACTAAGAAAATATCTCTTTATTTCTTTTATTACTCCTTTATCATGTAACATAACATTTACTGGCTTCATGTCAGCCTTTGAGCATTAATTTTATGTAACAGTATTTAGGTTAGGTATTAGTGTATTTTTGGTTGTATACTTGTATTGTGTGAGGTGAAATTGTGACTTTATTATTGTTTTTATTTGGAGATTAAGTATGACTTAAGGAGATGTGTATGGGTCCTGAGGTGACAAGGGATGAACTTGCGATGGTTAATATTAGAGATCAACTTGACTGGACTGAGGGATGTCTAGATGGTTGGTGAAGTATTGTTTCTGTTTGTCTGTGAGGGTGTTGCGAGAAGAAATTGACATTACATTCGGTGGACTAGGAAAGGAATAGTCACCCACAATATGAGTGGGCGCAATCCAAACAGCTGCCGGTGTGACTGGAACAAAGTAGGCAGAAGAAGGAGATAAGTTTGGTTGCTGAGGCTTCTGGCTGTCTCTTTCTTTCCATGCCAGATGCTTGCTTCCTTCTTTCCTGTCCTTGGGTCTCAGACTCTAGGTTCATCAGTCTTTGAACTCTGGACTAGTACCAGTGGCCTCCCAGGGGCTCTCAGACTTTTGGCCACAGACTGAGGGCCACACTGCTGGCTTCCTAGGTTTTGAGGCTTTCAGACTTGGACTGAGTCACTACCAACTTCTGTCTTTCCCCAGCTTACAGACAGCCTATTGTGGGACTTTGCTGTGTAATTATGTGAGCCAATTCTCCCTAATAAACTACCTTTTATATATACATATCCTGTTGGTACTGTCCCTCTGGAGAACCCTGACTAATACAAGCAGAAATGGTGGAAAATTATCAGTTTTTTCACTGAAATAATGACTCGTTTCACATTCTAAGATTATTTGAAAAGTATTAAGAGGTGTAGCTCAAACTTGTCCAACCTAGGAACAAAAGGCACAGCATTTAATCATTTACTTTTGATCCCCATAGGTCAAGGTTGGCTCTGTAGGCATTAACTCTTCACTTCCAGGTTGCTCATGAGAAAGTTCCAGCAAGGCGATCATTGACATGAACAGGCAATGCAGTTTCAGGGAAGCCTCAGAGAAGAGAGAAAGATGCACGTAGAGAAGAGAGAAAGACACACGTAGAGAAGGGATATGGTTGATGAACTTACAGGTTCCAGCTGCACAGAGCTGTCCAATTCTGTATGGAACTGGTTGCTGTATGAATGTTAGAGCAAGGCTGAGAGGATGAGAAGTTGTGCTGCATCAATTCTGTTCATACCGAACCCAGCTCAACCTCTGTCTAGTTAAGCTTGTACATATTCCCCTGGTGATTAATGTTGGTATTTCATTAGTCATGTGTTCACTCATCTCAAGATAGTACATATTCTGAGCTGGTCATAAACAATCATGTCATGTGAAAAAAGATGGAAATCTAATGTAAATGAGGATAGATGGCATTGCTTGATTTTGCCTTAATACAAAGATTATCATTCTGCCATGAAAAGAAATCAGGTCAGTTCAATATAATTTGTTGTTCACAGAACATTTTTGTTTAATGTCTGACTCCCTGAGTTATTAGGTTAGGTTGGAAAATAGTTTGGAAAAAATGTTTGCTGTAATTTCATTCACCTTAGATATTTCATTTTCAAAATACATTTTGTGAACCTACATTTTACTTTGAGATTTAGGGAATATTTGGGTTTTTTTCTACCTTCCTACTGCAAATCAGGGCATTTAATTTATCTTACTAATTTTTTCCTGACTCAAAAATTAGAGTTGTTTAGTTCTCAGTAATATGAATGCTATGTTACTTATATAGTATGTTTGTGGAAGCAATTCCCTTTCCTGAGGCTAGTGAAAAGAAGGCATCTGACTACAAATAGTAACAAAGTTGGGGGAAAGCCTTCCCAGATGTTCTAATCCAAAAATGTATACCATTATGACATTCTTGGAATTCCAATTTGGTAAAAAGCAACAGTTTTATCATGAACATTATCGGTCCTAATTGTATGCTTTCATATTAAAAGTTTGATTTAAAAAATCATACTCTGGTCTCTCTGCAGAAGAGCTATTAGCCATACAATATTTTGAATTTTAAAAGCTCAAAATTTTAAAGGTTTTTAAAAATCTAATTATTGTTAAATACATGATTTGAAACTACAGCTATAATTGGCTAATTGCAGTCACAACCACTGGGCTGAGAGACCCTTTGGTAAAGGGGAAAAGACTTTTGCCTTCTCTATAAACCCTTCCATAAAAGTAAAACTTTTATTATTTTTATTCTGTGCATTGGATTTTGGATACTTTTCTTTCGCAATTAAATTCAAACTGTTTATATAATTTTGAATTCTGCCTTATTCTTGAGTTATGTTTTAATAGTATAATTCTGTGTATAAATTCACTTTTGTACATTTATATTTAGTCAAGCGGCCAAAGGCACTATAATTAGGCATCTACTCACTATATGTAGATTCTTACACACACACAAACACACACAGACACCCACCTCCGCTCCCCCCTGCCACACAATAGAAATTGAAGGCCTGGCCACTACTAGTAAGGCATTTATAGTATTATACAACATTAAATGATGTTTAATATACAACATTAAACGAAGTACTGGAAAGTTAAGGGGAGACTATGCTACTGTTTCAATTTAACACTGTTAAATATTATATTTAATTAGAGAAGAATACTTGATATTCTTTATAGCTGTAATTATCTGCTCTATTGTAAAAACACATTATGTCCCAGGCATTGCCATTCTGTACATACAAACTATCTCAGTTTAATTTGTAAATGTGAATTTCAGTAGTTCAATAGCTCTTTCCAACAGATAAAAAATGAGCTCTCAGTCCCATTCCTAAATTTCTTTTTTTCTTTATTATCCCACAGTATCTCACCTGTGATGATTAAGATGCCCATTAGTGTGCATCTTTTGGCTACTACTTAAACTCCATGTAGCTCCAAAAATACAGAGATTTTTTTTTATTCTACCAGAATGAATATAGAATTCATTCTTTGTTCCTCACTTAGAAGTGAGCTGCAGAATAAATTCAGGTGGTTTAATATAAAGAGTAGTTGGTATTCAAGAAGGTAAGAGGGGACATAAAATATTTGAAGATATAATGGCTAATTGTGTCCAAATGTGATGAACAAGACTAAATAATAAATCTGAGATGCGTCAAGATATTTAAAGAAAACTATATCAAGATGCATCATAATCAAATTTCTGAAAACTAGCAATAAAGAGAAAATCTTAAAGACAGCCAAGAAACCAGTCAGATTATGTGGGGAGGACCGAAGATCAGGATCATAACAGATTTCTTGTTGAAAAAATCAATGCAACTGATAGAGGGAGAGCAACACTTCTAAAGTAAAGAAAATGCAAGTGTCTACCTAGACACATATCCAGTAAAAGATCTTTAAAAAATGAAGATAAAATTAAGACTTTTAAAGACATTTAAGTCTGAAAAAATTTATCACCAGCAGACTGACATTACCAGAAATGTCAAAAGAAACTCTTCAGGAGGAAGAGAGTGATACAAGGTACAATTGTGAATGTATACCAAGATATGAAGAACGCTGAAAATGGTAATTAAGCCCTCTTTCTTATTATTTAAAGATAGTTTAAATATAATTCGATTTTAATGCAAAAGAGTAACAGTGTAGTATGAAATGAATGAATATATACTGTTGCAAGGTTCTTACAGAATACGTGGAATGGTATA
The DNA here is from genome assembly GCF_029289425.2 of Pan paniscus. Taxonomy (NCBI): domain Eukaryota; kingdom Metazoa; phylum Chordata; class Mammalia; order Primates; family Hominidae; genus Pan; species Pan paniscus. The sequence goes on along the minus strand of NC_073261.2, from coordinate 75,230,979 downwards.
ATAATACTCGAAGGTAAACTATTATAAGTTAAGTATTTATATTATAAATCCTAAAGCCACCATAAAATAACAAAACACACAAATAAGAAATAAGCCCACAAAGGAGATTTAAAAAGTAAAACACACTCAATTGAGGAAAATAAGGCAGAGAGATGAACAAGAGAACAAAAAACAGAGAGGGCTAATATAAAACAAATACGTGGCACATTTCAACCTAACCATATTAATAATCAGATTAGACATAAATGGTCTAAACACACTTTAAAATGCAGAGATTACCAAAGAGGATAAAATAGCCAATTAAAATCCCAACATTCTTTTTTGTAAAAAAAGGCATACTGATTCTAAAATACATATTGATAGGCAAAAGATCTAAACTATGTAAATCAGCTTTGGAAAAGGACAGAGTTAGAGGACCAACAGTACCTGATTTCAAAATTTCTCAAAGTTGTTTAGGTATTCTAAGTCTTTAGTGTATCCATATGAACATTAGAATTACAATCCATAGGTTCATCATATACAAAAATTAACTCAAAATGGATCATAAACCTTAATGTAAAATCTAAAACTATATATAACTATCAAAAATCTAAAACTATAAAATCTAAAACTGTTAGACTTATGCAGGTAACCTTTATGACCTCATGTTAGGCAAAAATTTACTAGATAAAATACCAAAAGCGCAGTTCACAAAAGAGAAAATTCATAGACTGGACTTCATCAAAATTGAAAACTTCTGATCTTAAAAAGAACAGGAAGGGGAACATCACACTCTGGGGACTATTGTGGGGTGGGAGGAGGGGGGAGGGATAGCATTAGGAGATATACCTAATGCTAAATGACGAGTTAATGGGTGCAGCACACCAGCATGGCAAATGTATACATATGTAACTAACCTGCACATTGTGCACATGTACCCTAAAACTTAAAGTATAATAATAATAATAATAAAAGAAAAACAAAGAAGAAAGTTTTTTAAAAAACTGAGAGAAAATATTTGCAAGTCATGTGTCTCATAAAGACTATGTATCTAGAACATATTTTAAATGCTCTCAAGAATCAATAATACAAACACAATATTTTAAAATGGGAAAAAGATTTAAACAAACACTTCATCAAACAAGTTGCACTGTTGACTAGTAGGCACACTGATAGAAAAAGATGCTAACATCATTAGTCATTAGAGAAGTGCATATTAAAACTATGAGATGTCACTACATTTCTTCTAAAATGGCTAAAATTAAAGCCTGACTATACCCAGTGTTAAGAAGAATGTAACTCTCACATACATGCAAAATGGTGTGAGTGCTTTGGAAATCAATTTGGGCTTTTCTTAAAAGTTAAATATCCACTTACTATATGATCCACACATTCTACTCTAAGATACAAAGATCTGTAAACGAATGTCCACAGCAGCTTTATTTTAATAGAAAAAAAAATAGAAATCAACTCCAATGTCCCTCAACAAGTAAATACATACACATATTTTGATATATTCATACCATGAAATACTATTCAAAAACTAAAAAGGAACAAGTTATCAATTAATGCAACATCATGGATGGATCTTAAAATAATTATTGTCAATTAAGAAGACATATCCTCCCTCCCCACCAAAAAAAAGGGAAAGAGCGAGGACTATATGGTTCTGCTTATATAAAAGCCTAGAAAATGCAAACCAATGTATAGTGATAGAAAGAAGACCATGGTTACCTGTTGCTTATGCTCACTTGGGTTTATGAAAGGGAGAAATAACAAAGGGGCATGAGGAAGCTTTGCAGTGTGATATATGTGTTTATTATTTTGATATTTGTGTTTATTATTATAATGGTTTCATGGGTATATATATAATTCAAAGTTAACCAAATTTTGTACTTTAATAATGAAGGCTTTATTCCGTGTTGGTTATACCTCAATAAAACTGTTAATAAAAGTAGTGGTTGTAACCTATATCTATTATTGCTACTCTCTCCTGCCTTGTGCTGATTGAGACTTGTTTTGGGTTAGACTCTTTTCTTGTGATTAATGCACTCCATAGGATAATTGAGGCCCTCATCGATATCTGTTTTTTCTCATTCAGACTGTTTCTCATTCACCAGACATACTCATAAAAGTTTGGATCTCAAGAATGATTTTTGTTCAACATTTCCTACCATCTCTTTACGCTTTTCCTCCAAGAAATTCATGCTCTTATAAATTGATGTCTGCAATTACTTACTGTTTTTTTTACCAAACTCAGCATCTGTAGCTCAGCCCTGACCAAAGGTAGATTTAACACAATGCCATTACTTAAGGTACTAAATGTACTAAATCATTTCTATCATTCATATGTATATATATATAATTATCTTCTACAATAGTGGTAGTTGCAAGACATGTAACCAACTATCCACTCAATGCAGTCACACAGTTTAACTTTGTAGTGTGTAAATTAATATCTATATGGGTTCAATGACTCATCACGCTTGAAGTTCATAAGGCCATGAAGATAGATTTGAGTCTATAAACAGAACTCAATAAAGGCATATGGAAAAATGAAAGAGAACTAAACTGAAACTGAGTATTCCAGGACTTTAATTTTACTCTTTGATAAACATGTACACAAATGCAATTGACTTCATATGTGTATTCATGCATGCATGCCCATGTTCGTTCACTCAGCAAATACTTATCAAACACCTTCCCTGGACCGGGTGTGGTGTTAGGCTCTGGAGAAAATGTTAAAACATTCATATCCTTATTCAGAATATTTTAGAATAAGGTAAGGGATACGGGCATTAATCAGATAATCATACTACAAATTCTAAAATTATATGTGGGACAGTGCTACAAATGAAGTGTATTCTTTGTTATGAGTGTCTAAAACAGAGGTATTTGTTATTTGTCCTAGTTAGAGTTGTCAGGGAAGGATTTCCTGAGTAAGGAAAGGTTGACCTGAGATGAAGTTATCCAGGCCACAAGAGGATGCAAAAGATTTTTAGGCAGAGGAAACAGATGGAACTGGACAAATGGTCAATGCATTGAGTGTACAGTGAAATACACCCTTTCCAGGCAGACCTAATCCTCTGCACTTATTGTTTGACCATCTAGAAGCAAAGTCATTGATAAGATACTCTGTGGCCCTAAAGGATAAATGAGCATCTAGATCCCTGTATAACTTCATAGAGCAAATCCCACTACCCACCCTCCAACTACATCAGTCTTTGTAGTAAGCCATATAAATTTGTATTTTATCAGGCACTGCTTTTTGTGGTTGGTTGCTACAGGAGCCCGCATTAAATACTTAGGTTAATTTATAGGAATAGATTAGTTTATCTCTATGCCCTTTTCCAACTGGAAAATGCTGTGATTCAAATTTAGCATTTGAATATAAATATGGTCAAGTTCTTTTGTAGTTTGTATTTTGTTGAGTTTCTCAAACAAGACTGTATATACTTCATGGGTAAGCATTGCATTTCATTCATTTTCGTAAATCTACATAATAAACCACTGAGTAAATAACAGGTAGTCAATAAATGTTTGTTAAGCTATCAATCAATTGATCTTTCTTTGTCGTAGAGAAGTATTATTTCTTCAGTGCACTATACTAATTTTCACTTGTAATTTTCAGTATTTGCTGGAAAAAACACATTTGTATCTTCTAAGGAAACGCTTCCTGTGCTTAGAGTCTGGGAGTAAATTTTTCTTATTTTTATGAGGTTTGTAATGACAACATCTGCAATTAAGATTATGTCCATAAAATGCTGAATGATTAATAACTTTAATAACATTAAACTGCTTTTAGTAGATTGCTAATAGCATTGGGATCAAAATATAAACCACAGCTAGTCATAATCACTTATGTTGAAAACATGTGGCTTTATGTGGCATATCTTCCAAATCAAGTATAAAATTTCTTTCAGCCAAAAGTGCTTAGAAAAAAATAAATACAGCTATAAATCCAAAATGTAATTACCATGTTTGAGATTATAGCAAATATCTGAAGGCATGTGATCACTTTGGCTTAATTATGTAACATAAAATCTAGCTACTAATTTTTTAAAAAATATGCATCTTTCTTTCCAGAATCCAAAGGGATTTTTATGTCTAATAAAAGAAGTAAATGTATCAATTAACTGATTTTTTGGTAATGTTGTCATTTTCATTGAGAAATAGAACAAATTCAGTTTTTTTTAACTGTGGTAAAATACATATAAACATAAAATTTACTATCTTAGCCATTTTTAAGTGTACAGTTCAGTAGTATTAAGTACATTCACAACGTTGTGCAATGAATCTTGAGAATTATTTTCAACTAACAAAACTAACATTCTAATCTCATTAAACAACTTTCTATTCTCCTATCCCCCTACCACCTGGCAGATACCATTCTACTTTTTGGCTCTATGAATTTGACTATTGTAGAGACTACATAAAAATGAAAACATAGAGTGATTTTCTCAAAACAAATAGGTTTTTTGAGAGATTGTTATTCTGACTACCTTTGGCAGTGATTTGGTTTGGTTGACAGTATCGATGCTAATCACTTTCTAGCTTGCCTTGTCTACATGAAAAATTTTTAAGGTAAAAATCACCAGTGTTGCCACCAAAAATTGTATTTCCATGCTTCCTTTTTAGACAAGGCATTGTTGAGTGTTCTTCAAAAGGGACTGACTCAGCATGTGCCTTTTAATCTATTCTCTTCCTCACTTTTTTGATTCAAATACAGACATGATACCTGCGGGAAGAATAGTCCTCTTTTTACTAGAAAATGATAAGCATACACCAAGTGGCTGAGCAGAAACTGCCTGATGCCTGATAGCATCATGAAATCACCATACCTGTTCCTGCCTACCTCTGGATTTTTTTTATTATGTGAGAAAAATAAGACATCTCAGACAGAACATAATTTGTCACTGACTTACCACTTTCTTCAGATAGAGCCACATGAAATGGATGCTTAAAATAGCATACCCAGTGATGAAAACCATGACCTCATACATTTCGGACATATAAATATATAAATATAAATATATATATATATATAAAATTTTAGTGTTATAATAGATACTATATATACACACATAATCTTGTCATTCATGGGTTGTTGAATATATAGCTGTATGCATGTTTCTTAGGTTAGAAATTTTAGTTGTAAATGAAGTGAAAACAGCAAGAATAAGACTCAAGTAAAATCATCTTGCTTGAATAACCACATTTCAGTGATACTTTTTTCTTTGTCGTAGAATAAAATATAGAAGAGAATATTGTATACTGGATCTTCTTTCAGTGAAAGCAAAAGAAATTGTAATAGAATGTTAGGAAACCTTGTCAGGAGGTATATAGATCTATACGACTATTTTCTTCTTGCTAAAAGGAAACACCAAAGGTCCAATGGCTTTGTGCAATTCCTCAATGCCTGCCTCTTTCTAAATTCAAATAAAATCAATATTTGTTTGGAATCATTGATATCTGTGCAAAGTATAATGCTAGGTATAGTAGTAAAAAATTCTATAGCTGAGCTTCAGTCTTTGCTACCACATTGCTTTCCTACCACAATCTAAATTCAATATACGAGATAGAGCAAAATAGTATTATTTGGTGAGGCATTTGAACATAGATTTTATATATGATCATTTAAAAAGTATACATAATCTAACGTGTGGCTTGCATTTAGTAGATTGTCTAAAGTATTTATAAGTAGGATAATAAGGTAGAAATAAATTGTTCTAGGAAGCACAGTAGGGGGCAATTAATTTTGCCTGAAGGATCTAAGATTATGGGTACTCGAACTGAGTTTAGATGAGTATGACCTTGACAATTGAATATCTTATCACTGGGAGATGGCTTTGGAAAATTTTTGAAGGGCATTTAAAGAATGAAAAATGATAAAAGTGATAAAAATAAACTGTATATTTCAGGAATGCCAAATAGTCCACTGGGACTAGGTATGGATCAGTATATATAAGGAGATGCGGACTTAATGATAGGTACAAGTTATTTGATATTGGATTGTTTCTTCTGCCAGACTTTAGATATATTCTCTAAGCAGTGGGAAAACATTAATTTTTTTTTCAAGTGGAAGAGTGACCTAATCCTGCTTCTGTTTAGAAACATAACCTTGGGCTGTATGAGGATGCATGGGGACAGCTAGGAGACTACAAATGCTTAGAAAAGAGATGCTGAGGGCTTCTTTTAAGGACCTGTAGTTAAGAATGTGAAGAAAAGGTGACTGTATCAAACAAGAAGGCTAGAGATTCTAAGACAACGGCAAACCATTGGATGGATGGTAAGAATGGAAGGATTCATTTAAAGATGAAAATAAGTCATTTAGCTTTGGTTACTAGAAAGATGAGAAAATGAGATATAATAAACCTAAAAAATACAAAAGGAGGCAAAAATGTGGAATGGAAAATACTGAATTCAGTTTTAGCCATGTACCATCAGAGGTGCCAGCAGGACACTGTATATAAATGCTCGGTAGAAAAGCTTGTTCTATATTGCTTGTTTTTAGGAATTCCAAACAGGATGATATTATTAATAATGCCTGGATTTTTAGAAGACTTAATTTCTAATAATAACTATAATTATAATAACATTGTCAAAATACCTTGCATTTACATAATTTATAAAATTTTAAATATCTTTTTACATATTTCTGTTTAATTCTCACAATAATTCTTTAAGAGCTTTGAGTCAAACATTATTATCCCAGTATTTTAGAACAGTCAGCAAAGAGTGAGAGAAATAACATTATTTATAAAAGGACAGACAGCTAAGTATATGGTGAAGCTGCACCAAAACATAAGTCTTTTGAATCCTAATTTAGGTATCTTTTCACCTTACTATGTGACCTTGTGAACAAAAAGACAAGCAGGAAATTTTCAAACTCTTTTTGGTAATAGCAACAGTGTATCATAGAATACACAGAGTAATTTTTTGGAAAGGTTGTTATGTGTATGTAAATATAAAATAAAGGGACAGTTTATATGTCTATATGTCTGTATGTGCATGTATGAGTATATATGCACATACACATAGAGATACATGTGTATTTCTTCATTTACTTCAACCAAAACCATACATTATAGCAGATTGAGTGCAGAAGCAGAAAAAAGAATTCGTCTATCAATATAGATATTAAGAGACTTGAAATAATTTAAAGCAATGCCACTGTTTCCACCGAATGTTATGTTTTGAAAATATACTTATTTTGTGAAAACATGTAATTAGTTTTTTTTTATTATTATACTTTAAGTTTTAGGGTACATGTGCACAACGTGCAGGTTAGTTACATATGTATACATGTGCCATGTTGGTGTGCTGCACCCAGTAAACTTTCAGTTTTGATTGCAAATACAGTAAACATTGAAAACAAAAGCTCAATGATGGCTGGGTGTGGTGGCTCACGCCTGTAATCCCAGCACTTTGGGAGGTTGAGGCAGGTGGATCACTAGAGGTCAGAAGTTCGAAACCAAGCTGGCTAACCTGGTGAAACCCCGTCTCTACTAAAAATATAAAAATTAGCTGGGCATGGTGGTGCATGCCTGTAATCCCAGCTACTCGGGAGGCTGAGGCAAGAGAATTGCTTGAACCCAGGAGGTGGAGGTTGCGATGAGCCGAGATCGCGCCACTGCACTCCAGCCTGGGTGACAGTGCAAAACTCTGTCTAAAAAAAAAAAAAGAAAAAAAAGAAAAACTCAATGATGCTCTGAATTTTTGCTAGTGAAACAGGCCCTGATACCAAAATATATAGGAAACATTGTTATAAACTATCAGATGCTTTACATGTAGCCATTGCTTTTAACCCTCATGACAACTCTGTAAGGGATGAGACGTTATAGCTTGAGCCACAGAAAATACACGTTAACTGTGTTCAGACCCGGGCACTACCACTTACTAGGTGTGAATTCTAAGCAAGTTATTTAACTCCTTTGTACCTCAGTTTTATCATCCCTGCGACGATGATTAGGTATATGTAGCTGAGCTACCTCCAGTGAATCAAAGAACTATGCCATGGTGTACCAAAGGCAGAATGGTTGAAATAGTTCACCCCAGGTACAGGCAGTAAAGGGGGTACACGAAAATTTACTAAAAGTCAGTTTGCTCTTTTTTTATCTTCATGCACCAGCAATTCTAATCAATGTCAGTGATAAAATACTCATTCTGCAAAGCCTGTTGTGTTGGACCAAGTTCTATTGCCTGCACCTAGGGTGTACATCTTCAATTGTCCCACCCATGCAGTCAACTATGCCCCTCTTAGATTTGCTAAAGTGGCCTCCCACTTCCAGAGCTCCCTATGGATCAGCGGCCAAGGCCTCTGTTTCAGAGGCTTCCCAGTTCAACCTCTCCTTCTATTCTATGCAGTTTGTTCACTGTCTTACAGAAGTTGTTCCTGAGAGCACAATCCAAAAATCCTCATGCATATTAAACTGAGAATCTGTTTCCTAGGAAATTTGACATAAGACAAGTAACTACTTCATGATCACACAGCAGAGAGTTTCAGCACCCCAAATAAAATGCTGCCAAGACTGCAGTACACTTGTAACTGCATTAACTACTATCTTATTTTATATATATATATATATACACACACACACACACACACACACATACACACAATTCCTTGATATATCTGATTCTTACAAAAAAAAAATGATAACCAGCACTTCAGTGAGGCAAGATAGCTAGATTTTCCCTTTGGTCTGATATCCAGCCAAGAGCTTTGGTCACTAATGATAAAAGGAACAATGGTAACCTATATTCTGAATAAGTGACCAGAAGCCATTTTGAGTGGCAAACTTCTCATTCTGCAAAAGTTCTGAGTAATCACAAAGAAAGAAAGATTCTAGATCAGGGAGTAAACTTCGACATTTCATCTCATTAGCAGAACACTTTTCCTTGATTTCCCTTTTTAAACTGTCTTCTGAGTGCCAGCTGCCAGGTCTATGCTAATTTCCCTGCAAAAACAAAAGAGACTGTGATCTTGTAGACCCTGATGGTTTATCAAACCGTCAGCTACGCCTTTGCAATGCCTCATGCAGAATGCCTGCTTTATTTCTTTTGGTTAAAAAATACATTTTCTAATATTTAAGTGTCAAGGCGTTGGAATTTTTACTTTTACTTTCTTCAGATCATAAGGAAGAAATGTTAATACACATAACTCCTCCCTAACAGAGCTCTATTATTTTATTTCTTTTATATCACTTGCAGTTACTGTTTTTCAAATTTATTCGTTAAAGAGTTTATTGTATTTCTGGCTCCATTAATGTAAACTTCATGAGTGTAAGGATCTATTCTGTCTTTTTGAAGTTGCTGGAATAGTGCATGAAACACAGTTGGTTCTCAATAAATGCTTGTTTGATAAAGGCATATCCCCAAAAGGAGTGATTGACCATAAATTAATGTGGGTCTACATTCTGAGATGTTGGTTAGAAATTTGGAAGAAAAGCCTCTGCTTTCTTCTTTATTTTTCAGCCTATAAATTTTTATTCATTCCTTATTCTTCATAGGCACTGTGTTTAGCATTGGATTTAAGGTGGCAGATGTAATGGATATAATCCCTGTTTTGAGAACTTCAGTAGAACACATAATGTATTTTATAAACTATATCTGTGCGATTTTATTAAGATTTTGATGGAAATTCTAGTGGTTAATATGTTGACACTTTTAGGTAACATTTGATTATATGACAACTAAAGATCAAGATGTATTGGGTCAATGCAATGTGCTAGCCATTGTGTTAAGACTTCAATAAAGTATTGAATTTTAATCCTAAAATATCCTCTGAGACATAGACATTATTATCTCAATTTTTCCTAAGGAGAAAATAATGGAGCTTCATATAATGTAAGTGACTTGCTTGTCCTCACATAGTAAGTCTCCAAAACAGAATTGAGAAGCTGGAACCCAGGACTAACTCTCAACCCATGAATTTTTCAGCCACCTTCAACCCAGAGAAGGAATTTAAACCTACAAAAAGAGATAACTTGGGAAACTCTAGTTTTTGAGAAAATTATTGAAATAAAAATATGACTATCCACTTGAACTTGCAATGTGAAAAAAAAAGTCCTTTTAATTTTTATACCACAAGTTTTCATGAAATGTTTAGTAGTGACAAGTACTCTGAAATAATGACTGCTTTCAGATGGTTTATATATTTCTTCAGGTCCTAAGTTTAATCAGATATTATCTTAGTATAGTATGAATTAAACATATTCTATGAAGGGAGACATGTAAGTGATTAATATGCAATCAAAAGGTGCTCAACACCATTAGTCACTAAGGAAATGTAAATTAAAGTCACAATGAGATACCATTGCACACCACCAGAATGGTGAATTAAAAAGACAATAACACAGGCAACACCAAAATATTGGTAGGCTATGGTATAACAATAACACTCATACATTGTTAGTAGCAATGTAAAATGGTACATTTAGAAAAACGTTCTGATAGTTTCTTATAAAATCAAATCTACCATATCCTATGATTCGGCAATCCGCTTGTAGGTGCTTACTCAGTATATATGTAGTCATGTGATTACAAAAAGATATATGAAATAATGTTCATAGAAGCTTTATTTATCAGAGCTGAAAACTGGAAAGAGACCAGGAGAATGGGCAAACATACTGGAATATTTATACAATGGAATACTACCCAATATAAAAAGGAATGAACCACCAATATAAAACATAGATGAATCTCAAAAACATCATGTTGAAAGAAAGTAGCCTGACACAAAATATTGCAAACAATATGATTCCATGTCCATTAGGTTCTAGAACAGGCTACATTAATCTATTATAAAAATGGTCAGAACAGTGATTTCTATGGAAGGTTGAGTGGGAGAATTGATGGAGAAAGAACTTAAGGTCTATCTCAGACTCTAGAATAAGAATAATATTCTGTATCTCTACAGTTGTCTTTGTTACATTGTTGTGTATACTTATCAAAATTCATCAAATGGTATACTTAAAACTTGTGGATTTCAGTGTAGGTGACATGGTTTTGCTGTGTCCCCATCCACATCTCACCTTGAATTGTTAGAATTCCCAAGTGTCAAGGGCAGGGCCAGGTGGAGATAATTGAATCATGGGGGCCATTTCCCCCATACTGTTCTCCTGGTAGTGAATAATTCTCAGGACATCTGATAGTTTTATAAACAAGAATTCCCCTGCACAATTTTTCTTAACTTGCCACCATGTAAGACATGCTTTTGCTTCTCCTTTTCCTCCCACCATGATTGTGAGGCCTCCCCAGCCATGTGCAACTGTGAGTACATTAAACCTCTTTCCTTTTTTAATTACCCAGTCACAGGTATTCTTTATTAGCAGCATGAGAACAGACTGATACAGTTGGTATTTGGTAGTGAGGTGCCGCTGTAAAGATATCAGAAAATGTGGAGGTGACTTTGGACCTGGGTAATAACAGGCAGAGGTTGGAGCAGTTTGGAGGGCTCGGAAGAAGATAAGAAAATACGGGAAAGTTTGGACCTTCCCAGAGACTTGGAGGGCTCAGAAGAAAATAGGAAAATATGAGAAAGTTTGGAACCTCCTAGAGATTTGCTGAATGGCTTTTAGCAAAATGCTGATAGAGATATGGACAATAAAGTATAGGCTGAGGTGGTCTCAGATGGTGATGAGGAACTTCTTGGGAACTGAAGGAAAGGTTTGTTATGCAGAGACTGGCAGCATTTTGCCCCTGCCCTAGAGATATGTGGAGCATTGAACTTCAGAGAGATGATTTAGGGTATCTGGCAGAAGAAATTTCTAAGTGGCAAAGTGTTCAAGATGAAGCAGAGCATAAAAGTTTGAAAAATTTGCAGCCTAACAATGCAATAGAAAAGAAAAATCCATTTTCTGGGGAGAAATTCAAACCCACAGCAGAAATTTGCATGAGTAATGAGAAGCCAAACACTAATCACCACGGCAATGGGGAAAATATCTCCAGGGCATGTCAGAGACCTTCACAGTTACCCTTCCCATCACAGGTCCTGAGCCTAGGAGAAAAAAAAAAAAATGGTTTTCTTGGCAGGGCCCAGAGCCCCCTTACTTTGTGCAGTCTTGGGACTTGGTGCCATGCGCCCCAGCCACACCAGCCATGGCTAAAAGGGCCAAAGGTACAGCTCAGGCTATGGCTTCGGAAGGTGCAAGCTTCAAGTCTTGGCAGCTTCCACGTGGTGTTGGTCCTGCAGGTGTGCAGAATGCAAGAATTCAGGTTTGGGAACCTCCACCTAGATTTCAGAGGATGAAAGGAAATACCTGGATATCCAGGCAGAGGTGTGTTGCAGGGGTGGAGCCCTCATGGAGAACATCTGCTAGGGCAGTGCAGAAGGAAAACATGGGGTTGCAGCCCCCACACAGAGTTCCCACTGGGGCACTGCCTAGTGGAGATACGAGAAGAGGGCCACCATCCTCCAGATCCCAGAACGGTAGATCCACAGACAGCTTTTACCAGGAACTTGGAAAAGCTGCAGACACTGAATGCAAGCCCATGAAAGCAGCTGGGAGGGGAGCTCTACCCTGCAAAGACACAGGGGTAGAGCTTCCCAAGGCCATGGGAGCCCACCTCTTTCATCAGCAAGACCTGGATGTGAGACATGGAGCCAAAGGAGATCTTTTTGGAGTTTTAAGATTTGACAGCCTTGTTGAATTTCAGACTTGCATGGGGCCTGTAGCCCCTTTGTTTCGGCCAATTGGTCCCATTTAGAATGGGTGTATTTACCCAATGCCTGTACCTCCATTGTATCTAGGAAGTAACTAACTTGCTTTTTATTTTACAGGCTCATAGGCAAAAGGGACTTGCCTGGACTCAAATGAGACTTTGGACTGTGGACTTTTGAGTTAATGCTAAAATGAGTTAAGACTTTGGGGGACTGTGGGGAAGTCATGATTGGTTTTGAAATGTGAGGACCTGAGATTTGGGAGGGGCCGGGGTGAAATGATATGTTTTGGCTGTGTCCCCACCCAAATCTCACCTTGAATTGTAATAATCCCCATGTGTCAAGTGCAGGGCCAGGTGGAGATAATTGAATCGTGGGGGCTATTTCCCCCATACTGTTCTTCCGGTAGTGAATAAGTCTCCAGAGATGGAATAGTTTTATAAATGAGAGTTCTTCTCAATCTGTCTTGCCTGCCTCTCTTGACATGCCTTTGCTTCTCCTTTGCCTTTCACCATGATTGTGAGGCCTCCCCAGCCATGTGAAACTGTGAGTCCATTAACCTTCTTTCTTTTATAAATTACCCAGTCTCAGATATGTCTTTATTTGCAGCATAAGAACAGACTAATACAGTAGGTAAATGTTACCTGAAAAAAAAGCAAGTATTTAACTCTACTTAATAATATACAAACCACATATATAGGGACAAAGTATACTTATATTTGCAACTTACTTTGGACTGTATCATGGAATAAGATGGATGATATGGAGATGGATGTATGGATAGACATGTGCTCACTGTACAATTATTTCAACTTTACTGTATGTTTCAATATTTTCATAATAAAATGTTAGAAAAAATAAGAATTTGCTTAAGTCCTCTAATATTGGAATTCTTGCATAAATTCTGTAAAATGAAGCCCTCCTGACTCTCTCAAACAGAATTAATCCCATATTCTTCTCTATGTCTATGAGGCATAGGAAATTAGCATGCTAAGCAAGAATTATTTGAATCTTCTTTTCATTATATATTTATTGCTTAAATATGTTACCTAAATGATGAATCAATGTTGTTGTATTATGAATTATTTATAAGCCGGTCACTGCTATGGCTATTTAGCACTCTGCTCTATACTACAGTTAGTTATATTAATATTTATGCTGCTACTAGGCCGTAGTATTTTGAGACCAGGGGTTATTTGTATGTATTTTTCTGTTTGCAACATTTAACGCACTGTTTTATGTACAGTTGGTACCCTCAAATTATTTGTTAAACAGAATTACATTGTGATCATTGTTCACTTTTTTTACTTGCCTATATGTCACTTTTTTCTTAACAGATGAGTCCTTCTATTCAGCCTTCCCAATCTTTAAGATCTTTTCTGAATTTCTAGAAAAATAGAACTGAAGTTTTTAATTAAAAGAGCATTTTTGATTTTATGGGTAAAACTCCTGATCATTGTTTGGATTGCATATAGTGCTGTTCCATGTGAGAAATAATGGTTGCTCATAGGTATTGCGTTAATGCCTTTTCAACAATTATTCTTACCTACAGGTGGAAAGACTTTCTGACTACCTTCCAAAATATTTGTCAGATTTCTTAGAAAGATTATTTATAATAGTTTCTCTACTAAACACTGGTTTTAAACAATATGGCAGTTCCTCAAAAAAATAAAAATAAAATACCATATGATCTAGCAATCCCAATCCTGAGTATATCTTAAAAATATAAAATCAGTATGTCAAAAGTGTCTCTACTCCTATGTTTATTGCAGCATTATTTACAGTAGCCAAGATATGGAATCATTTTGTGTCCAACAGCAGATGAATGGATAAAGAAAATGTAGTAAGTGTACACAATTACTGTACACTGTTATGGCTGATAAGCCATAAAATGAATGAAATCCTGTCATTTGCAAAAATATGCATGGACCTGAAGGACATAATGTTAAATGAAATAAGCCAGACACAGAAATACAAATACTTCATGATCTCACTCGTATGGAATTGAAAAAAATTGAGCTGATATCCAGAGAATAGAAAGAACACTGGTTACCAGAAATTGAGAGTCCAGGTACGTGGGAGGAGGGAGAAAGCAAAGGATAGGCTGACATTGGTCAGTGGGTACAAAGTTAAAATTAGATAGGAGGAATAAATCTGGTGTTCTGTTGCACAGAAGCGTGATGCTAAAGGTAAGGTGTTTTACAAAATAGCTAGAAGGCAGGTTTTTGAATATTCTCATTGCAAAAAAGTGATAAATGCATGAAGTGATGAATATGATAAATACTCTGATCATTATACAACATATGTATTAAAACATCAAAGTATACTCCATAAATATGCACAATTACAATGTGTCAATTAAAAAAATGCCAGCTTGGTTTTTATATGATTCTGAGAACCTCATTGCAGAAGCAACCACGGAAGCATCATCTCGGTTGTTGATGAATTTGCTTGCAGTCATCATTGAGGTGACTTTTAGCTTCAGCACTAGTTGGTTTAGGAAGTAATTTGTAAATGATAATAGATACAATTATTTAGGTAACCATGATTATCATGACAATAGAAAGGAGCTGGTAATAACCTGTGATTTCATATCTAAGCAAAAGAAAGAAAATAGGTGAAAGAGAATATAACAATTCTGTGTTGAATTAAGTTCAAACGTATGTCAAGTATCTATATATTCATCCTGTTGAGTATCATGTCTAGGATACAAAAAAGCATGGAACATGGACTCTGTCCTTGACGGGCATATTTCAGTGCAAGAGGAGAAAACAGTCACCCCATGGAACAAGAAAATATGTCATGTTACTACAGTTAGGACCTTTCTAATTCACTCACCTATAACTTTCATGGAAAAGACCAACTTTTCATTAGTTGGAGGTTTAAGGTGGTTTTCAGAAGCTATTTTCAAAGTAGATAAAAGGAAAATTCTGATTTCCTCACAGCTCTGTCTCTGAAATATGGTTGTTGCAAAAACCACATCTGTCCTAGAGAGTATCCCTGAAATGAACTAGAAGTTGTACCCACAATCTCTGAGAGGTGGCACTATGAGTCTGGACGAATTCATGATAGAAGAAAGAAGTGAGGGGAAAGAAAATATGGGAATTTTTAGTACACAGGTAGCAGGAATATTGGTAAAATGGTTTTATTTTTTTACATACATAGTCACTGCTCAGTACCAAATAATAGTGACAGCTCATTCCATAAATATATGATTTTAATGAGGTTAAGTGCATATTAGTTTTCAGTTTTATAAATTAAAAATCTATTAAACTTTTTATGAAATGGCCTACTAATAATAATCTCATCAATATCCATATGGTTATTTCTTTGTTAATAAATATGATTTTAGATTAATAAAAATAATTTTAGATTAATATTTTAAGGATTTTAAATATTTCACTAAACACATAAATAGACATCAATACAATGGCTTCCTTTCTTATTTAGTATTAGTAAGTCAGTACAGCGGAGTGAATAAGAATGTCTTCTCTGCAGCTCAACTCCCTGACTTCAAATTCCATGTGGAGAGTTAATAGCTGTGTTAATTTGAGTGAGTTAATTTACTTCTTTCTGGCTTAAATTTCTTATCTACAATAGAATGTGTAATATTGGCATGAGGATTTACAAGTTCATGTGTGCATGTATGTAATATTTTCTCTATATATCCATAGACATATATATCTAAATATAAATATATACATGTGTACACACATATATATGTATATATGTATAAGTGCATACATGTATGCATTTATATGTAGATATATATGTAGTTACATTATGTATATAAAATCTTCGTTTTCTGACACATAGTAAATAATTGAATAGTAACGCTTGCTATACAGATATAGGCACAAAATATTATATACATAAACATTATATATATCTTAGATCATTGCCTGGCATGTATTTGCTACTATTACTTGCTATTTAAAAAGTATATGTATATATGTAACATTATGAATTGTGTATGTAATATATATCTCTAATATGTCTATATGCACTTATATGTGATGTTTCATATATATAGGCACAAAATATTATATATGCATTTATATTTTGGAACATTGCATGACACACTGTAATTACTATTATTATTTAGTAATAGCAATGTGATGAGAAGAATACGTATACTTCTGGAAAATATTAGATTTTTAAAAAACAATTTATAAAAATACAATGTAATTCTGTTCAGTATAATTAGAGTTGCTCCTACCTTTTCCATTTGGTTGTTTTTAGCAGCTTGAAATAACATAGCCTGCTTTTAAGGCTAATTATTTTAAATATTGGCTAATCATGGCAAAATTTAAATTACCAGGGCCAATTTACCCAGCAAATTTAGATATCTGCGTATTTGACATCTACCCTTGAATGTCTAATAGGCATCTCAAAATGGATATGCATAAATAAAACTATTGATTATCTGCACCCCACAGCCTGTTCTTTGGTATTCTCTCTTTTCTTAATTGGCACCACCACCCATCAAGTTGATAAGGTTCCAAACCGTAGAACCATCATTGACTCTTTTCTTTTGCATCCTAAATCCAGTCAATCCATTGGTGAGATCCAATTAGCTCTACATCCATATACTATACATAGATAATTCATGAATTTCATCCATTTTTGCTACCGCTTGGGTACAAGGCCACTAACACCTTTACCTTACACCTGGAACCACGGGAGCATAGTCACTGTATCTCCACTTCACCCTGCAGATTCCTCTCCACAAACAGCTAAAGTATCTTTAAAAAGAAAAAAAAAAAAGAGAGAGAGGGCCGGGCGCAGTGGCTCACGCCTGTAACCCCAGCACTTTGGGAGGCCGAGGTGGGTGGATCACGAGGTCAGGAGATCGAGACCATCCTGGCTAACACGGTGAAACCCCGACTCTACTAAAAATATTTTAAAAATTAGCATGGTGACATGGTGGCAGGTGCCTGTAGTCCTAGCTACTCGGTAGGCTGAGGCAGGAGAATGGCGTGAACCTGGGAGGTGGAGCTTACAGTGAGCTGAGATCGCGCCACTGCACTCCAGCCTGGGTGACAGAGCGAGACTCTATCTCAATTAAAAAAAAAGAGAGAGAGAGAGAAAGTAAGGAAAAATCAGAGAATGTCATTTCACTGCTCAAATCCCTCCTATGATTTCCCATTGCAGTTAAAATAAAATCTAAACCTTTGAGTGCTTAACGGGCATAAACCCAAGGCTCTTCTCACTTCATTGCCTTTGACTCTCCCTCTCACTTTCTAGGTTCCAACCACACCTTGATGTTCTGAGAACACACCCAGTATGTTCCTACCTCATACATAGCTTAGCTCTTGTATTTGCTCTTACCTCTATGTGGATCACTTTTCTCCTGGTTATCTTAACACCTGACTCAATTTTTTCCTTCAAATCTCAGCTTAGATGTCAACCCCTGAAAGAATCTTTCCTAACTACAATATTACACCTTTGTCATTTTCAATTCCCTTACCTTATTTAGTTATCTTCATAACATTTATTATTAATGACATATTTAATATTTATTTGTTTGTTTAATATTGATCATCTCAGTGGAATATAAATTAAACTCTATGAGGGAAAGGACATAATGTTTGATATACTGCAATGACCCCCTGCTTAGTTAAGCCCCTTGCCCATGGTAGATGGAAAACAAATATTTATTCATGAATGAATAAATGATTGGTAAATTCCAGTGTATGTAAATCATCAAAACATTGAAAAGTAGTTTGTTGAAGTGGGGGTGGTGATTGTGGTTACAGGGGAGATTAAATAAAACTTACGACATAGTATCCACTATTCAAGACTTGTCTTCCTATGATTCTAAAATTATCTAACCATGAAGCATTAAACTGATTTGTGAAAAAATATCCATAAGATGAGCTGATTTATTCACTATTATCTACACCATTTCCCTAGAGATTAAATGGAAAGTGATGAGTGAAAGCAATTTCAAAAGAAGCAGCAAGAACTGGAACAAGTTGTTTTATTAGTTACGAAATAAACCTATACCTTTAAATATTAATAATTTCCCCATGATAATTTATAAAGTAATAGTTAAGTTTCATAATATCGATAAATGTTTTAATTTTTAACTGTTTTGAGATCATTAATAATATTTTAATGGGGCTGTTAGCTCTCAGTAAATCCTTTTGAGTTGGATCAAGAAAATGCTTATAATGTCTTTCTATATAAGATATGTAAATCCACAGGATGGCCCCACAGGTTTTATAAATTGATTTACAAACTTCAGTTATCTGCCCCATGAAAAGCAATGTTTTGAAAAGGGTAGTGAGAACAAAAACCACACAAATCACACAAGCCTGTAGTTTGATTTCATTCACAATTGTCACAGCACATAAGAGCGCAGAGAGAGTGAGATAACCCAATAAGATAGATGAGAGATTAAAAAAGTATCATCACTCACTTGTGATTGTATTCCCTTTCCTCAGAAGGCACACAAAAAAATCATCTCTTTATCTATAGCTCAATAAAGCAAAATCTGAATGATGTCACCATGAATGAAAATGATTTCATAGAAACCATTACAAGATGTGTTGAAGAATAACCCAAGGGAAAGAAAAGATAAGAAGATTATTTGATTGAATAACATAAGGTGCATATAAATATTTTACATAAGCATATTCCCATGATAGATATAGAATCTAATTTGAGATTTGTAACTCTTTCATAAAAGCATCCATGTTTGTGATCTTGCAAAGCTGCTTACCCCAAAGATAAATTATATCCCTAAGTCTTCAGACAACTAGCAATGGCCTTACATATGTCCCTTTTTCGTTTTACATTTTAACTTTATTTAATAAATGCAAAGAAGTTTAAGATATTGTGATGTGGCCTTATATAACTTATTTGACAAGGGATTGACTAACAAAATAATACTTAATAGCGCTGTAATTTCTTATGGCACTTTATTTGTTAATGCTAGAATCTAATAGATGTTTTCCAGTTGAACCTATTATTTGGGGAAATTAACATACATGAGATATGAGAAAAACATGTATTCAAAAGGAAAAAGTGTAGAGACAATGAAAACTCAAATTAAATCATATATTTATGCTAAAGGGATCTTTTAGTTGTGTTTGTTTTTATTTAACAGAAGAAGTCTTATATTTAAAGGCCTCAAACAACTATTAAATAAATCTAAATTGATTAAATCTTCCAAAGAAACTGATTCTAAATATCTACAGGTAGTTTTAAAAAAGAAAGAAAAAGTCTTGTCTCATATCAAGAAGTGTTCAGAAGTGGTCTATTATTAATAATTAATTTAGACTCTTCTGTCAAAACATTAGTCACATGTTTGCTATTAATGTCAGTTTAATCGATGCTTTCATGTGGAAATCTCAGATTTCTGCCTAATACTGCTTTCCAAGACAATACTCCAAGAATAGGGTGAGTGGGGAGGGGGAGTTAATAAGAAATGTCTAATCATTCTTTAATTACCATTTAAAATAAATGACACTCAAACAGAAAATGTGATGAAAAATAGATTAAAATAGAGCTATTACTCACACAAGATAGTTTTTCCTCTCTATTTCAAAGCCAACCCCTAGCAGATAGGCAAAGACCCAATTAGTTGGATAAATGAAAAATTTACTTGAATGTTATCAAAAAATATGGTGGGCAAATAACTAATTTGCATGTGCCCTTTGTATAATAGACAGTAGTGTTCAAAAGAAAAGAAAACAAATCCAGAAAACAGAAAACATCTGTATTGTACTGTTCATCTCTTCTCATTTATGCATGCCCATGTTTTTACCTCTTTCCTAGCTCTTTGAAAGTGTGCTTACGTAAGTGTTATTGCTTTTAAATATTCAAGTCCTATGCCAGTTTGGAGGATATGGGTGTTTTAATGAAGAATATATAATATTTGAAATTATGAGGTTTGTGTTCAAATTGTGACAAGGTAATATTGAAACAAAATTATTTTATGCTTTTTAAAAGTATGTATTTTACTACTTGAATGTCAATTTAAATCATAACTATGGCATTTATTACATGTGTGCCTTTGAACATATAATTAAATTTTATAGTCTCAGGTTCCTCATTTGTTAAATAGGGCAAAGGACACTCATCTTAAATAATTGTTAAGTAATTGAACATAGAAATGTCTAGCATATTGCTGGGGCATGGGAAACACAGTAAATATTAACCAAATCTGCAAAAAAAGTTTTAAATCTGAAAAAGTGTCCTGAGACACTTGAAAATAGAAAATAACTTTGGAAAACCGGAGATAATAATTTTACTGTTTTTTGTCCCAAAGAGAAGACAATGGATTCCATAAATTATTGATCCATGAGCTTGATATCTCTCAAGAGCAAAATTCTGCAGTGGATTAAATACATGCTCTGTGAGCATTTACCAGACGAAATGGTTATGATCAAGAGCTATTGAATATTTATAGAACATATACATTTTAAATTGACCTTTTATATGTATTTCATAGGTACCTGACAACCTATGAAGGTGGTTTATTGTAGCAAACATTTGTGAGGTTTTTACTGATATTATTAGTAAGTATTTAGTAAATATTCCTAAATATATAAAAGTTTCAAATCAAGCTAAGAAACAGTTACATAAAAAATTATTTGATCTTACAACTTTGCAAATTATATCTTTATTTTGATGAAATAAAAGTATGGATAAGCTATCGTTCTCACATGACTAAAGTTGGGAAATATCAAACATGATTAAATTTATGATTCTATGTGTCTAAATTGCTACTGAGGCTAGTACCTTTTGGGTAAGTAATAAAAGGAAGATGCATAATTCACAAATTGTTACATAGTTATCTCATAAATTGTTTTCTTGACTTCATTTTAGCAAAATCACTATTTATATTATTAATAATTGTGATTTTCATTTACTTTTTGTTCTCCTGACCGTATGACACAAATTATTAAAGTATTGTGATTGCATTTGTGTGGTATATAATTATTTCATAAAATGTATAGATTAATATAAAAGTATAAAATCTTATAAAATATTCATAATTAAGTAAAAAGTAAAAGAAAAATTATAATTATTAATAATGTTAACATTTAAAAATAATATTTCAATAAAGCTGATTTTTAAAAATCTAGATCTTATAAAATATTTTTTAAATTTTATTTGGAAGTAATTTTAAATTTATAGATAATTTACAAAATAAGAAGTACAAAGAACACTCATATACTTGTACACAGATTTGTCTGTTGTTGACATTTTATCACATTTGGTTTATCATTTACTCTTTGTTTTCTATACAAATATGTAAGCATACACACACACATAATTTCTTCCTGGGTTATGAGTAAGTTAGGTATATCATAGCCCTATACCTGTAAATGATTTATTGTCTATTAGCCAAGAATAGGTATATTCTTTTATATTACCACAGTTTAGTCACAACTTCAGTACATTTAACTGGGTATATCATACATTTATCAGGTCTACCATTGTACTTCAAAGATTGACTCAAAAATATAACATTTTGTTCCCCTAGTAAGGGATACAGGATAGGGTTAGGAATTGCATTTGATTTTCATGTCTCTTTATACTCCTTTAGTCCAGAACAGTTCCAGTGCTTTCTTTGACTTTTATGACATGGACATTTTGGAAGAATACAGTCAGTGCCTCTCATTGTGTTTTGTTTCATTTTGTGTTGTTTTGTTTTTCTTAATAGAACATTTCACATTTTTGTTTTCTGACATTTTATTGGATGTAGTTTCGACTTATGCATTCTCATCCAAAATACTGCCTAGGTCATGATGTCGTGTCCTTTTCAGGATATCACATCTACAGGTATGCATCTTAGTCCATTGGGGCTGCTATAACAAAATACCGTACAGTGGGTGGCTTAAATAAGAAAAATTATTTTCAAAGTTCTAGAGGCTAGGAAGTCTCTGATTCAGATGCCAGCAAATTGTGTGTCTGGCAAAGACCCTCTCCAGTTTGCAAATAGCTACCTTCTTCTATGCTCATATTGTGGAAAGAGGGAGTGCACTAGTCTCTTTTTCTTTTGGTAAAGGAGCTAGTGCCCTTTGGGGGCGCCACCCTCATAACCTCATCCAAACTCAATTACCTATCAAAGGCCCCACGTCCAAATGCCATTGCATTAGGACTTCAACATATGAGTTTGGGGATGACAAACATTCAGTCCAGCGCAACACAATGTCCCTTTTTTGTGTCCCCTGTTAGAACTAGGAAGTAGTCTTCAAGAAGACACTTTATTTATAAACAATCTCATATGCTTAAATAATAGGTAGTTTCTAATATTTTGCAGTTATATGTAATGTTGCCATGAATAACTGTGTAAATGTTTATTTTTATATTTTTGAAAGTGTTAGTGTAAATTCCTTGAAGTGGGATTCCTGGGTGGAAGGGCAAACGCATAGTAGCTTGGGAGAATTCCCTCGTTAAGACAATCGGAGCCCGGTGCTTTGTTGTGGGGTAGTTCCCTGGTAACTATCTCTGTTTTGTGTATGGTTAGTCATCTGTTAAAACTATCTTCCTCTACTTTGGTAAGTTTTGGTAGTCTATTTGCCTAAGATATTATCCATTTCCTGCACATTTTCAAAGATACTATAAGTGGGTAGAATGTACTAGCATGATTTACAAAAAACTAATCTGTATGAATAATTATCTCCCTCTTGTCATTTCTTATTTTGTGAATATGTTTTCTCCCTACTTTTTAAATTATATTAATGTGTTTCCTATTTTAATAAAAATTTGTACATATCAGAATTATTATATATTAATGCAATCTATTGATTTTTCTGTTCTTTACCTCATTTATTTTTGCTTGTATGTTTATTATTGTCTTCTTTGTATTTTACTTTATTTTGCTATTTTTAATAATTTTATGTGATGGGAATTTGTTACATTTTTATTTCATTGATGCATATTTTTGGAGACTTGAATTTTCCTCTGATTTCTGATTTAATTATATCTTATAGTTTCTGATATAGCAGATTTATTATTTTTCAGAAGTTGTATTTCTGTTTGTATATCCCTGTCATCCAAGAGCCATTTAATAGAACCTCTTTTAATGTGCAAGCAAGGACCTTTTGCATTTTTTTTGTTCATTTAAAATTTCTAGTTTCATTTTATTGTGTCAGAGAAAGTTGATTGTAACATTGCTACTCTGGACTTGCTGATGTTTCCATTGTGCTCAAGAAAATGATAAACTTTTGTGAAACTTCCATGTGAGTATCTATCTGTCTCTCTGTCTGTCTGTCTGTGTGTCTGTCTATCTATCTTGAGATAGGATCTCGTTCTGTTGCCCATGCTGGAGAGCAGTTGCATGATCACAGCTCAATGCCGCCTCAACTTCCCAACCTTAAGCAGTCCTTCCACTTCAGCCTTCTGAGTAGGTGGGACCACAGGTGTGCACCACCACACCCTGGTAGTTATTTTTTGAAGAGACAGGGTCTCCCTATGTTGCCCAGGCTGGTCTCAAACTTTTGGGCTCAAGTGATCCTCCTGCTTTGGCCTCCCAAAGTGTTGGGATTACAGGTGTGAGCCACCACACCTGGCCCAGTAGCAATATTTTAAATCAAAAGTATTTAAAGCCGAATTGTATTTAATATATAGTAATTTGACCTCATTAAGTATTTTTATTAAGACAAAATATCTCACATTTTTAATGTTTACATTTTTAGTGTTCATATTTCTTGTGGTCACATTTCTAGTGTTCAAGTTGATTCTCAGTGTAAACAGTTGTTACCTTTCATCACAAATGCTACATTTAGACCAGAGTTTCTCAACCCAAGCATTACTTATATTTTGTGCTGCCTAATTTATTGTTGCCCTGGTCTAGTGAGAGCATAGTTCCCACTATATGTATTTTTTACAACTTTTGCTTTTTCCTCACAATATTTGTAGATACATCCATCTTCATTATAGTATATCCTTTATGAATATGTCATAGTGTTCTACAATATGAATTTAACAATCTAACAATATTTCTGTTTTTAACAAACTTAGATTTTCCATTGTGTCTGTTCAATTCTGCATTGAATATCCTTATAAATACGCCTTATTTTTGCATATGTGTGATTGAACCTCTAGGGTATATATCCAGAAGTCAAATTGCTGGATTATCAAGAATGTACACTTTACATGAAATCTATACAGCCAAATCGCCTTCCAAAGTAGCTGTGTCTCTTTAAAAATTACTTCAGCACTGTATGAGAAAATACTTTTGCCACAACGTTGACAACATTTGATATGATCAGAATTTTGATTTTTTTATTTCAGATATGATTGAAATCTGCTAGGAAGCTATATCTCATTTTTAAAGGAAAAACAATCTTTAATGTATTTATTCAGAATTTTTATGCCTCTTCTATAAATAGCCTGCTTATAGGTCTTGACTGTTTTTATAGGCTTCATTTTAACTTTTTTTTTGTATATTATGACTATTACCTATTTTGAAATATTTTCTTCTAGAATGTTACTTGATTTTATTTTTTGTCCTTTTAAAATCATTATGTAACCAAAAATCTTAATTATCATATGTCTTTCGCTTTTGGTGTCTACTTTTAAAAGGCTTTCATGGCTTCACTGCCATAACCAATTTTTTCCTAAATTTTCTTCTTAACTCTCAAGGTTATGTATGCGTGCACATGTCTGTATCTACACATGCATCTATACATGTATTTTATATTTAGGTCTGTAATCCAGCTGAAATGTATTTTATCAAAACATTATAGCTATTTTCAAGTACTCGATAAACTCATCAAAAAATAACATTTTCAGTTGATTTATTAAGAAGAAACTAGAAATAATTGATGAAAATCGTAAGAAATCACAATTAATCTGAATTTAATGATTTATGGGTGCTGTTCAATGATAAGAAGTGCTACCATCACTGCATATGCCTCTTCAAGGAGAACTACAAACCACTGCTCAAGGAAATAAAAGAGGATACAAACAAATGGAAGAACATTCCTTGCTCATGGGTAGGAAGAATCAATATCATGAAAATGGCCATACTGCCCAAGGTAATTTACAGATTCAATGCCATCCCCATCAAGCTACCAATGACTTTCTTCACAGAATTGGAAAAAACTACTTTAAAGTTCATATGGAACCGAAAGAGAGCCCGCATCGCCAAGTCAATCCTAAGCCAAAAGAACAAAGCTGGAGGCATCACACTACCTGACTTCAAACTATACTACAAGGCTACAGTAACCAAAACAGCATGGTACTGGTACCAAAACAGAAATATAGATCAATGGAACAGAACAGAGCCCTCAGAAATAACACCGCTTACCTACAACTATCTGATCTTTGACAAACCTGAGAAAAACAAGCAATGGGGAAAGGATTCCCTATTTAATAAATGGTGCTGGGAAAACTGGCTAGCCATATGTAGAAAGCTGAAACTGGATCCCTTCCTTACACCTTATACAAAAATCAACTCAAGATGGATTAAAGATTTAAACGTTAGACCTAAAACCATAAAAACCCTAGAAGAAAACCTAGGCATTACCATTCAGGACATAGGCGTGGGCAAGGACTTCATGTCCAAAACACCAAAAGCAATGGCAACAAAAGCCAAAATTGACAAATGCGATCTAATTAAACTAAAGAGCTTCTGCACAGCAAAAGAAACTACCATCAGAGTGAATAGGCAACCTACAACATGGGAGAAAATTTTCGCAACCTACTCATCTGACAAAGGGCTAATATCCAGAATCTACAGTGAACTCAAACAAATTTACAAGAAAAAAACAACCCCATCAAAAAGTGGGCGAAGGACATGAACAGGCACTTCTCAAAAGAAGACATTTATGCAGCCAAAAAACACATGAAAAAATGCTCATCATCACTGGCCATCAGAGAAATGCAAATCAAAACCACTATGAGATATCATCTCACACCAGTTAGAATGGCAATCATTCAAAAGTCAGGAAACAACAGGTGCTAGAGAGGATGTGGAGAAATAGGAACACTTTTACACTGTTGGTGGGACTGTAAACTAGTTCAACCATTGTGGAAGTCAGTGTGGCGATTCCTCAGGGATCTAGAACTAGAAATACCATTTGACCCAGCCATCCCATTACTGGGTATATACCCAAATGACTATAAATCATGCTGCTATAAAGACACATGCACACGTATGTTTATTGCGGCATTATTCACAATAGCAAAGATTTGGAACCAACCCAAATGTCCAACAATGATAGACTGGATTAAGAAAATGTGGCACATATACACCATGGAATACTATGCAGCCATAAAAAATGATGAGTTCATATCCTTTGTAGGGACATGGATGAAATTGGAAATCATCATTCTCAGTAAACTATCGCAAGAACAAAAAACCAAACACCGCATATTCTCACTCATAGGTGGGAATTGAACAATGAGATCACATGGACACAGGAAGGGGAATACCATACTCTGGGGACTGTGGTGGGGAGGGGGGAGGGGGGAGGGATAGCATTGGGAGATATACCTAATGCTAGATGACGAGTTAGTGGGTGCAGCGCACCAGCATGGCACATGTATACATATGTAACTAACCTGCACAATGTGCACATGTACCCTAAAACTTAAAGTATAATAAAAAATAAAATAAATAAATAAATAAATAAAAGAAAATACCAAACAACCTGTCTGAAGAATCAGGAAACTGATGACAAGGAATTCTTCATTAGATATGAAGTTTGATTTCCAATTCTGAGAATCTCTGGTACAAGCCAATATTCACAATATTTGGCTTATTCGGTTTTGAAAAATATATTTTGATAATTTTTTTTAACTTAAAATCATTATACATGCAACATGATCTATATATGTATAAAAACTATATGATGCAGAGAAGCAAGCAGAAAAAATGTACATCCAGGAGCTTAACCCCTGTATTTATTTTGAGCTGTATATAGGTACATATATTTACATATAGATATATTAAGATATACACACAAGTATTTTTATGAATTGGGATTCATACTATAAATACTTTCATAACTTGCTGTAACATGAAATGTAAATTACAAACACTTTCTCATGCCATTCAGTATATAGCTATATCACTTTTAAGGAGGACATAATCCTAAATAATTCTATTATAATTGTTGGATATTTAAGTTGTGTGTAGTTTTTTTTTATATAATCAATGTTATAATTAACACATACATACTTTTATATTTGGGAAATCATCCATGTTTTCTTCTTACAGAAATATCCTAGATATGGTAAAAATCTAAAAATGAGTGTAGCAAAAATGACTAAAAATGTATGCATATTTTAAAAGCTTTTAATACATTTGGCCAAATTCATTATTGATGCATTCAAAAAGTATTGATTGAGCACTTGTTTCAGGAACTATTTTATTGAAGATACAAGAACAAACAACATAAACATAGTTCTAATCCTCATAGAGCTTAAAATCCAGTTAGGGAAACAGATATTAAGCAAATAATAACACTGATAAATAAAAATAATGCTATCAGTTATGTATACACCATTTATATGATGTATACATAACATATGTATACATCAGTATATACCATGTGCCAAGCCCTATTATAAGTACTTTATATAAATAAACTTTAAAAAACTTTCACAGCGATACCATGATATAGAGTACAATTATCATTTCCATTTTTTTCAGATGGGATAATCAAGAAGCCGTATGATAAAAAAAAAAAACTTGCTTAAGTTTACAGAGTCAGTAAGTTGTGAAACCAAAATTCCAAATTTGATTCCAGTGTTTGTATTGTAACCAGTAAATATGCAGAAAATTATAAACTCTTTAAGGGAAAATGCAGAGTTAAAGAAGCAGAAACAAACAAACAAAAAAACCATTTATTTAGCAATTGCGAATCATTTGGTTAATTATTCTAAAGAGATTAAGTGTCCTTCTTGCATCAGGAATGCTGTAAAGAAAGTCAGGAAAAATGCCTTTAAAGAAGCATAATTCAACTATTTATAATAGGGTAGCTCTACTTGAATAATATAGTCCCAGTAGCTAAAAATTATTACCTATCTATAACCCCAAGCTGGCCAAATCGTTAATGGTGCTTTATTGGCATTGATCGACTGCCTCATTGCTTCATCAGATAGTTTTGCATGAGTAATTGTAGGTCACTACTTGTAAAGTGGTTGAATTTGCATAGTGCACATTAATCAACAATCATTCTTGCTTTGAGAAATAGTGAAACAGATGGCAACAGCAATAGTACAAGTGACTGACTTTTGCCTCAGCAGTCTGGGTGGATATTCAATCAAGAAAATTAGTTTATTGTGGTGATGATTTATTTTAGCTTCCAATTGCTGTCTCCAAGTAGCAACTCAATAAATAAGACTTTCTGAAATGTCTCCAGGTTTGTTCCCTACAATTTCAACAACAAAATGATGTCTTTAGTATTACATGTTAAAAGCCAAATACCTTCATAAGCTGTTTCCTATTGGCACTAATTTTTCAACTGCTTTCATGATACGTGTTGCAATTTTTGCCTAATGCCACTTGTTTATGAGCTGACTATGGTAAGCATCACTGCTATATCTCCAGTATACTCTTTATTCTTACTTTATTGTGGATTCAACCCCTAAACAATTTTTTTTATTGATTCAAGTTTAAAAATTATAGTATCAGCTCTATAAAAAGCATATATTTACTGTTACTTTCCTCCTGCCTTATTTTTCTTGGAGATTATTTGGAGCAAACAAAACCTGTTCTAGTTTGACATGATCCGTGCTATTGGGCAGAGTGGGATGAGTAAGCAGAGTTCCCGATTCCCTCAGGTGTATTTACTCTTGTGTCCGGAATTGGTGGGATCTTGGTCTCACTGACTTCAAGAATGAAGCCGCAGACACTCGCGGTGAGTGTTACAGTTCTTAAAGGCAGCGTGTCGGGAGTTTGTTCCTTCTGATGTTCAGAAGTGTTCGGCATTTCTTCCTTCTGGTGGGTTCGTGGTCTCACTGGCTTCAGGAATGAAGCTGCAGACCTTCGCAGTGAGTGTTAGAGCTCTTAAGGCGGTGCGTTTGGAGTTGTTTGTTCCTCCCGTCCGGAGTTGTTCATTCCTCCCAGTGGGTTCGTGGTCTCGCTGGCCTCAGGAGAGAAGCTGCAGACCTTCGCGGTGAGTGTTGCAGCTCATAAAGGCAGTGTGGACCCAAAGAGTGAGCAGCAGCAAGATTTATTGCAAAGAGCAAAAGAACAAAACTTCCACACTGTGGAAGAGGATCCAAGGGGGTTACCCACTGCTGACTCGGGCAGCCTGTTTTTATTCCCTTATCTGGCCCCACCTCCATCCTGCTAATTGGTCCATTTTACAGAGAGCTGATTGGTCTGTTTTACAGAGAGCTGATTGGTCTGTTTTGACAGGGTGCTGATTGGTGCGTTTACAATCCCTGAGCTAGACACAAAAGTTCTCCAAGTCCCCACTAGATTAGCTAGACACAGAGCACTGATTGGTGCATTTGCAAACCTTGAGCTAGACACAGGGTGCTGATTGGCGTGTTTACAAACCTTGAGCTAGACACAGAGTGGTGATTGGTGTATTTACAAACCTTGAGCTAGACACAGAGTGGTGATTGGTGTATTTACAATCCCTTAGCTAGACATAAAGGTTCTCCAAGTCCCCAGTACATTAGCTAGACACAGAGCACTGATCGGTGCATTTACACACCCTGAGCTAGACACAGGGTGCTGATTGGTGTGTTTACAAACCTTGAGCTAGACATGGACTGCTGATTGGTGTATCTGCAATCCCTTAGCTAGACATAAAGGTTCTCCAGGTCCCCACTAGATTCAGAAGCCCAGCTGGCTTTACCTAGTGGACCCCACACTGGGGCTGCAGGTGGAGCTGCCTGCCAGTCCTGTGCCGTGTGCCCACAGTCCTCAGCCCTTGGGCGGTAGATGGGACTGGGCACCGCGGAGCAGGGGGCAGCACTCCTCGAGGAGGCACGGGCCACGCGGGAGCCCACAGTGGGGGGAGGAGGGAGGCTCAGGCATGGCGGGCTGCGGGTCCCGAGCCCCACCCCGCGGGGAGGCAGCTGAGGCCTGGCGAGAATTCGAGCACAGTGCTGGCGGGCTGGCACTGCTGGGGGACCCGGCACACCCTCTGCAGCTGCTGGCCCGGGTGCTAAGCCCCTCACTGCCCAGAGCTGGCAGAGCTGGCTGGCCACTCCAAGTGTGGGACCTGCCAAGCCCACGCCCACTCGGAACGCCTGCTGGCCCACATACGCCAACATGCAGCCCCAGTTCCCACCCACACATCTCCCTCCACACCTCCCCACAAGCAGAGGGAGCAGGCTCCGGCCTCGGCCAGCCCAGAGAGGGGCTCCCATGGTGCAGTGGCGGGCTGAAAGGCCCCTCAAGCGTGGCCAGAGTGGGCGCCAAGGCCAAGGAGGTGCCAAGAGCGAGCAAGGACTGCGAGGACTGCCAGCACGCTGTCACTTCTTACTTTTTCACATCAATGTTAGCTTCCAGAGGAAAAAAAAAGATACTTATATTTTAAAAAATCAGGGGAAAAGATCAAAGAAGAGGTAAAAGTTGTAACCTCTACACGAGAAGAAATCACAGTAATGACACTGTGTCTTCAAGACTGATAATGCTTACCACAGATAAACACTAAGTCAGCAAACATTACAAATGATGACTCCATTTCTTATATGAGGCTGCATTATTAACCTTAAGAGTAATTACTGTCTCTCTCAGATATGTTATAAACTTCTCAGAATCTCTGTCCTTGGAAACTTTAAAAACAGATGGGATGTAGGGATTTCAGAATTGATATCCAAGCATGCAGGTGAATACACCAAATGAACCTTAGTCCTTTCCAATTACATAATTCTATGGTCATGGGAAAGCTCAAATTCCAATCTTGTCTTGGTATATTTGGTCGGTTTTTGACAGGAAAGCAGCTGGTGTTAGGGGTTGTATAATGAAACTTCAACCACCAGTTGTGCTAATTGTAGTGAAATGTGAAGGAACGCATTCTGGTCTGGTTATTCTCATTGAACCAGTTTTCCTAAATC
The DNA here is from genome assembly GCF_029289425.2 of Pan paniscus. Taxonomy (NCBI): domain Eukaryota; kingdom Metazoa; phylum Chordata; class Mammalia; order Primates; family Hominidae; genus Pan; species Pan paniscus. The sequence continues at coordinate 75,199,346 of NC_073261.2, read as the reverse complement.
TTATACACTTCACTTTGAATTAGGTTATAGAGCTCTTCTAACCCCAGTCATTCAACACAACATCAACAAAATCTGGAATTCTCTGAACAGATGGGGTAGCAAAGGACCTGAGTACATGGATACAGATTAATGTTATGGCAGAAGTGAAATCTAGTACGTAATAGATGGCATCTAGCAGATATAGTCTTTAATACATCTTGGAGGAGGTCTCCAAGATGAAGGGAGAGAGTCTATTCCAACACAGAGGTAAAACATTGTAATAGGAACAACGCAGTAAAGGTTGCTGCTTGGGCATTAGCAGTAGAGCATGACACCCAACTGGCTCCAGCCAGTAGCCTGAGATAAGAATTTAGAAGCATCTCTCCCTCCGAGTGGACTGCGCTCCCCACTTTCCTGCTGTGCCCTTTAAATGTAGCCTTTTGGCATTTGCCAATGAACTTAAAGTGACCTATGCCCTATTTCACTATATATGCTGCTAGTGCCACTCTCTTTTGCTTTCTCAGTCCTGTCTTCTGTGACCTGAGGGCAAAGGACTGCCTTTCCAACTCACAGTACCCTCCCTGCCCAGGATCTGTAAGTAAAATCTTTGTGCTTGGTTCCTGCTATGGTGGTGTGTTGGATTTGTGCCTTCCATCTGAAGAAGCACATGCTTCCCAGGCCTGGTTTTTCCCTTGGATGCTGAGGAGAGCACAGGTTGGGCTCCTAACACCATAGTGATGATCAGGCAGGCATAACTGAACACAAATCAGACAAGAACCACAAGAGTGTCTGCCAACATAAACAAGTTTCCCGTGTGAAGGATGCCCCTGTTAGGCATCAGACTGTCTTCCAGGTAAAATAAGCATCCCATGAAAATCACACTGTAAACAACCACGTCCATCTCCCCTTCAGTTCCCATTAGAGCAGGGTTGCTAGATGCTCTGGTACTGGAATGCCAATTTATGTGGGGGCACTCTAAACAAACATGAGAACAAAGACTATCTGAGAAGCTAACAACATGAAATCCAGACAGGCAACTCAGCATTAGGTTAGTCTGTTGGAAAATAGTAGAGGCTTAACTATGAAAATGAACCTTCAGCACCTGGGCTAGGAGGAATTAAAATAGCAAGACAGGGATTTAGATTTTGGGTTAAAGTAATAGATGAGGCACCGTGAATGAGAATGACACAGGCAACAGGTTTGAAATTCACCTTCCAAAAGGAGGCTCTAATTTGTTTAATGACACATATCTAAATAAAAGCCAATTTTCCAGTGGGGGACTGTCAGGGCAAGAAAAAGATGTTTATGCAGAGTTCCTCAATTTTTTATATTCTTCTGGCTTGAATTTATTATTGGTTCTTGGAATTGGAACTGGCTTAAACCACAGGTGAAATATCAAGAAAGCCCAGCTGAGAGGAAGCTTTGGAACTTTGCAGGGTCTAATAAAAACCACCTAGAGAAATGAGGTTACCTCAGGTGCCCTCACTTGCAGAGTGACAATGCTACCAGATAAGGTGCAGATGAGAAACTTTGAGCCGTAGTAACAACTAAGGTTATGATTCCAGACTCAGCTGGGGCTACCAGACACAAGAAACGTATAGTCGTTTGAGTGCAGCAGGATAAGCTTAGTACAGGACTAATTTGTTCAGCTACTGTTCTAGCTTATTGCTAGTCTTTGGCAGATAGTAGTGCTCAGTTGCTATAGATGTGGCCACTGATGCTACTACAGGGCTCTGTCTGACCTGTTTTTCTCTGAAATATTTCAGAAGGGTGAACATGAGCTCTAAGGCCAGAAATTATTTCTCTTTAAAGCTATATTCTTCCTCCTCAACCTATGTGTTTAATGATTATTTTTGAATCATTAAATTTCACAGGTGAAAATTCAGGAAACTCACTCAAAAGACCATGACAATGATGTGCCCTAGGAAAGAAAAAGAGATATTCCCATTAAAACTGGTCATTATGGTGATCTGCCGGAACCATAGAACCAAGATTCACATCCCGTTTTACAGGGAATACCTAATAAAATCAAATGAATATGAATTCATATAACAAATATTTGACATCTGTGTTTTTCTCAACGATAGCAGGAAAAAAATTACAAATTATTCTCCAACTCCAAGATTTTCTTTCCAATTTAGTTTACTTTTATAATAAAGTGTCGTGCAGTGAGGAAACATGGAAATACAGTGGAAATCTATATGATATTCAGAAAAGTTTTTCTATTGGTCATGCATGTTATACAAATCAATAAATATACAAAAAGAATCACATTGATATTGTTTGTGGTTATGGTTGTGATATTTACTTGCAATGAAATAGGGTAGAATTGCCAAGACATCTAATCCAAACAATTATCAATGATATGTTACTTTCGAATCTATGAGATTCTATTCATTTGATGCTATTTAAATTACTATAACCTTAAGATATTTTAACTATTCAGTACTATTGAGAAGAGCGTTATGAAGGATGTAGTGAATATTTCTAAACCAAAGTATTTCTTCTTTCTTTAGAATTGATTATAAATTGTTGTTTCATAAAGGTTAATATAATGTAAGGATAACTGTTCCCCTGACTAATAAATTACTCAGACCATTTTGATAAGTCAGAATATTTTAAAGAAGTATTTGCATATATGTGCAGAAATATATTTCTACTTGTTTTAACTGTCTCAATATTGCAACTCTGTAAATTTCAGTGAATATTTTAAAAAGATGGCTGGAATGATTTCAAAAGAAGACACATGGATATTATGTGGCCTAGGACAAAATAATTATGCTGCAGTGTTTAATCATGTCTAATATTCATGCTAATGACCTATTTTTAGATTAGTGAACAATTGAGGGTACATTGCCATTGTTTTATCAGAGTCTTGTTATAAAGAGGCAAAAGTTTTTTTGTTTTTTGTTTTTTTCAAGACAGACTGAAGTGACAGAATTTGGCATAACATACAAACTTTGACACTCTACTTGTTAGTAAGACTTTCTTTCATAACCCTACTCCCACACATTTAAAATGTATTTTCTGATGCCCTTGACAATACGAAACAGCTTAAATATTCTGAAATCTGAAGGTGCGGTGTTAAGGCACATGCATTTTGAAAATAATAACAACTACAGGAAAAGAAAAAAACCCTTCTAATGATGAGAGAGAAACTGAGTTTCTCAGATAGCATGCACTGTTTCTGAAAGATTTGACGTTCTTTCAGTGGAATTTCCAGCGACGTGGAGTTTTCCTGGTACATCTATATATTTAATTAAAAGGAAGTTTATTCTAAACAAACACAGATGTTTATAGTTCTGCTTGACTGACAACATTTCTCTTTGCCAAATATTATTGTTTGGAGAGTCATTAAAGGTCTGACTAGAAACAACTGTACATTAAAAGGAGAGAATTGCTATTTAGTTTGCAGTAATTAAATCACTTGATAGCAAGTGAGGCTGAAATGGAGCAATGAATGAATATTTTTTGGAAGCTACAACACAGCTTATCAGTGACCTAAGATGTCAGCATACGTTGTTCAAGTGAGTCAGGTATCTCTGTGCATATGCACTTATTTGCCGTTAGAAAATCAACCCAATTCAGTGAGTTTGACAGAAAAATACACTACGAGACAATAGGATCTTGACCCAATGAGCAGATTTTCTTATTTCAGCATATTCTAAGAGCATTCAAAATGCATTATGCCTTGAGAGAGGAACATAATGTTTCTCATTGTACCAAGAAATGAACATAATTTTTCTCAAAATTGACCACGAAACCCCTTTCCCCCATAATGTTTCATAGTGTTGGTGGTGTGGGGGATTTGCTTCAGGATATTTTGCTTTGCAAGGTTGTTAGGTGATAAATCTAGTCTCTCTTTTTGACCCTTTGGAATGGATTGCCTCCCCTTCTCAAACACAAATTGGCTCTTAAAACAAATTATCTGAACTATCAGCCTGTCTCAGTGGTCGCTTCCTTGTGTGTTTATTTTCTTCTTTGGCTTGTGATTGTTCCCCTGGTACTAAGTTTTAGACTCCTTGAACTTTTTATAATAGCAGAATGGCAGATTAAGTGGAGGAACCTCTTCTCTCCCTACCGCTGGTACCTAAAATAATTTGGTCTGCATACTTAGCTTCTAACCCTCCACTGTGCTCTAAAGGAGTATTGCCTATTCACGCCTAGTTTGGGTGTTTTTATGACATAGAACAGAATAAATTGAGAGAGACAGAGGAAATATAGTGGAAAGGAGATTAACAACAATACTAATAATAAAAATAATATTGCTTACTTTTCAAGGAGAGCTACTGTTTGTCAAGACTATGTATAGTAAACAAAGCTGAAACTAAAGGAATAGAAATAGAAAAGGCTGTCAAGTGGCAAAATAAAAAATTCATAAAGAAAGGCAAGAGGAAAGAAATAGAAAACCTTTGCTGGGTGAAGCAGCAGGAGATGATATAGTTAGGATTAGGCTTGAATAAAGTCTTTCAGACTACTAGAGAGATGAAAAATAATTTAGGGTGAGAGTAAAGGCAATTTTGAAAAGTATCGCTGTTAAGTATGAACTGGATATCCTTTAACTGTCTGTTTAGAGATACTAGGTAAAAACCCAGATGCCTTGTTAATTACTTTTAGCTACTGGTCTATGTTTCTATGAATGAATATAACCGTATGTAAGAATAATGTCACCAGCCACCTTGAGTTACGTTTAGGTTGTATTAGTTTCTTGCATTGGCCAACCTTCTGGACCTGTGGCTCCACTTTTTGGATTTTAGTTTTCTAGAAGTTCCTTGCCCTACCCACTGTTTTGGTTTTGACAGTACTTTCTGCCTTGAGTAAAAAATTTCTGTATGCTTTCTAAGTCCTGCCATTCCACAAGACACTACTCCTTAGCCCTGGGTTCTTTCCTCCCACCATCTTTTCCTATCCCTAGTCATTGTGATAGGGCACTTAGTTAATTCCCTTCCCCTATCTCCTTCTGGGAAATTGGAGAAGTTCTTAGATGGTACTGAAGAATTGGTGTCCCTGTTTGAAGAATTGGGTTTGTTGATCCTGTCAGTCTTTGTCCGCTCTGTGCCACAGTGTTTTTAGACCAAACAGATGAAGGTTGCAATGGCAGTTTCCTCATAGCAGACGCTCAAGATGTCAATGCCTCATCTGAGATGTCTGTCAAGGCAGGGGTTCCTGGGAATAGGAAGGGTAAAATTCTGAGAGTTATGCCTATGAATATGTAGAGCCAAAAGTGGGAAATGAAAGAGAGGTTGGAAGGAGACAGATCAGAAGCTGTGAGACCTTGGATTGTGTAAAGTAGACCAAAGTGGGGATCAAGGATAAGTGGGTGTGGATACTAAGACCTTTGCCCTAGGAGTCAACAGATTGGAAGATGCCATGAAGTATGCAGAGGGCAGGTGAGGACATGTGTAGATCATACCTTTATGCAACCAGTGCTTGGAAGAATCTATATCCACACCCTACCAGGTTGGATGTGCTGTGCCATCTGTAGAGAACTGTCAATAATACTGTAACTATGCAAAGTTCAGATATCATATTTCAAAACCTTAAAAACATGTATTTTGTTGCACTAACCTAAGAAGGTTATTCTGTCTCCAATGCTCTGTGCCAAATATTTGTTCTCATTTGTGTATTACCTGAGCATGGCATGTCTCTATCAGTGCAACAATGCCTCTCTCCTCTAGGCACCCTGTGAGTTGGCAGCATGCCATGGTAATGCATCACATTTTATACCCTGTTCCAGCCTATTTGGCAAGTGAAAACTCAACAGGGTATCCTATTTATATATGCATCCTTGTTCTTTTTTTGTTATTTTCTATGATTTCTTTTATTGCTATTCCAATTTGTTTTTCATAGACTGTTTGAAGGATTCCTGTTTAAACATTTCGCTCCCACTAAGAAGAGTCTATAAAATCCTTTGCAAACAGACGTTTTTTCATGTCTAATCATTTAATCATTTTACATGTCTATTTGCAAATGATTTTATACATAAAGAAACCTAAGAGGGATTCCCATTTAGGCTTGTTTATTGCTTATAAGACCATATAATTCTCTGTTTTCCTTTATTGTTTCTTAGGTATATTGTGACCGAAACTTAAAAAATTTTTGCATGCTAGAGTGTATAAATCTTATGATAATTATTTCATTGCTTTTATTATTATACTTTTTTAATACATTCTTTTCTTGTTAATTTTTTGTACACAGTCAAATTGAGTCTAGTAACGATGTTAGATGGCATTCTGAAGAGAACTATTACATATTCATTTGTTTTTAAAATAGCACTGACTTTTTAATATAGCATAATGGAAGTTCACATTTAATTTTCTATCAATCTATCATATAACCTATGTTTCACATTACCTTGATTTATAAGCAGGTATAATTTATTTTCCTTAGAATATAATTGTTCAGTGCCTTTACATCTTATGATTTGTTTTTATTTACACAAAAGTTATTTATCACCATGCACTTTTTACATTTGAATATTTAAGCAAGAAAAAAATTCATGTAATTTTCCAGAGGTTTCTTTCAGCTCAGCTGGCAGCAGGTACTTCGTTAGAATTTACGCCTAATCTAATGGAATTGTACACATGGAATGTACAACTTTTTCTTCCTTTATTTCTTACTGAACCTGATTAACAGACCACAGGGGGTGTTTTGAAAAATCCGAAGTTATTTGCTGCATTCTGTCTATAACACTGGAATATATGGAAATAGGAGTTGGTGGTGAGGATTTTTTCTTTAGCTTCACATATTTAGGGAAGGCATATATTCTATTAAAAACACACAGTGAATTATTGACTATACACACACATACAGGGTAATTTATAGATCTTTTATGTGGTTGTATCATACAGTTTGCTCTGCTAAGATGTAGGCAGCATGTAGAAACTGCCTTATGCATTTTTTCAACTGACAAAGAACTAGCATAGTAGAAACTCGGAACACCTTTATAGTAAAATTAGCTAATCAATAAACTCTATCAATTTTAGGAGACGTAGTGAGCACTTGTTATTTTTTGGCTTCTCGTATTCCTCTACTTTTCTGTTAACTTTATCTAGGTTAGCTCTGGGGACCACATTTAACCTCACACTCAGCTCCCTTGCTGAATGAAGTGCTCTTCTCGGGGTCAGAAATAGAGCCTGTGACCTACATGTAAGTCAGTCAATACATCAATCAATCAATGAATTGAGTTTCTGACTTAAATAGGTAACATAAGACTGAACAAATCTTCTAACAGAAATCTTTAGGATGATACTTTTGTTATTATGCATGGACCTGAAGCTGAGAAACACTGTAGTAATCTTTGTGACCAAAGTGGGTGGGTAGGAGATTCTGTGGCACCTGAGAATGGAGATGCACAGCCAAAGGCAGAGCAGAGAGATGGAGAAAATCAAGTGCTAGGGATGCAATTACAACATCTGCCTAAGCTTTAGAGCCAGCTGTATACTGAGACCTATTAGCTACATGAGAAAATGCATTCTCTATTTGCTTAAATTATTTTTAGTTGAGCTTTACGTTTTTTGCAACTGAAAGATTCTTCACTGATACCAAGGGAAAATCACTAAGACTCCACCTTAGAAAAAACACACAAACTCACCTTTGTTCTCTCTTCTTGTCCAAGTATAAAATGGAATTTTACATCTCAACTGTTTAAGTAGTGGCAACCAAACTTTACCCGAACTATGCTCTCACTCAAGTACTCCTGAGAGAAGAGAGGAGAATAGAGACACAGAGCTCTAGAATAGTATGCTAGATCAAAAAGCGACACTCCAGACCTTCACTCCAAATCTTAGAATTATGCTGGATCAACGAGAGACACTCCAGACCTCCACTCCAAATCACAAAATTATACCGGATCAACCAGAGGCACTCCAGATCTCCACTCCAAATCACAAAATTATACCGGATCAACCAGAGACACTCCAGACCTCCACTCCAAATCACAAAATTATACTGGATCAACCAGAGACACTCTAGATCTCCACTCCAAATCTTAGAATTATGCTGGATCAACCAGAGACACTCCAAATCTCAATATTATGCTGGATTAACTAGAGACACTCCAAATCTTCCTTTTGAAGGAAGAGTTCTGAGGGTAGGGGAAGTTTGAAAGTCACTGGTTTAGAGAGTGTTTTTATGCTTGAAACCAAGCAGGCAGTAGCAGTACTAAAGCTTATTTATATTACTCTGTTTTAAACAGCCTAACTCCATCCAACACTACAGACTCACATGTCTATAATATTTATAATCTCTTCCCTTGATAAAAATGGCATTATTCGGTGGTAACTGAAATCACTCTACAGTTTATGACATTTTTTAACTTTCATCATTCAGTGTGTTACTTTTTTTCACCCATTGAATAATGTAAATGCTTGCTACTCTTCACATAATTTTAATATGCATGATAGACCCATTTCTTTAACTAGTACTTTATTAATTAAGCCAAATTAGGCATTCACATTTATCCAGCGGTAGTTTACCTTAATAGAAGAATGCATTAAATTCCTCAAAATTTTATAAATATTTAGACTTGCGTTGAAATATTTTATTGATTACTAAAGGATCCAAGTCTGCCATCAACTTCCTGGTATCTTTCAATGAGACAGTTGTTATAAACAAGAAGGAGTATAATGTATATAAATGAGATTGTGCATTAAAAAAGTATTGCTTAGTGCTAGGCACAGAACTCATTAGTCATCATCACAATCATAACTTTTATCAACCATCACTACCTCTTTAACGATTATCAGCTGCAAAATTATTTACATATTAAATATTCAAGAAATCTATCAGTAATTATTAAGATAGATTCCCACATTACTTTAAAATTAAATTTTATATTTGAAATAATTTTAGGCTTACAGAAAATTGGCAAAAATAATATGGAAGGTTTCCATATACCTTTCAACCAGCACCACCAATTAAGATAAATGTTCTAAATAATTTTCTCATCAATATTTAAAGCCTATAAATCTAATCACTAATTCCCATAAAACAAATCATGTCTATACAATTATTTGGACATGCATATTAATTGTCTTAATAGCACAGTAGCCTAAAGCAAAAATAGCACTAAAGCAAGTGGTTGATTATTTTTTGGCATAGCATTATAATCAACTGAACTTTGTTTATAAATCTGAGTAATTATAAATTATAACTGGAAAAATATCTAAAGTAGAATTGTGGGGGAAAAAGGTTAATAATAGGACACATATATTTATAACTGATTATAACAAGCAGAAAAAAAGGGGAAAAACCTATACTATAGAGAAAATATCTTAAATAAACAATATTTTCTTAACCCAGTTTTAAAAATTATGGAACACATTGTCAATGAAATCTATTTTTTTTTCCTTGAAAAAGTATGCCCTTTCTTGGAGATCTAAAACACATTGGTAATGGAAAATGGGAATAGATTCAAAGCTTTCTTTGGCTTCCCAATAGCTTTAAAATTCTGTAGTTGTTTCCATTGTTCTGAATACACTGAGACCAAGGATCACCTGCTATAGTCTCAAGATGCTAATCTTCATTACTAAGTTTATTCTCATGATTCTGTGCATGTATGTGCTAATACAATAACTATGAATTGCATATAGATTTCGCTCACTTTCCAAAAACCTGTTTGTTAACAGTAACCACAGGAACAGTTGTCTGGACATCTGTCCATGAGGAATTGGCTTGAAATGACTAACTCACTTCACAAAGAGCCACAAGAGCTCTTTGATTCTAATACTCTTTTCTCCCCATGGACTTGGGTCAAATGAAAGCCCTCATTACATTTCTCACAGGTTACAGTGTCAAAATACCTTGCTCTGTCTTAAAAACTGAAGTTTACACCTCTCTTTAATCAGCTCTTGGGATATTTATACAGTGCTAAATTATTGCAGGAGTGGGTTAAATACCATGAGAGTGGGTTGTTACAAAGCAAGTCCAGATCCTAGTACCTCTCTGTCTTGCATAGTTACTTCCTCCCTTGCCATGAAGTCACCCTAACGAAATGCTGGCAACATTTTCTTGGATTTCACAGCTTCCAGAATCATGAACCAAATAAATTTCTTTTTTTTTTTAAATAAACTACCCAAACTGTATCATGTTATAGCAGCAGCAGACAGACCAAAACAGGTTATAATTAAATTTTCCTCTGGTCACTACAGGTTCCATAGTGGATTATATACTGCCACCTGCACCTGACTTAGCAGTGTAGACTTACACTTTTGCTGATTCTCATTTCTTTTCGTGTGCTGACCCCTGATGCTGACTTCACAGTTATTCAGAAACTGTACTTTTAAAATTTACTTCTAGATAACAAGAACTTGTCAAAGAGCAATTACCCTAACTTGTATAGAGCCCCAGACTCATTTCATATGTAATATATCTCTAGGATATCAATCTATGTCACTCCCCAGTACTTTTTTGGTATAATTCAGGCCATTAACTAAATGTACTATTTAAAATAGGGCACACTTCAAATTGCCTTTTCCTAACCCATACAGATTTTACATGGTTTGCTTAATTTCAAGCCTTTATATATAATTGCTGGCAGGATGTCGTCAACTCCTGGGAATATAACAGGAAACACAACTGAAGTGGATGATAAGCAGTAGCAACAAAAACAAATGTTATTTGGGAAGTAATCGTATTGGATGTTCTAAATACAAATGTGAAATCAAAGGCTTAAATGTAATTACTAATGTAAAGGTTTACATTGAAAGTCACTGATAGGTTGGTTGAGGGAGCATTTGGTATAAAAATAAAAAATAAAAATCTACACGTGGGCTAAACCTAAAGCCTCCCTGAAGAATAATTTCTATACTTCAGTATACATAGGAAATATTTGAGGGAATTATTAAAAATTCAGATCCTTGGGACCCATCTTCTATATATAATAAAAATTGCCCTTGTTAAATGAGAGAAATTTATTGAAAATTATGACTAATCAAAATAATGAAAGTTATGTAATTAATGAAATACTACTTTATGAGATTGGCAGGTTATGGGGAAAATAAGATATCATATATTGCTGCAACATTTTTGAAAGACACTTTAGCAGAATTTATCAAATGACGTCGAGTCCCATAATTTTTCATTTAATAATTCTGCGATTTGAATTTAGTCTAAATGTGTATATAAACATATACACAAGAATTTAGGTTTTACACTTGTATATTGTAGCATACATTTAAAATTAAATGTCTCACAAATATTAAATTATGACATCCATGAAAAAATTATTATGTACTCATAAATGATTGTTTTTTACATGGGAAGATGTTTTGATTTGTGTTTTACATGGAAAGATGTTTATTATGTTGAATGATCACTTATGATGGAAAATAATATGCATTTTGTTACACCCATGAGACTATTTCTGGCTGTAAAGATACTGGATATTTTATCTATATCTTTTATTTGTATTTTTCCATATGTATGTTACCTATGTAAGTACAATATTTTTAATTTACAGAGAGTTAAAAAACTGATGTTTCCCAGTTGATAAAAAGGCAGAGAAATTGATAATCCACGTAGTTTGTTAATTCTGTCAATAGTTTTAGCTATATGTGTCAAAATTCTTGGGATTATTGGGTCTAATGAATTTCTTAGAAATGAAACCAAAGGAGATAGAGATTCAGAAAAAGATAAGGGAGTTTCAAAAGTTTGTGGAAAAATGGAATTAAAAGATAAAAATAAAAAATGTAAACTTTATTTCTCAACATAAACTCCATCAAGTTCAAGATACTTTTTTAAGCAATGACACCAGCCCTTTAGTGTATCCCTAAAGAAGAGAAGGCCATGGAAATTTAACCCTGTCAAGGCAGTCTTTTCTACATTATTAACTGAAGATAAATGGGTACCATTTAAAGACGTTTTTAAGATTATGAAAAAAAAAATAAGTCAGCAGGAGTCAAACAGGACGGAAAACTTGATGCCTAATGATTTCTCCTCAAAACTCTCTGTGATTTAATATAAGAAAAACCAATCACCTTTGAGCCACTATCACATCTGTGGTAAGTTGTGTACTACACAGTGACCAAATTACGAAGAAATTAGAGGATATGGGGGAAAAGTAGGGGACTCATAAATATACATCTTTAGAAGTCTAACTGCCTAGAAATTATCTAACAATGTGAATTTCCAAGGCCATGTGTCACACTCAGAAGCAAGAATATTGCTATATTCACTTAAAATAGGTTTTCTTTCTTTTTGCACTATGCCAGCTATGTGTGATTAACCATATAAAACAAATTGCTGTCAGTTTTGCTCAATGCAATTTTGTATTTATTGCATTTAGCTAAAATTCATCATCTAATTGATAATGATAACACTTATTGAGTGAAAACATTATGCCTGGCACTCTTCTAAGAATTTTACATAAATTTATCTCATGCATCTTTAGGATGAATCTATAAGGTAGGATTTATTAGAGATACCACTTTTCTGGTTCCTTGTCTTTTGGGTAGATTGTTTCATTGGAAAAATCTGGAACTCAAGGGCGGCTGTTCAGATTCTTTTGTCCCACAGGGTGATCCCTTGATGTAGTGCTCTCCCCCTACCCCTAAGAATGGAGCTTCCTGAGAGCCAGACTGCAGTGACTGTTATTGCTCTTCTGGGTCTAGCCACCCAGTATGGCTACCAGGCTCAGGGCTGGTGCTGGGGAATGTGTGCAAAGAGTCCTGTGATGTGATCCATCTTCAGGTCTCCCAGCTGTGGATACCAGCACCTCTCTAGTGGAGGTGGCAGGGGAGTAAAGTGGGCTCTGTGGGGGCCCTTGGTTGTAGTTTTGTTTACTGTGCTGGTTTTCTTGAATGCTAGTTATGTTAGCAGTGAAGTAGTCATGTGGACAGACTCAGAATCTCTAGTTAGCTAGGATGTTGCAGGAGATGGAATTAGCTATTGTTTTCTCCTTCTTTGGAGCCAGGTTGTTCTGTTGTGAGTTGCTGTAACCACTTGAGTTACAGCACCAGCTGTGGTTGTAGAAGGGGGATATAACCTTGCCCTATATTAGCCTGGAAAAGTCTTCAGGTTTCTCATGCTATGGGCAGGGCCCTAGAGCTCCCAAGAGTTCATGTCTTTTGTCTTCAGCTACCAGGTTAGGTAGAGAGAAACTATCAGGTGGGGGCAGTGTTAGGAGGGTCTGAGCACAGGCATTCCTTGGGTGGAGCATGCTGTGACCAGTGTGGGGGCTGGGGGAGTGGTTCTCAGGCCACTGGGGTTATGTTTTAAGGGGGATTATAGCTGCCTCTTCTTGCATCATACAGGTTGCTAGAGAAGTGGGGGAAAGCCAGCAGTGTCAGGACTCACCCAGCTCCCACACAGCCTGCAAGGCCAATCTCACTCCCACTGTGCCCCAACAACAGCGCTGAGTTTATATCCAGGCAGCCAGTGCGCAGGGCTCACATCTTTCCCTGGGCTACACGCCTCCCCACTGAGAAAGTAAGCAGGGCTCTCAGGCCTTGCTCCTCCCTGCCTGTCCACACCATCAGCTCATCAGCTGTGGCTTCTGTGTTCATATCTGCACTTCCTGTTTGTCCCCCTTCCCCAGATGCTGCTAGGAAAATTCTTGTTCAGTCGAAATCATTGCAAAATTCAGGTAGAAGTTTCCTTCACCCTGTGGCTCCTCCCCAATTCTGCTGGCTGCCTTCCCCCAGGACCCCTGTGAGATAAAGCCAAGGATGACTTCCCTGGGCCTGAACTGGGGACTGAAAGTGCCTACAGGGATCTTTCCACTGTTTCTCCTACTTTTATTTTTCACTCAGCTCCCTAAATCTGTTTCAGCTCTGGGTGAGGTTAAGTCCTTCTCCCATGTTCTGGAATTTCAGGTTCCCCAGTGGTGATATGTGTTTGGAGGCAGACTATTCCCCCTTCTCACACTTTGAGAACTCACAGTTTTTCAGCTGTCTCATGGAGTTTGCAGCGGCAAGCCACTTCTTTCAAAGGGTCTGTGAATCCTTTCAGTTTACTTGGCGTGTTTCTACAGTTATTGGAGCAAAAATTCATGATGTGAGTCTCCATACCTCATGCTGTTTGTCCAAGTGGGAGCTGCATGTTAATCCTGTCTCCTCTCTGCCATTTTCCTAATATCTCTAATAAATCCTACCTCATAGAGTCATCGTAAAAATTGCATGAGATGAATTTATGTAAAATGCTTAGAAGACTGCCAGGCATATTTTTTGCTCAGTAGGTGTTATCATTATCAATTAGATGAGGGATTATAGCTAAATGCAATAAATACAAAATTGCATTGAGCAAAATAGACAGCAATTTGTTTTGTATGGTTAATCACACATAGCTGGCATAGTGCAAAAAAAAAAGAAACTATTTTAGATGGATATAGCAATATTATTGCTTCTGAGTGACACATGGCTTTGGACATTCGCATATGGCAAACACTTGGCAGTCCCTAATTATATTCAAGAAGAATTTTTATCAATTGGGGGCTTTCTTTGAGAAGGGTCGTTTAACAGCCGAGGGTTAAAGATTGCATTTAAAGAAAGAAAAATTGTTAGATAATTTCTGGGTATTTAGACTTCTAAAGATGTGTATTTATGAGTCCCCTACTTTTTTCCCATATCCTCTAATTTCTTTCTAATTTGGTCACTATGTAGTACACAACTTACCACAGATGTGATAACAGCATCTTGAGGTAAGATGCTCAAGGGTGATTGGTTTTTCTCATATTAAGTGTAGTTTTTCATTATCACCGGTTTAAAGCTTGTATGATAGGATCCTTTGAATGATTTCTCAGCAAAGATTGACAAGACATTTCTGAACTATGATCTCCTTGAATAGAGGGCCAAGGCTTTTTTTCTTGTTGTTGCTGGTATTCCTCTCTGATGCTTTGGACACAATGGGGACTCTATGCTCATTGGATCAGGAAATGAGAAATAGGTTAATTCCTTGTTTGAGTCAAAATTAATATATAGCCAAAAGATTCTGTTTGTGTCATGTGAAAACTAAAGCATTTTTGGGTGGCTTGTGGAATAACCTAAAGAGATGATTGGCAAAAAAATATGAAACAGTGGATAAAACAAAAAGTGCCGTATGAAGTTTTCTAGGACTTTCAGTTGTGATCAAAACAGATGTGGTTGTTGCCCATATAACACTTGAATCTGACACATTAGCTTAGCCATGATCACTTGCACCTCAATTCCCAAGATCAAATGCCTCATTTCCCTAATGGATCTAGGAATGATGAATTTATACTATAACATATTTTTTGCATTGTCATTACTATTAGCAGCTGAAAATAGATGATATCCTTCTCTGGGAAATATGTGATGCTCTTCTGTGTGAAACTGCCCCAAGAGTAAGCGAAGTAGGTGGTTCTGGATATCAATAAATACAAAAAAATTATTCAAAGACAATCTCAGTACATAAGATGCCATAATTAGTGACCCATTTCTTGATTTTAAGGCTACAGATGTTTGAAATATCTTTATAATGCAAGTTCACTAGGGTTTCCATCTTTCTGCTTATACTCCTCTCTGTTCTTGCATGTTTCCTTTTTTCCATTATGACCCTTAGTATATTAATCATAATTGTTTTAAATTTCCAGTTTGATAATGTCATATCAGAGTTTGGGTCCAATGCTTGTTTTGTCTCTTCTGACTATTTTTTGCCTTTTAGCATACTTCTTAAATTTTTGTTGGTAGTCAAGATATGCCAAATCAGGAATGGAGATAAACAGGTGATAGGAAGACTAAATGGATGGCCCTGGAGTTGGGTATCTGCCTTCCACCCATTCAGTTTCACCTGGTACAAGTTGTTTAGGCTCTAATAAAATAGTGCCCTTGAGGACAGGCCCTTTTTTTTTTTTTTTTTTTTGAGATGGAGTCTCGCTCTGTCACTGGTTGAGTGCAGTGGCACGATCTTGATCTTGCCTCTGCCTCCTGGGTTCAGGGGATTCTCCTGCTTCAACCTCCTGAGTTGCTGGGACTACAGGCACATGCCACCACACCCAGCTAATTTTTGTATTTTTTTAAGTAGAGAGGGGGTTTCACCTTGTTGGCCAGGATGATCTTGATCTCTGAGGGCAGGCTTTTTTTAAAGGAGAATAGAATGCTCTAGTGGTATTTCAAAGCAGTAAATTCCTCCTTTGGTAGGAAATATGAGGAGGGTTTTCTCTGATCTTCACCTGAGAAACTGATGGGGAACTCATGAAGGTAAAACTGCTAAAAATGTGTTGGCCTCCCTAAGAATGAGACTCCAGAATTCTTAACACTCAAGCTCATCTATACTGAGCCTCCAGCAATTTGTTAATCAGTTTTAGTTTTCCTGTCAGGATTGACTCCAGCAATGGGCTAATGCTCTTGGCTTCTGCTCCAATAAGCTATGAGTCTCTGTAGTCACCTGGCTATCCAATTTTCAGGAAGGGGGCTTGCCCTATGACTTAAATTCTCTCATGGATCTAAGAAGAATTATGCATTTTGTGTTTGTTCAGCTTTTTTCTTGCAGGGAGAATGGGGAATAATGACTTTCTTGCTCTACCTGTCAGTCCAGAAACCAGAATTCCACAAGACTTTTTTGGGTGTCTTTTATCTTTCACTATCAATGAATATATAAGATGCTCCTCTAAAGGCAACCTTTGTGGCTAAGCAAGGATTGTGAAGGCCTTTGATATTTGTAAAGTGGTTATCAAGCTCATCAAAACCTATGTTTTTCCCTTGTCACTGGGAACTGAGATTATATTTTCTGTCTTCTCTGGTAGTAGGTTTGTCCATGTGACTGAATTATGACCCAAAGTAATGTGAGCAGAAGTGGCCTGGCCCATAACATTCTTCTGCAATAATTATGACTCTACTGCTTCATCTGCAAGCTTAATGGAAAAGACTCTGGGAATCTAGAGGGATAAGGAGCCACAAGATGGAAGAAACCAGAGTACCTTGATGGTTCTGTGGAACACAATCCATCTACCTTTCCCTCCTCCACATTAACCCACTCCGAACTGTGATGTGAGCAAGAAGTGAACTTTTCACATGTTACACGACTTAAATGTCATTGTTTGTTATGGTAGCCTACAGTGACTAATGCAAGCAGAAAAGAGGAATTTTCTCTGAGGGGAAGGAAGACACACAAAAGGGAAACTGTAGTCACATAAACAGTTACATGCGACAATCATACCCTCTAAAACTCTCTCCAGATTTATGCACAAGCCCTGCCTCCTCCAAAAGGGCCTTATAGTTCACATTCTACTACTGTTGAATTTCTGATAGCTGTTCATTGTGTATTATCTCACACCATTCCTATCATATTAATTGCCCTACCTGGAAAATCCTTTCACTTTTATGTGCTCGGCTTTTTAAATTCATTCTTCAAGAGTTAGCTTGGGCATCTCTTCCAAGAAGCTTTTGCAGTGCTGCCAAGGCCAGAGTAGATGGGTAAATATTTTTTGAACTAAACTGAGTATGATTCACCTTGCTAGTCATGTGAAGGAATAAAGTTAAAAAGTAGCCGCATCAAGAAACTACATTTCCTATGACTGAGATATTGAGAACAGTGTCTGGCAGTTTGCTCGTGATCAATACTAAATATCTGTTTCATGTCTAGGTTTTCCTTTGGTATAATGCAAACCCAAGGAATTGTGACACAGTGTCTGCCTTATAAAGAATTTCTATCTGGATGGAGGAGATAGGCTTAACTAACTAGGCTAGTGATTTTTAGATTTAGATGCAACAAAATCATCCTGCTCAAAATGTAGATTGTTGGTTGATTCTCATGCAAGTGCTCTGCAGACCAGAATTAGCAACACTGCACCAGTCTGTGCCCTTCCTGAATGACAATCACTTGTACCTAGTCTACTGTCTATAGGCATTCAGCCTGTGTGATTGAAATGAGACAATTAAGCCATGAGAGAAGAATACATACTCCAGTGAATTGAACTACATAAACTATAAGCTTGTAGGATTTCAGATAAAAGAGACTGATAGAGGCCAGCATAGTCAAAGAAGGCATCAAGAAGTTAGGATTTGAATGAGAGTATCAGAATAGAAGCCACAAGGATTGTGTACTCAGACAACTCTGGATTTGAATTACAGATCCATCACTTAGTAGCTGTTTAACTTCCCATAGCTTGTATTTTCTCTTCTGTAAAAGGGAGGTTCAAAGCAAGGCTTTGCATTTCTATTTTGAGGATTAAAGTGCCTAGCATAGTGCCTGACTCAGTGTGTTTTTCAATTCATACCAGCTATCTTTTCTCAAAGAATGAGCTATATTTGGATAAAGTTTTATATTTTTATAGTGACAAAGGATTTCAGATATCATCTTTTAACTAGTGATCTAAATTTGTATTATTTATTGCTATAATCAGCTCATTTAATTGTGTTTCAGATATAAATATAATAAAATGAAAGTACTCTGGGTCACAGAGAAATTTAGAAGCAAAACTCAAATCTGAACAGGATAAGAAGGGATTATTAGAGGTATGCATTTTTTTATTACAACAATTGAATGGTCTTATCTAAAAAGATGTATTTTTTCTTCAAAAGAAAATAAGTCCCCAAGTTCCTGGAACATCAGAAGAGATGTTCAGACAGCCTTCATTCCCATTTAACTGCTAGCTTTTGCTTCATTTGTGTCCTAAAATGGAGTTGTACATTACGTGGAAAAAAGAAAGCAAGGACTGATCTTAGCATACACTGAAGGTTTAGGTCACATTCTTCAGAGATTATTTACCAAAAGCTTTGCTGTGTGATCAGAAATAAAAAGAAGCAAAATATGGGAAAAATATGCGCATTAAAAAAAATATTAAATATCTTAGTTGAAATCTAAAAGGCAGTTTTAATCCTGAAAGAATAATAGGTAGAAAATAACACAAGGTGCAGCGCTTGTGGAAGGAAAGCCTGTTCTGACTAGATTCAGGTACCTCTTCAGAGGCTGGGCCTGCAAAGTAGATACTCACAGATTGGTTAGGCTGTTCTTAGATGCTGATGGTTCTTACGAGCCCTCTTTCCTTTGTTACACAGGCTCTTTTGGTTGTGTGGCCAGCACCATTAGTTAATAAGCACAGATGTCTAAGTACCACCATGTCATTGGATCTCCAAACCCATTTCTTTGTCACCATCCAGTGCTCTTTTGCAGTAAACAAGCCCCGTTTCTTGCTTCCTGGTCTCTGTCTTTGTGCTCAGCAATACTGAGTTGCATTGATATCCAGGAGACACCAAGGTCTTCTTTGAACCTTGCTGAAATCTTCTCCTCTCTCTGGACTGCTCATTCTGTTCACTTTCCTCATCTCTAACACATTACTGGTTAAATATTGAATCTGTCTTTAACATTTGGATCAGGCAGGCATTTTATCCAACAAGAAGAAAAATCTGACTAAACTTCCACTTCTTAGAGTCTTGGTTAGATGTTTGCAGGTAGAGAGTGGAATCATTGGAAAACTGACATCTTTATGTTATTATGTCTTTC
This sequence comes from Pan paniscus, assembly GCF_029289425.2. Classification (NCBI taxonomy): domain Eukaryota; kingdom Metazoa; phylum Chordata; class Mammalia; order Primates; family Hominidae; genus Pan; species Pan paniscus. Next base: position 75,179,966 of record NC_073261.2, on the reverse strand, counting down.
TACTAAATAGCTTGATACCTTTCTCATTTATTGAAGTCTTTTTTTATGTTTGTAAGTGGAGGTTTATATCTTTCTTAATATAATTTTATAAACTTTATTTCTAGTTTTTGGTTGTTTATTAGCTGTTTTGACTGGGCTCTTTCATCTCTCTGTGAATATATATGTGTGTGTGTATATGTATGTATGCTTACAGGTTTTAGCTGTTATAAACTGAAACAGTAGGTTTGTAATATATATAGTTATTTGTACTGTCACTTTACTGAATTATATGTTTATGTTTGGAGTTTTAGAATTATATGTCTTTGATTTCACAGCAATATTACTAAGATCATATGCAAAAATTAAAATAAAATTTCAGATGTCAAAATCTATTTTATGACCTATACTGGAAGGTTTCAGAATAATTTAAATGTTAATATCAATGGAAAAGTTTGTTTTTTTTATTTTAGTGGTATTGACTCTAGTTTGAGTAAATAAATATGGTTCACAACTTTTATTCAATAAAAGAGGATCCTCTTGAATATCTAACTGTCTACTTCTCCATTAATTACCATTAATGCCATTCCCCTGTGTTCCCAGTAAGTATAACTCTTACATCTAGCTTAATGAGTTGAATATTTAGTCACTTATTTTAATTACCTTGATTTCATAGTAAAAGCAGCAAAAGCTATGAACTTCCTGTACTTCCTTGGCTTCTTTGCAACACACATATATGTATATGTGTGTGTATATATGTGTATATATATATGTGTGTGTATATATATGTGTGTGTATATATATATAAAATGGTCATTCTTTTATGACTAGTCTGGTATCTATATTTTTGATTATGATTTTGCTCTCTTTTAAATGTATTCTTGACACATAGCAGATGTACAATAAATTAGTTCCCTCAGCTATATAGGTGAGTAGTTTGGAGAACAGTTTGTAAGTGACCGTATTTTGTTTATCCTTTTGCTATTACTTTGAAGTTTATTTTGAATATTTAGAAAAGTTTCGCTGCATATTTTTCATTGCTATAATTGGAAAAAAATTTCATTAATGGCATATATATGAACAAATTTTATATACAGCAACTAGCAATGGAAAATATTGCATATTCTTTGTGAACAAAGTATTATCTATGATTATTATCTAATCTAATTATTATCTAAGAAATCATTATTCAAAAACATGTATATATATACATGTTTTTATGTAATATTCATAGCAAGATATAACATTATTAATATTACTATTGCTTCTAGTTTATAGTTTGCTTTTGGCTTTTCTAGTATTGATAATTTCTATGTAATTGTATGCCTAGTGTGGTACTTGTATTTTAGATGTGATTTTTAGATTGAAACAAATCTTACATTTTATATATAACCTCACTTTTATTTGGATATTCTTCTCTCTAGTTTGCTTATTTTCACTGTTCTATATGGTTCTGTGCTGTTACATATATTTTCCCCATTGTTTGCTATAGATTTCAAAACTCGCTTTTTCATGTCTTTACTGATCTGGCATTTGTGTATATTATTTTTGTGTTATTTTACTTAAAACACATGTATATGTTTGTGTATATACATATATATGTATATATGAAAGCTTTTGGATAGATAATTTAATCTTGTTTCTTTTTTTAACCTAAAGGATAAATATACATTGAGTAAACCAACTTGAGATCCAATATCAAGATTTTTACTTCCCCTTTCCGTTGTATCCCTTCTCTGTTTTGTTTAAATAACTTCTTAAGATTTAGATTGATATTATTCATGACTTTATGGGTTTTACACATTTTTAAGATTAGGTTTATTTCATTTTCATTGGATATCAAGATATGTTAATATCAGTTTTTGAAATTTATTCAATTTTATCAGTTTTATGATTATCCTTTTACATTTTGCTTTCTCTTATTCAAACTTTTAAAAAAGGTTTGTTTATATTTTTGAATAATTATTTTCCCTAGGAGGACCATTAAATACCAGTTAGTCTTGGCGTGTGTGAAAATGTTTTCCTCTTTCATCAATGAAAATTAAATTTTTATAGAATTTTAGGATAAACCTTCTCCCCACCTCAAACTCTGTAAACCATTTACTATCCTCTTGCATTTAATACTTTAAAAGTCTACTGTACAACCTTGTTTTTTTTTTATTTGATAAATTTTTCCTTTAAATGATTGCAGGTCTTTATCCCCTTTTAAATATCTATTTAAATATCTATTTAAATATCTATTTAGTCAGTTTGTGGGTTCTTCTGTATCTAAATGTGGATCTATGAACATCAAAATGCCTACATTAAGATCATCATCAAATTAGTTTTATCTTATAAAATATTTGTCATGTGATTTTAAACGGCAAATTATTTTAATTCATTATTTGTGTGTTGTAGTAACTAATAATAGTTCTTGGCACAAAGAATGATATACTGATTGACAAATATTTTAAGAAACGCCTTTCTTTTACAATGTCATTTTGCAAGGGAGAGGTATCAAGGAAATTCCTGCTTTCTTAGAGGATCACTGTTCAAAGGAGAAGGAGGATAAAGTTGGCAATGGACCAAGCCCAGTGAAAAGAAGTTGCTATGTAGTGTGGCAATTCTATCTGGGTCTTCCCTGTTCTGGCCAGGACTTGAGTGCTCATCTTCCCTTCACTTCAGGGGATTAGACCAGAGGCCCCCAACCCTGGTACTGGTCTATGGACTAGTTCCTAACTAGTCTTAGGAACCAGGCCACACGGAAGGAGGTGAGCGGCAGGCAAGCTAGTGAAGCTTCATCTGTATTTTTTTTTTTAATTTATTTTTTATTGATAATTCTTGAGTGTTTCTCACAGGGGGGGATTTGGCAGGGTCATAGGACAATAGTGGAGGGAAGGTCAGCAGATAAACAAGTGAACAAAGGTCTCTGGTTTTCCTAGGCAGAAGACCCTGCGGCCTTCCGCAGTGTTTGTGTCCCTGGGTACTTGAGATTAGGGAGTGGTGATGACTCTTAACGAGCATGCTGCCTTCGGGCGGTGCAAGATGTGCTTTGCTTCATCTGTATTTACAGCTGCTCCCCATCACTCTCATTACCGCCTGAGCTCTGCCCCCTGTCAGATGAGTGATAGCATTGGATTCTAATAGGAGCACGAACCCTATTGTGAACTGCACATGCAAGGGATCTAGGGTGAATGCCCCTTATGAGAATCTAATGCCCAATGATCAGTCACTGTGTCCCATCACCTCCAGATGGGACTCTCTAGTTGCAAGAAAATAAACTCAGGGCTCCCACTGATTCTACATTATGGTGAGTCATATGATTATTTCATTATATATTACAATGTAATAATAATAGAAATAAAGTGCACAACAGATGCAATGCACTTGAATTATCCTGAAACCATCCATCCCTTCCCCACCAGTCTGTGGAAAAATTGTCTCCTATAAAATTGTTCCTTGGTACCCAAAGGTTGAGGACTACTGGAGTAGAGGATAAGGTAGAGGAAGGGCTCAACTAAGTAAAATGAAGGCTGTTTCTATAACCTGAAATACATTGCTATTCTGTCTATGTGGTTTCTACCTCTGGCAATAAAATACATTATGAAATATAAAGTATTACATGATATCTAATAATCCCTTATGTGATCGAATTTATAGGTATTCTTTCTATGAAACGAAGTAAAACTTTAAATGCATTGTCACTATTGTTCATTTATATATATATAAATATATATATGTGTGTGTGTATACCACTACACTAAAACTAAATTAAAATAACATAGTCTCTATTACCTAGGCATGTCAGCCTTGAAAAATAATTCAATAATAATTTATTAAGGGCCTATTAGATGTCAGATCTGTTGTGGAGTCTGTATTACACTGATTTGAGTAACACAGAAAACTGAGAAAATACCTGAGGTAACTAAACCTTGTGCGAGCTTACATTATGCAAAAGTAAAGAAATGAATAGAAATATGTGGACTAAAGTCAGTATAAAAAGAAGAAGGTACAGGAACCATATCAGGATCTAAACCTTTTAGAGCTTATCAGAAGTAACCTTATTTATTCCCCTTGTCTCTGTCAAATAAAAAGAAAAACAGTAAAATCCAGACAGTAAAAATGACTTGTCCATGATTAAAGAATTGGTCAGTTTTCAGCAAATGACTACACAGACCCAAGGATCTGTAACAACTACTCTATGAAATAATACCTAATATTTATTGGATTCTTATAATATACTAGGTAGGGTCATACTATCCAAATTTATCCTCTCATGAACACTAAGAAATGAGTAATAGTGACAATGCAAAGAAAACTGCAGATAGGAGGCAGGACTAACTGGCAGATGAACAGGACACTATGTGGAGACTCATATTGTGAACTCTTGCTCCAGGAAATACTGCAGGGACATATCAGGAAAGCTGAGAGAATCCACAGACCCTTTGAAGGAAGCAGCCTGTCTTTGCAGGCTCTGCGAGGCAGCTGAAAAACTGAATGCCCAAAGTGTGAGGGGGGAATGTCTACCCCTGAACACACATCTTCATTGGGGAAACTGAAGGTCCAGATCTCAGGAGAAGGATTTGACCTTACCTGAAGCTGAGATGAATTTAGAGATCTGAGCAAAATACAGGGGTAGACGAAGCAGCAGGAGAAGCCTTGTGGGCACTCTTAGCCCCAGGGAAGTCATTTCTGACTTTGTCTCACAGCAATCTTTGGGGTGGGCTGCCAGTGGAACCGGGGAAAGACCACAGGAAGAAAGAAAATTCCAGTTGAACTTTGTAACAAAGTTACTAAGTTGCCTGCACAGATTCTAGGTGAGGGGGTAAACCAGGAGTGCAGATACCAGCATAGAAGCCACAGAAGCCATGGTAGGCAGGGAGGCTGAAACCTGAAAACCCTGCTTGCTTTCTCAGCAGGGAGGCTTGTAGCCTGGGATAAGTTCTCAGCCATGCTCAACAACTGCCTGGAAATAAACTCAGTGCTGTTTGGGGGACACAGTGGGAGTGCGACTGGCCTTTCAGGCTACGTGGGAGCTGGGTGAGGCCTGTCACTGGGGGCTTTACCCAACTTCCTTGGCGACCTGTATGAAGCTGCAGAGGCAGCCATAATCCCACTGGGAACATAACTCCATTGGCCTGAGAACAACACCCCCAACCCCACATTGGCCACAGCAAGCCCTGCCAAAGGAGAGTCTGAGCTCAGACCCCATGCCCCACAGTAGCCACAGCAAGCCCCACCTAACCCTGCCCCAACCTGATGATCTTTCTCTACCTGACCTCTTAGCCGAAGACAAAAGACAATCTCTTGGGAGCTCGGTAGCACTACCCACCACCTGAGAAACCCAAATACTTATCCAGGTGACCTTAGTGCAATCTTGTATCCTCCTGATACTGGCTGACAGCTGCTGCTGTCTTGAAAGTGCTGCCTCCTCCTAGCAAGAGGATAACTGATGCAAAACCAGCACACTAAACAAAACTACAACCAAGGACCCTCACAGAGTCCACTTCACTCCCCTGCTACCTCCACCAGAGCAGGTGCTGATATCCACAACTGAGAGACTTGAAGATGGATCACAACACAGGACTCTGCAGAAACCCCCCAGTATGAGCCCAAAGCCAGGTAACTCTGCTAGGTGGCTAGACTCAGAGGAGAAATAACAATCCCTGCAGTTTGGCTCTCAGGAAGCCCCATTGCTAGGGAAAGTGGGAGAGCACCACATCAAGGAAGCACCATATGGGACAAAAGAATCTTATCAACAGTCCTGGAGCCTTAGATCTTCCCTTTGACATAGTCTACCAAAATAAGAAGGAACCGGAAAAACAATTCCTGTAATATGACAAAGTAAGGTTCTTTAACACCCCCAAAAGATCACCAGCAATGGATCCAAACCAGGAGAAAATATCTCTGAATTGCCAGAAAAATAATTCAGAAGGTTGGTTATTAAGCAAATCAAGAAGGCACCAGAGAAAAGTGAAGTGCCATTTAGAGAAATCAAAAACATGATGCAGAATATGAAAGGAAAAATCTTCAGTGAAATAGCACAGATAAAAAAAATCACAACTATATAGGAGGGATATGTTTAGAGAAATGAAAAATGCATTGGAAAGTCTTAGCAATAAAATTGAACAAGTAGAAGAAAGAACTGCAGAGCTTGAAGGCGAGGCTTTTGAGTTAACCCAATCCAGCAAGGACAAAGTAAAAAGAACAACAACAACAACAACAAAAATGAACAAAGCCTCCAGGAAGTTTGGCATTATGTTAAATAACCAAACATAGGAATAATTGGCATTCTCGAGGAAGAAGACAAATCTACAAGTTTGGAAAATATATTTGAGGGAGTAATCAAGGAAAATTTTCCTGGCCTTGCTGGAGACCAAGACATCCAAATACAAGAAGCTCAAAGAACACCCAGGAAATTCATGGCAAAAAAGATCATTGCCCAGGCATATAATCATCAGTTTATCTAAAGTCAAGTCAAAGGAAAGAATCTTAAGAGCTGTAAGGTAAAATCATCAGGTTACCTATAAAGGAAAACCTATCAAATTAACAGCAGATTTCTTAGCAGGAACCCTACAAGCTAGAAGGGATTGGAGCCCTATCTTTAGCCTCCTTGAACAAAACAACTATCAGTCAGAAATTTCGTATCCAGCGAAACTAAGCTTCATAAATGAAGGAAAGATACAGTCTTGTGGGAAGTCAGGGACCCCGAAGGGAAGGACAGGCTGGAGCCATGGCAGAGGAACATAAATTGTGAAGATTTAATGGACATTTATCACTTCCCTAATAATACTCGTATAATTTCTTATGCCTGTTTTACTTTAATCTCTTAATCCTGTTATCTTCGTAAACTGAGGATGTACATCACCTCAGGATCACTGTGATGATTGTGTTAACTGTACAAATTGATTGTAAAACGTGTGTTTGAACAATATGAAATCAGTGCACCTTGAAAAAGAATAGAATAACAACAATTTTTAGGGAACAAGGGAAAACAACCTTAAGGTCTGACTGCCTGCAGGGTCGGGCAAAAAGAGCCATATTTTTCTTCTTGCAGAGAGCCTATAAATGGACGTGCAAGTAGGAGAGATATCGCTAAATTCTTTTCCTAGCAAGGAATATTAAGACCCTAGGAAAAGAATTGCATTCCTGGGGGGAGGTCTATAAACGGCCACTCTGGGAGTGTCTGTCTTATGTGGTTGAAATAAGGACTGAAACACGCCCTGTTCTCCTGCAGTACCCTCAGGCTTATTAGGTTGGGGAAAAAAACCACTCCCTGGTAAATTTGAGGTCAGATCGGTTCTCTCCTCTCGAACCCTGTTTTCTGTTGTTTAAGATGTTTATGAAGACAATATGTGCACAGCTGAACATAGACCTTTATCAGGAGTTTTTTATTTTGCCCTTTGCCTTGTGATCTTTGCTTTGCCCTTTACCTTGTGATCTTTATTGGCCTCAGAATCATGTGATCTTTGTTCTCCTTTTTGCCCTTTGAAGCATGTGATCATTGTGACCTACTCCCTGTGTCTACACCCCCTCCCCTTTTGAAGTCCTTAATAAAAACCTGCTGGTTTTGAAGCCCTGGTGGGCATCACAGACCTACCAATATGTGATGTCATCCCCGGCGGCCCAGCTGTAAAATTCCTCTCTTTGTACTCTTTCTCTTTATTTCTCAGACCGGCCAACATTTAGGGAAAATAGAAAGAACCTACATTGAAATACTGGGGGCAGGTTCCTCCAATACAGTCTTTTTCAGAAAAACCAGTGCTGAGAGAATTCAGCACTCCCAAGTCAGCACTACAAGAACTGCTAAAAGGAGCTCAAAATCTTGAAACAATTTCTCAAAATATACCAAAATAGAAGTTCCTTATAGTATAAACCTTACAGGACCTGTAAAACAATAACACAATTTTTTTTTAAAAAAAAGGTATTCAGGCAACAACTAGCACAATGAATAGAATAGTACCTCACATCTGAATACTAAGATTGAGTATGCATAGCCTAAATGCTCCACTTAAAAGACCAAAAAAAAAAATGACACAATGGATATGAATTCACCAACCAAGTTTCTGCTGTCTTCCAGAGACTCACCTAATGTATAAGGACTCACATAAACTTAAGGTAAAAGGGTGGAAAAATGTATTTTATGGTAATTGAAACCAAAAACAAGCAGGAGTAGCTATTCTTATATCAGACAAAACAGACTTTAAAGCAACAGTTAAAAAAGACAAAGAGGGACATTATATTATGATAAAAGGATTAGTCCAAAAGGAATACATCACAATCCTAAATATATATGCACCTAACACTGGAGTTCTCCAATTTATAAAAGCAATTACTACTAGACCTAAGAAATGAGACAGATGGCAACACAATATTAATGGAGGACATCAGTGCTCCACTGACAGCACAAGACAGGTTATGAAGACAGAAAGTCAACAAAAACAATGGGCTTAAACTATACCCAAGAACAAATGTACTTAAGAGATATTTACATAACATCCTACCCATTAATGGCAGAATATCCTGTCTGCTACTGTCTCAATAATTTTAAGAAAATCAAAATTATATCATGTACTTTCTTAGACCACAGTGGAATAAAACTTGAAATCAACTCCAAAAGGAATGCTTCAAACCATGCAAATAACCTTCCCTTGAACAATCATTGGGTCAACAATGAAATCTGATGGAAATTAAAAAGTTCTTTGAATTGAATGATAATAGTGACACACCTTTCTAAAGCTGTGGAATACGGCAAAAGCAGTGTTAAAAGGAAAGTTCATAGTATTAAATTCCTATGTCAAAAAGTCTGAAAGAGCACAAATAGGCAATCTAAGCTAAGACCTCAAGGAAATAGAGAAACAAAAACAAACCAAACCCAAATCCAGCAGAATAAAATAAATAAAAGATCAGAACATAACTAAAGGAAATTGAAACAAACAAGCAAAAAACAATACAAAAGATTAATGTAACAAAAAGCTGATTCTTTTGAAAAGATAAACAAAGTCGATACACCATTAGCAATATTAACCAAGAAAAGAAGAGGGAAGATCCAAATAAGCTCAATGAGAATCAAAATAGGGGATATTACAACTGATATCACAGAAATACAAAATATCATTCAAGGCCACTATGAACACTTTATGCACACAAACTAGAAAACCTAGAGGAGGTGGATAAATTATACAACCCTCCTAGATTAAACCAGGAAGAAATCGAAACCCTGAACTAACCAATAGTAAGCACTGAGATTGAAATGGTAATAAAAAAATTGCCAACAAAAAATCCAGCTGAATTATTTCAGACATTGAAAGAAGAATTGGTACCAGTGCTATTGACACTATTCCAAAAGCTAAAGAGGAAATCCTCTCTAACTCACCCTATGAAGCCAGCATCACCCTAATACCAAAACCAGGAAAAAAATATAAAAAAAAAACACTGCACACCAATATCCCTGATGAACATAGATGCAAAAATCCTCATCAAAAGTCTAGCTAACCGAATCCAACAGCTTGTCAAAAATAATAATAATAATCCACCATAACCAAATGGGCTTCATAGAAGGGATGCAGGGATGATTTAACATATGCAAGTCAATAAATGTGACACACCATGTAAACAAAATTAAAAATAAAAATCACATGATCATTTCAGTAGATGCAGAAAAAGCATTTGACAAAATCCAGCGTCCCTTTATGATTAAAACCCTCAGCAAAATCAGCATAGAAGGGACATAACTTAAAGTAATAAAAGCCATCTATGGCAAACCCACAGCCAACATTATAATGAATGGGGAGAAGTTGAAAGCATTCCCCCTGAGAACTGGAACAAGTCAAGGATACCAACTTTCCTCACTTCTATTCAACATGGTACTAGAAGTCCTTGCCAGAGCAATCAGAGAAAAGAAGGAAATAAAGGACATCCAAATCAGTAAAGAGGAAGTCAGACTGTTGCTGATCACTGATGATATGATCATACATGTGGAAAACCCTAAAGACTCATGCAAGAAGTGCTTAGAACTGATATATGTATTCAGTAAAGTTTCAGGATATAAAATTAATGCACACAAATCAATAGCACTGCTATGCACCAATAACCACCAAGCTGAGTATGAAATTAAAAACTCAAACTCTTTTACAAAGCTGTGAAAAAACAAAACAAACAAACAAAAAATCCTTAGGAATATACCTAGCCAAGGAGGTGAAAGAACTCTACAATGAAAACAACAAAACACTGCTGATAGAAATCATAGACAACACAATCCAATGGAAACACATCTCATGCTCATGGATGGGTAGAATCAATATTGTGAAAATGACCATACGGCCAAAAGCAATCTACAAATTCAATGTAATTCCCATCAAAATACCACCATCATTCATCACAGAACTAGAGAAACAATCCTAAAGTTTATATGGAGCCAAAAAAGAGCCTGCATTGCTAAAGCAAGACTAAGCAAAAATAACAAATCTGGAGGCATCACATTACCCAACTTTAAACTACAGTGTAAGGCTATAGTCACCAAAACAGCATGGTATTGGTATAAAAATAGGCACATAAGCAAATGAAACAAAATAGTGAACCCAGAGATAAACCCAAATACTGACAGCCAACTGATTTTTGACACAGCAAACAAAAACATAAAGTGGGGAAAGTACACCCTGTTCAACAAATGCTGCTGTGATAATTGGCAAGCCACATGTAGGATAGTGAAACTGGATCCTCATTTCTCACCTTATATAAAAATCAACTGAAAATGAAGGAAAGACTTAAGTGTAAGATCTTAAATCATAAAAATTCTAGAAAATAATATTGGAAAAACCCTTGTACACATTGGCTTAGGCAAAGAATTTATTACTAAGAACCCAAAAACAAATGAAACAAAAACAAGGATAAATAGATGGGACTTAATTAAACTAAAAAGCTTCTGCACAACAAAAGAAATAATCAGCAGAGATAAAAGACAACCCACAGAGTGGGAGAAAATATTTGCAAACTATGCCTCTGACAAAGGACTAATATCCAGAATCTAGGGGAAATCAAACAAATCATCAAGATAAAAACAAACAATCCCATCAAAAAGTTAGCTAAGGACATGAACAGACACAATTCTCACAAGAGGATATGCAAATGGCCAACAAACATATGAAAAAATGCTCAACATCACTAATTATCAGGGAAATGCAAATCAAAACTACCATGTGATGCCACCTCACTCCTGCAAGAATGGCCTTAATAAAAAAATAAAAATAATAATAGATGTTGGTGTGGATGTGTTGAAAGAGGAATGCTTTTGCACTGCTGGTGGAGATGTAAACTAGTGCAACCACTATGGAAAACAATGTGGAGATTCCTTACAGAACTAAAGTAGATCTACCACTTGATCCAGCAATTCCACTACTGAGTATCTAACCAGAGGGAAAAAAGTGATTATACAAAAAAGATACTTGAACATGCATGTTTATAGCAGCACAATTCACAATTGCAAAAATATGGACCCAGCCCAAATGCCTGTCAATGAATGAATGGATAATGAAAATGTGTTATATATATACCATGGAATACTACTCGGTTATAAAAAGGAACAAAATAATGGCATTTGCGCCAACCTAGATGGAATTGGAGACCATTATTCTAAGTGAAGTAACTCAGTAATGGAAAACCAAACATCGTATATTTGTGTGAGCTAAGTTATGAGGATGCAAAGGTGTAAGAAGATACAAGGGACCTTGGGTACTCAGGGGAAAGGGTGAGAGGGAGGTGAGGAATAAAGGACTACACATTAGGTATAGCATACACAGGATAAGTATATCAAAACACTTATGTGGTATATGTTAAATATATGCAATAAAACAGTGAAAAAAGAAAAAATCATCATTATTCAAGTCAAAAAATAGAAAATCGTCAGCATCCACAGAAGACCCCTCAGATCCCTCCCAATCACTGTACTCTGTCTTGCTTTCAAGAAAGCACTAACTATCTTACCATTATGGTCACTTTCCTGCTTTTCTTTAGAGTATGCACACCTTATTTCTGTTTCCCAATGATAGGTTATCTTTGTTATTTCATGTGGCTATATAAAGTCATTTTCAATGCTTTATTCTTATAGTGTAGCAACATATCACAATTTAATTATCCATTCTTCTGTTGTGGACATTTAGTTTGTTACTTTTGCTATATAAATAAGATACATGCATACATACATTTGTGTTATGTATATACTGAGGATTGAAATCACTGAGTCATAGTATATGCAAATCTTCAACTTTAGTAGATAATGTCAAACTGATTTCTAGGTTTGTGAAAATCTACACTCCCGCCAAGGGAGTATGAGAGATCTCTAATTTACTTTTTTGCCAAAACTTGGTGGTGTCAGTCTTATTCTTAATTTTAGCCACCCTGATGTGGTCATACATAGTAGTAACTGGGATTTTAATTTGCAAGTCCTTATGAGTAATGAAGTTGAGAAATTTTTCACATATTTATTGGCCCTTTTGATGCTCTCTTTTGAGTATGCCCACTCAAGTTTACTGATATCTTGGTTATTACTGGTCTTTCTTTCATATGTAAATTTCTGAATCAGATTGTCAGGTTTCACGAGAATAAACATAAGTAAATAAATATATAAATAAATAATAAAATCTCTTGAGTTTTGTATTGGGATGTAATTAAATATGTAGGTTAGTTTGGAGAGAAATTATAACTTTATAATATCTAGTCTTCCAAATCATAAACATACCATTTCATAGAGTCCTCTTAAATTTTTATCTAATTAATGTTTTATAGCTTTCTATATAAAGGTCTTAAATATTTTTTAAAAAAGAATTTATTCTTAGTTGATATTTTGATGCTACATTAAATGGTATCCTTTTATATTATTATCTAAATATGTTTTATTTTCATATAAATAAATTTATATGAAATATAATTAAATTTCTATATTGACTATGTATTTAGCAAACTTGCTACATCATGTAGTCTAACAATTGTTTTGTAGATTAGTTTGCATCTTCCATGTACATAAGCATGTCATATGCAAATATGACAGTTTCATTTCTTCCTTTTCAGTGCTTAAATTTTTTGTCTTATTGTTCTAGCTAAGACCCCCAGTATAATGTTGAGTAGAAATAATAAGCATGGTAATCACCTATAAATTATTGTCATCTAAAAACTTTCAACCTAACACTTTGCTATTAGTTATGTATTATTTAGATGCTATTTGTTGGTTTTAGAAAGTTCTACTTTCCTCCCATCAGAGATGAAGAGAAGGAGAAGGGAGAGGATCAGGAAAAATAATTAATGGGTACTGGTCTTGAAACCTGGGTGATGAAATAATCTGTATAGCAAATCCTCATCACACAAGTTTACCATATAACAAACCCTGCATGTGTGTATCTGAACTTAAAAGTTAAATAAAAACGTTCTACATTCTTCATTTTCTAAAGTTGTATGTTTAACTATAAATGGGTTTTGAATATTATCTGTTTTATATGAATTTATTGAGATCATCATAGATTTTTTTCCTTTTTAATACATTACATTCATTGATTTCCAAATGTTAAACCAATTTGCATTCTAAAATATACCAAATTTGTTCATGATGGATAATCCTTTAAAAATATAAATGTATATATGTGTGTGTGTGTGTGTGTGTGTGTGTGTGTATTTCAAAATGTATTTAACCTTTTATTTTCTACTTCTGGCTTTTAATTATATGTTTGTTTCCAAAATTAATCTATTTTTTAAAATGTCCTTCACCTGTTTATTACCACGGTTATATCAACAGCTTAAGATAGGTTAGAAAGTTTTCTAGGCTTTAGAAGAGTATGGGTAATATTGGTCATATTTCCATTTTAAGTGTTTAGTAGATTTTACTGCTGAAGCCAGGTAGGGCTAGGGTTTTGTTCTGGAGGTTTTATATTATGAATTCAATTTATTTAATAGCTTAAATCTATCTTATTTTTCTATTTCTTCCTATTGTCAGTATTGGTACCTTCAGTCTTTCTAGAATTTTATGTGTTTCATAAAAATTGTTGAATATGCAGTATTTGCAGAAATTTTTTAAATAATATTTCCTTCACTTTTGATCAGTCTTTATCATCCTTACCCAAATTTAACAGTTTTAGTAATCTTATCAAATAATCAACTTTTACATTTGTTGATCCTCTCTATTTTAAGATTTTACTCTGTTGTATGAATTTTCTGCTCTTCTATTATTTCCTTCATTCTTTAATTATAATTTGATGTTATTTTCTTAAATCCTTTAAATAGATCATTGAATTTCAGTTTATCTTATTTTCTAACATATGCATGTAGATTAAGAAGTCTCCATCTAAGTACAGCTTTAACTGCATGTCACAAGTTTTGATATATATTATCTTTTTATTAAGTAAATATTTCCTAATTTTTCACATAATTTTGTCTTGCACTAATAAATTATTAAAAAGTAGATGTCCTAATTTTTTAAAGTATAAGAGTCTCCACTTTTCTTTTTGTTTAGAAGTTTCTAGTTTAATTACACCATGATCACTTTATCACTAGGCCAAATTTTAAAATGTTCTGTGCGTACTTGAGAAGAATGTGTATTCTGCAGCTAATAGGTATAGTTTTCTATCAAGAACTGTTATAGAAAACCTAATTACTAAGATTTCCCATCCTATTATCTTTATTGATTTTTTTTTTTTTTTTTTTTGAGATGGAGTCTCACTCTGTTGGCCCAGGCTGGAGTGCAGTGGTGCGATCTTGGCTCACTGCAAGCTCCACCTCCCAGGTTCACGCCATTCTCCTGCCTCAGCCTCCCAAGTAGCTGAGACTACTGGTGCCCGCCACCACGCCTGGCTAATTTATTGTATTTTTAGTAGAGACGGGGTTTCACCTTGTTAGCCAGGATGGTCTCGACCTCCTGACCTCGTGATCCACCTGCCTTGGCCTCCCGAAGTGCTGGGATTACAGGAGTGAGCCACCCTGCCTGGCCTCCTTATTGATTCTTTTGTCTGCTTTTATATCACTAGCTCCAGAAGGTATAGAAAGCTCTCCACTAATGACATAAATATGTGCATTTCTCCTTAAAGTTCTAATAAATTTTACTTTAATTTTTGAGGCTATATTTTAAATTCTGAAAATTTAGTGCTTGTATGAATTTTGGTTACTTGAACATTTTTATTTTTACAAAATACCAATTTTTATCATTAAAATGCTTTTTGTCATACAGTCTAATTTCTCTTATGTTAATATGGCTTTATCAGCTTTTTTGCTATTATTGTTGTTATGATAAATCTTTTTTATCTTTTTACTTTTAACATTTCCATATATATTAATATGACCTTGTAATTACTATAGAGTGCAGTTTTGATTTCTGTTAACTTTGAAAATCTTTGTCTTTTAAATATTTTATTTAATTCATTCATATTTAATGTAAATATTGATGCATTTGGATTTTAATAAACCATACTTCTATATTTATGTTTCTTCTCTTTGTAGCTTTTTTGTTGTTTTTATTGATTTTTATTAAATTTTTATTATTCCATTTCCTTCTGTTAGTGTAAAGATTATATTAATAATTTTATTAGTTATGCTGGGGCCCATAAAATGATATTCCAAAGTAAAGTCCTCAGAACAAGCCTCAGAAACAAAGTCTTTCTCTGACCTTCTCCTGCCCTCCTAGCTCTCACTCTTCTTTCTCCCCTGAGGCAAGCCGTAGAAACTAGAATCCATCTTTCCCCAAGGTAGTTCATAGGAACCAGAACCCCCTTCCTACAAAGCTAGCCATGAAAGTTAAAATGTGGCTCTAACCTTTCAGTGCTTTTCTCTCTAGGAGCCAGCCATAAAGAAGTTCTCTGACCTACCCTTGTCTGTTAGTAGGTCGTAAGACTCTCATTTCAGAGGGGTCTTACCCTATGCCTGGGAGAAGAAAAAATAGTGCTACACAGAGAGGCAAAAAGTAATGTGAACAGACAAGCCTTACTAGGGTTCCTCCATTCGGTCTATTAACGTTAGATAGCAGCCTTTTTATCCAATCATATTTCTACCTGGTTATCCATTCATCATGGAAGCTAAGCATAAAAATGAGTAGTTTTTTCTATGTCTTCGAGTCTTCATTTTTCAAGGCTCCCATGTCATGTAAAATTTGATTGAGCAAATCTGTTCTGCTTTTCTCTTTTTAATCTGTCTTTTTTTGCAGAGTGCTGAACGTGATGTGATTCTTTTAATGAGGAAAAAAGGTATCTCATCCCTTCCACCCTCTCCATTTCCTATAAAAATTACAACATGGCTCTTTGACATATCAAAGTCTAAGATTGATATTTTTCTAAAGATAGTGCCAAGAGCTTAGAATACATGAAATCCACTTGCCTTATATGCTAGTGTTGTCATGTATTTTAAGTGAATATATATTCACTTAATATATATTAATTATATATAATTATATATTAGCTGTATATAATTATATAATAATATATAATAGATATTAATTATACAAATATATATTCACATATGTATTCTTTCAACTTTTATATTAAGTTTTAAGTTCAGGAGTATATGTGCAGGATGTGCAGGTTTGTTACATAGGTAAACATGTGCCATAGTGGTTTGCTGCACAGGTCATCCCATCACGTAGGTATTAGGACCAGCATCCATTAGCTATTTTTCCCTGATGCTCTCCCCTGCTCCCCTGACAGGCCCCAGTGTGTGTTCTCTACCATGTTTCCATGTGTTCTTATCATTCAGGCATGCAGTATTTGTTTTTCTGTTCCTGCGTTAGTTTGCTGAGGATAATGGCTCCCAGCTCCATCCACTTCCCTGTAAAGGACATGATCTTGTTCCTTTTTATGGCTGCACAGTACTCCGTGGTGTATATGTACCACATTTTCTTTATTCAGTCTATCATTGATGGTCCTTTAGGTTGATTGCATGTCTTTGCTATTGTGAATAGTGCTGCAGTGAACATATGTGTGCATGTATCCTTATAATAGAATGATTTATATTCCTTTACGTGTATATCCAATAATGGGATTGCTGGGTCAAATGTTATTTCTGCCTCAAGGTCTTTGAGGAATTGCCACACTGTCTTTAACAATGGTTGAACTAATTTACACTCTCATCAATGGTATAAAAGCATTCCTTTTTCTCTTCAACCTTCCCAGCATCTATTGTTTTTTGACTTTTTAATAGTAGCCACTCTGAGTGGTGTGAGATGGTATCTCATTGTAGTTTTGATTTCCATTTTGCTAATGGTCAGTGATGTTGAGCTTTTTTTCATATGTTTCTTAGCCACATGTATATCATTTTTTGAGAAGTATCTGTTCATGTCCTTTGCCTGCTTTTTAATGGTTTTTTTTTTCTTGTAAATTTAAGTTATTTGTAGACTCTAGATATTAGACCTTTGTCAGATAGATAAATTGCAAAATTTTCTCCCGTTCTGTTGGTTGTCTGTTTACTCTGATGATAGTTTATTTTGCTGTGTAGGAACTCTTTAGTTTAAGTAGATCCCATTTGTCAATTTTTGCTTTTGTTGTAATTGCTTTTGGTGTTTTTGTCATGAAATCTTTGCTCATGCCTATATCCTGAATGATATTGCCTAGAATTTCTTCTAGCGTTTTCATAGTTTTGAGTTTCATGTGTAAGTCTTTAATCCATTTGGAGTTAATTTTTGTATATGGTGTGAAAAAAGATCCAGTTTCAATTTTATGCATATGCCTAGCCAGCACTCCTAGAACCATTTATTAAATAGAGAGTCCTTTTTCCATTGCTTGTTTTTGTCAAGTTTGTTGAAGATCAGATGGTTGTGGCTGTTTGGTCTTATTCCTGTGTTCTCCAGTCTGTGCCATTGGTCTGTCCATGTGTCTCTTCTTGTACCAGTACCATCCTGTTTTGGTTGATGTAGCATTGTTAAAAGCAGGTAGTGTGATGCCTCCAGCTTTGTTCTTTTTGCTTAGGATTGTCTTGGCTTTATGGGCTGTCTTTTGGTTCCATATGAATTTTAAACTAGTTTTTTCTAATTCTGTGAAGAATGTCATTGGTAGTTTAATGGGAATAGCATTGAATCTATGATTCTTACTATCCATGAGCATGGATTGTTTCTCCATTTGTTTGTATCCTCTCTCATTTCTTTGAGCAGTGGTTTGTAGTTCCCCTTGAAGAGGTCCTTCACTTACCTTGTAAACTGTATTCCTAGGTATTTTATTCTTTCTGTAGCTACTGTAAATCGAAGTTCATTCATGATTTGGCTGTCTGGTTGCCTGTTGTTGGTGTATAGAAATGCTAGCAATTTTCACACATTGATTTTGTATCCTGAGCCTTTGCTGAAGTTGTTTATCAACTTAGGAAGCTTTAAGTGTAAGAAGCTTTTGGCCTGAGACAGTGGGGTTTTTCTAGATATAGGATCACGTCATCTGCAAACAAAGATATTTGACTTCTTCTCTTCCTATTTGAATATCCTTTATTTCTTTCTCTTGCCTGAGCGGCCTGGCCAGAACTTCCAGTGTTATGTTGAATAGGAGTAATAAGAAGAGGGGATCCTTGTTTTGTGCTGGTTTTCAATGAGAATGCCTCCAGTTCTTGCCCATTCTGTATAATATTGACTGTGGTGTGTCATACATGGCTCGTATTATTTTGAGATGTGTTCTTTCAATACCTAGTTTATTGAGAGATTTTTAACATGAAACAATGTTGAATTTTATCAAAGGGCTTTTCTGCATCTATGGAGATAATCATGTGGTTTTTATTTTTAGTTCTGTTCATGTGATGAACATCATTTATTGATTTGGGTAGGTTCAACCAACCTTGCATCCCAGGGATGAAGCCAACTTGATCATGGTGGATAAGCTTTTTGATGTGCTGCAGGATTTGATTTGCCAGTATTTTATCGAGAATTTTTTCATTGATCTTCATCAAGGATATTGGCCTGAAGTAGTAGTAGTAGTAGTAGTAGTTGTTGTTGTTGTTGTTGTTGTTGTTGTTGTATCTCTGCCAGGTTTTGGTATCAGGATAATGCTGGCTTCATAGAATGAGTTAGGAAGGAGTCCCTCCTTTTTAATTTTTTTGTGAATAGTTTCAGTAGAAATGGTACCAGCTCGTCTTTGTACCTCCAGTAGAATTCAGCCATGAATCTGTCTGATACTGGGCTTTTTTTGGTTAGTAGGCCTGCCTCAGAACTTGTGAGTGGTCTATTCAGGGATTTGATGTCTTTCTGATTTATTCTTGGGTGGGTGTATGTGTCTGGGAATGTATTCGTTTCTTCTAGATTTTCTAGTTTATATGCATAGAGTTATTTATAGTATTCTCTGATGGTTGGTTGTTTTTCTGTAGGGTCAGTGGGGATATCTCCCTTATCATTTCTGATTGTGTTTATTTGCTTCTTCACTCTTTTCTTCATTAGGCTAGCTAGTGTTCTATGTATTTTATTAATTTTTTCAAAAAAATAGCTCCTGGATTCATTGATTTTTTGAAGGGTTTTTTTGTGTATCTATCTCCTTCAATTCAGCTCTGATTTTGGTTACTTCTTGTCTTCTGATAGCTTTGGGGTTTGTTTGCTCTTGGTTCTCTTTTAGTTTAGTTTGCTCTTGGTTGCTCTTAGTTCTTTTAGTTGAGATGTTAGTTTGTTAACTTGAGATCTTTCTAGCTTTTCAATATGGGCAATTAGTGCTGTAAATTTCACTCTTAACACTGCTTTAGCTGCTTCCCAGAGATTCTGGCACGTTGTCTCTTTATTCTCATTAGTTTCAAAGAACTTCTTGATTTCTTCATAATTTCATTATTTACCCAAGAGTCATTCAGTATCAGTTTGTTCAATTTCCATGTAGTTTTGTGTTTGGAGTGAATTACTTAATCTTGAGTTCTCTTTTGACTGTTCCATGGTCTGAAGGCTACTATGATTTCAGTTCTTTTACATTTGCTGAGGGGTGTTTTACTTCTGATTACGTGATCAATTTTAGAGTAAGTGCCATGTGGCAATGAGAAAAATGTATATTCTGTTGAATTTGGGTGCAGAGTTCTGTAGATATCTACCAAGTCTTCTTGATCCAGAGCTGAGTTCAGATCCTGAATATCTTTGTTAATTTTCTGTCTTGATGATCTGTCAATATTGACAGTGGTGTTAAAGTCTCCCACTATTATTATGTGGGAGTCTAAGTCTCTTTGTAGGTCTCTAAGAACTTGCTTTATGAATCCAGGTGCTTTTGTATTGGATGCATATATGTTAAGGATAGTTAGCTCTTCTTGTTGAACCCTATACCATTATGTAATGCCCTTTTTTGTCTTTTTTGATTTTTGTTGGTTTAAAGTATGTTTTATCAGAACATAAGATTGTCAGAACATAATCTTATGTCAGAACATAAGATTGCAACTTCTGCTTTTTTGTGATTTCCATTTGCTTGGTAAATTTCCCTTCATCCCTTTATATTGAGCCTATGTGTGCCTTTGCACTTGAGATGGGTCTCTTGAAGGCAGCATACTGATGGGTCTTTACTCTTTTTCTACCTTGGCATTCTACATCTTTTAATTGGGGTATTTGGCACATTTATATTTAAGGTTAGTGTTGTTATGTGTGAATTTGATCCTGTCATCATGATGCTAGGTGGTTACTTTGCAGACTTGTGTATGTGGTTACTTCACATTGTCACTGGTCTGTGCATTTCAGTGTGTTTTTTTAGTGACTGGTAATGGTTTTTTCTTTCCATATTTAGTGCTCCCTTCAGGAGCCCTTGAAAGGTAGACCTAGTGGTGACATATTCCCTTAGAATTTGGTTTTCTGGAAAAGATTTTATTTCTCCTTCACTTATGAAGCTTATTTTGGCTGGATATGAAATTATGGCTTGAAAATTATTTTCTTTAAGAATGTCAAATATTGGCCCTCAATCTTCTGGCTTGTAGGGTTTTTGCCGAGAGGTCTACTGTTAGTCTGATGGCTTTCTATTTGTAGGTGACCTGGCCTTTCTCTCTCGGTGGCCTTAAGATTTTTTCTTTCATTTCAACCTTGGAGAATCTGAAGATTATGTGTCTTGGGGTTGATCTTCTTGTGGAGCGTCTTACTGGGGTTCTCTGGCTTTTCTGAATTTGAATGTTGGCCTGTCTTGCTAGGTTGTAGACATGCTCCTGGATGACATCCTGAAATATATTTTCGTACTTGGCTCTATTCTTCTTGTATCTTTCAGTTACCTCAGTCAGTTGTAGGTTTGGTCTCTGTACATAATCCCATATTTCTTGGAGTTTTTGTTCATTTTTTTCCATGTTTTTTTCTTTATTCTTGTCTGCCTATCTTATTTCAGAAAGATAGTCTTCAAGCTCTGAGATTGTTTCCACTGCATGGTCTATTCTGCTATTGATACTTGTGATGCATGGTGAAGTTCTTGTGTTGTACTTTTCCCTCAGGTTGGTTATGTTCCTGTCTAAACTGGCTATTCTGGTTATCAGCTTCTGTATTGTTTCATCATTAGTCTTCACTTGTTTGCATTGGGTTACAACATGCTTCTTTAGCTCAGTGAAATTTGTTGTTAACCACCTTCTGAAGCCTATTTCTGTCTGTTCAGCCATCTCAGCCTCAGCCCAGTTCTGTGCCATTGCTGGAGAGGTGTTGTGGTCATTTGGAGGAGAAGAGGCCCTCTGCCTCTTTCAGTTTTCAGCATTTTTGCATTGACTCTTTCTCATCTTTGTGAGTTTATTTACATTCAGTCTTTAAGGTTGCCCACTTTGAAGTGAGGTTTTTGTGAGGTCTTTTGAAGTCGATGTTGTTGTCTTCTGTTTTCTGTTTTTCTTTTAGCAGTCAGGCCACTCTACCCTAGGGCTGCTGCAGTTTGCTGGGGATCCACTTCAGATATCAGTTGCCTTTTTTTACCCAGTATCTAGAAGTATCACTAGTGAAGGCTGCATAACAGCAAATATGGCAGCCAGCTCCTTCCTCTGGAAGTACCATCCCAGGGGGGTGCTGAACTTTTGCCAGCCTGCACATGCCTTTAGGAGCTGGCTGGAGATCACCATTGGAAGGTCTCATTTAGTCAGGAGGAACAAGATCAGGAACCTGCCCAAAGAATCAGTCTGGCTGCTTTTTGATAGAGCA
The DNA here is from genome assembly GCF_029289425.2 of Pan paniscus. NCBI lineage: Eukaryota > Metazoa > Chordata > Mammalia > Primates > Hominidae > Pan > Pan paniscus. The sequence goes on along the minus strand of NC_073261.2, from coordinate 75,157,963 downwards.
CGTGTGCTACATTGTGGGGAGACCCTTCCCTCTTTAAACCACTTGTATTCTCCATAGCTGGCAGGCTACAGCAGCTGAGTTGACTAAATCATGGAGATGGCAGCCACCCTCCCTCCAGGAACTCCATCCCTGGAAGAAATCATAGCTCCATCCATAGAACCCTGGCTGGAGTGGCTGAAGCTCCTGCAGGGAGGACCCGCCAGTGAGGAAAAGTGGATCTGGCTCCTGCCTATAGAAGCAGTCTGGCCACAACCTGGCAAGGCAGCTATGCTGCGTTGTGGGGGTCCCTTCCTTGTTTGGACTGTCTATTTTCTCCACAACTGGCGGGATGGAATGGCTAAGTCTATTGAACCACAGAGATGGCAGCTGCCCCTCCCCACCAGGAGCTCCATCCCAGGGAGAGATCAGAGTTCTGTCCATAGAGCCCTTGCTGGAGTGGCTGAAGCCCCTGCAGACAGGCACCACCCAGTGAGGAGGAATGGATTGGGGTCCCGCTTAAAGAAGCAGTCTGGCCACAATCTGGCAAGGCAACTGTGCTGTGTCGTGGGGGACCCTTCCTTGTCCGGACCATTTGTATTCTCCACAACCGGCAGGCTGGAACAGCTGAATCTACTGAACTGTGGAGATGGTGGCTGGCCCTCCCGCCAGGAACTGGGATCCATCTCAGGCCGACTCCAGCAGACTTGGTGCTGTTGGCTGGCTGGGATTCCAAGTCAGTTGGTTTTAACTTGTGAGGTGCCATGGAAGTGGGGTCTACAGAACGATGCTGCCTGCTCCCTGGACTCAGCTCCCTTCTAGGGATATTTACAGATATATTTCCTGCCTTGCTGGGGATCCCAGGATTGGAGTGTGTAAAACTCCTGGGTCTCTGTGTGTGCCTGAATGGCTGCTCTGCTGAGACTCCATACAGTTCTGTGTGTCAGACTCAAGGCCCTGATGGCCTGGGCTTAAGAGGGGATTTACTGATCCACTGGTAGCAAAGGTCCGTGGGAAAAGTGTGGTTTCCTGGGCGCGGTCACAAAATCACTCACCAATTCTTTTGGCTGGGGGTGAGGTTTCCTTTGGTTCCATGCTACTCCCTGGTGGGCCATTGCCCCGCCTTCCCCCACTTTTCTTCCATCTCTGTGGGTTGGGTTGTCTAGTCAGTCCCAATGTGAGAACGTGGATATTTCAGTTAAAGGTATTGAATTCACTTGCTCCTTTTCATTTCTCTCCATGAGTGCTGCAAACCGCAGCTGCTTCTCATCGTCCATGTTGTATCCAGCCATGAATATATATTTTCTACAGTCAAAATTTATTTAGATTTACCCACATCTTTTCCTTTTTCATTGTTCTTCATACATTTTCATAACACCTTATGTCCATATGGAAGAATTTTTCTACTGCTTAAAAATAACCTTTTGTATTTTTTAGTTTGGGTTTATTTTTAATAAGTTCCCTCAATTATTGCTTTTCTAAAAGTATTCTTATTGCATATTCTTTCTTAAAATGTATTTTTCTTGGTTTAGAATTCCAGGGTGATAGTTATTTTTTCAGCATTTTGAAGATATTAAGCTACCTCTGGCTTGCATTGAAAGAATGGAAAGTTAGTTGAAGTCCAGTTGTTTTAGATTTTTCTCTTTGGCTTTAGGTTTTAGCAGTTTTATTAGGATGTACTTCTATTTTGTGTTTGTTTTTTCTTTAATTTATTTATTTTAATCCTGCCTAGTTGTCATGGGGTTTCTTGAGTTTATTACCTCATATTTTTCTTTAGTGTTAAAAAATTCTCTAATGTTGCTTCTGTCTCATTCTTCTTACTTATCTTGGACTCTTACCCTTTATTCTGATTTTTCCACTTTTGAATTATTTTGGTTAGTGTATTCTGATCTCTTTTCTAGTCCTTTATTCATTGTGTTGACTGTGTCTAATCCAGTGAGGTCTTAATTTGGCTTTTTGTGGTTACAAATTCTAAAATTTCAAGGATTTTGATCTGCCAATTCCTTTTTCATGTTTCCTAATTATCTGTCTTAATTCTCACAATCATCTTTTACCTCTTTTAATGCTAAAAGCATCATTATTTTAAAATCTGTATCTGATTTACTCCAAATCTAGAGCATATGTATCTGTTTTTATTGTGTATTTCTACTATTAACTTTATGATTTTTTTTGTTTGTGTGTCTGGTTATTTTTTATTTTGTCCTGAAGGATGTCTTTAAAATATTACCTGTAGAAATAATTTGTGAACTAGGCTAATGCTATCTTTCTCCAGAAATTACCTTAGTTTTTTTCAGGCAGACTTCTGTGGACAGTAGCAATGTAGAACTTTAACAGTATTCCAGCAATTGAGATGGTGCAATGATGAGCTGTAATCCCTATGAGAGTTAGTACATTCCCACTTTACCCTTACTTTTAATGTTCAGCCTCAGAAATCTCTACCTCACATACAGAGGTTTAACCCAGCTCCCAAACCTTGTTGAGTCCTGAACTCCAATTGTCCCCATAAACGTGATGCATTCTCAAAATTCCTGCTCAGTCTTTTATGCGTGTTTTTTTTTTTCGAATTGCAAAATGACTACTAGAGGAAAAATAAGCCAAATAAGCCAACATATCTGGCTCACCTATGTGAATTTCTGTCTTCTCCCAGATCTTAGCTTTGTAATTATTTACTGTCATTATGCTTTACCAATGTCTTTCAGGAGACTTTCTTTAATGCACAATTTTTTGGTTATTCTCAGTGGCAAGGTTAGCTCAGATTCCCAGTTTACTATTACTAGATTTCATATCTATCAATTTCCAAATTATAATGTCACTTCTACTTTGATAATCATTCCAAACCCTTCTTCCTTTAAAAGAAAATGTTAACTATCTAGAAAAAATAATATTGCAGGTGTGGTTATGTTACAGGTTTAAACACATTGCAGACGTACAGGTAAATTGGATAGGCTCATTTTTGCCTACCATTGAAGTTATTTTTCCTTTCACAGAACTTTTCCAATTATAGGGTTCTAAACATAGTATTTTCTTCCATGGCCTTTTTTTATTCCAGTGGTTTTAACCCAGTCTCTCTGTCTCTCCTCACGTACTCACCTCCTGAAGGAGCTTTTGCCATCCCTCTGCTCCAATTAAACTAGTTGTTCATGGTCTAGTTTGGATCCCCAATGTCTCACTGGATCCTCAGTGCCTTAACATCTTGAAGTATTACAATGCACAGTCATAAGATCCTAGTTGCAGTGGTTAATTATGTAACGGCGTAGTAGTTGAGGGCATAGTCTCTGGAAAGACTGCATTGGCTTCTCCTCTGAGTAGTTGAGTAAACTTAGACAAGGTACATGTTACGGGTTGAACTGTGTCCCCCAAAAAGAAATGTTGAAGTTCTAACCCCTAGTATATCAGAATGTAACCTTATTTGGAAGTAGGGTCCTTGGAAATGTAATTAGGTAAGATGAGGTCATACTGGAGTAGAGAACAGGGTGGGACCTTAATCCTATATGTCTGGTGTCTAAGACAGAGTCACACTGGGAGAATGTCATGTGACCACAGAGGCAGAGACTGGAGTGATGGATCTACAAGCCAAAGAGCATCAAGGATTGAAAGTTACCATGAGAGGCTAGGAAGGGGCAAGGAAGAATTCTCCTCCACAGACTGTAGAGGAAGCATGTCCCTGCTGACACCTTGATTTTAGACCTGTGCTCACTACAACTATGAGATTACCTTTCTATTATTTTAAGCCATCCTGTTTGTGGTACTTTGTATAGTAGTCCTAGGAAACTAATATAGAACTTCTTTTTTACCTTGTTTCCTCATCTCTAAAATGGAGATAATAATACTTCTCTATATCACAGACTTGTGAATGACAATATGCAAAAAGCAATACAACAGTGACTGAGTTTTAATAAGTGGTATGTAAGACATGTCTGTAATTATTTTAGTGAATACAATTTCATCTTGAAGACAGGGGCAATGATTTGTATTTCTCATGAATGCTCCAACACACCTAGTAAGGGCTAAGTACATAATGGAAGCACATAAATACACCTTCAGACATAGACGTGGAGTATTTTCCCTCTGTTTCTCAAGTTTCATTTTAACTGGTATGGTTTTGCATGTTTTAGATCTTTGAATCTTATATGTATGCCCTGGATTATACTTGTGACATTATTCCCTGTGCTTTGACTATTTTCAACTCCATTTTATCCCAATTACATCCCTGCCCCTTCTCATGCTTATGCCAAATCATACATTAACTTGTGGTTTCTAAATGTTGATTTGATTTTAGAAACCGAGAGAGAAAAGGCAGCTAAAATGAACAGTTTCCAGATGGTTGTGGAATTTAAAATACAATATGTGGGTTATACTCCTAGCTTTCCTGCAAACCTGGAAAATCACCTCAGATATCTCATATAACATTGTGAAACCCGTGTTTCCTTATCTGTACAATTAAGACATTGGATTAAATACCTTCAAACATTTTGTCAGTTTTAGTTACTACAATGAAATTATTCCATGTTCTCTGAGTTCAACAATATCAAGGAAAAGCTGGTTCTCACTCATCCATTGTGGCCAGCACATGAGGGAGACAGCAGGTATCAAGCACAACATTTGTCTGCTAACTGGTATAGAGAGGTACATTCGACTATTCTTTCATTCATAGGGTGATGGGCCCTTGAACAATTTGGCCTCTTTACTGTAATTGCCTGTGCAAGCACAATAACAGATGTTTCCAAATACATACTATGTGTATATCCACTTGATATATCTCCGATTACAAAGGCTCTATTGTTCTAAAAAGTTTTTCACATTCATGGTGGAATAATAAAGAGAAGAAATTACTTTTAGGTTACAAGGCAGCATTTTTGCCTTTCAAGTCAAAACACTGTGACAAGTGCCTTTTGCTTATTTGGCAAATTTATAATGAATTTTTAAAAGGTGAACATTACAAGTTACCGTAAAAATCTTGGAATAAGTTATGTACTCCCTGATTTATTTATTCTTTATCAAGTATTACTTGATCACTTTCTGTTTGGTTGCTATGTCCACCATTTTGCTAAAAATTCACTGAGCTTTTCATTACCAAACCAGTGAATTAGTTGTATTCTACATCCTCTTTTATCTCTACTGCCCTTCAAACTGTGGACTGTTTCTCTTTTGCTTCTTTCTCCTCTCCCAATTTTCTGTGATATTATTTTTCAGATTTTCTTCCTACCCTACCAATAAATCTTTTAATTTTCTTTCTCCTACCCTGTAAAGGAAGGTGTTTCTGAATCTTTTCATTTTATTTTCTTGGTCCTAATTTCACTTGAGATGCCAGGCTTATGAGTTCTTTCAGTTTTCTTCATATGGACTAGTTTGCCGTTCCTTCACAATTCTACCCATTGTCCTCTATGCAATGTATAATTTGCCATTATATTTATTCCAAATATTTTTGTTTGGAATAAATTATATTTATTCCAAATATACCAAAATATTTATTCCGGCATAAAAGGACTCTTGATTTCATAGGAATCCTGTAAGTATAGTAGTAAAGTCCAAGGTCCCACTAACTTCTTTGGTAGCCATGTAATTCAACTTGTGGGCCAGAAATTCTAATTTGACATTTGAAAATTATCTGTCTCCACATTTTCTGTCTAACAAAGTAAATTTTAAAAAATATATTTTCTATATACATGGCTTTTTTAAATTTTCCCTTTATAACTGCATTTTCTTTAAAAGAGCACAGGACACAATATATTATAACTGGCCAAAGGTTTGTTGGATGGGTGAGAATGGGCTGAATCAAGAAAATTATTAAGTGACTCGCACATAGGCCATTAGATGTTTGAAAAAATAGATCTATATGCTAGACTAATCTGAGATAATTTTGTACATCAATTATTGGTTTTTTGTTAGAATTATGAGCTTGAAGTTTCTAATAAAGATTATAAGCTGCTTCCTATGTTCTCTTTAATAAGTCAAAAAATAAGCCGTTCACTTTCAAAATAGTTTCATTAACTTCAAGTAAAATAGGCTTTGCTTTAAACATTATATTTTTAAGTGTATTTACTGTTCTGTGGCTCCTCTGACCCCTCAAAAGCCGGCTGAAGGAATAATAACAATATTGTATGGATTCAAATCCAGTTACTCCATGTCCTGTAATTCCCTCAGAGTAAGAGAGAAGAGGGAGAAATTGCTCTTTTGCATATCCCTAGGTATCTTCAATGAGGAGAGTCAGTATTTTGTATTCAGCCAGCTTCTCACAGTAAAGAGTATTCCCAAGGAGTAAATAAGGCAATCAGGAGAATCATTAACTATTTCGAGCCAAAAAAGTATCACTTAATGCACCAAAGTAATAATGAGCAAATTAGTAGTCATGTAGCTAGTGACAGTTCAAGAAGTATGGCTGCTCACTTTGGAGTACCCATTGTACAGTGAAAGTCCTGTTAAGCCCCCTGCCCCCCAAAGGAGTTTATATCAGGATGGACTAAATTCTTTGGAGGTAAAGAAATAAACACATTGACAATCACTCACATACTTAAACAAAACTGTATTTATGAAGTTCAGAGTTCATGGTTTTTCATGACACATTCACCACTATTAAGTGGTACTTAATCAGAGTGCATATGTTCCAAGAAAGTGAAGTTTTAGTATATTCTGCACCTATGCAAATATCCAGCATGGTCATTACTGACAACATAAGATTGGCGAGGTCTTTTTGTAGACCCACAACCAGAAGCTCCAAGTTTAAAAAATGGATGTGTACATTTTAGAGTCATGGCACATAGGGAACGTTACAAAACTGCTTTGAACCTATGCCACGGGACTACTATCAGGATGCTGTAGGACATGTAAAAGCAATTAGGAAAACATATGACATATTTTGGTGTTCAGGAACCATTACTTGAATCTGAATCTTAGATCACCATTTAATAGCTCTTATGCTCTCTGTAAATTACAACAAATGCTATTTGCTCTGCCAACCACATAGTATTGTTGAGATAATCAACGAGGATGAGTGTAAAAGTAGTTTATACAATTTTAATAATTACATATCTGATTGCTTCCATGTACCACACATACTCTCAGTGATTTCAGTGACTCTATTGTCACTGCAAGCTAAATATGTATAAATAAATAAGCACAATTTCTAGTGTATGCTGAATACTCAACAAAGAGTAGCTGTTATTAGAATGGTACATTATCATTATTAATACTGATGTTTTACAGAAATTGGTTTTATACCTTCTATTACTCTGAATTGAATTGTGATCTAAGAAAAGACTTTAAATATTTACCTGAAATCACAAATGACTAATTCCATTTTCACTTTAAAATGCAGACAAATTTGTCACTAAGTGGTGCTTTTTGAATAATTATTTTGGAAAAAACATTATTTAATATACTTGTCCTGTGGATTGCTAACATATACTTTTATTTGTTTAAATTTTTACCATCCAGTTTTCCCAAGCCCCCTGACCCCTTTATTTTAGTGGAAGAAAGAGAGGTTAAGAAGAAGCTGTTACATTTCTGGATAATGAAATATAAAAAATTATATTCTCCTAAAAATAATTTTGGAAAATTCATCACATTTTGATCTTAAAGCATAATACATAATATTTCTTAATGTGGTACAAAATTAGTAGAAATAATCCAAGCACCTTAAATATTTGTTTGTAGAATTTGAAAAAAAGAAGCCATTTAGAAACTGGCTTTGTCACTTGAATTTGGAAAAACATTAGCATAGCCCTTGGATACATACAGCTGAATCAACATGCTTTATCTGCATAGCTATAATTGCATTTAATGAATAGAACCACATGTTAATGAAATCCGAGGATCATTTGATACTAAAATATTCAAGGCTTAGTTCACATAGTGTTTTAATTTTGTTGATGGTTTTGTTCTCTTCCTTTCTCTCTTCATTCCCTCCTTCCCTTCCTCCCTCCTTCCCTCCTTCCCTTTGTGCCCCTTCCTTACTTCCTCTTTTTCCCTCCTTCCTTCTTTCCCTCCCTCCCTGTTTCTTCTTCTCTCCTATTTTCTGCTCCTTTCTTGTCTCCTCCCTCTTATGTCTTTTTCTCCTTCCTTCCTTCCTTCCTTCCTTCCTTCCTTCCTTCCTTCCTTCCTTTTATTTACCTCACTAGACTTCTGGCATGTAAGAAGAAATGGTATAATGGGATATAAACTTTATTATTTTTACTAGAAAAAAACAGGAGCTTGGGATTTTAAAAGTCTTGCCTTGTGGAAAGTAACCATCAAAAGTAATTTATTAAGGTTCCTAATGTCCTGAGAAAAAAAATTTCAAAATGTATGCCCTAGCCTTTAGGAGTTAATAACCTAAACTAGATGAAGCAAATAGGAACACAAAATTAGAGGATGCCTCGAGACAGTAAGAATGCATCTTTAAAGTTGTACGAGAATTGATAGGTATTTCTTTCAGTGTTGAAGTATCACGGTGTAAACAGCACCAGAAACGGAGATGAGGAGCTGGCATTATCTTTGAATCTGCTGCTGTCTGATTTTGGTCAAATCCTTAAGTCGCTTGGTGCCTCAGCTTCTTCATTAACAACATGTGGTTATGAGACTTGTCCTTCTCACTGCATACTCTTTTTCTTTGTGAATATCAAATGAGAATGAATGCAAAAGGGTTTAAAATTAGGATACAACATTGAAATGAAATAAAATTGTCTGTTTCATCTAACCTTCTCAATGTAACTGCAAATTCTCCCAAGGAAGAAACGTATCTTTGAATTAAAGAAATCTCTCATTAGGAGCAATGTCTGTGCAAGTGCCAAATATCATCCTAATACTATATTAAGCTTAATATTACCAAAAATATATAAATGTCCCAAACGTACATTTGACCCTACTGACTACAAAATAAAGCTTCCAAGTTACTCCAGGAAGCAGTTTTGATAATTATTCCACAATTACACAGGAGACATTGCACTTCCTCACACCTCCTAGAGAAGTCTTCCTGTCACTCTTCCTGCGTTTGCCTACCACCTGGTCCCAAGGCTAATGCCACAAATTTTAGATTTTGTTAAGGCAGCACCCCATTTCAGAATCCAAATTATCTCTCAACTATGTCTTGCTATGTGTCAGAGTGCCCCCAAATTTAGTAACTTGAGACAGCAAACATTCATTTGATTGTGACTCTATGGATCAGCAATGTAGCCACATCTCAGGCAAGATGGCTTGTCTATGTCCTATGTGGTGGTGACTGGGCTTACACCTGTGACTGCAGTTATCCTGTGGTTCAAATCCTGGGGTTCCATGATGTGAATTGATCTTACTTATCTGGGCCAAGTGTCTCCTACTGTAGGGTTCTTCAGATGGTGGTAGCAGTGTGGAGTAGAGAGCAGTAGCTGCAAGACCACTTAAAGGCTGAGTAAGGAACCCATATAACATCACTTCATCATATTCTGTCAGCCAAAGCAAATCGCAGACCAGCCTAAATTTGAAAACTAAGATGGTCATACTGCAAAGGAGAGCGAAAACTGGAATAGATAAAATTGCTACAAACATTTTTGCAAATAATCTACTAGACCTGAATTTGGTAAGAGTGAAACATGTGACTGGGTGTATGCCTGTATTGAGAAGCACATGAGATATAACTGATATTACTTGGAGGAAGTAAATACTTTTAACAAAAAAGAAGTGGTTCTCTGCAACAATTTTTATAATTTGTAAAGTAGGAGAATTGCCTTTCCTTAAAAGTTCTTGAGAGTCATGGCTGGCATCTATTAGGAATTCAATTAATATTCCTTGAATAAATGAATGAATCAATTTGCCTATAAAACAATCTAAACCTGTCTCCTCTACTTCAGAAAAGTAATAACCTTTTAAACATTTTCTATAATGATTTATTCAGGTTTATTATTGCTTCTTAACGATTTATGTTTTCTTAAGACACATATTATTTTATTGAGCTTAAAATTACTTTTAGTCATCCATCCTAGTATCTTGTTTTAAACTCTGTATCTGTAGTCATGCTCCTCTTCTTCATCTGTTCTGTAAGATTCATTTTTTTTCTTCCAAATTTTAGATTTATGGGGGTACCTGTGCAGGTTTGTTACATGAGTAAATTGCATGTCACTGGGGTTTGGTATACAAAGGATTTTGTTACCTAGGTAGTGAGCATAGTACCGGACAGGTAGTTTTTCAATCCTCACTCTCCTCCCACCCTCCACCCTCAAGAAAGACCTAGTGTCTATTGTTCCCCCTCTCTATGTTCAGGTGTACTCAATGTTTAGCTCCCACTTGTAAGTGAGAACATGTGGTATTGGGTTTCCTCTTCCTGCATTAATTCGCTTGGGATAATGGCCTCAAGATTCTCTCAGGCTTCATAGCTCTTTCTTTTCTCTGATACAAACTTTACTTTCTAATTTCATTCTCAGAATTAAACTAAAGATACTTAAGCATATTCCATTTTTTAAAAAAAATTAAGTCTGATTTCATATTGTTTAGCATTTGCAGGGAAGGGGCTTTTTCCTTCCTCCTCTTTGCAAGATATCATTAAGATATGAATTATAAATTATATATTAGTTATGACTAATTTTCAAACAATTTAAACTATAAAATAAAACTTTAAGTATAGCAAGGGATACTATCTGTTACCTTCTCCAATCTTTGCATATTGGAAACCTATTATTTCCTGTTTTCTTGACCTGCTACAAAGTTTTATCCTTTTTCTTCCCCAAAAACCCCTGAAATTCAGGAATAATCTATATTGTTTAAATTGAGAACTATAGAAGGGAGAAAAAGGCAAGAGGGCAGTCAAGATATCCCTTTTCTATTAAATTCTCTCCTCTTTTATTATGTCTGTCTTCTGGTCTCCTTTCAACTCATAGGCCAAGTGGTGGGAAAAGCCTTCCTGATTCAGTCTTGCATTTTATTTCCTTAGCCCTGCAGCGATAGCAATGGAAATGCTTAGATCAAAAAGAGAGATAGATTTGAAAGGAGACGGAAAATGTCCCTTTCATTCTCAATATAGATATTGCATTTGAGAATTTGTGTATAAAGAAAGGATTTCCCCTCTCTCTCTTTTTGGTAGAACAAATAGCAGAGAGAAGTGTGAGTTAAAAGGCAATATAGATTGGATAGACAGGAACAGGTAGACAATGATCACTCTCAGTCTGTGGATGTGGATACAAAGGTAACCTTTCCTTGTCTATTTTAATCATGTTTCTTTAACATACTATAGTTTGTTTGTTTGTTTGTTTTTGTTTTGTTTGTTTGTTTGTTTTTGAGACAGAGTCTTACTCTGTTTCCCAGCCTGGAGTGCAATGACGTGATCTCAGCTCACTGCAACCTCCACCTCCTGGGTTCAGGCGATTCTTCTGCCTCAGCCTCCCAAGTAGCTGGGACTATGGGCGCCTTCCACCATGCCCGGCTAATTTTTGTATTTTTAGTAGAGACAGGGTTTCTCCATGTTGGCCAGGCTGGTCTCGAACCCCTGACCTCAGGTGATCTGCCCACCTCGGCCTCCCAAAGTGCTGGGATTAGAGGTGTGAGTCACTGCGCCTGGCCCATACTATAGTTTTATTTTGCTAGAGAATTGACCCATTTCAAATCTCAAATCTGTTTTAATGACTTAGCAGTGTTTTTCATACTGCCTTTTAACATAGATGTTTAGAAGTTACCTTAGAATGCTGGTCATCACAAAGAGATAAAGATACCACCTCTACTCTAGAAACTGGACATGAGAAAAAAGAAACTTTTCTGGCATTTTTGGAGCTTCTCGGTTTCAACCCTTTTAATCACAGACTTCCCCAAGCTTTGAACATTCTCTGAGGTGGCTGACTGGAGCTGTGAGTAGACATGAGCAGATGTGGGTAGAATGCATGTTGGGGAAGTGATATAAAGAAGGAACAGAACTCCACTGAGGGCAGAGATTTTGGATATATAACAAAATGTGTGTCAGAAAACATCATTTAACTGGTGTTCACATATCCATAGTGCAAGCGTAAAATGGAAAATGTCGATGATACACTCTTCAGTTAGGTACTTGTTAGAAAATTGCAAGCATATATTTAAAACTAATAATAAATGTAAACATAATAAACCTTAAAAAGATAAGAAACAGGGAGGCCAGAGTTCCTTTGGTGTAGCAATATTAGGCCTCTGATTGGTCAGTATCTATAATTACCTCTTGCTGAATTTTTAAAAATGCTTAAAGATATAAGAGGAATTCATTCTTATATCTGTACTTCCTCTGGATTGTTACTTTTTGAAGATAGAAATATTATTTAGGTGAGTCCTGATGTTTTCAGGGCTTCCCTAAAAGCAATGTAAGCAACTCTTAATAGTACATGTACTGCACGTTGTGCACATGTACCCTAGAACTTAAAGTATTAAAAAAAAAAAGAGGGTGAGGGATAAAAGACTGTAAATTAGGTACAGTGTATACTGCTCGGGTGATGGGTGCACTGAAATCTCAGAAATCACCACAAAAAAACTTATCAATGTAACCAAATACCACCTGTTCCTCAAAAACCTATGGAAATAAAAATTAAAAAAAAAAAATATATATATATATATATATAAATCCTGAAAAAGAAGGAGCACTTGAGGGCCACCAAGTCTTCCTTCTTCCAACAATCTTCATTAATTGTTCCCATCCAGAGCACTTTTAAAAAGTAGTTTGTAAAATGGCAAGTTTCTTAGGTTAAAAATAAATAATATATGTAATGAATAAGCTTTCCATATGTAATGTATATAACAGATAAAAGTGCATTCACTGCTTACCTCCTCCCTTCAACATTTTCCTTACTCCCAGGAGACACTGAGACATCACCATTACACCTTGGATATTGTTGGTCACCACTTAATAACCACTGAACTTGGCCCAGGTCAACCTTTCTCCTCCTAAAATCTTTACAAAACATGTTATAGTCTCCACTGCTATAATTGTTATGTCACTTATAAGTGTGACCTGGAACAATCCTTTCTCTGAGACCCAATTTTTAGAATTTGGGGGATAAGAATGTCGATAAATCTCATCTTTCATTTTTTTCTGTGTGCATATAAGTTAGACATAGGTATCATGCATATGGAGATCAAAAAAGCCCTTACACTACTAATAAAGGTTTTGTAAGACATAGCTAAGGTGCAGGCAGACAGTGGTTGTGATTCCTCACCCCCAATCACCACCTGTCATGACTGGACTAGACAGACTGGCCTGGTCATAGGAAAAACTGTATAGCTGCAAGCCTGCAACCTTGCGAATGATGCCTTTAAGCAAAATGTCTCCATCACCAAAATTGCTGATGAGAAGCCACCCTGTCTGCAGACAATAAGATCCCATACGAAAAGTGGGAGAAAGAAGCTTAAATGGGCACAACAAATTCTTTCTCCATGACTTAGGAACAAAATACATTACTTCCCTAGGAGTAAGGTTGTTGGTGCCCAGGGGTTACTCTAATATGGGTCTCTGTATCTGGAAAAGCAAGAGGTAAGTGCTCCCCCAAAATTTCTCATCTGCAATTTTTATTGAATTATACGTACCTGAGAGGTTTCTGTAAATGAGGTGATGTTTTTGAAACCACTTACATGCGATATTTAATAGCATTCTCTTATTTTTTATTTTTTTTTTTATTTTTTTATTTTTTGAGACAGAGTCTGTCACTGTCACCCAGGCTAGAGTGCGGTGGCACAATCTCGGCTCACTACAAGCTCCGCCTCCTCGGTTCATGGCATTCTCCTGCCTCAGCCTCCCGAGTAGTTATGACTACAGTGGCCCGCCACCACACTTGGCTAATTTTTTGTATTTTTAGTAGAGACGGGGTTTCACTGTGTTAGCCAGGATGGTCTCGATCTCCTGAACTCGTGATCCGCCCGCCTCAGCCACCCAAAGTGCTGGGATTACAGGTGTGAGCCACCGCGCCCAGCCCTGCATTCTCTTATTTTAATTATTGTTACTGCTCAAAGTTTCACTTTCTTAATGTTTTACATTTCTTGCTACTTAATGATCATGTCACCCCCTCAACAACATTGCCAAGCACATCAGAACCACCAGACACTTTGGGAGGCCGAGATGGGTGCATCACGAGGTCAGGAGTTTGAGACCATCCTGGCTAACACGGTGAAACACTGTCTCTACTAAAAAAAAAAAAATACAAAAAAATTATCCAGATGTGGTGGTGGGTGCCTGTAGTCCTGGCTACTCGGGAGGCTGAGGCAGGAGAATGGTGTGGACCTGGGAAGTGGAGCTTACAGTGAGCTGAGATCGCGCCACTGCACTCCAGCCTGGGTGACAGAGCAAGACTCCGTCTCAAAAACAAACAAACAAAAAGAACCACCCGAAAGTTAATTTGACTACATTATATGGATGATAACTTTTATATGCATGGTCACAATATGATTATAACTTTAAATGTTCAGAATTATGGATTTACTTTAAAGATGATTGATTATCATAGAAATAAGGAAGGAGAAACAAAAATGAAAGAAAAAATGCAAAGAAGGAGGGGAGGAAAAAATATAATTAAATGTGATAAACTATTAGTTAGATATTTTCGTTCAGAGGTTTAAATCAGCAGGTTTCAATGTAAAGTATTCTTGCCCCTAAAATCAAATAGGAACCATTAATCAACTGTTTTTATTATTTTGATATTCAACAGTTTTAGAAAGTCTACTCTTATCTACTATTTCCTAATGTATCTTTAGATAGGAAATGCACTTAAAAATTGTAAAAAGCCTTTAATGTATAACTTGATAAAATTCTCACTACTATTTATAATTATAACCTAATATAAGTGTGGTCTTATCTTCATATTTAATCAGCATACTCTATTTAACTTTCCGTCTGATGTATCTAGAAAGGTTCTCAGTTCCAGAACTTTAAGATCACTTGATACTACAAGATCTTAAAACTTTATTTATTTGCAACTGAAAGTTAAGGAGCCATTTCTCCACTGCCATCATCTGCATGCTATAAGCATAAGTGCTGACTAATCTCACCTCCTTCCTCACACAAGTTATCATTCATTCGATACAGTAGAAAAGAAAAGAGGAACAATCTCATGCCAGAATCATACCATAAGGAGCAGAAAATCGTCATGCTTCATTGTGTCAAAGCCTAAACTTAAACCTAACCATCACCATTTGTGGCAGAAGGGAAACCAGAATCCTTATATTCAGAAAGGTATAACTTCCACTTCTTAACAGTTGTTTTGAATGACTGTAGTTTGAAATCTATTTTTAATAACTGTCAGTTTTAATAACTAACAGTAATTGACTAGGGACTTTGGGGTATTTATTTATGATAACATTTTACTCTAGTCAAGATGGTTCATGTTATTAAAGTGAACTTTCACATCTCTTATGGTTTGAAAGACTAAACCGCTTTATTCAAAAGCAAAATCCTTGCATCAAAATCTTGCCAGTAGCAGTAAATACACTAATGTTTTTTAGTTGACAGTGGAATTTTAACTGACAAGGCAGATTTTGTTTCTTTTGAGTCCTCTGTCTCTCTTTCTCAAATATGCTTTTGGTATCAGGTCAGGGAGCCTTGCTAAAATGAATGGTTTATGGGAGACTAAGAACATGTGTGTCCAGACTAAGATCATAGCATAGGCAGGTTATGGGGTCAGGTTTTTCTGAGCCTATTCCTTTGAAGTCTCTTTGCAGGGATTCCTGGAAAATGGCCAGTATATAATCAATTCTGAAATACTCTGCTAACAACCCATCTGGAAGATTATGTTTGTTTTCCCAAACAGCCAAAGAGCTCTGCAAGGTAAAGCCTGTCTTCCTATAGTGGTGAATATTTCCCTAAGGTGAAGTCTACAGCAGACAGCACAGATGTTGCTACAGTGGCATATGAGGACAATGGGAAGACACGTGGCTAGAAGAAATGGACCACAATATGAGCATATTGGAGCCTGGGGAAGTCAAACAGTGCACTGGGCAGCACTCGCTGAGCACCCTGGTCTTAGGTGACTCATAGAGGCCAAGAAGATGAGAAAGCCCAACAGGAAAGCATTGATAGGGGCGGCTATTTAATGTGATATGTCAGTATTCAGGGAATGTAGAGCATAGGATTTTAGCACAGAATGAAAATTTGGAGAACATTTAATCCACATTTTATACTTTATAACTGATAAAATGAAGGCTAAGAAGACTTGGCTTACAGAATTTCACACAATGAGCTAGTGGGAGAAGGAATGCTAGAATACATTATAAAAAGTTGGAAACAACCTAAATGTCCATCAACAGGAGAAGAAATGAAGTCATATTAATTTGACAACTGCTTTCAGGTGAATATGACCCATGGATTGGCTAAAATGTGGGTCTCATGAGCTCCTGAAACAAAAAACGGAACCACATCCAAACCCCATACCTGAAAGAAGTAGATTCCCTACGTGTTCCAAAATTGGGGGCAATTGCCTGAAAAGGGGGAAATGGAAGCTGGTGAGGTAAGGAACAAATGTTCATGACAAACAAGATCGTGTTCTTCCAGAAGATTAGCCACTGCATCACCCAGCAGAAACATTCCATTTGATGGGAAAGTGGCCTGTTACCATTTTCAGATTGGGGTAACTGCTCACACAGGATGTCATCTTTATCAAGAGAGCAAATCATTTTGTACAAAAAGGCAATGCATTCCTCTTAGTAGCTTTTCTTTTCTTCTGTTATTTTCTGAGAGATTCTGAAAAAAAATCTAAATGCTAAAAGTAATGCAACCAATTAATTCCCCTTGAGCATATACTATGTGTCAATTTATATAGATTATTTCCTTCAATTATCTCAGTACAGTATGCAGGAACTATCATTATTATTATTCAGTTTTATAGATGTGCAAACTGAGGCTAAAGAGGTTAAATTGCCCAAGGGTCACACAACTAGGAAATAGTGGAATTTGGAATCAAATGGAGACACTAAGACTCCATAGCCTCATTTCCTTTTTGCTCTCTTCTAATTTCTATTTGGTAAGAAAAAAAATTGCCATCATACTCCCTATTTTTTCCAGTACTTTGTTTGCTATTATGTCTGATGTTCAGAAAAAATATTCAGATGGTTTCTACCTTTTTTACTCCTAGACATTTTGGGGTTATGGAAACCATGCCTCATGCTGTAGGGAACACTTGTCTTATTTGAACTGTAAATGAAGTGCTAGCTCAAGTCAGATTTCACCCGCTGTGTGAACCCTGAGCCAGACCTTATGTTTTTCCTCAGTGCTAAAATTTACTGTCAGCATACTGTATGCTGCTTATCTTCCTTTTGGCCTACCTCTGAAGAACTATATCGATTCTTCATTTAGGTCAGCAGGTTGATTTTCTCACCTCAACTGCAAGCCTCTGCATAGTGCTAGATAATTCAAATCTTCCTATCCTAGAGTTGTACTACATTCCCGTATATACAGATTTCTTGTCTATGTTTTTTTTTTCTCTTAGGGAAGAATTAGAAACATGTTTAATTGTCAGAATTAAAGGATGCTCATATAGGAAGAAAGCATTATGACTGTAGAATTATACATCTTGAAGAGACCTAAAATATCATCGAATTCAAAGAATGTCACCCGCAGGAATGAAAGGCATGTGCCAATTAGGGATATTGACATCACTTGATAATTCTATGTAAAAATATACTTTCACATTCCACCTCCCAAAATACACAGTCTGCTATAATCCCTAGGAGCATATTATCTCCTGCAGCCTCACACTGAAATTTACCTGAAATTCACTGACTAAATGAGGCATCATTAAGAAGAATGTGACATAAACTGTTATTGCAAGGTAGGAGTACTGTATCAGAGTTAAGTAAGAAAAATAGAGCCCATGCATGCCAGATAGAACAATAGAGAAGAGTTAATAGTGGGCATTCATTTACAAGATGTTAGGAAAACTGAAATCCAAGCATGAGGAAAATGAGGTCACCTAGGAATTAGCAGTGGCAGGAAGCCAGTTTCTTTCCTTGGGTTGGAGAGAAACAGTGAGAATCAGAGCCCAGAATTGGAATCACCTGGAGGGAACTAGAACCATGAAGGGAAGAACCAGTGAGGAAGAAATTTCCTTTTCCACTCCCTCTAATTCCCTGAGTCTCCTAGTGGTTGAATCTATCCAGAAGCCAGTTGACAAGGAAGCCTGAAAATGTAACCTTGCAGCGCCCAGTTCCCTACAATATAGAGCAAGAAGCAGAGAATGAAGATAAAAGAAAATCATAAGTGACCAGCAGACTTAGAATCACTGTTTTAATCCCTTCATCAATTGTATACATGATTGCTTCAATTATCTCCAGATAAAGAAGACTTCTCAAATTTCCTTACCAACAAATGTCATAGTCACACTCTCATAGCCAGGAAGTTATCTTTCTGTTATTAAAAAATTATTTTAGAATTTATTTATTTTTGTATACAATGGATAATTACTGTCTTATGTAGTTTTGTCATCATTATATTTTTAAAACTAGGAATACATTTGCCATACTTATTTTAGTGTTGATCTTTGATGTTCAAAAAAAAATTTATTTTAATGTTTAGATTTTTATGTATTTCACTGTTTCAAAATTATCTGATAAGAATATATCATCTGTTTCCTACTTTTTGTTAAAATTCATGGAAGAGCATTTTTCCTCCTCCAGCTATATACACCAGAACTTAAGAATCTTCATTCAATGTTTTTAACAAAGTTTTATGAAGGTAGAAGAAAATACAATGTTAAGGCTTTGAAAAGGATTAAATTTCTTTAATAAGTTACTCAATAATGTAAAAGTAGAATAATAGTATTTAGTCTACTTTCAAATGGTATACCAAGTGCCTTTTATGTTCTGACTCATGTTCTCTTAGGTCATTTTTATCTATCAGCCACTTTTGTAGCAGCTAGCTTCATGAATGTGGAACTGAGAAACACCGTATCTCAGTATCAGCCTCTTCCTTCCTGGTACTTCTTTGATCCTCAATATGGGAGTTTGAAGTAATGTTGGTCACTCATGCATGTACAACCTAAGTGTGGTAAGGAGGTAATATAGCTCCTTGGACAAGCCTACACCAATGGAAAGCAGTAGCCAAAGGATAAATATTTTTTCTTCTTTTTTTAGATGGAGTTTCACTCTTGTTGCCCAGGCTGGAGTGCAGTGGCACGATCTCAGCTCACTGCAACCTCCGCCTCCCAGGTTCAAGTGATTCTCCTGCCTTAGCCTCCCAAGTAGCTGGGATTATAGGCATACACCAACAAGCCTGGCTAATTTTTGTATATTTATTAGATAAGGAGTTTCACAATGTTGGCCAGGCTAGTCTTGAACTCCTGACCTCAGGTAATTGACTCGCCTCAGCCTCCCAAAGTGCGGGGATTACAGGTGTGAGCCACTGAACCCGGCCACATTCTCTTCTTTCAACTGACAGATGAACCATTCTGAGGCTAGGTCTCTGCAGCTCCAAGGTTTCAATAAGATTGAGCACCAATTGTTGTTAGTGGTAACCAATCTAAAAGTGTCTTCTTGCATTGACTTTCCCTTCACTTTCTATGAATTCTTTCCCCAAATAAACTCAACCTCTTGTCTCGATCTCTGCTTTTTTTTGAAAACATAAGCTAAGACAAATAGAAAATATAATTTTTATTTTTATCATATATTTTATGTTTTTATTTTACATATTTTTGTTTATTTTCTTTGCCAAAATTACCAAAGATCATTATAAAATATATATGTGTACCTTGTGCATTTCAAATAATTTAAAGAACATATCTATTATTTTGACTCCATAAGGTAGGCAGAGTAATTAATATTTTCTTTCTTTTATAGAAAAATATGCAGAAGGGTTAAGTGTTTGCTCAAATTCTCCCCAATTTGGGGCCAATAGAATGAAACAGAATTTCAGCCTACTAATCTAGGACTTCTTTTTATGTAGCTGTAACCAATCAAGTATATATATTTTCCCCTGGGTTAATGTTGATGGCACTTTACTAAGTGCAGCCTTAAATGATGGAGTGAAATAACCAAGTCCTTTTGGGAAACTGGCATGGCACACTAATTATCATGGCATATAGCAATCATCAGTGATTCAATCCACTATTAGTAAAGGTCATAAGGTGAGAAAAGGGTTGCAAGAAACACTCAGTGTAGAAATTTCAATCCTAAAGACTAAAAATTGCCTTCAGGACTATACTGAATAGGAAACACTGCTGTTTAGATTATCAGTTATTTCAGTCTTATCAATACAAAATATTGATATTAGAAATATTTATTGTCAAACTAATAACTTTCTTTCCAAAGTCTCTGTGACTGTGAGTCAGGTTTTGAGAAAACAATGTTTTCACTAGAAGCAGAAAATACTGAGATCCTGAGAAGGTGAGTCACGGTCAAGTAGAAAGCCAAAATCCTCCAATTCTTAGCCACCAGAAATATGTTGCCAGGAGAATTTAGATCTGCTTAAAAATAAAAAAGCAACTTAACATGATAATCCCATAATATATAAATTATCTTGGAATATAACTCTACTCTCTGTTCTTTCCTCCTATAACCTCCTTGCTATTCAGTTCAGCCCCATATCTTTTCTCCCACCAAACTCATCTGTCTCTTTCACCTTGGAATCAGCCCATCTTTTGTTTAGAAAATAGCTATTACATTCTCATAGACTAACAGTTCTCAAGTGTTGCGTATGTTTTGAAATATAAATTACTAGAATGTAGTGTTACTTTCTGGGGTACCTAAGATGTATGTCGGCTCTTTAACATTGTATACTACACACTGGAGAGGTAAAAACTAAGGTGACCTTATATTAGACAACATTCTTGAATGCAATGTTGCATACTTTTATGAAGTTTATGAAGTTTTTCTACATGTCTTTTGACTATGCTGACATTATAATATTTTTCTTTTGAAGCCACAAACGTTTTTCATTAGGTTTCATGACTTGCTTAATTTACTATAGGCATCACTTAATTTCTGGAGACAGGAATGGTTTGCAAGCAATGGACTTGCAAATTTTCATGTTAGGCAAACTGGTTTTGATAAATCAATCATTATTCTATACATCTGGTTCTGTGACTCAAATACTGTTCTACTATAACTTTACCCAACTATAACGTACACCTAATAAAGTATACTGTAATACAGGTGTGGGAAAACTATAGCTGAACTATAAAGTATCACCCACTGACTGTTTTTGTAAATAAGGATTTTTTTAGAACATATCCAAACTGGTGTATTGTCTATGCATGTTAACATGCAACATTGTCAGAGTTGAGCAGTTGTGGCCAAGACCACATGGCCTGCAAAATATTTACTATTTGGCTCATTAAATAAGTGTCTGCCAATCTCTGCTCTAATATTTTGACTTAAATAAGAGGTTTCCATCAAGGTAATATTTAAGCTTACTTTTCTTTACCTTATTTTACCACTGCATAATAATACAAAGGGAAGAGAGAATAGAACCTTTAACCATTTTAACTTCATTGTGCTTGGCATATTGGTTCAGCATACTCTTCTCTTCTAGTTGTTGCTTATAATTTGTTTTGTTTCATGGAGCAAATGCTTCACGAATGAGTTTGTGATTAAAACATAAATATATAGAGTATGCTAGCATAGTCAATGGGTTGTCATCTTATTTTAAGGATTTCAGTAAAGGCAAATAAAAGGTATGCTCCCAAAGCAGGGATCAAAACATTAAAGACAAGTTAAAAAGTTAAAGATATGCCTCTATGTGAGCAAAAACCGTGCTGTGAGAGTATTCAGTACAGTCAGAACCTTGGCCAGGGAGCCTGGTGATTGTGGCCCATTGCAAGTCCAATTAACTTAAGGTAGTTAACAAGAAACAGATAAAAATACAGGAGCTGAAACCTTTATTTGTGAGAATGCCAGTGAAAATCATTTCTGTCCACATCTCTGTGATTATGCATTAGAAATGAATTTCACTTACAAAAATATAAGTTTATTTGACCTAGTTCTGATTGAGTATATTTTCCATATTGCAAGATAAAATTCTATTAGTGGCAACAAGTAGGTAACGGTTTAGAACAGAAGGATTTTTCTCTTCTTTCTTTTTTTTTTTTTTTTTCTGAGAAGGAGTTGTATGTATTTATTGAAGAAGAATAATGTGCATCTGCGATTGAACTTCATGCCTCTCCATGGGTCCAAGGTTCAAAAAATGGCGGCACCAGCGTGATCTGAGGGTGGAGTTTTCAGCCCTCTGACATCAAAAGGTGAAGCAGAGGGCATGAAAACCCTCACTGTGCCTCCTCCATAGACTAGCCAGAGCTACTCCATGGTCAGTGGTCTCTTATTAGGAATGAATGCTGGTTGATCGTTGTGTCAAAACCACAAAGGGGAAGAACAACAGTCAGGTGGTTGGTTGATATCAATGGTGGAGTCTTTATAAATGGCTGGATTCTGTTTAACCCTTTCTTTAACGAAGAAAGCCTAATGGAACTTAGTGAAGAAGGGGTTATAATGTGGCATGTCTGGCCTCCCATTTCGTCATGGCCAGGAACTCAGTTTTAAGATTTCTCAGTTTTAAGATTTCTCAGTTTAAAGATTTCCATTCAGTTGGTTGTGAGGGCTTAGGACTTTATTTTTATTACTTATTTCCTCCTTTTAGCTGAAATTTACCAGAGGCAACCTTGAAAGCCAAACTTTTATTTTGTCCCATATTGTTGCCAGGGAGGTGTGGATGCCTTCCATTTGTCCATCCTATTCTTCAGTGGGACCTCTGTAGCCAGAAGACTTAGAGCCAAAAGACATATCACCTATAAACCTTTTAAGGTCAGCCTTTAAACCTTTTAAGCAATATAGGAGCCAAAAATGCCAAAACCAAGGCCAAAATAACTTTTATGCATTGAGCTACTGTAATTTTAGTTTTAGTTAGGCTTCTAGCAATTGGCTATATAAAACATAAGAATTTTGCTAAAATCATCTAAGCTAAGGAATTTAGAGAATTTCGTTTTGTTGCAGTGCTTTTTGTGGTCTCTTTAGTAATTTGTCCTAAAGTGGCCAATTTTTTTTTGTCATATCTCTGTTTGTGTAAACCCTATAAGTGGGAACAGTTTGCCCAGAAGGCTCTGTCACCAGGTATCTTGATGTTCTCTCAGTAATTATCTTTTTAATCTATGGGAAGCAGAAAGTTCTTTATGGTTGAGAAGGATGGAAAGGTGCCGCATAGTGGCCCAGGAGGCAAAGTCCCAAACTTCGCCAGCTGTTTAGGCATCTGTGTGCCTGTCAAAGGAGCTTTCTTAACTTCTGGCCTAGGGTATTCTTTGGAGCTGGAAAGGATCTTAGTGATTATTTATTTCAACTCCCTCATTGTAAAGGTTGGATAACAGCCTCCCAAAGAAGTTAAGTGATTTGCCTATGGTGACCCAAGTTATTGGTGTGAAAGCCAGAATTGGGACCTGGATTATCTCAGCTTCTATTTGTGTCCTTTTCTGCCTTATCATATTGCACTGAACTTGCTGATCATTGTGTTGACAATCTCATTTTATTTATTTTAATATAATTGAACTTGAAATGATTTATTTGATAACAAAATGATGGTTTTTGTTTGTTTGTTTGTTTGTTTGTTTTTGAAACAGAGTCTCGCTCTGTTGCCCAGGCTAGAGTGCAGTGGCGTGGTCTTGGCTCACTGCAACCTCGGCCTCTCAGGTTCAAGGGATTCTCCTGCCTCAGCCTCCTGAGTAACTGGGACTACAGGCGCCCGCCACCACGCCCGGCTAATTGTTTATATTTTTAGTAGAGACAGGTTTCACCATGTTAGCCAGGATGGTCTCTATCTCCTGACCTCGTGATCCACCCACCTCAGCCTCCCAAAGTGCTGGGATTACAGGCGTGAACCACCATGCCCGGCCCACAAAATGATGTTTTTAAAAATGTTTTCTAAAGAGTAAATTTTGTTACTTTACTAAAAACACATCCAAATTGTGTAGGATTTGATTTCATATTTGTGTTAAGGAAACACACTATGTTTTCTGTTGAAGGGACACTGAGAACCACATTTTGCTTAAAGCTTTCTCTTAACTATGTTTATACTAATACTTAATTCTTGTGGTTAGAATTTTTTTTTTACTTTAGTTAAGCATTGTTTTCTTTCTCCTATATTGTTTTGAATTGCAAGTATTCCTGAGAAAGTTAACAATTTAGGTCACTGATTCCTTATCGTGAATATATATTCCCAGATTACATTACAATAACATGGAGAACGAAAGGATTGAGAGGAAAATAAACATTAAATAAAGAAGAAAAATGAAACGCATGGAGAGTTAAAAAATTCTCCAAAAGGTAACTTAGAAAAACAACTACAGACAAAATTTGTAGGTTGAAAGGGACCTGCTAATCTTTTACTATCCCCATCTAATTCTTGAAGCCTGTGTGAAAATCTAAACTTTTCCAGTGACAGGGAGCTTTCTTCATTCTGGGGAAATTTATGCCATCTACAATGACTGGGATAATCACTTTATACAGTTACCCTTCATACTGAACTAAAATTTATCACCTAGTAGTTATCCCATTGAGTCCTATTTTTTCACCCACTTGGAATGCTTCCCTACCATAAAGGAAATGACCTGTCCATGGCATTCTTCCTTTTCTATAGACTAAATAATTCCATTTATTTTCTTCTGGGATTATGATGCAATCTTCTCGTAGCTATTTTTCTTCCATGGTTGACTTTTGCTAAAGGGTGTGGCCCAGAAAATAAATCTCACCACCTTTGCTAGGACAAATGTCTGCACAGTCAGACTCAGATATTCTCAAATCTACCAAAGGGGAATAACTTATTTTTTATTTTTATGTTTTAATCCATGTGTGGAAGACTTGAAGAAAGCAATATTGGCTGCAAAGCCTTGTGCTTAGAAGGGGGATCTGTGCAATAATGGGATTTCTGGATGCTTTAAAAAAATCAAATTGAACAGGTTCCACAGCTCTCAGGAGCTGTAGATAAACATAAACTTGCAAAGGTGTCAACTACGGACCCAGAAAACAAGATTTAAGATTTGTTCCATGGTCAAAAGTTAGAATAGGAATTAGAATCTAGAATACAAATACTGAAAAATCTAAATCTTTAAAACTCTAAATCTAAATTTCTAAAACTTTGTGGAAATTTATGAAACTTTATGGAACGTTTATGGAACTCACCTGTCAACTTCTTGACAATGGTGAGAATATGAGTGTATCAATCTATATGCATTTAGCACTTTTAACATAATCTATTAATGGCTAGGAAGAAAAAACCTCCCAGGAGATATCACTGCTTTTTGTTTTTATTGTTACATTACCTATGACAAGTTCTTTTCCAATACAGAACATAGGAACTATAATCGGGTCTCATAACTAAGTATGCACAATTCCTAGCATCATCATGAAAATTAACCTACGTTATAGGGAGCTCAGTCTGTCCCCAAAGATAGTCAAATGCATGGCATGGTATGTAGTACAGCCTCAATGTGGCATGCTCTTGCTGATCTAAACACATATGACTGACATTTAGTAATTAGAAATTGAGATTAAGGTTTTATCCCATGATAACATGCAAATTATTTTTGGAAGGATAACCCATTTATCTTTAATAGAAATTTTTACATTGCAGTGAATTATTTGAATAGCATCTTTCCAGACATCACCTTTTGATTGAAGGAAGAAGAGCAGCAGAAAACTGAGGAAATACAAAAAAAGGAAGACTGAGGCCACCAAAAGTAACTTGATTCACTTAGGAAGTTTTTGGGCAGTAAGAATTGTTGCTACCTTTGTCACCGAATACCAAATCTGTGCCCCAAATTCAATTCATGCATGTCTCTTGTTTAATGTTTCCATTAACATAGTTATTCCTAATGCTCTTTCCCAATTTTCTTTCTCTTTTTTCCTGTTAGTCTCCTTCCTGTAGACTTAGTTCACACCCACGTCTTAAAATTGTCTGTGCTCCATCTTCTCTGGGCCTCTGCCCAGGCCACCCCACGTGATTGGAATGCCCACATCATTCCAGCTTGATTGCCTCCTTTTCATCTTTGCATGTGAATTCTCTCATATTCTAGACAAAGAGACCTGGGAACTTCACCCTTTATCTCTACCCTGTAAATATTGTGCTTGACTCAACATTTTCTAATCTGGCTGCCAGCCATATTTTAATACACTGCAATGCGTTCTTTCTTTGAACTGTTGACTATGCAGTTGTTATTGTCTCCAATTCTCTAGGGAGTTTTTCATTGTAACTATATTAGATCACAGACTCCCAGAAATAAATGTTTAGCTTATATCCAATCAGAATGTCATACTTATGTATAAAAAGAGAAGAATCCTACCTACTCACACATATTTTATTCATCAATTTCCCAATCACATTCCATTCCAAGTGTGAAGGAGGCATTTGAAATTCCCATAATAATGGCTCTGGTAGCCTAAAATTTTGTATCCAAAAGACACGGTTAAAAGGAACTCAAATTCCCTGAAAAGAGTACCATTACCCATTAACAACAAGCAATTGACTGTTAGAGTTGAGTTTATCAGATTATCTGACTGTCAGGTTTCAGAGAGCTCATCCCTCAAAAATGGGACTAAGGAAAAGGAGACGTGAATGTTAGGAAAGAGCACCAGAAATATTCAGAAAATTAGATGTCACTCAGGGACTGTCTTGTTCATAGCCTCTCCTAGTTTTATGCCCACTCAGCAGGTTGGTTATCAATTAAGGGCCAAGCAGGACTGAAAAAAAAAGAAGAAATAATGAAGCATTTTCTATCAGGAAAACTGAGCATATTAATACACTATAAATGCTCTCATATTACTATAATGTAGAAGAAATATAGTGTTTCTATAGTAAATAATGATATTCTTGTATAGGACTCTAGAGTCTGTTTTCCAAGCTGATAAATTTGATTTAATAATTAAAAGTTTAAAAGAGAGAGAGAAGATAGATACTCAGCAGATTGTATCATGCAGGGTCCAGGGAATGCTAGAAAATTAGTCTATTCAACCACATTGAGTGTCTTCCTCTTCAGACAACAGTTTCTTTGCAGATTGACAATGTAGGAGCAATGAAAAAAAAATGAGAAACACAAAGCAAAAAGATTTCATGTGTGTTCATGAACTTTAATGACACTTTCGTTTCGAAGAAGGAAGGAAAGGCAGACAATTAGTTACTCTTATGCAATTTCCTGGTACTCTTTTATTGTGCTGATAAATATATCCCTTTTGACAAACTAGATAGTGTATTAGAGTCTGTGATAAAAGCTCTTAAATGTGGATTTCCTTTTCCTCAGGGAACTACACTACACATTTATTGTTCCTGTTATTGTTCCTCTGAGCAAAAATGTGAGTTTATATAAGAGGAGAGTTCCAAAGGGAAGCTTATTTTCCACTGGGACTTTTTAATTTAAAACATACACACACATGTGCACACACACACACCCTATTCTGTGGTAGAATTTATAGTAAAAGATGCTTTATGTTCCTCTAAGCTATTAATAATATGTGAGATATCTATAAGTTATATTCTGATGTTCAAGGCACTGAACTATTAAAAGCCATAGTATACATAGAAAATGTTTCAAATATGAAGAAAATAAAGAATGATAGCATCTCCACAGAGTGTTAGCATGCTTTTAAACTTCCCAGCCTTTTGATGTCCATGAAATCTTCATGACAAATACTTAAGATGAAAACTGAGTAGTACTATATCTACTTTGTGTATGAGCAAACTAAGAGATTCACTGACTTACAAGGGTTATAGAGTCAAGTGGCAGATCTGGAACTAGAAATATTTTTACTGACCCCCCCTGAACAAAAAAGGACAGAATTTTACCTTTGTAATTCACGTTTATTAAAATTTACACATGTATACATTATGCACTTATTTCTATTTTCTTTTTAATGATAATGCATGTTTACTATAGAAAATTTAATGATACAGAAGGGTATGATTAAGAAACAAACTGATTCCACCACCCAATGATAATAATTATTATTATTCTGGAGATAATTATTCCAGTTGTATATAATATAATGTTATATGTAATATGTATAATTATAAATATGAAATTTATTTGTCATACCTCTGGAGGCTGGAAGTCTGAGATGAGTGTGCCAGCCTGGTCAGGTTCTGGTGAGGACCCTCTTCCAGGTTGCAGACTGCTGACTTTTCATCGTTGTTGGTGGGCTGGTTCAGGTTCTTGACTTCCTGCACAAAAGAATTTGAGAGCGAGTCCAAAATAAGAGTAGTCAAAGAAGTTTCTTGCAAAGCAAAAGTACACTCTGAGAGGCAGAGAGGAATGCTCAAAGGGAGAGACAGTCCCTGGTATCTTAAGAGGAGTTCCTTTTATGGGAGCTGTACATACATGTTCATAAAATACTGGTGAGGTCAAGTGTGCAAAGGCGGACCTGCAGTTGGTGCATGCGCTCAGCATCTACATGCTCTACATGTATCATAAGCATCGAAAATTTCCACCTAGGAGTTTGTTTTTTACTATTAAAATGAGGAAAAGACCACTGTGTGCTAAACCTTGAACGTAGCTGCACATGTAGGAACCCGAAAAAGTCCCTAGCTCCCCTATGACAGGAATTTGCAGTTAATAGCTCTTGGGCTTTTGGTGCTGACTGGCTGGAGATTAGAAAGCTACAACATGAATAAGGGACTTTTGTTCTCTTTCTGGGACTTTATTGGCTATCAGGAACTTGTAATCATCTGGTGGTTGGCTGGTATGCAGCAGAACCACGTATCTTACAAGATAGTTAGGTGCTGACACATGAAGATGCAAGGGATGCAAAAGGAGTCCATGGGGCTTCACATAAGGGGACAAGTCATTATGACCTCCACACCTTACTTATCCTGCCTCACCATTAGCTAAATCTCTAGCCTCTTCTTATAAGACCACTAATTCTGTTTATGAGGGCTCTACTCTCATGACCTAATTGTCTCCCAAAGGCCCCACCTCCAAATACTATCACATTGAGATTAGGATTTTAACATATGCTTTTTTTTTTTTTTTTTTGAGATGAAGTCTCACTCTGTCACCCAGGCTGCAGTGCAGTGGCACGATCCCGGCTCCCTGCAGCCTCTGCCTCCTGGGTTCCAGTGATTCTCCTGCCAAGTAGCTGGGATTAGAGGCACATGCCACCACACCCAGCTGATTTTTGTATTTTTAGTAGAGATGGCATTTCACTATGTTGGCCAGGCTGGTCTTGAACTCCGGACCTCAAGTGATCCGCCCGCTTCAGCCTCCCAAAATGCTGGGATTACAGGCGTGAACCACCGCACCCAGCCAACATATGAATTTTTGAGGAACATGAACATTCAGTCCATTGCATGGAGGGAAAGAACTATTGACTCAGTGGTATATTAGACATATCAGTTGAGAAGACTTAGTTTCAAGAATTAGAAAATGTTAACTTACCTGGGATAAGCAATAAAAAGATTTATTACCCAGTAATTAGCATTATCAAGACTTCAAGTTCTTTCCATTTTTATATTCTGTCATCAGCAGAAAAACTCACTTCTTTCATTCCTCTCATGGCACCACAAATACAATGCAAGAAGGTATCTGTCTTGTATCTTTTATCTATCTTTTTATAGAAAATCATAGCTAGCTAGCTAGCTACTGAGATAGAGAAATATAACAAGACAAAAAGCAAAGCATGTGAGAAGAGACACAGAAAAAATGAGAAGAAAAAGAGAGAAAAAGGAAGGAAGCACCTGAAAGAAGAAATAGCTAACTTTTCCCTAGGCATTAGACCTTTTATTAGTTATCACAAGTAGTCTAAGTGAATAATAAAGGTCTAGTATACAAGAATGAGGCCACCATACGTGGAGGACATGGAACTGTGATGATGTCCCAGTGGAGGACGTGGAACATAATCCCATGTATGTCCCAGTGGAGAACGTGGAACTGTGATTACATATATGCAGTATTTCTTCTCTTGGAAAGGAGGCATCAAAAAGGGGATAGGCAAAATTGAAAGCTTTCTATTATGGGTAGAATGTTGTCTTCTGAATACTCCTCTATTTTAAAAAATTTTACGTTGTTAACCCATTGTTCTAAGGCATCAAGTCTATAATAATACAAGAGCTGTGGATGTCTTCCTTTGGGGAAGAAATGAGAGTGTTTCAGGGAAGTCCTTCCACCCTTAAAAACCATTCCCTTCAAAATAATTGTTTCCCTTGTGACTTCCTGGGTCCAGATATATAGACATTTCTGCTCTTACAACAGAAGCCACTTGATTAGGCTTTAATCATGTTATTTAACCACAATTGGCAGAATTTAAAAACTGCCATTGTAGTGTCCACCTCAAATTATAACTACTTATGTTATTCAACATAGCTCGCCAGATGTAATCAAATAAGCACCACATATATACACGGTAATGAAGACTGCCCCATGTTTCCTTTTCTCACAAATATGTAAGTCCTAGGAAATTGAGGTGCAAATGTCTTTCAGTTTAATCTCAGTTTCTTACTGAATTCAACTCAGTCAGATGATCTCACTCAGAATAAGTAGTACAGTGAGTACAGTCACTTCAGCGGCTATAGACTAGACTGTTTTCCACTGGGATGGTGTATTAGGGTTACCACAACATAATAACAGACTGGGTGCCTTAAACAACGGAAACGTGTTTCCTTACAGTTCTGAATGATAGAAGCTCATGATCAAGGTGTCTGCAGGTTTGGTTTCTCCAAGGCTTCTCTCCGTGGTTTGCAGATGGGTGCCCTCTCTTTCTCTGTGCGTGTTCATCCCTGGTGTTTTTTTGTTTGTTTGTTTTTGTTTTTAAGACAGAGTCTTGCTCTGTCACCAGGCTGGAGTTCAGTGGTACAATCTCGACTCACTGCAGCCTCCACCTCCTGGGTTCAAGCAATTCTCTTGCCTCAGCTTCCCAAGTAGCTGAGATTACAGGCGCATGCCACCATGCCTGGCTAATTTTTTGTATTTTTAGTAGAGGCAGGGTTTCACCATGTTGGCCAGGCTGGTCTCGAACTCCTGGCCTCAAGTGATCTGCCCGCCTTGGGCTCCCACAGTGTTGGGATTACAGGCGTGAGTCACTGCTTCTGGCCATACCTGGTTTCTTTTTGTCTAATTCTTTGTTCTTGCGAGAACAATAGTCAGATTGGATTAGGGTCCATGTATATGACCTCATTTAACTTTAGCCATTTCTTTAAAGACCCTATGTCCAAATACATTCATATTCTGAGGCACTGGGGATTAGCACTTCAAAATATAAAATTTGGGGATATACAATTCAGTCCACAACAGATAGGTATAACTTTTCCAGAAAATGCAAGGTTTTGAAAATCTTAACAAACGAGGAATCTAAGTGCTAAATTTCCTCACACAGGCAAAAACAATATTTCCTAATTTCCCTCAGTTGCCAAATATCCTCCAAGCTTTCCAAGCTGAGGTTTGAAAATTACTCAACTTGTAGGTTACTTCAGTTTGTTTTCTTCCACATGTAGGTTTCAGATCCTTTATTCTTGAATTTTATTTTTCCTAACATAGTTGTTTAAATTCTTTCACAAAGTTTCCCTGTAATAAGAGAAATAAAGTCCTAGATACCTGCCTTTGCTCAAAGCATCAATTATTTAAGACTGTCAATTTTCAGCTTTCTGACAAGAACACATTTATGACAAAAATAGATTACCATCAATCCAATGTTTAATCCAGATGTATTCTTGAGTTATTAGGATCCCCCCTTTCTCCTCCTTTTCTTTGGACCTTTTTTAGGGTCTGGAAACCATTCACAAACATACTGTTTTACTGTCATAGTCACACTCTGCCTTCCACTGCCAATATCATCATCACTGTAAAATTTTTCTAGTAATGCCTGAAAGATCTCCCCTCAGATATTTATACATTTTTGCCACCTTTTATATCCTAGTCACCAAGAGGGAGTTCTCAAATTGTACCTTTTGTTGACTCACCATCTGTAGACATCAGAGGGCATTCTCATAGCTTCCTGGATCTGGGCTGTTTCTGATGACGTCATTGAAGTAGATCTCCTTGTCCTCAACCTTCTAATCTCCTTTCTAGGCCTTCGTGTTGCCTTGCAAGCCGTTTGTCATTGCCCACATTTGCATGTTTATTTCCATCCAAATTAGAGGATTAAGTGTATTACTTCAAGTTCTGCCCACCTAGAGGACTTCTCATTACCACTGTCTCTGAATGGAAATAGGGTAGCAGAAATACATGTTAGGATTACAGAGATGTGTCATGCTGACCTGGCAATGAATCAAGCATAGTATTTCCCCATCTCTTTTAGCTTACATCATCACTGTGTGATTTGATAGGGAAGCACCAGAGAAGCAGCAATGGGATTTGGGATATTTGCTTATGTAGCTTACTTCTAGCTTTGCTCATGCCTCCTTCTGGATGTTCCACTTCCATCTTAACAATGAATTGCTTCTGGACCTCCCTTTATGTATGATTTAACTCAAAATCGGTAGCTCTGGCTGCGTAGTTACTTGATACTTCATTACCAGGTACATTGTCTCTACCCAGGCCCAAATAGATGAAACATTTTTGCTAAATAACCCTAGAGTTCTACCTTGTGATTCTATTGTTTGCCCTTGCCATTAATTCTACATTGCACAGACTCTTCTAAAAAAATATGCTGGGACTACCACAGTGCATGCCCAAATGGCAGGGCTGCTTACATGAAACTACTGATAAGCCATTTCCTTCTTAGGATTCTAGTCAAAATTGGCAACTTTCCTTGCTTTCAATAAATGGGTTGGAGCAATATTCTCAAGTGTGAAATGTGCTACCTTCGTATATCTCGAAGAGTTCTAATATATAATTTCTTTTTACTGGTGGGAATTTTGAGTGCAATAATTTGTCTCTTACTATGAAGTAGATGTCTTAGAAGACCCTAGACTATAGGACTCCTAAAAACTTCACTGATATGACAGACCATCCTCAGGAGTTCATATGTCTTATCAAAATCTCCCATGTATTCACCACTTTTTGATCATCTGGTTTGGTTAACATGATGTGTTCAATATAGTATACCAATATGTCATTCTGTAAAATATCTAGATAATTCCAGTCCTTTTGAACGGCATTTGGAAGGAGTGCAGGAGCCTAAGAACAAGACTAGAAACATATATTCTTGCTTTTCTCATATAAATTTTAACTATTTATGGTACTTTTTTTGAGGGATATGGAAAAGAGTACCTTCACCAGATCAGCGGCAATATACCATGCACGTAAGGTTGTATTTCTATACTCTAGCAAAGATGTGTGGCATCAAGCCTGCAATTTGGCGTATTATGTGGGTGGGTTTGTATAGACTAATGTCATCCTCCATAATCCAACTTGTTCTTGTACAGGCCTGGTTGGTAAATTAAATAGGTATGTTATAGTAAATGCTACTTCCACATCCTTCCCACTGGGATGTTACATTGTTTCTTATTTAAAATCTTATTCTGAAATGGAGGACAGGTTTAAGGGGTTCCCTTTGATTTTGCCTATTAGAATAGTTCTTTCTCCATAGACCAAGGAACCAATGTAAATGTCTGGCCTATTCCCAAAGATGTTCATTTCAATTATACATTTATGTACCTTGAAAGTGACCACTGGACCTAGTAAACCCAGTGTGAGTTGGACCTCAGTTTAGACTCTTTTTTATTCCCTGTCTTCCATACTTTTCCATTCTAACAAGGTGTCTATGATAATGTCTTATATTCCCCGGTATTAATTGTCAACACAGACCCTCAGTCTGATGGTGTCAAAATATCTAGGTATCACCTTTCTCAAGTGCATGGGTATCTGAGTAAAAGTCTATATGACTCTTTGGAGAAGGGCAGAATTGTTTTATTACACATACATATTTGCCATATTTATGCAGGGCCCTTTCTCATGAATCATTGGCCTCCTCACCAGTTAATGGATCCTAAGTCTGAGAACTGGCTCAGATATGGAAACTGGGTAAGTGATCATGACTTTATTGGAGCAGCTGCCTTCAGCCTCCTGATGATCAATAATTGACTGATTCTGGTAATAGAGATGGATCGATAACCTTTTTAACTGCCCATCTAATATGCTCCTGGGAGTGCAGTGTTCCATTAAACATCTCTATAGTTCTCTACAAGTGGGGCACTTCTGACTTCCACTCTGACCTACTGCCTAATACAATAATTGCACCTATCTTGCTTCTGATTGTTAAGCACCATCAAGCAGCCTCTATTTTTTGAAATCCAATCATTGCCATTGTTACAAGGAACCTAAGTCTGTAGCCACATAATCTGCTTCAACTGTTACTTACAAAAGAGAGTCACCATTGAACTTAAAAATACCTATTCTTCATTTTATCAAACCATTCCTTACTGCTTTGGTAAATGCAGCACCTTCAGGGTCCTATGTCAACAAAGTTACTTAGTGAGATTTTTGACCATTATACGGTATATTTATTCTATTATTCACAATTCCTTGAGAATTTTGATTCCTTATCCATTTGTAACAACTTTCCTGGCGTTTGTATCTCAAGTCATTGATTTTCCTGAATGTGCAACAGGCAATATGGTAGTGTATTTGTGTCATCTCCTAGGGTCTTTTTTAGGATGTTAAATGCTCAGGTTAGTGCTACTATAGTAATATAATCTTTGAGATCAATTTCTACTCTTTCATCATTATTCAGCATCCTGAGGATCCAGTCCCATATGTACTCTACTGGCTCCTGCTGGTGCACGCAGGCTAGGTCCTGAAGATCCTTCAGCATATAGTGCCTTTCCTCCCATAGGAGGCTCTGTACTTATAAGTACTTCTTATCCTTCCTTAGAAGGCTCTGTTCGCACTGGCCTGGTGGTATGTGACTTGACCCTAGTTACTAGTCCATTAGTTGAAAGAGGAAGGAAGTGAGAGTAGATCTTAATGAAAGAAAGAGATGTATGTACTTCCAAGGCAGGCACTTCTGTATTAATTTTAAGCAAGTGAGAGATGTTCTAGCCTTTTACAAAGAGAAAGAACTACTTCTACAGCCCCCTAGTTTCTGGGGATTAATGACTTTCAAGGGTATTATCGCAGATATCCCCATTCTGAAGATCCCACTCTTCCCAATCTAGGCCCTAACCTTAGCATAGCAGACATGCCATGGTTGAGAATTAAATCTTTTTTGGAGCTCTGAAACTCTTATAATTATGTTCTAGGCTGGGCGCAGTGGCTCACGCCTGTAATCTCAGCACTTTGGTAGGCTGAGGCAGGTGGATCACCTGAGGTCAGGAGTTCGAGGCCAGTTTGGCCAACATGGCGAAACAGTGTCTCTACTAAAAAACCCAAAAAATTAGCCAGGCATGGTGGCGTGCACCTGTAATCCCACCTACTCAGGAGGCTGAGGCGGAAGAATTGCTTGAACCCTGGAGGCAGAGGTTGCAGTGAGCAGAAATCATATCATTGCACTCCAGCCTGGGCAACAAGAGCAAAACTCCATCTCAAAAATAAATAAATAAATAAATATGTTCTAGAACTAGTGTTCAGGTTTATTGACCTGCAGCTGCAGGAGAGAATGTTTTTTTAAAAGTTGAAATTAGCCCTCTGGCTTTCATGCTTAGCCTTGTATTAGAGATCAATTACCTGAAGCCTTTCAGTATTTTTTTCCAATCCATCAATGATTCCATACATCTATACCTATTATTTTCTTCCAAGCTCTCTAACAACTCTGATACTATACTTATGAGTACATTTCCATCACCTGATATCATCATAGTTCACTACTAATGAATTTTCTGACACTGCATCATAAATGCATGTGCAAGGCTATTAGTGTTTCACTTAACATCAGTGATAGCATCATCATCGCCAACCAGCCAGTGATCCAGACCCAAATGCCTATGCTTTCTAGAATAATTTCTGGTGCCAAGTACCATGGATTCAATTAACTGGAAAATATACTTAGAGACTCTGAAATTTGTGTGCAGAGGGCTTTTGGGGGAGTGAGCTCAGTAATAACATCACTGAGGCAGGCAGAGTGCAGGACTGGGTAGAAAAAGAAGTTGAACTGAGAAGTCATTGCAAAGGAGACCTCAACTAATTCCATGGAGAGTACTGGAGCTGGGATGGCCCTTTAGAGTCTTTCTGAATTCAAGCAAGAAGCAGGGCCTCAGAACCCATACCATAACCATCTGTTGCATGCAGAATACCTTTAGGGAGGAAAGCAACCTTCACTGAGTCAGCTTTATACAAATGTGCATTATTTCCATAGAGAAACACTGCTATGAGCTATCAGCAATTAACATTCTGAGTACTTGAAAGAATGAGTGTATGGGCCCTAAAGATCACTCTAGGTGGCCTCCAATAATGTCCACGGCTTTATTTGATAATAACATGAAATGATTTCCAATTTCATCCATGTCCCTACAAAGGACATGAACTCATCATTTTTTATGGCTGCATAGTATTCTATGGTGTATATGTGCCACATTTTCTTAATCCAGTCTATCATTTTTGGACATTTGGGTTGGTTCCAAGTCTTTGCTATTATGAATAGTGCCACAATAAACATACGTGTGCATGTGTCTTTATAGCAGCATGATTTATAGTCCTTTGGGTATATACCCAGTAATGGGATGGCTGGGTCAAATGGGATTTCTTGTTCTAGATCCCTGAGGAATCACCACACTGACTTCCACAATGGTCGAACTAGTTTACAGTCCCACCAACAGTGTAAAAATGTTCCTATTTCTCCACATCCTCTCCAGCATTAGGAGATATACCTAAAGCTAAATGACGAGTTAATGGGTGCAGCACACCAGCATGGCACATGTATACATATGCACATTGTGCACATGTACCCTAAAACTTAAAGTATAATAATAATAGTAATAATTTAAAAAATAAAACAAAAAAGAAAGAGAATGATACGAGGAAAGTTAACAGTTTCTGAAAAAGATGTTTAAGACTTGTCACTTCTGAAAAAATCTAGGAAAGAACAAGAGTGTGCTGAAATTTCTTGCTCATTCTGCTAATTGAAGGCATAGTACAGAATGGAACCTTGGCATAGGGGAAAGTGAAATCCTAGGGAATAGTTTGAGTATTACCATGAAATAGTATGCTTCAGTTCAAGGAGGAAGGTAACAGAAAAATCACTGAGAAGATAGTGGAGTTTCTTCTCATTAAGACAAGGATAAATTTGTCAGAGACATGTCATGAGAGAAAATAGCATAGGTGAATTTACGTAACAGCTAGAGTTGATCAATATTATCAATAATACAGTCTAGTTTGTTAAATGCATTTACAAACCAGGGACTGTATTCTTGGGATTGGAAAAATAAAACTCAGATCAAGATAAGTTATGTAATTGTAGTCACAGAGCAAGTAAGAGTTAATATGAAAATTATACTAATTTTGTTTGTACTATACTTCTTATTACAGACTGAAATATCCTGCAGTTTGAGTGTAAGATAGTAATTATGAAAAACAAGCATAAATGATGAAAGAGGCAAGAGATTGAGTCTGAGACCAGAGGCCCATGTCAAAATGAGTCATAAGAAGGAACAGGGTTGAACAGACTGAGGTTTTTAAACTTAATGGCCTCAGTGTTCCAAATGTGGCTGCAAATGGTGACAGGATGTCGGGATACACCATTGTTGACTTGAAGCTCTATGAAGAAACTTTGGAAAGATCTCTGAAATTGGAGTTTTTTTTAAGCTTAGTCTTTTATCACATGATCTTTGGATAATATTTCTGTTTATGAGCTGAAGTAAATTTAAACAGGAAACTTTACAATTTTCTTGGTGATTACACAGCAGTAATTTCAGGACTGTTTTCCTTAGGAATCCGGATGGTAATTACTAAAACTCCAAAGCTAATTATGTTGTTATGCTAGTGGGACTGTAGCTATGGATGAGAAGTCTTTTCCATTAGCAGGCTTGATTTGTAAGCATCGTAATTGTACTTTCACCCTAAACCATTCCACTCCTACTTCCCACCCCCTAGGAGTAAAGGGAAGCAATAATTCAATTGAGATGTCCCTTTGGAGAGGGAGATTTTGTTTAAAAAAATATTTAGTCAGAACAGAAAATAGTTTTTCTTTTTTAAAAAAACAGGCAATCAATCCATATATACATCATTTGATAAATGCTAAAAACACCCAGATGCTTTATTTAAAAATGGCAAACTGGGTTTCCAAAAGGATTGAGACCTCTTTAACAAGGCAGAGCTAAATAGACTATGAGTAAGTTCTATTAAGTAAATAATCAAAAATGGCATTGTTGTGAAGAGCTAATATCTGACACCTCATATGAGTAGGATGCTGTTTCTATAAGCTGTTAAGTGTGCAATGAGGTGAGCCTTCAAATATACAAGCATGTAAATATAGTTGGACAAGCAGCGTATCTAAGGCATCTCACATTGAAGCAAAGGCAGCTGTGTATTTCAACAATTGTAGTATTTTAACAATACTACATTTAGGTAAACAAAGCAAATTTGTTTAAAAAATAAATAGAATGTCACAAATGCAGATAAATAAGCATGTATTTAAATGGGCTATTAGGGTTTTTTCTTCTCCCCCAGTTGTTCTCTTCTAAAACAAGAAGGAGAAATTAAACACATCTAAGGCAGCCCTGTAACAAAGAATGTAAATGGCCAGATGTCAAGACATGCCAAATTAAAGCTGACACAGCAAAATCAGTTGTGCTACTTATCTTGTAACTTCACGGAAATAGGACACAGTCATATCTTTTGGAAAATGGGAAGCAGTTCTAATCTTGCCTCCAGGGCACACTTACTTTGTGACCTTGGGCAAGGTTACTGATATTGCACTGTTTCTTAGTTCTCACATTTAAAATAGGGAAAAATAGGTTTTAACACTGATAATAGGAAAAAAAGATAACACCATTTGTTATAGTTAGAAATATTTGCAGTCCAAAAATACTGAAAAAAAGAAAATAGGATTTGATTTGTAACATTTCTAAATCTGTGGTAATAGCACAGTCCCCAGTGGTAAAATTTTATAGGAAAATGGTACTGAGGTATACTTAAAATATGTCTATAACACATACATTTTGGTGAACAGTGCTAGGCTGGAGAAACCCTGAATTCTTTCTTTGCAGTGACTTTGAGCAGATGTTTGCTTTCAATCTTGCTTTTGTTGTTTACCAAACTTCTTGACTTTTCACAGAATATTTTACTTTTTAACATTTCATTTCCTAATCTCTCAGAATTTTAGTTGCTCTGCCTGTAAATTGCGAATAACAACACTAATCTCACAGACTTGTGAAGAATCAGACAAGATAACAAGAGTACTGAAGCTGTCCTCATAGGCTTAACAATGAATTCTGGACAGAACCATTTGCATTCCCATTGTTCCTATAGATAGGATTTCTGACTTTAGAATTATAAGGCTTCTGTTTAAGAACTAATTTGCATCCCCATTGTTCTTATAGATAGGATCTCTGATGTTAGAATCATAAGGCTTTTGTTTAAGCAGTGCTTAACACATTTTTAAGATACTGAATCCCAGCAGAATGGCTGACGCCAACCATTTCGAAGAACCCCCACAAAGGAACTGCATCAGAATGAGAACAGTTTCTTCATCTCCCTATCTGTATTAGTCCATTATCACACTGAAGATATACTCAAGACTGGGTAATTTATAAAGGAAAGAGGTTTAATTGACTCATAGGTCCACAGGACTAGGGA
Organism: Pan paniscus; assembly: GCF_029289425.2. NCBI lineage: Eukaryota > Metazoa > Chordata > Mammalia > Primates > Hominidae > Pan > Pan paniscus. The sequence goes on along the minus strand of NC_073261.2, from coordinate 75,118,481 downwards.
AATCTCCGGAAACTTACAATCATGGTGGAAGGGGAAGAGAACACATCCTACCTCACATGGTAGCAGGAGAAAAAGGTGCTGAGTAAAGTGGGAAAAGCCTCTTATAAAACCACCAAATCTTGTGAGAACTCACTCACTATTATGAGAACAGCAGCATGGGGGTAACTGCCCCATGATTCAATTACCTCCCACTGGGTCCCTCCCATGACAAAAAAGGATTATGGGAACTACAATTCAAGATGAGATTTGGGTGGGGACACAGCCAAACTATATCATTCCACCCCAGGCCCCTCCCAGATCTCATGTCCTCACATTTTAAAACACAATCATGCCCTTCCAACGGCATTAACCCAAAGGTCCAAGTTCAAAGTCTCATGTGAGACAAGGTAATTCCCTTCCACCTATAAGCCTATAAAATAAAAAACAAGTTAGTTACTTCCTAAATACAATGGAAGTACAGGCATTGGGTAAATACACCCATTCCAAATGGGAGAGATCGGCCAAAACGAAAGGGCTACAGGCTCCATGCATATCTGAAATCCGATGAGGCAGTAAGTAAATCTTAAAGCTCCAAAATAATCTCCTTTGACTCCACATCTCACCTCCAGGTTATGTTGAAGTAAGAGGTGGGCTCCTACAGCCGTGGGCAGCTCCACCCCTGTGGCTTTTCAGGGTGCAGCCCCGCTCCCAGCTGCTTTCACAGGTTGGCATTGAGTGTCTTTGGATTTTCCAGGCACACGGTGCAAGCTGTCAGTGAATCTACCATTCTGGGGTCTGGAGGACTGTGGCCCTCCTCACAGCTCCACCAGGCAGTGCCCCAGTGGGGACTCTGTGTGGGGGCTCCAATGCCATATTTCCCTTCTGCACTGTCCTAGCAGAGGTTTTCCATGAGAGCTCTGCCCGTGAAGCAAACTTCTGCCTGGACATTCCAGGCATTTTCATAAAACTCTGAAATCTAGGCAGAGGTTCTCAAACCTTAATTCTTGGCTTCTGTGCACCTGCAGGCTCAACATCACATGGAAGCTGCTAAGGTTTGGGGTTTGTATCCTTTAAGCCATGGCTAGGAGTGTACCTTGGCCCCTTTTAGCAATGGCTGGGGTGGGTGGACATAGGACAGTCCGTCCCTAGGCTGCACACAGCAGGGGGAGCCCTGGGCCCTGCCTACAAAACCATGTTTTCCTTCTAGGCCTCTGGGCCTGTGATGGAAGGGGCTGCCATGAAGGTCTCTGAAATGCCCTGGAGACATTTTCCCCATTATCTTTGTGATTAACATTCTGCTCCTTTTTACTTTTGCAAATTTCTGCATCAGGCTTGAATTTCTCCCAGGAAAATGGGCTTTCATTTTCTATTGCATCATCGGGCTGGAAATTTTCCAAACTTTTATGCTCTGCCTCCTCTTGAACACTTTCTTGTTTAGAAATTTCATCTGCCAGATACCCTAAATCATCTCTCTCAAGTTCAAAGTTCCACAGATCTCTAGGGCAAGGGCAAAATGCTGCCAGTCTCTTTGCATTGCAAGAGCAACCTTTCCTCCAGTTCCGAACAAGTTTCCTATCTCCATCTGAGACCACCTCAGCCTGGACTTTATTATCCATATCACTATCAGCATTTTGGTCAAAGCAATTCAACAAGTCTCTAGGAAGTTTTGAACTTTCCCACATCTTCCTGTCTTCTTCTGAGCCCTCCAAATTGTTCCAACCTCTGCCTGTTACCCAGTTCCAAATTTGCTTCCACATTTTTAGGTATCTTTACAGCAGCACTCCACTCTCCAGTACCAATTTATTGTGTTAGTCCATTCTCACACTGCTATGAAGAAATACCCAAGAATGGGTCACTTAAGAAGGAAAGAGGTTTAATTGACTCACAGTTCCACAGGGCTGGGGAGGCCTCAGGAAACCTACAATCTTGGCAGAAGGGAAAGCAAACACATCCTTCTTCACATGGCAACAGGAGAGAAAAGTGTCAAGCAAAGGGAGAAAATCCTCTTATAAAACCATTAGTTGTCATGAGAACTTACTCACTATCATGAGGACAACATGGAGTAGGGTAACCACCCCCATGATTCAGTTACCTCCCACTGCATCCCTCCTATGACATGTGGGGATTTGGTGGGGACACAGCCAAACCGTATCACTATCCCATGACTTCACCCTGCATTCTGATCAATCAATGATCTCCACACTTTGGCCCACTCCAAAACCCTTGTAATCTCTAGCCCCAAGCTCCTCTAGGAGACAGATTTGAGGTTTCCTCCCATCTCCTCATTCAGTGGCCCTACAATTAAACCTCTTTCTCTGCTGAAAACTGGTATCTAGGCATATTGACTTGCCATGCATGCTCACTGGGCAAGGCATCTATTGTGCTTACAGTACTTACCATATGCAGAACATTTTCTATAATTACCACATGCAATTCAATAGGAAAACTAAATATTATAGTAGTTCAAATCATTTCTTAAAATTCAAGGTAAACTGCAATCATCATTGTCCTAAATTTTTAATCTTTTATCCCCATCTATCAACCCTGAACAACAGACAGCAATATCCAGAACTAACCTGCATTAATATTGGTTGCTTCTGACTGTGTTTTTGCTTTTATGTTGCAAAATAAAATTGCTTCTGTAGTAGATAATCACCTCGAGTAGTCTTTATTAATATTATCAGTAAATTATTTTTATTTCAAAGTAACTTATTTTTGCACCTAGTAGGCTCCTAATAAAAATATGTCCATTACCTGATTAATTCATCCAAGCAAAATATGATCTGATCAGCTGTATTCCAAGTGCATTTATAGGGTATGAGAAAATCTGAATTTGAAGGATATTCACTAGGTGACATTTGACTTTGCAGCATTTATATGTCTTATTGATAAGGCACTGATGATTAGGGTTGCTTTATGACCTAGTTATATTTTAGAAAGAGATAACATTATTAAAAGAAAAGAAAAAAATGATCAAAGGTCAGGGTTTTGGGTGTGGGTGAACGTGGTAGATTAATTCTCAAGCAATTACCCTAATTCATTTCACACTTATTATACTGAAAATATATTGAATAAGTACTTTTAGAACATCCATGACATACTTCAGTATCCCTGAAGCTACAAATGGTGAAAAACTTTCAAATCACTCATGGTTTTGTTATTTAAGCTTTGTGAAACTCAAAGATTTATAAAAATGTCGTTAATGGATTTCTTTTCATCAGAATTACATGTCTAATATTGTATTCTAAATTACAGTTCTCCATTACAATGAGGTTTTAGCTCTAAGTGCTATTTCATAATTATGAGTTGTTTTTCATGAACTCCTATGTAAATTTTTTAAAATGACTAAGACAAATTTATTTTCCAGGAATTTGTATATATTTTTGTTAATTTCAATATACAGGAAACGTTTTAAAGAAAATTTTTATGTCAGTAGAAAAACGAAGAGAATTATGATTCAGGAACATTAGCAATCACTAAAAAAATTTTTTTTGGGCTTTACAGTAAGATATAACTCTCCTTTCTATTGATTTTTAAATTTTCATATAAAACAGAAAATGAAGAAATGCGTGGTTGAATTGTGAAGGGAGAAATCATAATTTTGGAATTCAGGATGGCTAATTAATGACTGGTTAGATATATGAAGGATTTCGAGGATATAAACACTAAACATGGGCTCTACTGATCTGTATTCAAGTTCACTAATTCTGCCATTTCACATCTGGTGAAATTTTCATTTGCTAATTGTCATTCTTAGCTCTAAGATGTCTATTTGGTTTTTAGTTTCCATTTATGTAGTGAGAGTCTATGCTTCTTTACTCACTATTTGGACATTTGTCTTTAATTCTTTGAACATATTTAAAATACCTGTTTTGATGCTTTTGCCTGCTTAATCTAACATCTGAGCCCACATGAAATCTGTTTCTATTGATTACATTTTGTTTCTTGGGTATGGATTGCATTTTTCTATTTCTTTGCCTTTCTAGTAGTTTTTGGTTAAAAATTAGAAATTGTAGATATTTTGCTGTAGCAACTCTATGTGGTAAAATTCTTACTGCTAACATTTGATTGTCTTGAAATAACTTACATTATGCAAGCTATGAAAAGGACATTGGGTATGAGGCTTGGAGCAGAACAAAAAACTTAAAATTAAGGAGGCAATAAATTAAGATCTAGGGAATTGGGTAAAATTGGACAACTGTGCTGCTTCTGAGAAATAATACAGCACAGTATTAAAGAGTGGAAACTATAGTAATGTAACTCTTCAAATTTCTGCTCCAGCATCTACAAGTCATGTCATCTAGGATTCCAAGCTTGATTTTTTTCATCCATAAAACCATGTAACACTTTTGAGCATATTTGAGTACTCAATACATCTTGGCTTTTTCTACCATTATTATTATTTTTGTTTCCATTAAAACACCACAGAAATACTAAGGGACAATTAAATGAGTAGATATTTTCAGTAAAATAAATATAAAATCATGGTTCTTGGATCAATTCATTATTGCAACTACCCAGATCAAAGGTTATTCATTAGAATCATGGACTGGAGGCTTTCTGGTTTGCTGGAAAGCCCCAAGTAGAGACTTTGTCCAGGGACTTACAGGCATGGACATTGATTTCTCTTTCCAGGTGAGAATGTGACCTTGTTGGTGCTGTGTTTGGCTCAGGAACTGGGCAAGCGTCAAATGAATAAATACTTATCTTTCTTTTAAAAATAATTATGGAAGCTTTGTGTTGCAAACCAATTTCTTCTTATATTTGTCAAGATCCTGACTTACTCTAGGTGTCATTGGCAGCCACTTCCCACCCATTAAGCACTGTGAGGATCAATGAACAATGCACCAAGAAGTGAAGCTTTTTATGGCCACTGGATTTTGTAATATTTGGTAGCTTACTCTGTGTGTGCTCTCTTCTCACTAACACAGAATCCATGTGGAAAAAAATGGACACTGTTGGTTTTTTTAGCTATCCAATGATAAAATTTATATCATTAAAAATATGTGAAATTCCTGCAGTCATGACCCACTTGGCAGTAATATAGTGTTCAGAGTAGGCTCTTTAGAGTCTGTAAATGTGTATCTCCAAATGTAAATGTTTATTTGTATAAATACATACCTGTGGGCTTATATGAATGTGGTCAAAACATTTCATTATTCTGCTTTCCAGAAAACACTAGGTGTTATTTCAGTTTTTAGATTTATCTCATAAAACTGTCAGTGCTTTTCATATCATTGGTAATTAACTCTACCTTCCTCTGATAAGCATTTAAGGCCACAATCATGATGATACATTTACTTATATAATTATACCTCAATATACAAATGGAAGAATGGTTCTAAATTTACTTAAGCAAATAATATAATTGGCTGCAAACACTATAAAGCAGAGTCAAACACCAAAATTAACAGATATGTGAGAATTGAAGGAAAGTTAATGGGCACACTTTTGTCAGAAATAAAACACAAACTCAAGATAGTATTTGTTAGTAAATGTGCTACTTCTGTGAGGGATGGTTGCCAGTTGGCAAATTTTACTCCTTTTGCATACAAAAGCAACTACTGTAAATTTTTCAAATTGTATAAAGTTATCAGGAAAGACAATTATTAAAAGATTAATGCTGATGTCATTGATGCTAAATGCAACATATATTTGAACAGTAGTAAGAATGAATGCTCATTGAAAGATTCAGACGTTACACATAATATTCACTATACATTTAAATATATCTGTGTATGTTTAGGTGTCTGTGTGTTTGTTTATGTAGACTCTAATGATAGCTTGGACACTAATTAATATAAAAATATAAAAACTGCTCTAATCCCTTCCTACTTCCCTCTCTACTTTAATCATTTAATGTCTTACCATATTCTGTTATCCATAATAAAATCCTTCCCTGAGTTCTGGAATCCATATAAAGTATGGTTACCAAAGATAAAGTGGACATCAAAGTTATTGATAAGAATAAAATTTGAATCACGTTCCCATCACTTATTATCTGAGTAACATCAAACTAGTTACTAAAACCCCCAAGCATCAGTTTTTTTTAATCAGTAAATTGGGATAAAAATACATGTTTATATATGTATAAAACATATATACATGTTTATATATGTATAAAACATATATACATGTTTATATATGTATAAAACATATATACATGTTTATATATGTATAAAACATATATACATGTTTATATATGTATAAACATATATACATGTTTATATATGTATAAAACATATATACATGTTTATATATGTATAAACATATATACATGTTTATATATGTATAAAACATATATACATGTTTATATATGTATAAGAATACATGTTTACATATGCATAAAATACATGTTTATATGTATTCTTAATACATATAAGATGGGAAATATATGGCAAGTCCATGGATCAATGCCTGGAACATATAAAGATTTCAATAACAGGTAGTTATTATGGTTGACGTTTATTAGTTCCAGAAAACATCACCTCAGTGCTAAATTATTCCTTACTTCAGGTTTTTGTTTTGTTTTCATCTGATTCATAAAACTTTTTAAATAAATTTTTTCATTATTTTTAAGAATAAACACACTAATAGGCTCACAAAACTCAATACGTCCTTTTTGGTTGAGTAAAGGCAAATAATTTTGACGATTGAAAGAATCATAGAAATGAGATCGACAGCATCCTGGCTAACATGGTGAAACGCCGTCTCTACTAAAAATACAAAAAATTAGCCGATCGTGGTGGCGGGCCCCTATAGTCCCAGCTAGTCGGAAGGCCGAGGCAGGAGAATGGTGTGAACCCGGGAGGCGGAGCTTGCAGTGAGCTGAGATTGTGCCACTGCACCCCAGCCTGCCTGGGCGACAGAGCGAGAGTCCGTCTCAAAAAAAAAAAAAAAAAAAAAAGAATCAGAGAAATGATCTATTTTTTTTCTCTCTTTTTCAGATGGTATGGGAGATTTTAGATTCAAGTGACTTGCTCAAAGGGACCTTTTTTGTGATAAACCATAACAGTAGATTCCAGGTTATCTGATCCTTGGACATTGCTATTTCTACTCTTATACATAACTTTATATTCTGTATAAACATATGAAATTATATATGTACATCTTTATTTTTATAGTTATAATTTAAGCGGCAAATGATGTTTTCTACAAATAAATCTGCCTCAAAGAAATTAAAACACACTTTCTATTTACTGTAAAAATTCAAAAGTATCTGTTTACTTCATATTAGACCTTTGAAAACTGTATCCAAGACAGGGAAGGAGCCGATTCCACCTGTAAGACAAATTCCTTTGCCATCATTACCCATCTACTGACTTCTCGCTCTATGGTTATGGAAGGTTGATCTTATTATGGGGAAGTGAGAAAATTGCCATCTGCTCAGTTTTTTTTTTTTTTTCAAGAAAAGGCACAACCCTTTCTTTTCTGTTTATGATGGTTTTAGCTATCATTAATTTTTACTGACTGTTTCTAAGTTTAAACACCTAATTCTGTACATATCAAGAAAGTAAGGCAACCACTATTTTAAAATATTATCTTAGAAGTTTTAAATGAGTAACACTAAAATTTTACACATTTAATATTAATTAATGGAAGATTTTTTTCTCCTGTGAAAAGAGTATACACTCAATACACAGACTGTTGAGTGTGTGTGATGTGTATATTTTCTCTACTCCAATAAGAGATTGCTATATTATCTTATTTATTTTTATCACAACTGGTCACTGGATCTACTTTTACAAACATACATTCATGCATAAATTTTGCTCATCACAGGAAATAAATGCAAAAGACAAATGGATTAAAAACAATTGAAAGCAATAATATAAAAATCTATTAGACCAATGGGACAATTGTTCTTTCTTAAGACTTTCCTTTCACATGCCCCCTTTTATCCCTAATTCCATGGTAAAAAGTGAGGACTGACCAAGAAATCATTAGAGTGGATTATGGTGTCAAGACCTAGAGTTGAACAGTCCTAGGTTCAAAGCACATCTTCATGCAAATATGAGTGCACCTAAGTAAGTCTCTTAAAAGTACTGAGCCTCAGTTTCTTGATCTGTAAAAGGAGTTAAATAATATATATTTCATAGAATTGTTGTGTGGGTCAATTAATTGATATATACTACTGAATACAATTTATAGGACACAGTATATTCTCAATAAATATTACTCTTATTTTCTTCTAAAATATATCATCACACCTTCCTTTATAATGTTATATTGCAGACTGAATAAGTTTTCAATTCCTTTAGCCTTCACCTATAAAATCAATTTATCATTTGATAATATTTTTTATGGTGAATATGTTCAAATGTGGGTTAGTGGGTTAAAAAGTCACATTGTAGATAGTCAATTGTAATTTTAATTAACTTATGTTAATATTGAATCCTATGTTAATGAATACTCTACACAGCTTGGAGCTTCCAAAATATTTTAGAATTCTAGTAAGAAAGTAACATGTATGGGCCAGGTGCGGTGGCTCACACCTGTAATCCCAGCACTTTGGGAGATCGAGGTGGGCGGATCACAAGGTCAAGAGATAGAGACCATCCTGGCCAACATGGTGAAACCCCATCTCTACTAAAAATACAAAAAAATACAAAAAAACAAAACAAAACAAATAGCTGAGCATTGTGGCATGCGCCTGTAGTCCCAGCTATTTGGGAGGCTGAGGCAGGAGAATCGCTTGAACCCAGGAGGCAGAGGTTGCATTGAGCCAAGATTGTGCCACTGCATCCCAGCCTGGGTGACAGAGTGAGACTCTGTCTCAAAAAAAAAAAAAAAAAAGTAGCATGTATGTGCACAAAAAGTAACAAGGGAAGCTATAAATCTAGAAGGACAGGTTTTGTATCTTGGTTTTAATAGATTCCTGGTGCCTGGTTCAGGGTTTGCCTTAAACTAAGTACTCAAAGATACCTGTTGAATATGTTATTTTAATCACAGAAGTGTGAATCATGATGCAGGATCTAGGAGTATAAATAAGGCAAAGGGGCAACTATTTCCAGGAGAAAAGCTAGAGAAATTTTCATAATAAAACTCATTCTAAAATCATAAATTTTAAGGAAGCAAAGTTTGAAGATTATCAACTCCAACCCACTAATTTTTGATGAGCTTTCCTTTTAGTATTAATATAATTTCAAATTAGAGAAAAGATTACAAGAATTTATGCTAACTCCCATATATTCCTTACCGAAATTACGTTTTGTCTCATTTGCTTTATCATTGTTGATAAGAATAATGTGAGAATAAGTTAGAGATATTGCACTTCTTTACATCATAGTTCATTTGTATCTCCTAAGAAGAGGAGTATTATCTATGTAACCATAATATTATTATCAAAAGTGGGAAATTTAACATTGAAGCAACTACTACCTGGTATATAGTCTGTGCCTAATTACATCAACAGTCTCAATAGTGGCTTTATAGCTGTTTCATTCCTACTCCTGGATCCAATCCAGAATCATACATTATATTTAAGTTATAATGTTTCTTCAGTTTTTTTTTAATTTAGAAAAGATCCATCTTTGTTTCTAAACCATATTTTTTTTTGCTTTTTAGAACTACAAGTTGGTTATATAAGTCGATAACCTTGATTTGGTTTTTCTCTGATGTTTCCTTGATAAAATTTAGGTTATCTATTTGGCTGGAACACCACAAAATGATATCTCCTCTCTGTGTTGTATCAGGAAGTACATGATGTCAGTTTATTCCAGTACTATCTATGTTAATTTTGATAATATCTTTGCCCTCAAGTTTTGGTATCCATTGATAATTTTTAAACCTCATTTCCATATTATTTTACTCTAAAGAATATAAGAACTTAAGCATGTTTACTTATTTATTTATTTCAGTATGGACTCCTGGGTTCTTATTTTATTGAATAAGCTATAGTTCTTTACTATTCTTATTTAATTTGATGCTCAAACTATTTTTATGTCTTTTTTATATGTTCCTATTATTCTTTGAGCATTTTTTTTTTCTGATTCAGCAAGACGTTCCAAGATAAATTACTTTATGTACCTCACCCCTGAAATCATCCTTTTATCTATTAGTGAAGAATGCCAAACCACTTATTTTTAAATGAATGATGAGAAGAGAAATATATGTGAAGGACCCTTTTTAACAAAAAATTATTAAAAATAATATCTTTCCAATTGTAAGTTTTATATATATATATACACACACACATACACACGTATATATGTATATCTTATATTCTTTCTTCTTTCAAGCACATTCCTTTGTCTGCTTTTTCTCTCCTTTCTGACCCCTATTCCAACTCCTGGATTATGGGAATAATAAGATTAAACCTTTACCAAAGATAAACAAACAAAGCTTTTGTTTTCCTCCTTGTACAAATCTCCAAGGGAAGAAATCTTTACATGCCTAGCTACCTGCTTAGCATTTTTATGTGTTTTAGAGGTGAGGGAGTAGAAAAATAATACACATAAATTAATGCACCAATAAACTATCTTGCCCCAGCTCTTTTTCTTCTATCAAGATATCATTTTTGCTCGCTGTTTTGATAAATATCCAACATATTGCTGCATATTTGTATGCGATTAGAAACATCAGATTCAGCAGGGGTCGACTCTGTGTAAAATTGCTTTCCTGCTGCTCTGAGTTCTTGTTGTGAAAAAAAGCCAGTGAGTAAATCAATTCATTCTAAGTATCTATGAATTTAAAATGTTCACCCTTTTCAGGAAATGGACTTGCACAATGAAAGAGGGTAATGCTTAACTTTAAGAAATGAAACTCTAATTGTGGATATCTGGGGAAACATTGTTTGGAGAAAGCTCAGGACTATTAGAGAAATAAAACCTTTTTTAAAAGATCAGAAGTCTCAACACATCCACCTATTTTTTAAGTAGGCCTGAGTCTCAAGGACTAAGTAGCATTTCCGAAATGGGAATTGTTTAATTAACACAATTTAGGACAGATAATTATGCTCTGCTGAGTTATAAAGACAGAAGATAGAGGTTTGTGGACAGGAATTCAACCCATCTGGAGGGTATTCCCAGAGCCAGTGCTGAATGATGAATGGGGATTCCCATTTGGACAATTTTTGCTTTCAGGTGGCAAAGTGAGTCTTCTCTTTGCACTAGGGGTTTAGAACCTGGAATTGTGGCAAAGCATGAAACTCCTTCTGTTCATGTGGAAACAGAGCTGGGAATTAACATTCATTATGTAATTTCCTCAGAGATGAAGTAGGCTCAATTATCTGCATGAAAGGTAGCTGTCTCTGGAAAAGCTAAAGATGTGATTTCTGCATTTCCTCACTTAATATGCACCAAGAAGTGGACATTGACCTTCGGAGAGTGGAGCTTTCATTTATTGGGTAATGAACCAATTTGCTGTCAAATTGTTTCATCAGATGCTATTAGTCACCTGGGATACAGTGGATAAGGATTTTAATTTTATTATTTTGAAGGGACAAGACTTTTGGGACTGAGCTTAATTTAGGAAGACACAGTAGAGTATGCATTTTCTGTAGATTTCTAAGAACGAATATTTTAATTATTTTGAGATGATGAGTTATAAAAGGTCTTGTGAGTTGATTTACTTTTTGTAAACCCTTTGGCTTGATAACAGGAGGTCAAATTCCAAATGATAATTTTACCTCTATGGCAGCTGGACTGTCAGAGAAACCTTGCAGTAGAAGCCTCTTCACAAAAAAAGAACAACTCACATCCATTGAACAACGCTTCAACTTAACCATTCAATTTTCTTTCCATTCAGGGTGCAGCTCAACTTAACTCATGGACAGCACCTTAGAGTCAGATACACTTACCTGAGTGGACTCAAAATTGGAGAAAATGTTGTTTCTACCTAAAAGAATTCCCTTGAGTCTGTATTCATCTAGACACAAGTTGATATTTCGTTCAAATGACAGTAAAAAAGTCATTATCTATTTCAATCTGAACGCCAGCTATTGCATCTAAATATATGGTATCCAAGGCATTTAAATTTCTCCACAGTAAGCAACATGCATTAGCTATGTGTTAGGATCTTACCTGAGAGTAAAACCTGTATTTTCTAATTCCATCAAAAATTAACTTGAAACTAATTAAGATAGAGTCATAGCCTGATTCTGTCTGCTGGATATTTTAATGTTTTCTTTATATCAAATTACAGCATCAGAGTGTTACAAACTCAAATCTTATTGGTTTAGATACCTTCCGAAGTATTCTCTTTGGCCTAATATCTATATAAATTTTAGTAGGACTGATACCAGAAAAGGTCTTATAAACATTTCTTCCACAATCCTACTATTCAAAATGTTGCCATTGTTGTTGGTAAAGATCTTCAAAATAAACTTTCATTATATTTAACATAAGAAAAAAGTTTTCAAAACTGTATTCTAATTAACTAAGATTAATTAGAAATCAGTAATATTGAAGTTTTCCATTTGTCTTCATTTTCAGAAGGCATGAGTAAAATAAATATTTAATCACTCATATTTTAATGTATCTTTTTTTCATTCATTTATATTTATTCAATTTTGGTATTGTATGTTGTTCTTGACTTTATCTTTTTAAAAAATTATATAATAAATTTTGGAGATATGTAGGAGGTGTGTATTTTATAAAAATATGTTAATCAAAATAATATTAAGGTAAAACTACCATAATCTTTATTAAAAGTGAATAGCAAACATACAACTTAAGTGTTTTTTAAGCAAGGGAAGATAGAGGGAATGGGTGGGAAGATTAATAAAATTTCTTAGTCTATTTTTAGCTTTCCTTCTTCCCTCCTGTATAAAATTTAGCTATTTACAAACCTAAAATATTGATCAAGGAATAACTTCCAAGATGTGCTTAGGATTTACTCTTCACAGTTGATTACCGTGTTTGTCTGATAGCTAATATGGAAGACTAACGTTGGTTATAATGTAATAGTCATGAGTTCAGTTCTGGAATGGATCATTTATATTTGCTTTATTCCACCACCTCAAGCAGGCCCTATACGTTTAGCTAATATTTTGCAAATGTGCAAGTCAGATATTAGGTAATAAAACAATTAAGTATTTAAATGTGCAGATCTAAAAAGTACTGGATATAAAACAATTATTTTAATGTGCAAATCTAAAAAAATACAAATAATATATTCTTATTTTAATGTAGTCAAAAATTTATGTCAGTGGTTAATTTTATCCAGAACTAGGATATCAATGTGTGGTAAAAATTAAAAATATAAGAGTAATGGAAAATATTTATCTGTCGTTGCTGATAATTGTTGGCTGACTGTAGAATCATATTCTTTCTGATAAGTAGTTAACAGGCTTAAAGCTACCATGTTAACATTGTAACACTACCTCTAAGTAGCATTCTTTCAGATAATCACCACTTATCCTTCCTCCACCGGAATTTATTGATTTTTACATATCTACCTTCCTAGATCATAGGATTAACAATATAGAATATTCAAAGTGTTAACCATTTAAATCTCTTGAAGGAGACTATCACTTTAATCTCAGCAACATAATTGTTATTAAATTTTTTCTTTAAGACACATTTGTCAAAGACTGCCTCAAGAGCTTAGGATCCATCCTTTGTTACAACTGTTATGTGGATCAAGTCAGACAATCGGATAAGAATGTAGTTAGACCAGATTTCTCTGAACACTGATAAGCATATCAATGTATAAAACTGTTTATACCAATTAAACCATTGGGCCAGGTTGAGAAAAATTATACACAAAAGTGTGAGAATAAAAGTTTTCCTGTATGAAAATTTATGACAAAGCAAATTATTCAGCTCCAAAAATATTTGGTTTAAATTTAAAAATTGATATTTAAATATTCAAGAATAAAATATTATAAAGAGTCTTCACAAGTGTTAGGTATTTTGTCAGCTTTGGTTTCATTTTCCAATTTTTAAAAATATTTAGGAAATTGTTTCTACCATCCCCAAATTCTAATTCTTATAGATTCATTAGTGTTGAACCAGATCTTTTTCATGCTTCAGTTCTTTGTATGTGCATTTTTTTCAGATACATTAAACAAAGAAAAAACTTAAATAAAATGTTTTCAACAGTTAGCATAAGGATAGTAATGAAACTGTAGCAGTCAGACAAAAGCAGACCTAGGTTTAAATCCTGTCAATACTAACTTTGAGACATGGATAATTCATTAGACATTAGGTCTTAGTTTTTTGTTTATCTCTAACATGGAGAGAATGGAATAAAATGTTATATGCTTAATATAAAAATTCAGTGAGATAGGGAAGGAATATTTGTTAGTTTTGTTCATTGCTCCATCACTACTGCTTATAATAGTTCATGACATTCACTAGGAATCTCAGTCTCTCTTTTGACTCCTATGACAGAATAATAGAATACCTGGGACTAAATAATGTGTAATACACAGAAATTTATTACTTATACTTCTGAAGGCTGGAAAGTCCGAGATTGAGGGACCAGCATCTGGTGAGTACCTTCAGGCTGCATCATCCCATAGCAGAAGGCAGAAATACAAGGGAGGGCAGGAGAGCAAGAGGCGGACAAACTCACCTTTTTATAAGGCCACCAATCTCATCCATAAATGGGAAGTCCTCATACCCTAAACACCTCTTAAATGCCACATGTCTTAATACTATTACATAGCAATTATATTTCAACATTAGTTTTGGATGGGATATTTAAACCACAGCTGTAGTAGGTATTCTTGATAGATAGGTAAACAGATAGACATAGAGAGATAGATAGAGATAGAGATACATAGATAGAGACATCCATCTTGCAGTCATGGCATACATTAAGCAGTTAATAGATATTAGTTTCTGCTTTCATTTAAGACATTATTCTCTTTACAGTGGAGTTGTTTAGTCTTATTTAGAAATAGTTGTTAATCACTGGAGAGAATAACTGCTAAACCTATAATGCTCTCAATCAGAAATAAAAGAAATCATGCATATACCTGATGCACAAAACACTTTGAAGTTTGACATAAAAACTCAAAGGAACACATATCTTACTGGGCATCTTTATAACCTATAGTCTTAGTTTCAGGAAGGATGGCATGTGCAGCTGCAGCAGGTAGGCTGGAGAGCAGGTAACTGACGTTGCTCTGCCACTAGGAGATGAGGTCACTCCTTTGGTGCTAAAAAAAAGAAAGATCTATGAACAAGCAATCAGATCATATTATTATTTTGTCTGTTTAGTCTTTCATTTATTCATTAAACAACCAAATAGTGATCATTTAGGATGTACTAGGTATGGGTTTACATATATAAATAAGATAAAAAAGATTCCTGCCCTTCAGAAGCTCACAGTTAGATGGTTGGACTTGTCTTTATTTACAAATCCCTTCAGAATTCATCTTAATTAATGCCTTTTCTCCTTCAAAACAATCTCTGATATTTATTTTAACTTGATTTAATCTTCATAAAAGTGTTGGGGTGGGGGAATAGAGCAAGTTCCGTTTGCTTAGTAACTCTTTTCTGTTGAGCATGTGTAAATTGTTGATGGAAATTAAATAGCCAAAACCTTTGAGTGAATCTAGCTTCTCAGAGTTGCTGAGTTTCTCTTGTAGTGGAAAATATCTCTACCATCAACTCATAAAGTGACACATTTTTATGAAACCTTCACCTTACCCACTGTATGGAAGAATTGACATTTCATTTAACATTAAATAATAAGTAATATTTAAAATGACGTGACTGAATGTACCTGCTAGAGATGGCAGCCAGCCAGAATATACATATTTTTTTTAATCATTCACTCTGAGAACTTAGTAAAAGGGAAAAAATAACTTCCTAAAAACAACATTTTTTATAGCCCATGGATAAAAAGTAATAGCTGGTTGTAATAATAATTAATACTCACAGAATTGGTATAATGAGGATCTTGCACATATGTAAAATATTACGGAAAGGGGAAATCCTGTATCTTTCCCCTGGTCCCTGAAATTGGCCAAATTATTTACACCACTTGGAAACCAAGGACATTTAAACGCTTGCTTGCTCTTTTAACGTGACACAAGAATGTTTGAAATGCTACCCCTAAACTGAAAGATACACAGTGTTCCACGTCCTTAACTTTTACTGTGGAAGCTTCTCAGTCCTGGCAAGGCTTTGCTTCATGTTTTAATCATTTCAATCAATTCAGTATTAAAGTGGTGGGCTTTTTGTTTTTGTTGTTTTAATCAATTTGTTCTGTACAGTTTACAACTAAAATTAATTCAGTATTCAGTTGGGATTCATTTTCAATTCAATTTCTTGACCAAATTGCATTTTTACATTAAATTACATTCTACGGATCTAAGTTGAGGGTGATTATAATGATTAATAAGGCCATGTAACTTCATAAATTACCATAATTGGCCACAGTGATTGGTAAGGTAAATCCCATTATAAAGGTTCTAATTTGAGAAATTGGAAATAGGTGGGTGGGTGAGGGCTTTTACACTCCCTTATCAGTGGTTTCTGGAAATAGCCATTAACCTAGAGGGACTACTATTTGTTCACTTGTAAACTTGTTTCACTTAGCGCAACTCAGCTGTTTTTTTAATGAATGAGTGACTATACCAATTTTCAAGTGCTGATTAAGATAGCAAGATAATAATAATAACCATATAAAACATATTTCCTAATAGAAAATATATTTTTTCTGCTCAAATCTGAGTATTTTAGAGAAGAACAAAAAGTAAAATGATGTTCTGTGTTCTAGTCTAAATACTTTATGAATCTGATTCATTTACACTTAAAACACTGAAGAACATGAAAGAATATAAAAAAACTTTACATGAAAGAAATTTCATTAAAGTACATTGGAATTAGCTACTATTTTAAAGTGAGATTGATTGTAAGAATGGATTACAAAATTTATATTGTATCTGCAGAAAATTTATGTAAACTGTTTTTCTTTCACCACTAAACAATGCACAGGTAGTTTCCTTTTAGTATATTTTTGGTAATGTAAATATCTGGGAAAAGGAAAAGAATAATCCTTTATTCTCCAGCTTGCCTTTGTATAGCCCTTTCCTTCATATGTTTGCAGCCAAATTGTAGACACACAAAGTGGGGATGTGATACCCAGGCATTTAGGCTAAGTCTTTACTTTCAAAGCATTCACCAGGTGAACCTGACAGCTATACTTTCTGGAGTTCTTGGAACTCATGCCGACAAGAAGGTAGATGACATCAGAAAAAGAAATGTGGGAATTAGGATACTTTTGGTTGCAAGTAACAAAACAAACAAATGAAGTAAAATGATAACAACTGCAAAACCTTACACTTGCTTACTATGGAAGAAGAATTGGTCGACAAAATTAGAATAGCTTCAGCCACAGAAAGTATTTTATCTTAATTCCTTTGAAGTTCTCTTAGCTTTGCCCAATGTTGCATTAGGTTTCTAGTGCTTTCCTAACACAGAACCACAAACTGGGTGGCATAAAACAAAAGAAATTTGGTTTTTCTCTGCTCTGGAGGCTAGAAGTCTGAACTCAAGGTGTTATCAGGGCCATGCTCTCTCTGAAGGCTCTAGGGGAGAATCTGCTCCATGCCTTTCTCTTAGCTTCTGGTGTTGCCAGCAATCCTTGACATTCTCATCTCTGCCTCCAACATCATGTGGTATTTGTACTGTGTGTCAGTCTCTACGTCCCTTCTCTTCTTCTTATGAGGACGCTAGTCATATTGGATTAGGACACCCCTTGATGCCATATGACCTCATCTTAACTTGATTACATCTACACAGTCCTATTTTCGCATAAAGTCTCATTCACTGGTACTGAGAGTTAACACTGCAACATAACTCTTGGAAGTGCATAATTCAACCCCCAACATAATTACATTCATTCAGACTGACCTCTCCAAAGGCTGTAGTACTTCTAGGTATCACATACACGCATTCTAAAAACAACTCTGCCCCCTGCCCTTTCATCGCCATCTAGAGGAAGACAAAACCTCGTCTCCCTGGTTACGAGAAGAAAGTCCTCGGCTTCATTGTGGTTGGACAAACTTAGGACTCTTGCTCTATTCTAAGGCTGTCATTTTGGCCAAGGGAATTTGGTTTAGGTCTGCATTACCTGCTTATCTTTGTATGAATCACTTTACTAAGGGGATTGAGGTTTCCCTGTTTCCTTTAGATGATGTATGTGTTTGTCAGAGAGAGGCAGGACAGCAGGCAGCTGCTACTTGTTCCAACCAAACCTCATGACTGCTACACAAAGATGGAAGATGTTATAGCATGTACATACACATATGCTGGTGTAATAACTATCATGTCTACTATAAGATATAAGCAGTGGAACTTTCTGTAAATAACTATACCAAGGATCATGAAAACAGTCCTGTGTGTGTATGCATATGTACACATTGTGTATGTGTATGAGTCTGTGTTTAAGCGCACTTCTTGATTTATCCTAAGGCAGATGACTTTAATGTGTACAGACCCTATAACTGGTAAGTTCTCTTTTAAGGAGGTAGGTCTGTCCACTGATCTTTCATTTGTTATTATATTAGTTTAGTATATCTTGAGATTATGCAAATTCTATATTAGCCTAAAAGAATGTTTAGATGAGACATGAGAATAAAACATTATTAGATTTTAAATATATAGATACCAGGTTTTTGAAATTTCCCTAAGTTTTCCCCTCAAAAAAGTCATCATTTGTGTAAATAATTTTTTATAAAAACTAGAAAAATAATTATAGTAAAATCATACAATGATAAAATAATGAAATATATAAATAAATTTAGTAAGCATGTATAACTGCAGGATACGTTAAAATTTTTTCTATTTCTTCCACATGTATTAAAAAATCTAAAGTAGCTAAACATTTCTAAATCTGTGAATGTCCTTAGATAATTTGTTTTCATGACAATTTAGTGACCTAAACCCATATACTCTTTGATTATCATATTGTTTAAAAATTGGTGCTGCTATATCAAACTCAAACCAGCTGAAAAATAAATTGATGCTGCTAAAATTAATAGTGACAATTTGAATGCCCTAAATACACTCTTACCTGGATGATAAACACGCCTTCTTATTCCAGCTGCATTGCATACTACCTGCTGCTTGGGGTGCCCTGAACCATTCCATTTTTTAGCTCCTCCTTAGTAGGTTCACACAATTCTGTTCCCATTAACTGAGTGGGTTGCTAACCTACAGTTTGTTTTGATACCAAACTGTATATGCCAGTTTAATTTATTATTGTAATCTCATAATTTAAGTAATTATTATGCAAACGAATTAAATATGAGTGTGAAAAATATTTGTTCCAACTATGTGGTCTACTACTAACTTCTGTGCATTTAAATTGATTACTTTGAAAGGTTCAATAACCGTAAGTTTCTAAAATCAGCCACTCTCAAAATAGATGTGGGAGACAACTGTAAAGACTGAGAATTGTGTCCTTATGCCAATAGAGTCTATGTACTGATAGCTTAGAAGTGCCTTTAAATTCCAGTTCCACTTCAAAGCAATTGAAATTGAAAGTCTTATGTGAAGTAATGTAACTGTGATTATGTAAGAAATACAAAGCCAAACAGTAATCAGTAGATGAACGTTCAGTGAAATGTCTCAGGCTCTATATGCTCTATATGAAATGGTGGTAAATAAATATCATTAAATGTACATTATGTTTGTTTCACTTCTAAAAATCATTCTCTGGCATATGAACCTTTCTAATCAAGTAATAAGAAATTATTATTACATCAAACAAGAGTTATCCACTTTCATTAAAACATATTCTCAAAGTTTACTTATTAAGTTTTTGGATAAATTTATTTTCTATTAAGGAGGGAGTTTTATGTACAATACTGAGGTATGCAGAAAATCTAACTTCTTTATGATACTTGACCTTAATTTTCATGACAGAGCATTGTTTCTCAAGTAGAATAGTTGTATTTTCAGAGTTTTTTTTCACCTTTTCCTAATTTTTTATCTAAGGTCTGAAGACTCCCAGTAAATGGAGGGAGTCTCTTCTTCCAACTGAACATCTGTAAGCCAGCGGTTGCTTCACATAGGCTCCTGCTGCGGTTTCTTATTTTCTTATTAGATCTTGAAGGTTGTTTAATGAATTTGATTTCATTTGGCAGTTATAAAAATTAAAGAAGATACCTTATTGAAAACACCTCACATAATGCTTGGCATGAATTAGGCCCTCAATATATGTTGTTATTTTTGATGCTTTTATTATTGTTATTAAAATGTAGAGAAACTGGAATCAATAGAAAGAGCTGAAAATGAGGAATGTGAGAAAAGTCTTTAAAGTATAGAAACATATAGTCATGAAGAAAGTAATATAGGTATGGAAGCTAGGTGTTTGGTTCAGTGATTATACTCTACTACTAACTTCTGTTTCTGTCCATTTAAATAAGCTCCTAATTTAAATTTATAGCATGTATAAAACCTTACCTTTTTAGTGTCAGCAAAATGATAACTCATGAGTGCTAACTCCTCTCCTTCTATTTGCCCTTTCAAAGTAAGGCCATAAAGTTTTGGAATGTATTAATTATATTATTATTATTGTTGTTGTTGTTATTTTGATGGAGTCTTGCTCTGTCATCCAGGCTGGAGTGCAATGACACGATCTCCACTCACTGCAACCTCTGCCACCTGGGTTCAAGCAATTCTCCTGTCTCAGCCTCCTAAGTAGCTGGGACTACAGGCGCACCTCACCATGCCCGGCTAATTTTTGTATTTTTAGTAGAGACAGGGTTTCACTGTATTGGTCAGGCTGGTGTCGAACTACTGACCTCAGGTGATCCACCCACCTCCGCCTCCCAAAGTACTACGATTACAGGTGTGAGCCACCAGCCCGGCCAATTGTATTATTTTTGTTGGATTGCTGGTAGTGTTATTGGTGACATTTAGACTTCAGAGAGTAAAAGGTGAATTGCAAAACAAAAATAAAATTGTATGATTGAGACAGCAATATATCCACTGATATATCCACATTCCACATAAACCTGTTGAGCATCTTTATCTCTGTTAATTTTTTCAAATGATGGAATAGCTTCAAAAGATGTCCAGAAAGGCTTATCAGGACATCAAAAACTAGCTTCAGCAAAGTCTAACAACCTAACCAAAGGTAGAATTCAGAACCTTGTAGTGTTACGGTCAAAAGGCCCCAATCTTCGTTTCTACTACAATCATAATTTAAATACCAAGTAATATTTATATATTAATTTTAGAGCTCTGTGTACATTTTACTATTGACATCGTGGTATTTTAGATTTTTTGCATTATATTATTTTGGCTATAATGTCAATATAATTTAAAATGATATTACCACTTAGCTTCAAGGGCAACAATTCTTTAGTTCTGATCAAAGTACAGTTTTTCCATAGTTTTATAAATTTGGCTTGTAGGAAAACATGAATCTCAGGAGGGATTTTTATTTAGACTTGGGTCTATGGTCTAGCCATGCCTGGTTCACAAAATGTGGTCGGTCATTTCATTTGCCCCAGAAACTACACTTTGGAAAGAAAGAAAAGGGGCTTCATGATGGCCAATTAGAGGCATCTCTTACTTGCCCTCTTCCACTAAAAAGAACTAAAATAGTGAGCAGATAATTACACTTCAAATAGATCATCCACAACAGAACACTGGAATTCAACAGAGAAATGACAGGAAACATCCAAAGCAAAGAAAGTAAGGAAGCAAAGAAGCCTGCTTGTCTGGGATTCACTGGGAGCTGGGAGAGACTCCCCAGTGTGGGGAAAGGGTAGATGAGAGAACCCCCACAGTGGTATATATTTCTGCCATGGACTTCTATAATCCTGGCCATGGGAGATCCCTTTACCCTCACGGGCCATGAGACTAACACAGGGAGCTCCCTCAAAAACTGCACTAAGGCATTGCTCCAGAGAGAGAGCTCATGTGGGTTTCCACAGTCCCCTTATTCCTGGGCACTGGTAGCATGGTGCCATTTTGAGAGCCCAGCCTACTCCTGCCCTGCAACTGGAGCCAAAGAAGCAGCCATAAGAAGCAATCCCGCCCCCTGAGCAGAGGGGCAGCTGCTCATTCTCATACACCCTGAAGACAAATACCACTGCCCACAACAACTGTGGCTACAGACTGTTGTGGGTTGAGGTGCAGGCAAAACCCACACCCTCGCAGCTGCCTGCCTATGGCTCCTCCAGGGAAATAAACTTTGCCCTCCCCAGGAGCAGGGCCACAATGTAGCTACTGCCACTTTCACCTGAGCAATTTGCCAGTGGCCTGGGGCTCATCTTGCTCCTGCATAACACAGCCAGTGTCTTACACACCATCCAAGGGACTGAAAGCACAATGTGACTTGGCCCCGTAACCCCCGTACCTTAGCACACCATTGAAGGGTCTGGAGATTGCCCAGCCCAGTCCACCACTGGTGGCACCTAAGCACTTTTTTGAGTGTCTGAGGTTGGGCCCACTTAACTTGCCCATACCACCACAACTGTTACCCACCTGTGTGTACCACATGCAGGTCTGGGAATCAGCTCGCCTAAGTATAGTCAAAAACAGTATGGGCCAGTTGGGTCCCAAGGGTTTTGTCCCACCACTGCTACTGCCATTGTCAACGTCATACCAACCACCCAGCCACTTGAGAACCTGCCCGTACACCAGGCCCACTGCTGCCATTCCCAGCATCTGAGCAACCCACCTGGAAGCTCAAGAATCAGCCTGCCTGGACCCATGAACGCCAGTGCCAATGTGCAGCACCCTGCACCCTGGAGCCATTACAAAGGCATCCTTAGCTCACCACTGCTACCATGGGTACCTGAAGTTTGGCCTACTTGGAGTCCCAGACCCCAGCAAAACTACAGGCACCATGAGACACCCTAAGCCACTAAGAAAATCATGGACACCACTGGTGCTATTTTACAGCCAAAAGAATCATACAGAGACTACACACCTGCATACACCCAGATTCAAAGCCACAGTGCTTTACCCAACCAGCACTATAGATATATCTTCAAGAAAAAGTCCTCCTCTATGAAAGCAAATTCAAAAAATTGGAAGAAGCAACTGTTATACCGGATGCACAGACATCAACATAAGGAAAAAAAAAACATGAAAAAAAAAGAAAATATGTAACTTTCAAAGGAACAAAATAAATATCCAGCAATAGATCCCAATTAAAAATAAATTCATGAGATCTCAGAAAAAATTTTAAAAATTGACATTAAAGAAGCTCAGCGAGATACAAAATTCCCCCCAATAATAATAATAAGAAGAAACTAGAAAAACAATTCAGGATAGGCATAAGAAATTTACCATAGAGATAGATTACTTAAAAAAAGAATCAAACAGTAAATCTGGAACTGAGGAATTCATTGACTTAAATACTAAACCTGTTAGAAGCCTTAAACAATAAATTAGATGAAGCAGAAGAAACAATCTCAGAACTTGAGACAGGTGTTTTGAAATAACCCAGTCAAACAAAAATAAAGAAAAAAAAAGAATAAAAATGGATGAACAAACCCTTCATAACATATGGGACACCAAAAAGTCAATATTCAAATATTCAAATTACCATAAATATTCAAATCATTGGGGTCCCAGAAGGAGAAAGAGAATAGGTTTTCTATTTTGTTAAATAGAAAGCCTATTAAACAAAATAATAGATGAAATCCTCCCAAGTCTAGCAAGATGTTTAGACATCTAGATACCAGAAGCCCAGAGACCCCCCTAAACAGATACAATGCAAAAAGCTCTTCTCTATGGCATGTTATAATCAACTGTCTAAAGGCAAAGAAGACAGCAAAAGTTTCTAGTCACGCATGAAGGAGACCATGTCAGACTAATAGTAGATTTCTCAAAAGAAATTTTACAGGCCAGGAGAGAGTGGGATATATTCAGATGCTGAAAGAAAATAAAAGACTGTTAGCCAAAGATACATTATCCAGCAACATTATCCTGTATAAATTATGGAAAAATAAAGACTTTTTCAGACAAGCAAAGTCTGAGGAAATTCATCCTCACTAGACCAGCCCTTTAAGGAATGCTCAAAAGACCCCTAAACCTGGAAGCAAAAGATGACATCTATCATCATGTAAACACATGAATATATAAAACTCACTGGTAAAGTAAGCATGCAAATGAAGAAGAGAAAGAATGCAAATGGTACCACTAGAGAAAACCACCAGACTAAAATGACAAGCAGTAAGAAAAAAAGAAAAACAACAACAACAACAACAAATAATATACAAAACAACCAGAAAATAATTAGCAAAATGAGAAGAAAATCCCTCATATCAATAACATCCTTGAATTAAATTTTCCATTTAAAAGATAACTCATGGTTGAATAAAGATAATATAATCCAAGTATATGCTGCCTGCAGGAAACAAACATAACTTATCTTCAAAGAAACATATAGACTAAAGTAAAATATATAGACTAAAAGTAAAGGGATGAAAAAATATATTTCATGCAGATGGAAACTAAAAATGACCAGGAGGAATTATATATATATATCACATAAGAAATAATTTAAGTCAAAAACAGTGAAAAAAAGACAAAGACGATTATTATATAGCGATGAAAGGATGAATCCAGCATGAGGATATAACAGTTCTAAATATATATGCCCCAACATTGGAACATCCAAATTCACAAAACAAATATTACTAGATCGAAAGAGCGAGAGACTCTAATACAATAATAGTGCAGGACTATAACACTCCACTCTCAGTATTTGGATAGATCATCTAGACAGAAAATCAACAAAGAAATCCCATTGGATTTTTTGTTCTAAACTTTAGACCAATGGACCTAAGAGACATCTACAGAACACTTTATCTACCAAACACAGAATACTCATTTTTGTCATCAGCACATAGAACATTCTTTAAGATAAAGTATATGTTAGTCTACAAAACAATTCTCAATAAATTTTATAAAAGGAAAATCATATCGAGCATCTTCTCAGACCAAAATGGAATAAAATTGTAAATCCATACCAAAAGGAATATTGGAAACTCTACAAATACATAGAAATTAAACAACATGCTTCTGAATGACTGTTGGGTCAATATTAAAATTAAGATGAAAACCGAAATATTTATTGAAACAAATTAAAATGGAAACACAACATACTGAAATTTATGGGCTATAGCAAGTAGTGCTAAGACAAAAAGTTATAGCAATAAACATCCATATCAAAAGGAGAAGCATGTTAAGTAAGCAATCTAACTCTGTACCTCAAAAAACAAGAAAAGCAAAAACAAACCAAACCCCAAATTAGCAGAAGGAAAGAATAAAGATCAAATCATAATTAAATGAAATAAGAAGGTCTGAACAAACAATAAAAAGGGTCAATGAAACGAAAAATTGGTTCTTCCAAAAGATAAACAAAACTGATACATTGCTAGCTAGATTATTTAAGAAAAGACAGAAGGAAACCCAAATAAAATCAGAAATGAAAAAGGAGGCATTACATTTGCTATGACAAGAATTAAAAAGGTCATCAGAATCTATTACAAACAACTAAGAAAACAAACTGGAAAATATAGAGGAAATAGATACATTTCTAGGAACATACAACCTACCAAGATTGAATTAGGAAGAAACAGTAAACAAAACAGACAGGTACTAAGGAATGAGATCGAATCATTAATAAAATGTCTCCCCAAAGTGAAAAGCTGAGGGTTGGATGGATTCACTGTCAATTTCTACCAAACATATAAAGAAGAACTAATACCAATTCCCTCAAACTTTCAAAAAAATTGAAGAAGAGGGAATTCTCCATAACTCACTCTCTGAGGCCAGCATTACCTTGGCACCAAAAGTGGACAAGGACACATTAACAACAACAAAAATTTGCATGCCAATATCCTTGATGAACATAGATGCAAAAACTCTCAAAAAATAGTGGCTGAACAAATACAACAGCACATCAAAAATATAATACACCATGATCAATTATTATTTATACCAAAAATGAAAGAAGGTTCAACATTTACAAATCATTGTGCTACATCACATCAACAGAATGGAGGATAAAAATCATATGGCTATCTCAATAGATGCAGAAAAAACATTTAATAAAACTCAACACTACTTTGTGATAAAAACTCTCAACAAACTAGGCATACAAAGAAAATAACTCAAAATAATGAAGACCATATAATGCAAACCCACAGTTAACATGCTACTGAATGGGGAAATGTTGAAAGTCTTTCCTCTAAGAACTGGAATGTAGCACTGAAATTCCTACCAAGAGCAATCAGGAAAGAGAAAGAGATAAAAGGCATGCAAGTTGGAATGGAGTAGTCAAATTGTTGCTCTTTGTAGATAAGATGATCTCATATTTAGAAAAACCAAAATACTCTGCTAAAAAGCTCTTAGAACAGATAAACAATTTCAGTAAAGTTGCAGGATGCTAAATTAACATACAAAAATCAGTAGTGTTTATATACGCCAATAATGAAATAGCCGAAAAAGCAATCAAGAAGGCAATCTCATTTATAATAGTTATAAAAAATACCTGGAAGTAAATTTTACAAAGGAGATGAAAGATTTGTACAAAGAAAACTACAAAACCGTAATAAAGGAAATTGAAGAGGATACAAACAAATGGAAAGATATCTCATGCCCATGGATTGAAAGAATTAATATTAACATGACCATACTACTGAAAGCAATCTATAGATTCAATACAATCCCTTTCAAAATATCAGTCATTTTTCACAAAAGTAGAAAAAAATCCTGAAATTCATATGGAATAAAAAAAGAGCCAGAATAGCCAAAGCAATCCTGGGCAAAAAGAACAAAGCTGAAAGTCATCACATTACCTGACTTCAAAATATATTATGGGTTACAGTAACCAAAACAGCATGCCACTAGTATAAAAATAGACATGTAGACCAATGGAACAGAATAGAAAACCCAGAAAAGGATTCATATATTTACAGCTGACTGATCTTCATAAAAGCTGTCAAGGACATACATTGGAGAAAGGACACCCTCTTCAATAAATGGGGCTGGGAAAACTGGTTAACCATATGTAGAAGAATGAAACTAGACCGCTATCTCTCACCATATACAAAATCAACTCAAGATGGATTAAATACTTAAACATAGACCTGAAACAATTAAACAACTAGAAGAAAACACAGGGAAAGCTCTTCAGGACATTGATCAAGGCAAAGATTTTATGGCTAAGACCTCAAAGGCACAGGCAACAGAGCAAAAAATAGACAAATGGAATTATATTAAACTAAACAGCAGCGGTGCAGAGAAAGAAACAATCAACAGAGTGAAGAAACAGCCTCTTGAATGGGAGAAAATATTTGTCAACTACTCATCCAACAGGGGATTCATATCCGTGATTTCCAAGGAACTCAGTAGTAAAACAAAAACAAACAATAACAACAATGAAAAACAAACAAAAACCCATTAAAAGTAGGCAAAGGACATGAATGGACATGTCTCAAAAGGAGACATACAAATGACTAACAGGTATATGAAGAAATGCTGAACATCACTAATCATCAGGGAAACACAAATCAAAACCACAATGAGTTATCAGTTTGAATGGCTATTTAAAAACACAGAAAATAACAGATGTTGGTGAGGCTATGGAGGAAAGCGAACTCTGATACCCTGTTTTTGAGAATGCAAATTAGTATAGCCGTTATGTAAAACATTATGAAAATTCTGATAAAACTAAAAATAGAGCTACTATATGATCCAGCAATACTTTTCCTTTGGTATTTATCCAAAGGAAAATAAATTAATGTATCAAAGGGATACATGCACTCCCATGATTATTTCAATGCTATTCACAATAGCAAAAATATGGAATCAACCTAAGTATATATCAATGGATAAATGGATAAAGAAAATGTGATACATATACACAGTGGAATACTATTTAGATATAAAAATGGATGAAATTATGTCATTTGTAGTAACAGGGATGGAAACTAGGGTACCATTATGTTAACTGAAATAAGCCAGGCACAGAAAGACAAATATTGCATGTTGTTACTCATATGCGGGAGCTAAAAAAGCAGATCACATGGAGGCAGAGAGCGGAATGATAGGTACAGAGACTGGGAAGTATGTAAGTGTGTGTGTGGTGGGGTGGTTAGATAAAGAGAGAGCTGTTAATGGGTACAAACATACAGTTAGATAGAAGGAATAAGTTCTAATGCTTAATAGCAGAGTAGGATGACTATAGTTAAAAATAATGTATTCATTTTTCAAAATAGATAGAAGACCTGAAATGTACCCAACCCCTAGAAACGATAAATACTTGGGTGATGGATTAATATCCCAATTACCCTGGATTGATCATTATACATAGTACACAAGTAACAAAATTTCTCATGTACCCTATGAATAAGTACAAATGTGAGGTATCAAACTTTTTTTAAAAAGTAAAAAATTTAAAATAAATACTCTTGGGGTTTAATATATAAGCAACTTTTTTCTCCACTTTCCTTTAGTTTTCTAGAAGTATCAAAGGAAAATTTTAAGCTATGAATAATTAATTTTCTGGGTGTTTCCACCTTGAATGAAGAGATGAGGAGGTAGAACTTACATGAGAAACTCTAAGATTTCTCCTGGGTGTGGTGTTTTCAGATGCTCCCTTGACTAATAAACACACGCAAGTTTTTTGTTTTTTTTTTTTAACTTACTTTCAGGATTTTGTAGAATTGTGGAGACCTGTGTGTAAATGAGATAAACTATTATTGTATCTGAGAGAGTGCAATGTTGTAAATGTAATAGAAAAAAAAAGAAAAAGATGTATATATAGGCTGGAATCCATATTTTCTTGGGCATAAAAAGGAAATGAAATTAGAAAAAGAGCATGAAAATGAAAATGGTGTGTAGAGAGATTAGAGAAGAGCTAGGAAAGTGGACAAACATAAGACTAAGTCAAAGTTTTTGAGGAAGGAAGAATTGTCAGTAAGTTTAAAGAAGAGAGGCTATGATAGAGAAGAGCTCAAAAAAGATCGTTGCCTTGATTAATCACAAAGTCTACATAACTTGCTAGAGTGCAGCTCTTGCTTAATACGGTGTTTCCTTGATAAAGATAAGTATTATATGAACTATAAGAAAGTTTGGTTTAGGAGCCTTTTTCATGGTAGCCTACTGATGTTAAGTAACAAATTCTAAATGTTTTGGCTTCCCCATAATAAGAAACTTTGCCATGGGCAAAGTGGTTAAAAATATTAAAACTGTGGAATAGAGTAAACTCCTTAGCTTGGTTATTATATTTCATTTCTAGGTAGTTGAAAAGGCAAGCAGGGTAATGGCAAACTGGTTTTGATAGCAAGAAATCTACCAGAGGAGAAAAACAGGGAAGCAGTAAAGAGCAAGTGGTTAATGATGTAAGCAATGAAAGGAACACCTCCAAATCTCTAGTGTAATGTGGGATCTCAAATATTTATTAAAATAAAAGTTACATGACCCTAGTAAGAGAAGAGTGACTCACATCAGAATAAAGGGTTGGAAAATGTATGGAGCTATTGTAAGGAAAAAGGACAGTTCATGATGTGCTTATTTCATATTGCATGCCTGTATCAAAACATCTAATCTACCTCACAAATATATACATCTACTATGTATCCACAAAACTAAAAAGATTTTTAATAAAAATAGTTTTTTACAAATTAAAAAAATTAAAAAAGAAGAGCAACTACTGAGTAAGGTTTATAAAATACTGGTAAGAAAGAAACAGGAAAGCAAAATGTTACTTATTATTCCTCATGGACTCATGCATTGCCACTTTTTATTTATTTCTGCTTTATTAGTTTTTTCATTGATTTTATAAGTCATTAAGCCACTACCATAAATAATTCTGCTTTATTTGTAATGTGATTAATTATGCTGATAAAAATTTTTTGAAGGCTGCTAAGAAAGCTGTGCATATATTCAGAGTCCCCCCTACCTACTAATATTAGAGAACATCTTATATTCTTACACAGATTAAACAAACAGATCTGATTTCTTACCTTTCTGTTACAAGAATTGAATTATGAGAAGCCGAAATGACCTGACACATGAAATGTTAGAACCACATTTCATACAATGCCAGAGATAATTTTACTTGCCAAATTAATTCAGTTGGCTCCGTTATGAGTTCTACTACATGGATGATAAACAGGTGAAAGTGCTATAAACAAAAGATAATGGTAAATGGCAGTGTATCAAGAGGGAGGTGTAGCGATGTCAAATGAAATGTCACTGAAGTCAGTGCTAACCAGACTGACTTCACAACTTCACGGTCTGGTACACAAAGAGAACAATACAATGAGTGGAATTAACAAGCATGCAAGAGTCTCTGTCCTGTGACACAAGGATGGCTAAGGAAGAATAACCAGAGAGGAGGAGGACGGGTTCGTAACTGCGGAAAATCTTAGTTTTTATATTCTTCACTGAAAAGGAAAAATGAATCATTCCAAAAGGTAACAAGAAATTATACTGCAGCAAAAATTTTAATGCAGGCTGCAAGTTTTGAGACATATGTAAATGAATGTGAACTACTTTACAGTGTTCTAGCACATAGTAAACACGCAAAACACATTACATATTTATGTTATCATAGTCAAAAGGTTGTTGTCATGTTGGGAACAAAATGATTTCCTAAGAAAAGGAACATATGATTTTTTCTGCCAACTTGCAGCTGCATTTCCCTAAGTCTCATCAAACTACATGTAATTAAGGGATCTAAGTAGTGGATAAATTATAATATTTGAGCTATTTTGAAATAATACTTATTGGAGAGGGGCAGGCTATTTATCTTTTTATACAAGCATTGTGATACGGTGAATGTGTATATATATATGAAATATATATTTATTTATTTTATATATTATATATATTTATTTATACATTACATTTATGTGTGAAATATATAAATGTAATATTTATACATTACATATATGTGTGAAATATATATATGTATATATATAAATATATATATATAGTCATTTAACAAATTTTTACTGTGATTTTAGTTGGGAATAGAACAGGACATAGACAGACATGGCCCCTGCGTGCATAGAGCTTCGTGTCTCAGAGGGCAGAGGGTCCTGAGTTTGAATTCTAGCCATGCTGCTATGTTACAGAGTAAATTCTGGCCAGATACTAAAACTTAAGGAGATACAGGTTTTTTGTTTGTTTATTTTTTATTTTTTATATGTGAATTAGGGCTAAAAGTACTTACTCCTTATGGTTATTGTGAGGATTTAATGAAATAAAATGTATTATGCTTCATATTTTTCATATAGTAGACATTCTCTTTGTTTTTTTTTTTCCAATTCAGTACCAGTAAATGATGTGACAGACACAGAATTCCATGAGCACAAGGAAAACTAAATAAAGTCTTCACTGTTCTGAACAACAACTGAGGGGATAAGACACATTGGTGTGATTTTTGTTGTTTATCATGGTATTGATATTTTGGATATTTGGACTTTTTAATGAAATTCTTAGATAAATAAACTTATAAGGTAAAGAAATTATTCTTAAGTAATACTGATTTTGACTATTGAAATCATCACATGCATGTAGGAGAAATGTCCATCCACTCTACTGTGAAATGAATATTGAATTTTTCTTTAAATCATGGAGTTTAAGTATAGCGAGTTTTATATACAACTTCCTCCATTCTTAGATTTTTATCAAAATAGGTCTCATTTGCAAAAGTGTGGGCAAGATCATGTATAAACTGTGTTCTCAGGAAGTAAGCGATATTAAGAATTTCATATGGGAGTAGAATCTGTGTTCTTGGCCTTGTATAATGTCACAATGTCAATGCTCAAGTTATATACATCACTCACTCATGTAGGTGCCTTCCAGGAACAAAGAGCTAAACAAAGGGCTGTAGAAATTATTCAAGATCTAAGTCACATAGTTTTCATAATCTTTTATTTTACCTTCATTCCTATTTAAAGTATTATAATGCCAATATTTTTAATTGGCTATACCCAAGGCGGAATTACAAAGTGCAATGTGAAAACCAGGAGATTTAGAGTTTATTAGGGAAGGTCACAAGCTTAAAATGAGAGAAAAAGGATACATCACCTATATTTATTTTCCATCTGCTCAGAAATTGTTCAGATTGCCAACACACTGATGTATCATTTACTTATAATAATGCATTAATCACAATAACGAGCAGTCAATTTTTGGATGTTAAATGAACACTCAAAATTAGAAACCCTGTCATTTAGAAGGCCAGTTAATGAGAGCAAGGTGAAAAAATCGCTTGATTAGGCAGTTGACTTCTTTAATACAAATGTTTGTGTCTCTCTGAATTTAGAGTTTGCTGAACAATTGAGTTTTTATGCAAATTTTCTTCAAATTAGATAGAATAAACTACTTTTAAGAGAAAATTTTAAGTACAACAGCTTCATCGAGCACTTACTTTATACATATTTGATACTCATGTTGGATGTAATTGAATTGCTATGGTTTGTGTGAACTAGAGAATAGGAAATTGCTAACTTCAATTGACTGGGTATGCTAAAAAAAGGCAGTACAAAATTCAGTATGTTGATTTATATAAAATATATATATACATATGTATATAGACATATACATATCTATAGATATGTTCCTATATAGAGATAGTTCTTATAGCTATAGATAGCACATTTACATACATACATACATATACACACACACATATATATATGTATATATATTTCTGTATCTGAAAATTATGTCTTCTTTGGGAGCAAATTTGCCACCCATTACGGATGAGAAGCCTTTGCTTTCATAGTTTCTCCAACATCAGAGGCTTTGCTTGCTTCCATATTGAAACTAACTTTCTTGTCATATAAGTAGTCAATGGTCCAGAGCAGGGATTGGCAAGCTGTAACCCAAAAGTCAAATCCAGCCTGTTAACAGTTTTTGCACAGCCTATGAACTAGGAATAGTTTTTATCATTTTAAATGGTTGAAATAAATAAAAAATAATATTTGTGACACATAAAAATTATATGAAATTCAAATTTTAGGGTCCATAAATAAGATTTTATTGTACCACAGACACATTTATTCATTTTCACTTGTCTATA
This sequence comes from Pan paniscus, assembly GCF_029289425.2. Classification (NCBI taxonomy): domain Eukaryota; kingdom Metazoa; phylum Chordata; class Mammalia; order Primates; family Hominidae; genus Pan; species Pan paniscus. Next base: position 75,085,526 of record NC_073261.2, on the reverse strand, counting down.
GTTGCTTTTTTTGTTACACTGGCAGAGTTGAATAGTTAAAACAGAGACGGTCTGGTCAGCAAAGATGAAAATATTTACCATCTAATCCTTTAATGAAGAAGTTTTTTAACCCCTGGTCTAGAAGGCATAGTGTAGAAAATAAGTACCTTGGGAGTGGGGCTGAAGTGTAACATAGAAGTCAGCTTCTATTCTTTTTTCTGTAAGTAGGTAAAATGGGATAAAACCATTTTTTCTCATCTTTGCTCATTTATCTTAAAACTTTAAGGTACTATTCAATTTCATGTTTTATGATTAATCTCATTTTACTCTAAATGTGATAGGCACAATTTTTTTTATTGGTTAGTGTTCTAAATTTAATTCTATGGGACTCAGATTTCTTAATTCAACAGAAAAAAATATGCTGAATTGTGTTGGTTATTTTGAAGTCTGTTATGTAAGTGTCACGTGCGTCCATGTGAAGAGACCACCAAACAGGCTTTGTGTGAGCAATAAAGGTTTTTAATCACCTGGGTGCAGGAGGGATGAGTCCAAAAAGAGTAAGTGAAGGGAGATGGGGTGGGGCTGTTTTATAGGATTTGGGTAGGTAGTGGAAAATTACAGTCAAAGGGGGTTGTTCTTTTGCGAGCAGGGGCGAGGGTCATAAGGTGCTCAGTGGGGGAGCTTCTGAGCCAGGAGAAGGAATTTCACAAGGTAATGTCATCAGTTAAGGCAGGAACCAGCCATTTTCACTTCTTTCCTGATTCTTCAGTTACTTCAGGACATCTGGATGTATAAGTGCGGGCGTGGGCTCAGAGGCCTGACAGTAAGTTCTTCTATGTAAGAACAAATTAAGGCCCCATTGTAGCACATTATACTACTTTACTAGATAGGACACACTTCTGAGGTCTTTCATGTCAAAGTATCTAACGTGAGACCCTGTGTGCCTTGTCACCTAGCATGCTCAATATATAAAATAAAATTGTGCTATGTTCAACATAGTTTGTTATAATGATAAGGACACTAATATTAAAAAATGTCATGATTTATTGGGCACTGTTTTGTCCCAGGACTGTTCTAAATGCTTTTTATGTATTAATACATTTAATCCTCACAATAATCCTGTGATTTCTAATTTTATTGCCATTTCGCTGATGAGAAAACAGAAGGAGATAGGACTCCATAAGATGTTGTAACTCTGTTCAAACTGCTCTATTTCCGAACTTCATGAAATTCAAGATCTCTGAAGTCAAGCTTGAAATCATTTTGGAGGAGTAACATGAACACAGCATTATTTGTGGCTGGTTAACCTCCTTTCCTTCCTTTACTTTAATGTTACACTGAAGTGCTGCAATTAAATCAGAAGGTCTTTGTGATCATACGTTCTCCATTCAAAACGTATTTGTATTGTTACTCTTTGGGTGAAACCCTCCAAACTGCATAGCAACCACATGCCTTAGTTCCTCATAACATTGAAAAGAGAGGTGCTATCAGATACTCTTCTGTACACAGTTTTGAATGACTTAGTAATGAACTCTTGTTAGTGATTCAATAGTATCATACTACTCATGTGAATAATTTGACACACTTTCTATATCTGAACAAAGTGGGACAATCTTGTGGAATGTAGTTCATTTGCATAACATTCCTTCCAGATAAGATCTACATAGTTAGGCAAACACTACATATATTTAGGAGTCAGATGCATTATGCATGCCTATTTAGAAGAGTCAAATATTTGAATATTAATCATCTTTTTTTTTCTCCTACCTGTAGTATTCTTTTTGTGTTCCCTCCCTTCCCTCAACACCACACAGGTGACCAAACATTTGGATTTTCCTCTCTCAGGAAAATCGTGACACAGGGGTCAAAACCAGAAGATACTCAGGGACATCTGTCTTTCTGTAAGCTATGAAGGAAAGGTGAGCCCTTCAATTTTAGAGAGTGTGTTGGAAACTCCCTGGGGCTGAGAAAGAGACCAAGGCCCTGGGAGCTTTCCTAGTGGAGATTCCCATTTTCCTTTAGCAGCTCCAGGAAGGGAGCAGGAATTCAGAAAAAAAATGGCTTAACTCTACATGGCCCCAGCTTTTCAACCTCAGCAAAAGTGTTTGTTCATCAAGCATGGACTAGGAGCAGCCCAACTGTTGGATATCTGGACCCATCTTGGCTCACACAATGAGATTATTAGTGGTGCCTATTATGACTGAAAATTAGAGACACTTATTCCTTTTGTGAAGCATTATCAGGGTTCCTTTCATTCTGGAGCAGCCTTAAGGAAGGGTTCAGTTCTCCAGTGAATTCATGTGAATAAATTTTTCTCCATCTTAGCAGGAAAGTGGCTTTTATTTGGATTTCATTTAATTAAAAATAAATAAAGGCCAGGTGTGGTGGCTCATGCCTATAATCCCAGCACTTTGGGAGGCTGAGGTGAGTGGATCACCTGAAGTCAAGAAGTTAGAGAGCAGCCTGGTCAATATGGTGAAACCTGTCTCTACTAAAAATAAAAAATTAGCTGGGTGTGGTGGTGCATGCCTGTAATCCCAGCTACTTGGGAGGCTGAGGCAGGAGAATCGCTTGAACCCGGGAGGTAGGGGTTGCAGTGAGCTGAGATTGCGCCATTGCACTCCAGGCTGGTCAACAAAAGCACAACTCCATGTCAAAAAATAAATAAATAAAAATAAAAATAAATAAATAAGTGTAATAACATCTCTGTGCAGTTGAGATTGTGAGCTAAAATTATGGCCACTGCGTGTGTACATATGTACAAAACAAATACTTTTTTCCAAATATCCCTAAGCATGTACCATTATGTCATTCTCTTCTGAGTCATATTGATGGAAAAAACAAACTGTAAAATATTTAAAGAGGTTTATTCTGAGCCAATATGAATGACCATGGCCCAGGGAACTGTCTCTGGAGATCCTGAGAAAGTGTGCCTGAGGTGGTTGGGTTACAGTTTGCTTTTATATGTATTAGGAGACATGAATTGTAGGTAAAACCATAAATCAATACATGGAAGGTATACACTGATTCAGTCTAAAGAGGCAGGATGTCTTAAAGTGGGGGCTGGGCTGGGGGGGTGGCACTTACAGGCCATAGATGGATTCAAAGATTTTCTGATTGGTAATTGGTTGAAAGAACTAAGCTTTGTCCAAAAAACTTCAAGTCAGCAGAAAGTTGAGTTAAGTTAAGGGGGGTTGTAGAGGCCAAGGCGCTTGTTACACAGATGCAGCCTGCAGGTAGCAGGCTTCAGAGAGAATAGATGGTAAATATCCCATTTCAGACCTAAAGGTATCAAGCTCTCATTTAATCTCCCCTGGATCTGGGAAAGACGTAAAAAGTGAAGACCTGTCTGAATTAATGGAGATTCTCTACACTTGCAAATTTCCTCTGCAAGAGGTGGCTTTGCACATCCATTTCAAAATAAGTCAAAGAAATATGTTTTGGAGTAAAATATTTTTATGTCTTTCAGGGTCTGTTATCTGTCATATGATGCTGTCCCAGAATCAGGTTTGAGTTTGGTAACTTATTGCCAAAATGAGTCTGTTTTGGCAGTCTTGTGATCTCTGCTTATATTAATAGTTAATGCTGGTGAGTTGTGCCTTAACTCCAAAAGGGAGGGGGCATAACACGATGTGTTTGACCTTCCTTCTCATCATGACCACCAAGAATTCAATTTTTCAGGATTCTCTGGGGTCTCTTTTGCCAAGATGGGATCCATTCAGTGTGTTGGCAGGCTTAGGATTTTATTTTTGGTTTATAGTCACATAAAAATATACCTAAGTGTCAATAAAAAGGATTATTCAATTAACAAACACATAAACTCTTACTTTAATTTCTCAGCATGTTACATGAAAAATAGCACATTGGCTCTCTATATAAAGAGCAACAGCATGCTCATCAATTGCTATCTTTCATATGTATTCTGTTAGTTTTGGACACGTTCTCTGAGACTCTTCTTCTGGCCCATTGTTTTTGTTTTTGTTTCCTTTTTTCTCAATGTGGGTGAAGACTCTTGGGTACATAATCTGTCTTCACAAGGAATCATAGTGTATCCCCTGGCAGTCATTTAATTTCCTGCCACCAAAGAGCAGCAGTCAGGAAATACCCAACAGAAATACCCAATAAGATCTGTCAGAGTGGATTTGACATTTCTACTTAATTATTCTTGGTAAAGGATTTGAGATTTTCTAATAGAAACTTCTATGTCAGGACAATAGATTGTAATTTAATTTGAAACTATTATCTTGCCTTGTTCTGCTTTCAGAAGGACTTGTAGAAAACAGGCTTTAATAGGTAAATAACAGCAGTTGCAAATAAAAGTGGAATATTACAGATTCCATTTAGCAAAGGCCAAATGGCCAATTCTATGAGAAGAAAAGAAATTTAACTCACCATAAGCCTATTTATTGCAGAGACAGAAATGTTACCCTCTTGTCCACTGTTTATGACATTTGTTTAATAACATACTATATTAAGGACTAAACTTATATATAGAAGTTTAGTTTCCCATCTCCATATATTATTGAGATTTTGTTTAGTCTATAAATTAATTTCACTTGGGGCATCTGAATGCTGTGCAAAAACAGATACGCAAAGATTAGAAATTGCTGTCATTTTTTTCTTTTCTAGGAATCCACTGATAACACAATAAAAAATTTCAACTTTTACTTAAGCAGTCACTATCTATGGTAGTATCTGGAAAGCGTATTGATTGGCCATTCTAAAAAAGCCTAATCTCATTTGAGAGAAGATATATTTTAGTCACAGTTCAGATAGAACATGGTATTTGGAGACCATTAGTAAGTCCTTGGTTCTGCCTGTAGGCAGAAAGTCAGAATAAGATAGACTGAGCTGTATATAATATGCCATTCTTACCAAAATAATTTTTTTAAGTGACTGATCATTGATTTCTCGTGAACCACAGAGGAAGACCTTTGAAAATATGGAGAATAGATAAGAGCCAACAAGGTGTGATGTGAGGGTTAAGTGAAAGGCCATATTCTCTAAAATATGCCCAAACTACAGTACCACACTGCCAGAAATACTTCCAGAAATAACAGCTTCCTTAGCTTTCTGGTGCTTGTTCTTTTTTTATTTATTTTATAAATTAAAATATTCAATGGCATATTAGAAATAATTATTTAATCTAACTTATAAGATCTTAAAGGTGGGTGTTGTGGTTGTGCTGGAAGCTGAATAGGTAGGTAAAAAGGATGTCGAGGTCTGCTCTCAGCGAAAAAGCTTTGGAAGGGGAGGTAACTCAGTGAAAAGCTTTGGAAGGGGAGGTAACTGGGTGAAGGGAAGGGAAAAAGTAAATGTCATCTGCTCAACAGTTCTCTTTAGGAGTTATGCTAGCTATGGGATTATAGTATTATCTCCTTTGAAGTATTTCTTTCCTTGTTAAATTCTTTGAAATATAGAACTCCGTATATATTAAAAGCCTGGTAGTCTTGTGGCCAGTATTTTTCCCCACCGTGGAGCCTAATATGTATTTATGTTATATTTAGTATTCCTCTTTCTTTATCAAACAAATAACAATCAATTTCTTAACAAGATACAGTTTTATGACATGAAGGTTTCGGTTCATTCTTAGAGATTGTACTAGTCAGGGTTCTCTAAAGAAACAGAGCCAGGAGAGCAGGAGGTATGATTCAGTCTAAGTCAAAGAGCTATGACCAAGAGCTCTGATGTCTGAGGGCAGGGCAGAAGAAGGATGTCTCAGCTCAAGAGGAGAGAGTGAATTTGCCTTTCCTTTTCCTTTTGGTTCTACTGGATCTGTCAATGGATTGGATGATGCCCGCCCACATTGGTGAAGGCGAGCTTTACTCAGCCTCCCAGTTCAAATGCTAATGTCTTCTAGAAACACCCTCACAGACACACCCAGAAATAATGTTTTCCCAGCAGTCTGGGCATGCCTGACCCCAGTCAAGTAAACATACACAATTAACTATTACAAAGACTTAAGATAGTATACTGTTATAACATTCTAGGACAGACTGCCTTGTATAAAAATGTAGCTCTTTTTTTCTAGCTGTGTGACTTTGGCAACCTAATTTCTCCTCTCGTTATCCAAAACAAACAAACAAACAAAAAATACAATACAATACAATAAAATGAGGATAATAATACCAAATATATAGCCCAGTTTTTGGTAAGGTTAGATTGTGTGTGTGTGTGTGATTGAGAGAGAGAGAAAGAGGACCTCATCTGGCACACACTAAGGGCTAAATAATTATAGTTATTGTTTATTATTGTTCATTCAAGAAATATTCAATAAGTACATATTTTCTGCCAAGTACTGTCTTTGGCACTAAGGATAAAGCAGCAGAAACCAAACCAAACTAGAGACTATAGTCACATAAAGCTTACACCATGAATTATAAGACTTAGCTATTATAATTGCCTGTTATGAAAAACATTACATCTAACACAGAAAAAAGCCTTCTCCCACAATCACACAAAAGAAATCCTCTACCAAGACTACAAATTGTAGAGGAGGCCACAAAACTGCACTGTGCTTTAGAAGATTTGCTTTATTCACTTACAGGTGTGACCAATAGCTAAATCAATGCAGCTAAAATAATAAAAAAAATGAGTGTGCCATAGACAAAGCTAAATAAAAGTTGTTGCTTATTTCTTTTTAGGCAATTTTTTTAGTAGTTCTCCCAGGCCATTGACATCTCTTACTTTTTCATCATGACAACAAATATCCTTAAATCCTGACGCAATACCTATCATCGTTTGACACTGCATTCTGGAGTCAATCTAAGACTGTGAGAGTTTATATACTCTAGTAACCCAGGAAGAAGTATTTGATAATTATCTAATCCAGTGGCCAAGTAAGATCAAATAAGTTCAATGAAATCTTACTAATATTTTATAGAAATAATATTTTGAAAAATATTATGATAAAGTCTTCATTGCTTGGAAATCAGTCAAAAATTCATAATTTTGTGACTTTTTCGTTTGTCCTCAATAGAATGAGAGAATAACTTTAGATAACCCATTTATTCACCCAACTAATCCTCTCCAGGTAACATTGATCCGACTTCTTTAACCTTCCTTAATAGATTAGGAGGAGAAGGCATCATTTCTTAAAAAATCATTGGATTAGATGGTTTATCTTACTTGGCAAAACAAAGGAATTACCGAATTTTATAGTTGAAAGCAACAATGTGGATCATCAAAGACAGTAGCTTTCAAGCTTTACTTTCTTAAGCTTTGTAATTCTTTCTTCAAATAAAAATGTATGCAGAAGTCCGAAATGTAAAACAGATAAAAGGAAAGATACTCTGATTGAAATGAGGTACAGGTTCTGGAGCTCAACTCCCGTGGTGGCTGCAGTGTAATTCATTGCAAGCCAAGAGGCTCTAGTTTGAACTTCTCTTACCAAATTCAAGTCTTTCATTTCTCATTTGAAGAAATTTAGGGTTGGCGAGGTCAAAATAAATACCATAGGTGAAAATAAATATCTTTGCTTAAGGTCAGAGAGCTGGCACAAACAGGGCCAGGAGTAGAACCAAAATCTCCTGATAGCTACTCCAGATTTTTTCCCCTTTACGTTAAGGTATAATATTTGGCACTAAGATTAAATTGAAGGTTAAACCAAGTAATGCACTACTGTTCCGCTGCCAAGGTAACATAATAAGTAGCACTGTGGGCTGGGAGCTATTTCTACAACCTCTTTGGAAAATAGAATTTGCCACCATCCTTCCTCTGACCACAAGATTTCACATTCCTCAACCATGAAAAATACATTTATCCCCTCCTACACGTATCCAAGTTTCATCGCATTGCTGTATCAGCTCAAAGTCCATGCTTCCATTATCAAATGCAGGTCCAGGTTCGGAGGATCCTCAGATACATTTCCTCAAAGACAGTTCTTTGTGTACCATTCCTCTTCATCTGAACACTAATGAATTAGGGACACATTATCTTAAACACCACACCCAGCAAATGAGGGTGGGGTAGGCATGGGATAAATTCTACAGATACTCATGTTTAGAAACTGGAAGAATTGGGAGGCCCATAACAGCTACTGATCCATAGCAATTCAGAAATACAATCAGGAAACACGCTGCTAGTTCATTGATTTGGGCTCAGTCCTACTGTCTGAAAATGATTCTGCATTGCTCTTGGTTTCATCTTTTCGCTTCTTGTTTTTGCCCTGTTAGCCATCCTTGCTTTTCTATAAGAAATGGCTGATGCTTGAAGCTAAGGAGTTTTCTCAAATGGCTTCTGTCTTATAGTAGCTCAAGAATCTAAAGACCTTTTTTCATTTTAAACTACCTGTAATTTTAGGTCATGATGACAATGTTTTCTTTACCTCTCCTAAAAATGTTTGGGATCTCTATAAGTCTTATTGGAGTTCACTCCACAAAGCTACATCCCCATCTCTCTTTGATATAAGCCCTTGTCTACTTGGGACATTTTTTGAAACTGCTATGGAACAATACTGTTAGTCTTAGAAGCCTGATTTAAGATGTAGGTTTTGAGATTCTTAAGTCTTTTTTCTATTTGAAGAAGTATACTGCCTTAGACGATATTGAGGTCTTAACAAAGAACTTTGCAATCTTACCTTTGGCTTCATCTTTGAACAATATTTTTCTTCTTCCAGCGCCCTAAATTTAATATCCACCTAGAGGTTTCTTATTAATCTTAGCATATCTTGCAACCTGAGCGATTAAAAATGAGGATCGGTTTTATTTTCAAACTCATCAAGTCCTTGTTTCCTTGTATGTAGCAATTCTTTCCTTAACTTATGTATTTTGTTTCTTTAGTTGGCAGCTAGAAGAAGCTAGAGATGTAATACAATATTTTACCTGAATATCTTCTTAACTAAGTCACAGAATTCATTAGGTTTTTTTTTTCTTTTTTTATTGTCACAGGTAATAGCATTGCTCAACTTTCTACCACTACATAACAAGAGATTTTTATCCTCCATCATTCAGTTTTATTTTCTTCATTTTCCTTTGAGTCTTCACAGACATTCTTCTCAGGGATCTTCAGGCTTTTGCTCACATTCTCAAGGATTTCTAGCTTCTGTTGACCATCCTTTCTCAAAGGCAATGCCACATAATTTAGTGTTTATTATGGCAGCATCCACTGGTCTGATTGCAATGACTGGATAACAAACCATCCCCACGTTAGTGAGAAATAACAACAATCGTTTATTATTATTATTAAATTTCTTATGGTTTGAGGAATTTACTGGGCTTAGGCAGTTCTCTTTAGGCATCTCTTGTGGTTGTTTTCAGATAATGGCTGGGGCTGGGGTCATCTCTAAGGCTTTCTTATATTTCTGGCAGTTGATGATGGCTGTTAGCTAGAATCTCAACAGCATCTCTTTCTGACTGGATCCCAGTGGCAAGTTCCACAGAGAGAAGCAAGTACAGGCTCTTGCCTTTGATGAACTAGCCTCAGACATCACATAGCATTAATTTCAATGTACTCTATCAGTCAAGGCAATAAGGAGAACCCACCTAGATGCAAGGAGAAAAGACTAAGCACCTCCGTTAGACAGAGAAGTACATGGTAAGAAGTGTAAGAGTGATGGGAATCAATGCCTTTGGAAATTAGTATTCCACACACGCTTACTACAAAATGTCAGCTGTAATGCATTGAATAGCAGTAAGAAAACATAATGAAAACAATATAATAGTGATATTAAACTATTTCAACTCCAATGGATGAAAACTGCTTAGTGTGTTTTTATTAATAATAGCTACTAAATACAATCACATTAGAGATATTTGAAAAACTGTCTATCTCCATGTTCTAATGTTTGAAAATAGATCCAACAAAATGTATGATAGTTAATTCTGGTAGAAAGTAAATATTTCATAATATATGAGAAAATTCATATTCAGTAGAACAAATAAATATTTCAGACTGTCTTGAAGAGAGAAAATGGCCTGAATATGAAAAGAATAACTTCCCTATTAAATTCTAAGATACAGTTGTGTGATAAAAAAAACATAATTTCTGAAAAACTGAATTTGATGATATTTAACCCTGTTTGCTTAAGTGCTTTTTTTTTTTTTTTTTTTGAGTCTGTCTCCCTCTGTCACCCAGGCTGGAGTGCAGTGGCGCAATCTCGGCTCACTGCAAGCTCCACCTCCTGGGTTCTCGCCATTCTCCTGCCATTCTCCGGAGTAGCTGGGACTGTAGGTACCTGCCACCAGGCTCGGCTAATTTTTTGTATTTTTAGTAGAGACGGGGTTTGACCGTGTTAGCCAGGATGGTCTCCATCTCCTGACCTCGTGATCCACCCGTCTCGGCCTCCTAAAGTGCTCAGATTACAGGCGTGAGCCACCGTGCCCGGCCGTTTCTCTCTTTCAAAAGAGATTTTATTGTAAGATAAAGTGTATAAAAACAAAATAAAACTTAATTACTTTAAATGATGCAGCTACTTTTGGGCAGCAATTCAACATGCTTTTGACTACATATTGGAAAAGATCTCTCATCCTTTCTTGTGGGAAAGGAAGATGGGACTAGATTAATGGGTTTCAATCTATTAGAGTTTTAAGATTGTTGGCATCTCAAATCAGGAAGTACTTAAGTCATATCCCAAATCAGGAAGTACTTATGTCATACTTATATCAAGTTCAAGTAGATGATCATCTTAGTAAATGTCATTTTTTAAAAATGCCCTCCTATTATTAAGTTAAACTTACCTCCCATAGTAACTATATCTGTATTTTATTCCCTTGCCTATAGGCCTTTAAAGAATTCCAGAGAGGGAAAATATTTATTGAATGTCTAATATGTGCTAGGCATTATGCATGTCCTTTTAACATGGTATCTTTTATTTCCCTCATGGCCGATTCTGATATAGCTATTCTTATCACCATTCATCTTATGGCTTGTTTGCTTGTTGCTTTATTTTATTTAAAAAATACTTCATGAAATATGACAGGCATGTAAAAGCATAATGAATACTTGTGTATGTATCACCCAAATTAAGAAATAAAATATTCCAAATAAAATAGAAGTCCTCTGTGTGCCTTTTCATGACCCCTTTCCCCTCCTTCCTATCCGTGGAGTAATTATTATGGATTTGTTGCTTTCATACATAAAACAATATTATATTGTTTTGCATGGTTTAAAATATAAATGATGTCGCTGTATCTACTGCAGTGTTGCTTTCCTGAAAATTATATTTTTATTTTTCCCATGTTGATGCAGGAATAATTCAGATTTTTTTAACAGTGTTTAAGTTGTATAATATTCATTATGTTTATCCATATTTTTAACATAGATGATTACATTAAGATTTTTTACCAGTACCAATCGTTTTAAAATGAGTATTTTATATTTATTGACTTCTGCCTAAGAAATTAGGATCAGGATTAAGACCTTCATGCCCATCCTAGTCTCTCAAAATATAATTCATAATCTTTTGTTAAATTAGCATTTACTCTACATATCATTATGAATATGAAATACCACTCATAAGGAAATCGTATAGAGTTTTGCAGTTAGTTTTCACTTCTTTTTCTACTTCCCCCAAACCTCCCACTGTTACTATGGGATGGGAAGGTGTAAGGCAGGGAAAGATTGCTATTTGGTTTTGTAATTGTGTTTTAAAAGTAGGTAAGTGGCACTTTAATGAAAATTTAACTTATTAAAATGAAAGGGAAATCAGTGTCAGAAAGGAAGAAATAAAGAAAAAGAGGGGGAGGTATGAGTGAATTTTCTATTTATATTTATTACTTTGTAATTCTATCTCATTTTTAAAAATATATTTTTCATTCCGTTTCATGGAAAATGACTTAGAGAGCTGAATTTCAGTTTAGTCTTCTCAAGCTGGCTGATTCTCTATCCAGAATGTTACTCTTGATGCAGGAGTAATTCAGATTTTTTTAACAGTGTATAAGCTGTATAATGTTCATTATGTTTATCCATTTTTTAAAATATAGATGATTACATTGTTTAAGATTTTTCACCAGTACCAGCCATTTAAAAATTAATATTTTAGACATTATTTATTGACTTTTGTCTAAGAAATTAGGATCAGGATTAAGCCCTTCATGCCTACCCTAGTCTGTCAAAATTGCACCCCAACAGGGTTGCTCATGAAAGTTTCTACTGTCAATGAAAATTTGCACTGGACATATTAAACCGGCAAGAAGATTTTTCTCGAGACTATTGCAATACAGGCAATACATTGAACTTGACTCCTCCAAAACAAAAGTCAGGGGAGTTTTTAAGCACCCCGGTGAGCTGGTAGAAAAATACCAGAGGAAGTTAGGAGGGAGGTGAGCAAATCTGGTCAGGCTATCTGTGTTTGCTAATTGTGTTTATCAAATTCAATTTTACCTGCAAATTTTTATTTGTCAAAGTTAGGCTTCTACCTTGTCACAAAGACTGGGAGGTGGGGACCCTGTCTTTCTTCTTCATGACTACATTTCAAAGGGATGGCTCCCAAGTCCTTGAGGAACACATTACTGGGTTGTAAGACAGGCAAGAGGCTGGAAGAAGATTTACATTTCAAAAAGCACAGCGAGAATTTAGGACTGAAATTTTTCTAAAGTAAGCGCTTTGATGCTCCCAGAAAAAAGAAATCAGGGGCCAATAGTCAGGAAGAAACCTGTCTAGATTTCCTCAAGCTGAGAGGAATGATGAGGCTGTCTTGTTCACTACAGAATCTATTACTGGATAGTTGTTCACAATAAGGACAGTGCAAAGGCAATTAAACTTTCATGATGCCTGAGAAAAACGTTCATCGTTTAGTGGATGGGGTGGAGGGAAACAGGGCTGCCAAATGTCCTGCAATGTATGGAATATGCTCACATAATGACAATTTTCATACTCCAAAGGTCAATAGTGCAACCATTGAGAAATGCTGACATCCAGCTCTTTCAAAGGACATGTCCGAAGTTTCTATGACTGGAGATCTTAGTAGTTAGGAAGTTATTGCAACCTGTGTTCTGAAATGACAGAATTATACTTCCACTCATTTTCTGCCATAGGACAGATGATACTTCCACTTATAATTTTTTATCTCAGGGTACATTTTCTCACATCTACTAGGCGGACATTTCCAAGTACTGAATTACAGAATTCCTCATCTTCCTCTGCAAAGGTCACAAAAATATATATGCAAATTATGTCCAAGAAATAGTCCTTGATTTTTCACAATTCATGGGGATGACTATGCATAAAATGATTAAAAATTTCATAATTACATGAGTAATGGACTTCCAACTTTATTATAAATTATTAACAAAATTTTGGTGCTATGATTTTCTCATAGTTAAAAAAGTTTAAATAAAAACTTCACCTCTGTAAGAGGGATGTTACATGGAATAAATCATGCCTGAAGAATTTGTTTTCAATTTCGTCAACCCTTCAGTAATTCCAAACAATGGAACTGGCATAGGGTGATCTGATTTGGTTATAATCTTTTTCTGCATTACCACATCTTTTAAACTACATTATTGAATTACATTTCCTGCTGTAGATAATCTCAAAAATCTCTATTTTGTTTGAGTAGAATGCAAAACCAAACATAACAGATTGTACTATTTTGATAGGTAATTTTAAAATAACTGAGATCATAATATTTGTTATTCTATGCAATTAGGGATTTCTGGAACCTTTTCTTATTACAACATATGTGGCAAATATATGGCTATTATATACTATTTAATAGTATATACACTATTATTATTACTGTTACACTATTATACTAATAATTATACCATTATTTTATTATACCATTATTATTGCTATATATACTATTATACTAGTATTATATATACCATTATACTATTATATATGTGTATATATATAAAAGAGTATATGATAGCCACAAATATACTACTTATTTAAACCTATTCGAATATATTTTTATTATATTACTGAATACTGCATATCCTCCACTTGAGTGTAATAATATCCATATAAAATCAAATAAACTTCCTTGCCCCATATCTTACTTTAAATACCTTACCCACTCTCTTTGCTTCCTTTCTGTGGTAGGCAGAGTAATGGCTTCTGAATATATATGCTCCCTAATCCACAAAATCTGTAAAAATGCTATCTTACAATGCAAAGGAGTCTTTGTAGATGGGGTTAAAGTTAAGCGCTTTGAGAAAGGGAGATTTTCTTGTGTTATTCAAAGAGGCCAGTCTTACCACATGAATCCTTAGAAATGGAGGATTTCATGGCTGAGTTAGAGACAGTGATGTTATAACCAAAAAAAAAAAAAAAGGATCAGAGAGAAATGCAGTGTTGCTGGTTTTGAAGATGTAGGGGGCCAGGAACCGCAGAATATGTTAGCCTTTAGAAGTTGGAGAAGCCGAGGAAACAAAATTCTCTTCCAGAGCCTCTGAAAAGGAACACAGCACAACTTATATCTTGATTTCATCCCAGTGAGACACATGTTAGATCTATAACCTACAAAACTGTAAAATAATACATTTGTATTATTTATGCTTCTAAATTTGTGATAATTTGCTAACAGCATAGAAAATGAATACAGTTTAACAGCTAATTTTTTTAAAAGAGGCATCTCTTGTTGCTGCTAACATTAATTCACTTTGAATTTTTTCTCTGAACAATTCCCATAGGGCTTGCATTCTCACCACTCTACTGATTTGTTATCAAAGACATCTTTGAACTTTATGTCTCCTAAATCCAATGGTTACTTCTCTATTTTTATCTCAACTGCCCCCTTAGCAACATTTGAATCAGTTGACCAATTTTCCCTTATTAAAATACTGCATTATTTTCAATTTAGGGAAAACCCACCTACCTGGGTTTCTTCCTATTTCCAACCTCTCCTTACCTGATTTTGCTAATCTGTTTCCATGTCCATAAATACAACTATGTAACTTATTACTATAAATTTCCTCTGCCCAATTCCAATATCCAATTGTCTATTTGTCTTTTTCACTTGGTTATCTAATCATATGTCAAACATTGTGGCCAAACCAAAATTCTTAATTTTCATTTCGAATCTTCTCCTCACACTCATTCTGTTTCTCAAGCCGAACTCCTAAAAATTACCCTAGATTTTTTTTTATAGCTAACCTTCATGTTCGGTCCTTTGAAAATACTACTTTCCTCCCTGTCTCCAATCTGTGCGCTTCTCTTTATTGCCTTTAACATGTTCTAATTCAAATAATCACCATCTCTTGCCTTGACATTGCAAAGGCCTCCAATAAGTCCACTTGCTTCTTCTCTTTTCACCTCATTCCCTTCTTGAAAATACTGTTCTTTAAATAACTGCCAAAGTGATTTTTTTAAACAATGTAAAACATATAGAATCACTTCCCTTATAGCCCTCAAATGAATTCACAATCCTCCAGTGGAATTTCATTTTATTTACAATGAAAATCAAACTAGCCTCCAGCTCTGCATTATATCATCTCTGCTATCTCTATGATTTTACATCAGAGGATACCCTTCCATATACTCCAGTCTTCAACCATTGTATGCCAGTGGGGCTTGAAATAATTATTTCTTCTACCTGGAATTCTCTTTCTCAGATCTTTATGGCACCTTCTTATCACCCTGAGTTCAAAGACAAGGTTGCACAGGGGCCTTCTCTTGTCATCAAATACAAGGTAGTCATCTAGTCACTATCATATTTTCTGTTTTAATTCTCTATATAGTATTTATCTATTTTTTTCTCATTTACATGTGCATTGATTTGTTTTTGTTTTTGTTTTGAGATGGAATCTTGCTCTGCTGCACAGGCTGGAGTGCAATGGCATGACCTCAGCCCACTGCAGCCTCTGCCTCCCGGTTTCAAGCGATTCTCCTGCCTCAGCCTCCTGAGTAGCTGGCATTACAGGCGCTGGCCACTACGCCCAGCTAATTTTTGTATTTTTAGTAGAGACAGGGTCTCACCATGTTGGACAAACTGGTCTTGAACACCACCTCGGCCTCCCAAAGTGCTGGGATTACAGGCGTGAGCCACCGTGCCCGGCCACCTACCATGCCCAGCGAAAATGTGCATTGATTTCTTATCTGGTCTTCAGTGGAATATAAGCTTCTTGATGGCAGAAAACTTGTCTGTTTGCTGTTGTATCTTTAGAGCCTGGAAGACTTTTGTTTGTCTATTATACCTTCATTTTGTGTCACAGAGGGAATTAAATGTCTTCCAATTCTGGCCAGGGCAATCAGGCAAGATAAAGAAACAAAGCGTATTCAAATAGGAAGAGAGGAAGTCAAATTGTCGACATGATTGTATATTTAGAAGAAGTCAAATTGTATATTTAGAGGAAGTCAAATTGTTGACATATTGTATATTTAGCACACCCTGTCATCTCAGCCCCAAATCTCCTTACGCTGATAAGCAACTTCAGCAAAGTCTCAGGATCCAAAATCAATGTGCAAAAATCACAAGCATTCCTATACACCAACAATAGACAAGCAGAGAGCCAAATCATGAAATCATGGGTGAACTCACATTAGCAGTTGCTATAAAGAGAATAAAATACCTAGCAGTATGACTTACAAGGGACATGAAGGACCTCTTCAAGGAGAACTACAAACCACTGCTGAAGGAAATAAGAGAGGACACAAACAAATGGAAAAACATCCCATGCTTATGGGATAGGAAGAATTAATATCATGAAAATGGCCATAATGCCCAAAGTAATTTATAGATTCAATGCTATTCCCATCAAGCTACCGTGACTTTCTTTGCAGAATTAGAAAAAAAACTACTTTAAATTTCATATGGAACCAAAAAAGAGCCCATATATCCAAGTCAATCCTAAGCAAAAAAGAATAAAGCTGGAGGCATCACGCTACCTGACTTCAAACTATACTTCAAGGCTACAGTAACCAAAACAGCATAATGGTAGTACCAAAACAGGTATATAGACCACTGGAACAAAACAGAGACCTCAGAAATAACACCACACATCTACAACTGTCTGATCTTCGACAAACCTGACAAAAATAAGCAATAGGAAAAAGATTCCCTATTTAATAAATGGTGCTGGGAAAACTGGCTAGCCATATGTGGAAAACTGAAACTGGACCCCTTCCTTACACCTTATAAAACATTAACTCAAGATGGATTTAAATGTAAAACTCAAAACCATAAAAACCGTAGAAGAAAATCTAGGCAATTCCATTCAGGACATAGGCATGGGCCAATATCAAATGTCTTTCTGTGTAATAGTTATGAACCATAAACTAACATAGTATTTTGACAATGTCTACACACTTTCTTAATCTGAACTATAGTCATTAGTATTAATGTAAGAAATACCAATTTACTTCAGCCAGATGTCATGGAAAGAGTATCATATGGAATATGTTGACCTTTGAATTCTAGGTTTTGCTCTAACTCTATCTCATATCAGAATTTCATCTTTCTGAATTTGTTTAGTGATGTGAAAGGTGGTGGGATGGGTATTACATTCTGACAATGTTAATAATCCAATGCTTCTATAACTAATGCCATATATATGATGCTGGTAAAGGAACATTATCTAAATGATACAGGATTCACTTTCTTTTTCCTCTCCAAGTGTTTTTGCTATGATTCCAGCTAAATCAATTAAGACAAGTGGCTGTCTAACACAGTCTCCTTACTATCAAGGTAAACAAAACTTTACCTGTAGGGAAGTTTTCCCCCTAATGTTAAATTAGTTTGATATTTACAAGTATTTCCTAAGGTTCCATTTTGATAGAGATAATCACACTTTTTATAAAAGTTAAATCTATTCATTTTCTTTGTATGTGCTCACATGATAGTTAATTTAGCATCGTGGTCGGAGTGAGTTTAAATAGAGAATATCTGCCAGTTTGTAAACACAACCAGGATGGTGTGTGCCACAAAATAAAAAGTAACAAGTTACTTTGAAAAGGATTTTCTTAACATAAGATAAAATATTTCACCTTTCAAGTCACTTCACCTATATGTTAATTATTCTCTAAAAAATACAACAAATATTTATAAGACTTCACATAATCATACAAAAATTTTCTAATGTGAAAAGAAATCTAAATTACTTTTCAGACTTTGTGATACTTTTGTGGATGCTGATAAAAATGACTCATATCTATGAATATAAGTTTCTCTCCTTAATACTGTTTCCATTGTAAGATATTTAATAAAATGGGATCGCTTATTGTCAAAGAAATTTAATTATTTTTTAGCATATCATGCAATTTACTAGCTTGTGAACATCAGACAAGGCCAAATAGTATATGAAAGTGCTGAGGAATTTGATTATAAGTTGTTGAATATTGAAAAAGTATGTCCTGGAAAACAAAAAAATACAGTTATCACATTGTCCCTTCTCAGCCTAAAAACTACAAATTGCAAAGTACAAGATTGAAACATAATAGGACTGTGCAACTGTCAATTTTTACAAACATATGTTGAAGGCCCTGCATATCAATGCTTTAGATTCTAGACTTAAACCTCACGGAGATGTACCAGCTTCTCATCCTGTTCCAATTTATATTTTCTATAACCATAGAGATTTCAAAAATTTTTTTCTTTGTTACCCATACTTTTCTTCCCTTCCCCCAATCTAAGGTTTCAAACCTGGCACTTGCTTGGTTAGCTATGATGAGTGGGGTGAGGTAAATCAAATGCAGAAAATTTCAAGAAGATTTATAAAGATGAGAATACTGCCTGCTGGTGAGGGTGTGCCTTCTGAAATGAGTTCAGCTGATGGTGGTGTAAACTAGTAGAACTCTTTTGAAAAGCGATCTGATATTCAGGATGTTATCAGGCTCTATAAATATTAATTCATTACCAATCATATTTCTTTTATACCTCATCCACTTCTTTCTGCCACTGGATTATCTTCAAGAATAATCCAAACATCATATCAGTTCATCTGTAAAATTCAGTATTTCCTTTTTTAGACATAGATCCTACTTTTAAACTATAACCAAAATACCATTAATTCCACTCAGGAATCAAAATAAAGTCTTTAGTAGCCTCACAGAAACAGTAAGTGTTCACATTTCCCTTACTAGTGTGTACCTCTCATCTACTGCCTCCTCTCTTTCCTCTTATTTTTCTTTTTAAAATATTAATTGAATTTGGTTTCTGTATCTTTTAAATCATTTTAATCTATATTAACAGTTGTTATAACTCTTGGCAATGGAATATGGATAATTTCTTCTGTTTTCATCTGCTTTTGTATTTACCTAATCTACAAATCAAATGAATTGATTTTAATCTTCCAAAAGGATTACAATATATTACATAAAAACAAATTACAATTTAACTAAAACTTCCAATTCAGCTAACAATGGAACAGTCAGCTTAGAAAAGCAAAATGTTTGGCTTTAGAGAATGAAAGAAATATGGTGATTACTGATTTTAAAAATATTTAATTGATTTATTTGTTGCAGGTAATATAAAGTGATAGCTGGGCTACTCTGCCCTCTCCTCTTTTGTTCATCTCCCGTGGTATGTATTGACAACCTGTGAATTTCAATGAGCTTTCTTTTTCTCTCTTTCTGTTTCCTACCACAACATTAACTTTCTAAATCTCTAGTGTGTTTAAGGAATTTACTTCAATTAACTTCGGTCAGGAGGCGATGTTGCACACTCTTCTGACATAGCCAGATATTGGGTTGCCCACAACAATTCTATTTTTTAATAAGTAACCTGGGATAAAGAAAGACCTGAAAGAATGAAATATACTGATTAATAACCCATTTCCACTGTGTTTTCCCAATGTGTATTTTCAGAGGAAAAGAGAGATTTAGGACTAAATTATGAGAGGCGTTTGCATATTTAAGTACCTTCCAACAACATAAGAAAAAGCAAGTAGACAATCTCTGGTAATAGTTTTTAGTTTCTGTGGGGCTTCCCTGTTATTATTCCCTACCTGCAGTGAGGGCTAGATTTTGAGCCTATCAAATTCTCTATTCTAGATACCATAGCCATCTTTATCAACTTCTCATAACATAAAACCACTCTGCAGCCCTTATTTTTCATTGAAAACATTCTGCAGAAGATTATTTTACTATGAACTAATAAAAAAACGAGTCCCTGTTTTATACTTTTTGCTTATAGATATTGTTGCTCTTACAAGAGGCAAAATAAAAACATGTATAGTCTCCCTTTCATATCTTTCAATTATCCTTCACCTTTTGTCAGAGCCTCTCTGCAAATATCCCATACCTTCAAGCTGTCTACCAAGTCCTATCAAGGGGCCTAGTAATCTTCTTTCTCCACTGCTATCAAAATGATCTGTTCTATATCCATTTGTCTAACAGTATATCTTTTCAACTTAACAAATATTTTCATATTAGTGTGACTATTAGGTATTATACACAAACTCATTATTTATTGGGCGTCTATTATTACCAGTTGGGATTTTGTGGTGTGTATTGCATGTTGTAATATTCACACAATTATTTCTAGTAATCCTCATCACTTTTGAGGAGAACATTTTTACCCTTCTACAGGTGAGATAACCAACGTTTAGAGGACTAAATAACTTGGCAAGGTTTACAAAAAACAATAGAGCGAGGTTTTGAAACCAGAACTGCCTGATCACAAACGCCATGATTTTTATCCCTGTCTTCCATTTCAAGCTTTTCATACTCTCAGAGGACATCACAGGCTTTGGAAAAAAAAATCTGCCTTCTTTTATCTATGCATTCTTACAAGGTATAAAATGTCTTACATGTTCACGAATTTGGCAAGCAGAAAAACGCTGTTACAAATGCCAACTACAGTTTCGCAGGATATTTGCAGATTTGGTAAATGGCAAAATTTAGCTTTTAGCACATTGAAAAGGGAACTCGGTATCATAGTCTATCTTCTGACATTCCAACAAAAAAATAGGGAAGTGTATTTTTAGAATATAAACGTGTCCTTGCAATATGTTGCCAACAAACCTTTTTGAGTTAGATTTCAAAAATGCCCTATTGAAATTTTAAAATTGCCCTACAATCTAACACTACGAAGACAAAGGTTGAATTTAGTGGCTATTTGCTCAGCAGCAGTCACGTATTATCAATGGGAAGTGGAGTATTGAATTCTTTTTTAGTAGACACCTCTAAAGGTTGAATTTATTTTTTCACAGCTATAAGGATTAAGTTGTATCCTTTACTAAGCATGGAAATGTGATTAATTTTAGTCAATACTCTGTTCACAAACTAAGTTTCTCTTCTGCATTATTTAACTGTCTGCCTAGTATAACAATGATGAACAACTATGATGAGAAAACATATTAAGAACAAAGACAACACAAGACAAATATTATCCCCTCTTCCTCATTGGTAGTGTGGTGATAAGAACAGGTAAAAGGTTACGGGGTAACCATTAATGGCAGTGCTTTGTCTTAATGCCCGAATATGAATTATGCAGCTTAATCTAGAAAAGTATACATCTGAATGTCCTGGAAAAATAATGATGAGTTTAATAGAGAAAGTGGAAAAATTAATTATTGAATCTGTCTGCACCCATAAAGACCTCCCATCTAAACAATAAATATTTGAAGTTGCATTTTGACCTTTCTTACACCTTTCACGTAGGTTTCCTTTCTTTTACAAAATGCTACAGAGAATGGAAGTGTTGTCAATTAAGTAAAAAGGGTGTTTGCATCAACCTTTTCATGTGTGGAATTTAATGACATTTTAAGGTTAAAGTAAAAGTCAAACATCGATTTTTTTAGTGTCTTCTCCTAATGCAGCTAATGAATAGAGATTCCAATAAAAACCTTTTAATCCTTTTTAAACCTGCTACTATCAAAAGACTTATTTTATTGTATTTTATTTTTATTACCAAAGTTTTTTCTCCTACTGACAAAGATTTAGGACAGAAAAAAACACCAAGTCAAGATGACCTAGGGAATTCAAATTCAGAAAATCTCGAAAATACCGTGTTCTAAAATAAAGTTAATTGGATGAGTCGTATGTATGCATAAATCTTTTAGAAGCCACGATACTGGAAATTCAAAGTTCAGGCAATTAGATTGGATGCTGATAATTTTCTAGATGACTGAAAAGATACTTAGATGTCTTTTACTTGAGCTACAAAGTCTAGTAAGGAAGATAATTATTTTTTCTACTTTATATTTTCTGTATTCTATAAAATTCAGAAAGATTAATATAATAAAGAATAATAGAAAGCCATTTGCAAAAAGAAGCTGATGTTTGGTAAACAAGGATCTGGCACCTCATACCAGAAAAAAAATTAATAAAGGGTGAAAGCTGGTATGATATTACAGCTTCATAGTTCACAGCCAGTTTGTATGCAGAGGGGAGCCTGCAAAATCCTTTGAACAAATTCAGAATATAGCAATCCTAATGCTTGAACAATCCATTAGAAATCTAAAAATATCTCATCTTCTTCAGGTGAGTCACATGGACTCATACTTCTCACATGTAATGTCATCACATTTTTCTTTAGAAAATTGTGTTTACATTGATTTTTCAATCTGTACACAAGGTTTGGTAATGTTCATAGTGGGCAGGTAGAATCATGTAAGGGCTCTCTTAATAAATGACGTGCTTACTTCCATGACATTTAAGTAGGAGAGCTATTGGTCTTTTATAGACAGAGTTAAATGCAATAAAAGCAAATGTCTCTTTCACAGTAATACCTTACGTGATTATTTGTTCTCTGTCTAGACTCAGAGGCAGGATTGTTTTCTAAATGTGAACTCACATTTGATTTTGTCATAAGCTTTCAGTAAAACACCATTTTAAGCCTTCAGTTAGTTCTCGTTTAGAATATGTTCATCTAAAACAGTTTACCTTTGTTTCTAGTTCTAAAATTACATATCCTTTTTTGTTAAATTAAGTGTCAGAAAGCCAGAAGTACTAGTCAATACAAGCAAACAAAAAAGGATATTTTGTTGGACAACTTTTAGACATAAGTAAACTAGTTACTAGTACAACTAGTACTTTTAAACCTTAACAGGTACTCAGCTCCTCAGTAGAAAAAAGCAACTTTCTCAGGGGACTAATCAACAGATGAAGAAATTAAAGTACTCAAGATTTGGAAGACCATTGAAACGTGCTTCTGAAGACTGCATAAACTTGTGTCATTTTTATTTTTTCCTCACATCTTCAGCAGTTTGTTCTTTTTGCTCAGTCCATCTTATAACAGGGAGAGATCTCATTTCACTGACACCATAACATTATATCACCCACCCAATTCTTTCAAAATCTCCTCTACCCTAGGCCTTATTAGAATTCCTGAAGCCTTGCACGGACTGGAAGAACTGAAGATAGCATGCCAGCCTCATAGAGGAAAACAAGTGTATAAAAGACTTACTTTGGTAAAATGGGATTCTGAGATGTTGAAGAAAATCTCAAGAATCTTGGAATAATTCAGAGCAGAGAGATAGTTTTCAAAATGTTAATTTACTCACTAAACAAAGATTTATTTAACATCTACTATGTGCCTGACCCTCACTGGGTACTGGTAAGAAAAAGACAAACCAACTCAATCATGGACTCAGGAGCTTTCTGTTTGTTGAGATAGATGGACAATTGCAATATGCAATTTATGTTCTGATGGAACATAGTGGAGGCACATTCTAATACATGGGAGAAATGATCACCGAAGGCTTTCCAGAATTAATAGCTAAGCTGTGTTGTGAATAGCAAATAGATATCAGTCCATTTCTAATATGGGGGTGGGGCTTGAGTTGGGGAGTTGAGTAGAGTTAGGAGAGGGAATAGCATGTATGAAAACCTAGGAAATAGACAGTGTGACATGCCTGACGACTAGAGGTAATTCAGTTTGGTTGAATACCACAGGCCAAAAGAAAAAGTTATAATAAACAAGATTAGAGTGTTAAGTAGTGTTTTGGTAGGAAGCTTAAAAATTACCCTTTAGGAAATGGAGGGAATTATCAAAAGGTGTAAATAGGAAATGGTTTTGCTGGACTGAATTTTAGAAAAGGTAGTCTAAGGCAGTGGAGAGAATGGAGTAGAAGAAGAAACACTGGAGGGAAGTAGAGTATTTCCAAGGCTAGTGCAAGAATCAGAAGATGGATAGCTGAAGGCCTAAATCAATGTTTTTCAGTGTGGTCCCTGAATGTACAGCATTAACATCATCTAAAAACTTGCTGGAAATAGAAATTTTCAGACCCCACCCAGACATACTAAATTGAAACTACAGATCTGTGTATTAACAAGCCCTCCAGGAGATTTTAATGCAAGGCAAAGTTTGATGCTTAACTAAAATAGCTGCAATTAGAATAGAGAAAATGAATAGAGTTGAGATGCATCCAAAGGATTTCATCTCTCAAAGCCTCCAGTGACAATGTTTTAAGTCAATGGCTTCTTTGTCTCTAACACAAAGTAAAATGAAATTATTAAATCAAGGTAATACTATGCCAATCTATGAGGTAGTTTTGTGGTATTAGCTTGCACCCAATTTAGCATTTATAATTACCTGTAACAATTTGTTGTCATAATGAAACCACTGTGTATGCCTTTTCTTTGGTACAAACAATGTGAACATTATTTTTTTGGACCTCTTTATACTTGTGTAAACTCTGTGGTTATCAGCATTATGGGGCTACAAGAGCCTTTAAAACAAAGAGGTTTCATTTATCTGATTTAGTTATGAGGGGACTTCATATTCCTTCTCCACTATTCCACAAGGAAGTATGCACTAAACCACAAGGACGACCTATCCAGACTAGAGAGCACTTTTATTGGCTAATACCAAGCATGCAATTATACATATTCCCACATTACATGGTGCAATTATTGGAAACTGTCACTGTACTTGATCCTTATTTTGAACTTGAAGTTGCTAGTTCTGTAAATACTACAAACTTATAAATAAATCCCTGTTCATACAGTGATAAGAACTTGTTATGTACATCACATGCTTATTATGTCCACATATTTTGCCCAGGTAGGTTGGCCTGGATGAAATAGGTAGTTGTAGTGTAGGAGTCAAAAGATATCAGTAAGTTCTGCCCCACAGTAATATGAACCACAATATAGATTCTAATAAACATGATTATTTAAGTATAGCTTTGCAATTTATGTTTAACTTTACATATATACTATCAAACTTACAAGGTGATGGAGGTTGAAATAAAATAACCTCCACTTCATGGATAGTTCTCAATGGGTTAGTAAAATCACAGTATTAGAGATTCATTCTTTTCAGCTGAAATAATTTCTATTTCAAGCTCTGAAGAGCGTTAAAAGGATTAGTGCATTAAACATATAAATAAGTGATTAAGCTTTTTCATGAGCTCTAGATATGAATAAAGATAATGATGATAATGATAGCTGACATATATCTAGTATTAATTACATGCAAGTCAGTTATTTACCTTATATGTATTAAATCATTTAATACTGCTAATAACTTTAGCCAGTAGATATTATTACCATTCTATTATTTAGAGGAAGAAAATGAAGGAGAGAGAATTTAAATAACTTGACAAAGTTTTTTGAGATTTTAAGCTTCAGAGCTGGATCAAACCTTGGTGGGCTATGTCCAATGCCCTCTGCTTAACCCTGCTTCAAGATCGTACTGTAAAGCACTTGAGATGTGCTGAGGGAGTGCGGCTCCTTCCACTTTTGGAAAACACATGAGGGTAAATTCTGAGGCAGTAAAGCCTGAGAAAATCAGGGTAGTCTACTGTGTCTGTGTATCTACATTTTGTCGTAGGGGGTTGGTTGTAGTAAACCAGAGAACAGAATGAGGTGAGAAGACATGAAAGAATGAACTCTTTTAATTTGCTTTGTTAGCAAGCTTCTGCACTAAGTCCAAGATTATCAATGAATACAAACTAAATTCAGAATTTCTTCATTACATGAATTTCCAATGCACACGAAAAAAGCCTCATGTATTACTCCTCAATCATCTTTTCTCAAACAGGTCAATAAGAAATCTCTGCTACTCCAGCTCTGAAAGAGCTAGGGTGTGCCCAGCTGTGAAAAAGTACAAAGAGACTTGAATTTGGAGTTAAGAGATATATATTGAACACAAATTCTTTCATTAACTTGTTGTGAGATTGTGAACTCAATTCACTTATCCTCTCAGTATTTCAGTATGATGGGGTTTTTTTTTCACTAGGATGTTGTAAATGTTAAGTAAAACCTTACGTATAAATAGATAAGTAATTAATAAATACCAATAAGTAATCTAATGATAAGCCATTGTGGTTAATTAACTATTAACTCCAAAAGAGATTTAATATAGTCACTCTGGATAGTTAAAAATGTCAAAAATGTAGAGGGTGGTAAAAGACAATTATCACTAACCTTCTACTGAAATATCAAACTTGTAACTTGAAAGTTTGTCACGAATTTGCAGCCCTTGAGGGATAACAAGATGGAACACTGAATGACAGGTGCATTCACTTTTGTATTTCTTCTGTAAAACTTTACCCCACAGTTTGCAGTTTAAAACAACACAAGTTTGATAGTTCAAAGTTCTGTAGGTCAGAAGTCTGGGCCCAGTGTGACTGGGTTTTTATCTGTAGGCTTGACTGAAGGAAAGTCTTCTTTTAACCTCATTCAGTTCCTTACAGCTATAAAGCTAAGGTACCCATTTTTTTCATGGGCAGTCAAGTGGTGCTCTCAGTTGCTCAAGCCCGCTTGCATTTTCTGGCCATGTAGCCACCTCATCTTCAGTGTTGAATTCCTCCACACTTCTGTTTTAAGGGCTCACTTGATTAGAGCAGACTTACCCATGATAATCTTCCCATGTTAATCTCAGTTGGTTTGGAATCTTAATGTCATCTTCAAATATCTTCACTGCAGTACTTAGGTTAATGTTTGGTTATGTAACTAACTAAAGATATATGTGCATCAAGGAGAGGTAATCTTGGGGGGCCAATTCAAAGTTTTCCTACCACAGAGGTCATACAGTGCTTCCTATTTCTACAGTACTCAATAAAAAACTTTTGGAATGTTCTGCTTGATCCAGTGACTTGAACTGTTCACCATCTCTGTCACTGTTCTATATGAAAACCTTATCTTACAGCTATTACTGATGGGTGACACTGTCCAAGTCCAAGAGAACTCGACAATCCTGAATCCAGAAAAAGGTCACAACACATGTTCTATTTGCATATTTTTATACCACTTAGCCTGCAGCTAGGATTCACTCTCAAATCCTGATTCTTTTTCTCACACAGCACAGAAAAAATTAGAATTTGATCTAGTACACAGATGGGGTCAGAAACTAGGTGTATTTGTCCGTTTTCACACTGCTATAAAGAACTACCTGAGATGGGGTAATTTATGAAGAAAAAAAGCTTTAATTAACTTACAGTTCCACATCGGTGAGGAGGCCTCAGGAAACTTACAAGCATGGTGGAAGGCAAAGGGGAAGCAAGAACCTTCTTTACATGGCGGCAGGAGAGATAGATAGCAAGTGGGGGGAACTGTCAAACATCTTCCAACCATTAGATCTTGTGAGAACTCACTATCATGAGAAGAGTAATGGGAAAACCACCCCCATGATCTTATCACCTCGCGCCAGGTCCCTTCCTCAATACGTGGAGATTATAATTTGCAATGATATTTGGGTGAGGACACAGAGCCACACCATATCACTGTGTGATACTCAGAAAAATGTTTTTGGGGATTTAGATTTTAGGTAAGGACAGAAGGACAAGTTCAGAAATGATAGCTATCATTTTCTTTCCCTGACTCATCACAAGGCATTAGCGTGTTCAGATTCAGGTGAAGATCAATACTCAGATAGAGATTACAACAAAATTTAATGTAAATGATGATTCTATGATGATTCAATATCCTTCCCTTATAAATTTATACAGATGCTGACCTAGCAATAGATTAGCAGAATGTTTATTAAGGTCTTGTCCATGTACTATGTGGATTCAAATTCCTGAAGAGAATTGTTAAAATGCAAATACTTTGTCTTCTCCAAACACTTGCCAAATCAGAATTTCTAAAGCAGAGATTCAACAATCAATCGGCATTTCTAATAAGCTTCCCAGATAATTCTAATCTCCACTGGCTTGGAGAGTTGGGATTATTGAAAATATTTCTAATGCATTTTAATGTACTAATTACAAATTCTGACTACTTAAGCCCTACAGAAAAATCCAGAAATATGTATTAAACCTCATATTTAGGCTCTGAATCATGTTTCCCGGTTTGGAAGGTATTTCAATGACTTAGTGTCTAGATCTTCTATAAAATAGCATGTCCTTCTGAGTCATCTTAAAGTGATGTTGTTATCAATAACATTTTGAGCTAGGAGAGACTTTATAAATTATCTAGAGCAATTATTTTTTGTTTAACAGATGAGAAAAATGAGGCATGAAAAGTTTAAGTGACTTTAAAGTTTGAACTTTAGTCACCATTTAAATGGTGACTTGAAAACAATGTACAAGATTTGATGTTCTGTGGTCTTTCCAGTGCATCATATTCCTACATTTTTATGTAAATCTAGCCAATATTAAAACACTCTCTCACAAAACAATTGCAATTTAAGAAAATAATCTACAATATTTTTAAAAAACTTAAAGGCATATGGCATGACTTTTCAAAATTTTGACTTACCCATGGTATACTGTCGGGACTCTGGGCTTTTAAAATAGATTAGGTGATAATACTGTGTTTTGGTTTGTATCTGGTAAAATAGCACCAATATCAGGTGTATTATTTTTCTTTAGTACTTTAAATGTTCCATATGCCATCCTTGGCATATTTAAACCTCATTTTATTTTATATGCAATTTAATAATTTAGGTTGCAGATGCCTATTGCTTTAGTTTTATTTGTGCTGTCATATTTTGAAGTAGATGTTGCTTACACTTCAAATAATTTTTGTAATTCATTATTATTTGGTTTATTTCACTGAATGGTAATGCTTCTATTTTTACATTATCAATATTTAATCTTGATAGATAGCTCTATTGTAAAAAATGAAATAAGAAATTTACTGCACTGGAGCATGATAAAACATTTTAAAATGTCTCTACTTGATAATATTTGTGTTTTATAGGGATTCTTCTTCTATACACAGAAGCTTTTCACATTTACTTTTTAAAAATGACTGATGAAAACAAGTACTTAAAAACATTCTCCCCATCCAGGTGATGGTGTTCTAACATTGTATCACTTTGAATTTGAAGAGCATAATGAAACTTTGGACCCTTAGGTTATGTGAATTAACATTTAAAAGAAAGAAGGAGTTGGAAGTGAGGTTGGTAAATAATCCCTATGAAAGAATCACAATAGTGAAACTATCTCCAAACATGCACACTCAAACTACCCTCCAAGTTTTGTATATTCGAATGCATTTGTCAATTTATCTTGTGATGTAGCAGAATCATCACCAATCACACGTTCCCTGAGGTTAACAAGCTTTCTTTCTAAAATTAAAAATGTTTAGGAGGTTAAAGAATCATTATTCATTCCATACCATTGATTAATTGAGTGCCATTCTTCCCTCTCTTTCTTGTGCAAATTTATTTGGTAATATTTACAGAGAGAAGAGAATGGAGCAAGGAATTCTAGAAAAAAAATAAATGAGCGATTGGCAAGTCTGACCAGGGTGGCATAATCAGGGTCTTTGAACAGTATGTAGTGATACAGTGATAAGACACCATAGAGAACTTTTTGAGGGGTGTGTGAGTATGCGTGTATGAGAGAGAAAGAGAGATTGAGACTGAAAGGAAATGGGAAGATGCTTGCTCTTTGGCTTTTAGCCCAGACTCCATTGAATGTAATGGATTTCCAATAAGATTTTCTTCCCTAGAAAATGACATTCAATTCAATTCCAAAAATATAGCCATTGTGTTTCCACTATATGTAAAACATTATGACAACTCAGAAAAACAAATAAACAGTGCTAACCTTTTTCACATATTTATAGATAGTCCAAATAAGAAGACATATAATGATTTAATTTTTCAACTTATATAATAACAAAACCACCGAACTTTTATAACTAGAAGAAAACTTAGACATGCTGTATCTTAATTTCCTCAGCCCAAGAAAAAAGGAACTGAGTCCAAGTGAGGAAAATGATTTGCCAAGAGTTCCAGAGAAATATCCTAACATTATCCACCTGTTCAAAATAAATGTATATGAATGAGAAGAAAAACAGGTTAAAAGGCAGGCCAGAAGTATACTATGATTACTATTGTTCCAAATTTGTTTATGAACAACTAGTATAATTATATATGCTAACTGATACAGAATCTCTTTGACCCTAGCTTGGCTATGAGACACAATTGTGAACTCTTGATTCATTTTTCATCAAGGTGAGGCTTTATCAGGCTTCTCATTTTTCTTAGAAATTCCACAATTTTCTTAACTCATTGTGAAAATGAATGAGAAGATAGTCATTATCAATAGAATTTCCAAAAGTGTCTTCAGAGTGGACACTAAGACTACAAAGTTAGCCAACTGGCAGATTCTAACGCACAATTAAGGCCAATTGGAAATTCTCAATGTTCTCCATGAGCCTTGTACATATAGTCCAGTCAGAGCAAGGGCCAACACTCTCCATAGCAATTGTTGAGTATCAGCTGCCTGTTGAAAATGGTGTTTTGAGTTGCTTCTTAAAATCTCTCTTACAATGATCAGGAGATAACTCAGATACATATGATATACTTTAAACTAGTGTAAAACACCTAAAGACTGAATGCTCATCAATTTCACTGCAGAAGCTTGTCTTATAACTTTTTCCCAAGCCACAGAAATCTTCACTTAGTTCTTTTCTTGGTCAGCTCATTTAAAGATTCTTTCTCACATCAAAGTGATGTAATCCAAAAACATTCTTGTCACCCAGTGGCATCAATTTACTGCAATCTCACAATTTCCCCAGGAATCTCTCCCTGGTTAAATGATCTGCCTCTCAAGCCGGTTCTTGTTAAATTTTACCCCTTTATTCATTGTATTTTGGGAATGAGTCCAAAGGTACAATGAGTCTCAGATGAAGGACTAATAAGCCTATGAACTTCCCTGCAGAAGTACCGCATCTACTGCACTCTGATTGAGGTGCACCTCTGAGAATTAGCTACATTTTGCAATCATGAAATCTTACGGGCCAAGGCATACATGCATCTGGATTTACTGATCTTCTCAGTTGTATAACCTAATGAATAAGTATCCTGTTATGGAGCAGGCCAGAATTTAGGAGCTTAAGTGTGGACCTTATAATTTTCCTATCTGACTTTAACAACAAATAATTACAGTGCATGACCCTTTCTGGGTCCAAGGTTTGAAGGTTATGTTTCATTTATGTATCCAGAAAAAACAACAGACATGTTAACTGGCTAATCATTCTTCCTCACATCTATTGCAAAATATAGAAAATGATGGAAAGAAGGTAATCACAAAATACACAGAACTTGGCTCAAATTCTGGTTCTTAAACAAACCAATTAGCTTTGTGACATCTGGGAAATTAGCCATCTCTTTTAATGTGCCTCATTTGTGAAATCAGAATCAGACAGCATGTACCACATAAGTTGATCCTCTAGATTAAAATATTTAAGATATGTGAAGTACAGTACCTGTGACATATGGAAGTGCACAATAATAAATGTTAATTAGTCCCCTTATTTCCATGTTCTTCTTCACAAATTGAAAAATGTGTTGAATGAAGTAATGCTTAATATGAACACTAAGCAATCTATATGTGTAACAACTCTAGAAATACAGATGTGTTTGGATAAAAGCAACATAACAGGATTATCATTGTTCATTAATTTGTCATCAGTTATAAATGCAACAGAGATAATCTATTTACGGACAACTGTATGTTCCTGATATCCATATTTGGTATTTAGTATTTCTTCAGATTCTCTTTCAATATAGCATAACAAGTGTTAATACTTAAATGTGTAGGTAAGGCTCTACCTGCAAAAGATTACTTATGCCGTTATACCTAGACTTCTATTGGGTTAAAAGACAATGAAATTGCCTAATTCAACAAAATTTGCGATATCATAAACTTTATTTTTGCATTTGAATACTCAGTAGAAATCAAGGGGAAAGTCTGTCAAGTAAATAATTAAATAAGTAGAGATGGCAAAAGTTAGCCTCTGTAGGCAAACTTGACATAGCATTGACAAAATACCAGGACCTGATCTCAGATTGAGTTCAGCAGAAGGTTGGAGCATAAAGCGACAGGTAACTATGGGGAGAACATAAACCTCTTTAGGTAGCCCTAAAAATATTGGGGTTTGCTTATTTGGATTTTATTAATGGTGATTCCAAAAGGAACATACTACCATGTACATGGAGTAAAGTTCTAAAATTTAATTAGCAAGTGGGAAGAACTGATATATCCCAGTGCTTTATCTTCTTCCTTTGAATTCATTTCAGAATGTGTTCAGTAAAATGGAGCGAATATGTGTGAAAATAATTTTAAACTGTTTTCATTTTGTATTATTGATATTGGTTTATAAAATTTAGAATACAGCCTTTAACCTTACCTTTCCCTTCTCCCTCTAGAATAAATACATGCAGACACGCATACATACAGTCACAGGGACACACACATACACACACACAGACACACACACACACTCACACACAACCAGACTTGATCATGTTTTTACAAGCAGAAGACGGAAGCAGATGGTAGAAACCGTGCATTCCTAGCAACAGATTTTGAGACCACAATATTATTCTAGCCAAACAACAAAACATACCACTTATATAAACTGATCAATATATAACTCATTAATAAGTCTAAATATTTGTAGCAATTTACTAAATAATTAAATTATTGGTGATCTAGACAAAGTTAATAATATGTTCTGCTTGAGTCTCCACCCTCAGATTATTTTACTTTTCCAGAGAAGATGGAAGAGAAATAGAAATAATTTAATTTTCTTTGGCAAGGAAAATTACTCAAAAAAGACCAAAGGAAATAGATATTTTTAAAAGACAGAAATGAGCATGGGGCTAGTGTTTACCTGACATAAAAGAACATCTAAAAACAAAATCAAATAAGCAAACAAGAAAGCTGCTTCCTATTATTCACAACACAAGAGCATCCCTAATACAGATTTTTAGATTTGGAGAACACAGGATTCTAGCCTATTAGAGAGAATACACACACACACACACACAGACACACACACACACACACACACAGAGAGAGAGAGAGAAAGAGAGAGAGTTCAAATGCATTTTTGTTACCTAGAGAAACAATAAGCCTCCAGGAGAGTATAAGAAACAAAATACTCAAAGAGCTGAAATATTGAGGGAGAAATTGATATTGCTGTGGTGTTTGTTTATAATATCAGAGTCTATGTAAAGAACCTCAGGCTGATACAAATGAATAATAAAGTAGCAGACTGTCAAACTATCTTTTTATGTCTTCAAAATCTAATGGAGATAAAGCTTAGCGTAGTGGTCAGATTTGCTAATTCAATGAGTGGTCAGTGTCCACAAGCTGAACATAAAACATTAGTACGTCAGGAAAGGATTTCGAAGGGTCATTTTTCTTCTCTTGGCATGATTTTCTTTAATGAAAAAGAGAAGCTGTGATTTTACACTCTGCCAAAATTTATTTTGATTCAGTTAGGCTCCACAGAATCTATTATTTAGACCATACTTTTGCAAAATCTTGCCTAAATTCCCATAATTTGTTATATGCTCTTGAAAAACAAGATAAAACCAATATCACATAAGACTGTCTGAGAGTTCTGGGCCAGAGGAAGTTTTTCCGTTTGGGGCCTGATTTTCCCCCCATTCTTAAATATTTTGATTCAAATTTTAGAATGCAAAAATCCGCCGAATGTCATTATTTATGAGCAGCTTGAGAATAGTGGCTTGTAATACCAATTCACATGACCCCATAAATAAATTGATTTATTTTCCTCCTTAACACATTAGAATAACCTGTTAATCAAGCAAAGTCTAGTTTATTATTGTGGTCTTAATAGTTGCTCAGATAAGAGAGATCAAGAGTGGATAATCATAGGGTGTAGGGGTTTTGGGTTGGAATATTTTAAGGTGGGTCTTTCCATGTGTGGATGTAATTGATTTGGCCAAACTTTGTATTATAATAGTTTATTTATCATTGGTGAACACAGTGATGATATAGTCTTTATGGGTAAATAGTTGATAAGGAAGCAAGTTAGTTCAGTAAAGTGATCTAATGTCCTAAGCAGGGCTCTTTACCTGATGTGCAAATTGTATCCCAACGAAAAAAAATGGTTTAACAGTTTATTGTTTGGGTAAATGGAATGTGAGGGAGTTCCTGAGGCTAGCAAGAACAGTATTTACCATTTTTACTGCTTTATCTTCTTGGTAAAAATTTTCTATAACAAACAATAGAGTCATTTTGATGTAGAGACCCTGTTCTTCATCCTCATAATTAAGCTACGGAACTGCAGATATCTCAGTTTTCAATAATGAATTCACATTATCCAAAACATCAATATAGCCACATATATTTAAATATATACTAATCAAACTTGCACGTGTACTCCCTGATTCTAAAATATAAGTTGAAAAAAAAGATTAAAAAGTAATAAATAAATACCAGAATCCTTTATGAGGAATACAGAACTATCTTCTTAGTCTCAGATCCACTCTAGAAAACAGAGTTTAGTTGATAAACATAGAAAAGAAAGATCAAATGTGTTTCATGTAAACATGACAATTTAATATCTTAAGACATTAAGCCAATACAAGCACAAGCCAACAGGCAGAAGAGTGGGAAGAAGATATTTTGTCCTCCCTCTGAGACATTACAATATGAGAGCTGAGCTGGAAAATACCAAAATAATCCTGAACCCATACAGCCTGAAGAAGGTGAAGTGAAAGAGCAAAGTATAACAGCAGAAACTATGGGACTTTCCTTTTGTATGATGAGAGAGGCAACTCCCAAGTACAAATAGTGAAACATGTCTTCTAGATCACATGTTTGTATCCTTTTTCATGACTCAGAGTCCAGCACAGCAATATTGGAGGAAGGGAGGGTGCAGGTGGGCTGTGTGAGCAGAAGTTCCTAGCATCTCTTCAGCCCTGTGGGTATTTATGTGATGTGATAAGGGAAGTGGCCTGGAGTCAGGAGTGAGCAGAAGAATAATTGCCTTCTCTTTGATCTCAACTGTGGTGAAGGAACATTTAGATCCCTTCATCACAACTTCAGAATATATCTGAGGGGGTGGAAAAAGGAAAAGATTTATTTCTGTGTAAAAACAGATAACATTTAGATTCTTGCTGGATTGGATTGTATTTCCTTGTGCTTGGCTGGTATGTGTGTTTCTCTCTCTCTCTCTCTCTCTCTCTCTCTCTCTCTCTCTGTGTGTGTGTGTGCATGTGTGTGTGTATGAATGACATAGATTATATAAAGAGATAAAATATATTTGCATTCTCTAAAAGCAGTGTATATTTTCTCATATAATTACCCAACGAACGTATAGATATAACAAGTTTGACATGGGGATGCAAGTCCAGAATATTATCTAAATGGCCTTGATCAAGTCATATTTTGATTTTAGTTTTTATTTAAAAATACTTATGAACAGCCAAAATTTGTGTAACACTTTAAACTTTTTATAAAATATTTTTACTTGTAACACCAGAATTTTCAACCTTTAATGAAAACTTGTCTGAAAGGTAAATATAAACAGACAAGTAAGAGACATATGTTATGGGTTAGATATTTCCAAGGGACTAAAAATACTATAAAATCTTTAACATGTAAAATGCATATTTTCCCAAGAATTACACAATGAATAAATGATTGTTGAAATATGAGTGAAACAATAGAACACATTTCTAAATAATTTTTTTGCCTAAATTTCTTCTTAGCTTACCTGAAGTTATGCTTATTTGGTTTAACCATCAAAATAGTTACCAGAAAATAATTTGGTTTAAGCATCAAAAGAAGAACTTGATGATGAAGACTCTTGTAAGTGATTGAAGAAGGGAGTCACTAAGATATTGTGAGGCTGATTTTGACAGCTTCACATAAATAGGACGCATCATTTAAAATAAATGTGAACTTCTTTCTACTAATAAAAAAGGCAGAAATATTTTGTTCCCAAATAAAATGTTCAACAGACATACAAACCCTACATCTAAAGTTGTTTTTTAATTTCATAATTTTAAGGATTTCTTTAATCCTTCCACTACTACCAATCCTCTGCTAGGATCTTCAGTGACCTGTTTTCAAGTTTTAGTCTTTTCTTTTCCTTCAAACATATTCAATCAATTTCTGATCAATAAATGTCAAAATGATAGCAAATGACAAAAATTTACTACCTTTAAAGTACTTAATGATATCCATATTTCTCTCAAATAATCATCATAAAATTAGCACTTTTACATTTCCTTTCTATACTCATTTTTATAAAATGATATCAAAGGACAATAAAATATTCAAATAGCTTTAAGACACACTGTCATACATGTTAAAAATGGTTACTTTGCTGAAACAAGAATATTGGCAATCAGTTTTCACCATCTCAATTAAGAGATGCTTGTATGGTGCAAGGTTGCCATTTTTTCCCTGCATCCAAATTCTCAATTTGAAGTTTGTCTGTCTCTATTTCTTTTGTTCTCTAAATTACTAGAACTTGGAAAACATCAAGAGAGTAGAGGCCTTGGGCTTGTTCAGCTCTGTGTCCTCTTGCACAGAATAATTTTGTAACATGTTTGGCACATGATTAATGTTTGTAAAATTAGTGAGGAGACACAATTCTTCCGTGCTGCACAAAGTTTTGCTCACTGTCTATTCTTTGCAATAGATACAGCAAACAATAGTTAGCCACCATAGAAACATATCCCATGATTTGGCAGTGGAACAGACAAAGGAGTAGCTGAACTCAGAGACTGCAAACTTCACAGGCCAGACAATTGAAGGAGATGTCAAAAAGAGAGGAAAAGTTAGTCTGGGTTCCAAGTAGCAGGGGAAACATCCATTTCTTGGAAAGCATTAAGTGAAAAAGAAAGATGACAGGTCCCAGTTCCACAGAAGCTGAAATCATATGGAGGGAATGATAGTGGGCTCTCTAGTATGAAAGGGAAAAAGGGTAGTGATGCTTGAATGCAAAGCACTGATTTGATCACCAGCAAGATTTCTGTTACTGGGACTTGAGCAAAAGTAAGATATGGTCAACATCAAACTTGTACTGATATTCACTTCTGAAAATCCTGATCTTTGGTTTCTTAAATTTTGACAATCTTGAGGGAAAAAACTGTTTCAGATAATAGAGTAGGATGAAAGCTATATATAAGGTTAACCTCAGCTTCTAAGAAAATCATCACCCAAGGACTAGAAACTGTGGTGGTGGATAACCAATATTCCTGTAATTATTGCTAGTGTGTTAGATGTACCTGCCAGATTTATTAGAGTTTAGCAGGTTCTACTAATGATTTTAAAAATATGGTTCCAAACCTAGGACAAATCTTCTCTAAACATGTATAGCAGAAGAATTAAGAGGAGAGTAAAAGAGGACAAGAGATGTGACTTTATTTTAAATATAATCCTGATTTTGCTATTAAATTTTTAACAAAAATAACTAAACAAAGTGCAGCCATGGATTGTTATGTCTGTCTAAAGTGAATTAAAAAAACATATATTTGAATATCTATCTCCCTTAATTATTACTTTAATTAAAAAAATAGGAAATTACTTTTGCCTCTGAATTAAATATATGCTTAATATGTAAAACCTATGCAATAACATTAACATATATAAGGCATACACATATATAAGTGGTTAGAATATAGGGAATTATAGCCACACTGGAAGTGGAAATCTTTATAGTACTTATGTGGGTCAAAAGAAATACTTTCTGCATAGAATTCTTCTTAATCTTCAGGCATAGACAGGTTGTTTTTTTTTTCCTCCCAAGAGTAAACATCTAATAAATAGCAGAGCCAGTTTCTGAACGTGAAACTATTTGACTCTGAGGTTCTCTACACTACATGCCTAGAAAACTTATGATATTAATCTCTAAGTATTTATCAATTAACATAATATTTGTTCCTATACAATAACTATATTTATGCTTTTATCACTCTAAAATGAATATAGTTAGAAATGTGTCTACGGAACAGTTAATTTCCATACTGTAATCGTACTATTTTT
Organism: Pan paniscus; assembly: GCF_029289425.2. Lineage (NCBI taxonomy): Eukaryota > Metazoa > Chordata > Mammalia > Primates > Hominidae > Pan > Pan paniscus. The sequence continues at coordinate 75,047,565 of NC_073261.2, read as the reverse complement.
TTTACCTTTGAATCACATATTACTAAAGATAGTTTATTTTTCAATGCTATGGCTTTTCTCTATTAATAAGAATGAGAGTGTGCAGTCTAGGTATTTCATTACTAGAAATTACACTCCGTCTAATTATCTCTAAATAGACACAGTAGAAAATAAGCTATGTCCACCTAATTATGACAAATCAATTTAAATGAATTTCATCCTAGTCTGATGCTTTGTGTCTATGCAGGAATTCAACCAGTCTGGTCAAGAAGAACAACTGGATCAACTAGGGTGTTTCCCAACTTGAATAAATTCACTGTTATTACTCTCTGTCCAGAATAGATAACTTGAATCTTTCAGCAGAAACTCTCTGGAGTATTGATCTTAAAAGGAGGATTTTGAGGGTTGAGTGTTCTAATTCTAGACTGTCAAGAAAAAAAAATCAGAAACGAGGATCAAGTTATCATATTCAGATTTAAAACTCAGAGGTCAAACAGATAATGATGTAAAAAATAGTAGATGAAATTTATAAGAGGAAGCCTCCTGGGTTGGACAGTAAGCTAGAGCAAGGCAAAGGCAGAAAAATCAGCAGGAAAGACAGCCCAGGCGATGAAAATTTTAGAGCTGTCGTAAGAATATATTTCCCTGATCCTTTCATGCATCCCAACCCTACTCCCATTGCTGCAGGGTTAGGACACCAGCTAATTTGATGATACCGTGCCTAGTCTCCCATAACTTTTTAATTGCTCAGAATGCACCAGTATGAGTTGCTGCATTCCTAAGCAGTCAAGAAATAGGAGAACAAACTGGTTTGGTATGCTAAAGGATTACAGCTACAAAAGGTACCAGGAGAGGAAGACACTGGGTTCGGGGTCTGGAACATCTTGTAAGATAGTATTCTCAAATTAGTTTTAGTATAAAGGTTATTGAGATGGACATTTTTTTTTTAGCAGATGGCCAGGACTTCTCTTTGATATTCTATTTTTACAGGTATAGTGGGGCCCAAGAATCTATCATTTAATATATTCCCAGGGTAATTTTTATGATTAGGAATGGTTGATAAACACTAGTACTTGATAGGATGAAAATAGTAGGAGAAAATACTAAGAATAGGAGCAGATTAATTGCTGATTTTAATTATTTAAGTGAAGGCTATGAGAAGAAGTTGTAGACTTACTAAATGTGGTTCTAGGAAACAACATTCAGAAGTTGGAGAAGCATTTTAAATGACTTGTATTATTTTATTGTACGTTAAAGATTCCTGAATAAGTAGAAAATGCTTATTATGGAAAAATAGAAAACCAGTTAAACAAAAAGATTAGGAATAATTAACCATATAATCACTCTACCAAAAAGTCACTATTAATTTTCCTGTGCAATAATATCTCACATCTCAGGGACATTGTTCTTGAAATGTCTTCATCATGTGTGGATAAAATCTGTCTTTACCAAGGTTAAGTTTTTGTAGAAAAAAATGTTTAGAGAAGTCTTTTCAAAATGGTTTTGTCAGTCAGCAGTTTCCAGAGAGACAAAACCAATAGGATATATGTGTGTATGAGTGCTTGTGTATTTATTCTAGGTTGTAGTTCACATGATTATAAAAGCTAAGAAGTCCCATGAGCTTCCAGCTGCAAGCTGGAGCACCACGGAAGCCAGTGGTACAATTCAGTCTCACCCCAAAGGCTTGAGAACCAGGCAAGGCTGATGGTGTATACTCAGATCTAAATCCAAAAGCCCAAGCACTGGAAGCTCCAGCGTCCAAGGGCTAGAGAATACAGCTGTCTCAGATCAAGCAGTGAGAGCAAATTAACCTTTTCCTCTGCCTTTTTAAAAATGTATAATAGGGTCTCCAAGGATTGGATGATGCCCATCCACATTTTTAAGGGAGATCATCTTTACTCAGTCCACAGATTCAAATGAATCTGTGGAATGAGTGAGTGTTTCTTCTGGAAACATTCTCACAAAAACATTCTCACAAACATTAATTCTCCAGAAATAATGTTTGACCAGCTATCTGGCCATCCCTTAGCCCAGTCAAGTTGACACGTAAAATTAATCATCACAGTGCTGTCAATATATTAAATGGAATAAATAAACATTCATGACAGTCCCTTCTTCCAAATCAACTACATCTGTTAGTATCTAATATTTAATAATAATTCTCCATTTTAAAAAGTCTTAGAAATGAAATATTCTGATTGAACATTTTTGTATTGTTATAGGATAGGCCCGTGAAGGGGCATAAAAGTAAGTTTGTCCACACTCCGTCCTAGAAAGCAGATATACTTCGATTAAAGTTTGGCCAACTTCTACAATGTTCCCTTAGTATTGCAGCATTGCCGTTATTGAAGAAAAAAATAAACATTTAAAAATATAAAACAACAATATTCTCCTGAAAGGTCTTCAGGAATTTTTCACAAACGATTGCAACCCATTGAGGAAGATTGTTTTACAAACCTTAGGTTGATAACTCCTTTTCTTAATATTTTGAAGCAGCCCACACATAAAATGTCTTATGTAGTTGTTTTCTCTCTTGCCAAGACAATTTTGACAAAATCTATTTTAAAATACTTGATTTTTCACAGATTATCTTGGTGCTTAAGTCCACATTATCAGACTCTTATTCTCTCTCTCTCTCTCTCAACACACACACATATGTTATTTAGAAAAAAAGAATGACTAGTTTATGCATAGACAATTGCATTTCTGACCAAGTTTGTGAGGCTGTCATTATAAAATATATTAACTAAGTACTTAGTGATTTTTGGTAGCCATACTTTAAATGTAGAGCTTGTATATTCAGATCAACTAATATACTGTGATCTGCTTTTGAAACGCCTAAAAGGCCAGTCATGGTGGCTCATGCCTATAATTCCAGCACTTTGGGAGGCCGAGACGGGTGGATCACCTGAGGTGAGGAGTTCGAGACCAGTCTGGCCAACATTGCAAAATCCCCTCTCTACTAAAAATACAAAAATTATCCAGGTGTGCTGGTGGGTGCCTGTAGTCCCAGCTACTCGGGAGGCTGAGGCAGGAGAAATGCTTGAACCCGGGAGGCGGAGCTTGCAGTGAGCCAAGATCACGCCACTGCACTCCAGCCTGGGTAACAGCGAGACTCTGTCCCAAAAATAAATAAAGAAATAGAGGCCTAAAACATTTCTGTAGTAAAAATTAGTACCCAATAAGAAGGTGAAACATTTTCATTTTCCAAAAAGTCTGAAAAGTGTGCTGAGTTTCAGGAAAATGCCAGACATGTAACCTGTAATTCTAACAGGGGAAATGCTAACAACCAAGGACCATGCATGCTCTACTAACTGATGGTGTGTTTCATCTCTTACTCTGTCAGATATGAGGGTGTCAGATATGAGGGTAAGTTTCTATCAAAATTACCATTGATAAAGTCCTGGAGCATAGATATGTTTATAGAAGAAACTTCTAGCAAGAAATGCCTGGGATGCTAAAGGAAGTAAAAGTAATCACTTTTCATTCTTGGAGTCACCATCTGGGGAAATGTAAGACAGTATTTTTAAAGCCTTAGCTACCACTTCATTACAAACACTTCATTAGTGTTTTTCAGCTGCTCATTTGTCTCTTTTCTCTCCACCTGCACATCCTCCCAGCCAATTTTCAATAATGGCTGTCCCTTTTCCCAGCCCTCACTGTGCCAAGCACTGGACAGATTCTGAAAGGCTTTGCTTCAAAGTGAAATGGAGAATTTGGCTAGGACTTAGCTGCCATGGAGACATCCTCGATATTTTGCTTCCAATACACATTTGTCTGAATCAAAGCATTTTTTTTTTCCAACTTGTTTTTTTTCTTAGTGGTCCCTCTTCCTTCCCAACTGCTCCAAAGTCATGCCTACCAATTTGTGAATTAAAGAAACCAGCCTTTTCTTTGTTTCCAGCTTTCACTTGTTTAGCATAATTTAAACACTTTTTTTCATTTTGAAGTCTATGGCATCTACTTATACAACTCTCTATCTTTATTTCATCTACCATCTTCCTGAATTATCTTTCATTTCTGCAGAATCTATTTAACTGACTTCATTTCCATCCAGTCATCTGACTTCAGCTTTTGCACAGACGACTCACCTAACAGCCTATGTATACTTAGACTACTCACTTCAAAATATCCTAATTTACCTTTTCAAATCACAATAATCACAACTCTGTATCACAACCGTTTGAAACTTTTCTTGATTCAACCCGAAAAAGCACAATGTTCAAAATCTCTTCTGTTTCTAATCCCATCACGCTGTCCAAATACCATCATCTTTATGCTGGAATGCTAATATATTTCTGTTGGTTTTCTCTGAGCCCATTCCTCCATTCCAATCCATTTTCTACCCTGCACCTGCACCTGGAGCATTTTTTTTTTCATGCCCCACCTCCATTTTAAAGTGGTTCAAGTTTTTCTTTCTTAAATAGATGGAGTTAGTGCTGTGCTCTACTAACTGATGGTGTGTTTCATCTCTTGCTCTGCCGCATCAGATATGAGGGTAAGTTGCTTAACAATCGGCTGGGCAGGGGAGGAGGGCAGAAAGAGGGGGGTGGATGATGAAAAACTCCCACCTGTACCCTTGTAGCATTCGCCAAATTTCCACAGTATAACTATTCCTGTGGTGGATAATTTCAAGCTAGCAATGTGATATCTCTGAGTGTTGAGTTGGAGAAAGATGTGCCCAACTGGCCCTGGAAAGCCAGTGGAGATCAGTTCTAGCCGATCACCAAGTAGAGGCCAACTCCTTAACTTGAAGTTTACGTCCCCGCTTCAGCTGTTCCCTCTGACCTATAAGCCATGACTTGCCTTAGAATCTATCCACTGACCATTCTGGACCTTTATTTAGTTTCTCAAATGTGCTGTATGCTCTGCTTTCTCTAGCAGTAGGGACTTCCGACATGTTCTTTCTTCCACCTGGAACACTCTCAATGCCACCGTTGCCAAAGTTAAGATCTCATTTCTGTCATTTTCTTGAAGAGATCTTCCCTGATCCCCACTGCACGCCAGACGAATCCAGAGGTATTATTGTGTGCGCACTGCGCACGACTTACTTCTTCCTCTCTTAACACGGTTGTAATTTTTACCTCTATTTTTGTGATTGCTTAATGTCTCTCCTCAACCAGACTGTAACTCTAAGTCTAAGAGTTATGCCTGGGTATAATTATGATTTTATCACTAGTGCCTATGTCCAGCATAGTTCTAAGCATATAGTAGTTTCTAATTAAAAATAATAAGAACAACTTATGTTGGATGAAAAAATGAAGAGGTATTTATCCCTTTCTTTACTGAATGGTACTTGGCACATTCTAGGGCTTCATTAGATGTTTATTGAATGATTACCTGAATATTTCACTTATTGTATTTCCTTATTTCTGCTGAAATCAGTTTTTACCTTTATTATGATCTTTATTCCTCAATCTAATATTTTTCTCCACCCCTTACTTGCTAGCTTGTAATTCTCTCCTCCTTTTGTTATAATCCTAAAGCCCATATTTGAAGTTATTTTAAATGTTACTGTTATAACCATCACCTGATGAGCCATTGGCCTTTATCACCTTTATGTATAGAGACTACACTCTTACCATTTGGGGAAAATCCATTGGTATTAAACTTAGTCTTAATGAGAAAATATTGAATTGAAAAAATGGTAGTAAGTAATAATGGAGATAATTTAACATAAAGTTATTAAAATCAGATATAGAATAAGATAATTCATTCTTGACATAGATATTTTATGAGAAAACGTGATTATTTGTAAGTAAATATTTTGAGTGTAATCTTGAAAAATTCTCGACAGCAGTCTACCATGCACACTCAGAAATACAAGCCATTATATAAGTGGTAGATTTAATGAGCCCACTCTGATATTCTGATTGCTAATATGGATGACATGTATGAATGAACCTTAAGGCAAGTTCTCTTAACATCATTAGCGGCATTTGGTAAACATATTGTGATTCTAGCGAGCCATGTTATGTAGGTGTTGATACTTAAAAATAAGTAACTGAGTTGTATAAAAACAAACACACTAAATCAATATATGATCTTTCCAGCTTGAAATTTGTCATTTTTTTCCCTGATGCTATGTTCAATAGAACATCTGCTGAGATAGCTTTTACTTTTTTTTTTAATTTTTGAAAGTGAAGCAGATTCTCTTTACCTGTGCATCTTTTGTTTAAAAAGTCAGAGATGCCTCTGTTTCTTCCAAAAAGGCCATTTTTAAAAACTAACTTTGAAAAATAAGGCAGAAAATCTATTCTATCAAGATTTCTATTTAAACACTATGTTTAAAGTGCTTGTGCTTAGTGTTTTAGAAGCTAGAGGTATTTCTTTTGAAGTGTCAATCTGACCATTACTATGATTTTGATGGTAATTATAGTGGAATGCCCGTATTTCAAAGAGTGAGATCAGAGTTCATTTTAATCTCTGCACTGAATGAATTTGGCAGTGTTTCTGTGTCTGCTGAGTTCTGAGTACATATATTTGCAATGCATTTTGATGTCATAAACTCAGAGTTTGGGTATATCTGGGTAGTTGGACTAGTTGGCTATATTAGCAAAATATTCAGGAGTTTCAACAAATGATATCTAATATTATAATCATGTTTGGAACTTGTTTTAGGTATAGAAATTATCAGATAAATACCACATATACTTCTGTAGAAATTATTTTGAGTATAATTCAAACTGCAAATTGAATAATACATATATGAGTATATGTATTATATATGATACTTATCAAAATATATGTATTATATGATACTTATCAAAATATATGTATTACATATGATATGTCAAAATATATGTATTATATGATACATATAAAAATATGTATTCTATTAGATATGATACATATAAAATATATAATATATGATACATATCAAAATATATGTATTCTATTACATATGATACATATAAAAATATATATATTCTATTACATGTGATACATATAAAAATATATATTCTATTACATGCAATACATATGGAAATATATGTTCTTATATTACATCGAAATATGTAAATACCTATTAATTTTCATAGGGGAAATACTAAAATAGATTTTATAAGGAATGCAAAACTATGATGTAACTGTTTGGTCCCCACTTACAGTGGTAAGACAAAACTACTGAAAATTGATAAAAATAAAATAATAAAATTACTATACACGGCAATATTATTACAAATCACAATGCAGTACCTAAGTACCAAATGAGGTACCTATGCATAAAATTTCATAGCAGCTTCTTTCTAAAAGTAGGACCACAGGAGGCAAAAGGAAAAAACAAATGGAAATACATAGTACTAGAAGTCTTTAGCATACTATTCTCAATCTAAAACAGGTAAGTAGACAAAATGTGAGGATATAGAAAAATGAAACAAGGTAAGTAAAAATGTAGATATCATGATTATATATTGAAAATGATACCTATAAGAGAGAATTCACATTCTCAAATATGTATAAAACATTCATAAAAACTGACCATATATTAGCCTGCAAAGGCAAACTTAACAAATTTCATAAAGATAAATAAAAACAGCTCTCTCTTATCACAATGCAAGAAAACTATACATCAATAACAATAGACAAAAAGACTTTTTTTTTTTTTTTTTTGAGACAGTTTCTGGCTATGTCACCCAGACTGGAGTGCAGTAGTGTAATCTCAGCTCACTGCAACCTTCACCTCTGGGGCTCAAGCAATCCTCCCATCTCTGCCCCCCAAGTAGCTGGGACTACAGGCATACGCCACCATGCCTGGCTAATTTTTTTAATTTTCGGTAGAGATGGGATTTTCCCATGTTGCCCAAGCTGGTCTCAAACTGCTGAGCTCAAGCAATCCACCTGCCTCAGCCTCCCAAAGTGCTGGGATTACAAGAGTGAGCCACAAGACGTGGCCCAAGACTTTTTTTTACATTGAAAAAAATAATAAAATACTATGTCAAAGAAGTGCAAACCAAAATTTAAAAAATAATTTTAAAAACAATGATAATAAAAATCAGTACATTCTAGAATCTATAAGATCATATTTTTAAAAAACATTATACAAAAATTTATAGCAGCAATTACTTAGATCAATGAAAATACAAAATGAAAGAAAATGTTAATCATTTCAATGAAATATTGAAAGATTACACTGAAAGAAAATGAAAGTAATGATATAATAAAGATAAAAGCAATGAGCGAGGATGAAAACTCATGGAACTAGTGAAAAATTTAAAAAGTGAATTCTTTATAAAAAAATCAAAATATGTACATTATTATTTAATCCAATTAATTAAAAAGGGAGAAAACATAACTATAAGAGAACATGACAAGGGGAAAAAACTATTGAGACAGTTGATTTAGAAAAAAAATGACTACTTTTTGCAGTTAGAGTGTACTAAAAATAAGTCCTACAGACATGCATGTGGTTTTTGTCTGATAATATCAATACCATTGATATTATCAGACAAAAATCAAGTTCCAAATGTGACTACTTTGCACAAATACACAACTACATCAAAAAATACAATATGAAACGGATAATTTTGAAGGAAAAGTAGTTTTCCAGTATTGACCCAAAAGAAAAATAAATTTAAACAATTTCAATTAAAAAATTGAAAATTTATCACATAATTATCTTAACAATGAGTGCCAAGTCCCAGAGTCCAAAGGCCTGAGAACCAGGAGCACAGAAGTTTGAGGAAAAGATGGCTGTCCCAGTTCAAGAAGAGAGAGATAATTTTCCCTTATTTTATGTTTTATCATTTCCAAAACATTCTCACAGACATACCTAGAAATAATGTTTTACCAGCTCTCTGGGCATCCCTTAACCTAGTCAAGTTGACATATAAAATTAACCATCACAACAGGCTATACCAATCAGCTACTCAAGGCATGCCAGATAATACTGGGTTCAAACTGCCCTAATTCATTTTACTCATAAAACAGAAGTTTTACAAGAAAAACGACTTGAGAAGGCCAAGGGCTACTTCCCCAAACAGTGCCCCCTTGTAGATTGGCAGTGTCACTTTGGCCCTGCCGCCAACTCAAGAGCAGTGACATGAAAGTTCTCCCTGGGGGAAGGCAGATCGTAAGAGCAGAGAGCTCCACAGCTCGCAGTTCTCACTAAGGGGACCGATTTTATCAAACGTGGAGTAGATTTAGTCTAAGGGCACTGTAGTAAAGAATGGAAAATTTAATGGTAAGCAGTTAAGAAGGGGCTGGTATTTCCACTGGGCAGCAAACAAAAGCATAGGTTCACTAGAGGTTTAACAGAGAGAATCAGGAAAAGAGACAGATAAACAATCTTCCTGGGGTCAGAACAAGGCTCAAAAAGTATGCTCAAACAGTACTCTTTTAGAGAGATCAAATTTAATTTGATCAGACTGTGGAGTAGGTAATGACATTTATTTTCAAAAATTATAGAGCAATCAGCTAGCATTAGTGGAGGCTAACAAGTGAGAGAACTTTTCCCTAGCCAACCTCCCTTACAAGAAATTGTAATAGGAATTCATTCTTCAGGGTGAAAGCAAGTAACAGAAAGTAAAAGGATAGAAAAAAGGAAACTCTGTAACAGCCAACATAAGAGAGCTGGGGTGGATATTTTATTAGACAAATGGATTTGAACAACAACAAAAAACAAAAATAAAGGAGGACATTTTTAAATGAAAAAGGGTTAATCCAAAAGAAAGATATAATAATTATAACTATATATGCACCTAAAAAGAAGCAAAATTCTTCTAAATTCATGAAGCAAAAATTGGCAGAATTGAAGGGAACAATAGAAAACCAAAAATAATAGCTTAAAACATCAAAATTGCACGTTCAATAATGGATAGAACAACCAGGCAGGAGATCAACAAGAACACAGAAGCCCGGAACAACCCTATAAACAAGTAGATCTAACAAACCTCTGTAGAACACATCACCAAACAACAACAGACTATACATTCCTCTCAAGTGTCCATGGAACATTCTCCAGAATATGAGAGGCCAAAAGAAATGTCAATAAATTAAAAAGAATTGAAATCACATAAAGCATGTTCTTTGAACACAATGGAATGAAATAATAATTAATAAAAATAAATTTGGAAAATTTAAAAAAATGAGGATTTACCACTACACTTCTAAATAAACAATGGGTCAAAGACAAAATCACGAAGAGAATTAGAATATACTTTCAGAAGAATTAATGAAATGAAATAAAAACAAAACATAACAAAACTTACAGGGCACAGCAAAAGGAGTGATTAGATGAAACTTGAAAATGGTAAATGTCTATATATAAAAAAGTTAAGAAGATCTCAAATCAATGACCTGACCTGCTACCATAAGACACTGAAAAAAGAAGAGCAAACTAAACCTAAAGGTAGCAAAAGGAACGAAATAATACTACTGTTAATAATACATATGATAGTAAAATTAAGGAATTATAGAAATATATATAAATACAAAAAATCAATGAAACAAAAAAAGATTCATTAAAAAGACAAAATAAATTGACAAACTATTAGCTAATCTGACCAGAAAGTAACAGAAAATATTCAAAATGACAAAATCAAAAACAGAAGGGGAAAAATTACCAACCTTATAGAAATAAAAAGGATTATAAAAGAATGCTACGAACAGCAAGGGGTATGTCATCAGATTAATTAGATGAAACTGACAAATTTCTTAAAACATGCAAACTACGAAAACTGATTCAAGGAGAAAAAAAATCTGAATAGGTCTATAATAAGCAAAGCAGTTGAATTAGTAATTTAAAACTTCCCTCTAACAGTGCAGACACACAGAGCTCATTTAAAGAGTAATTAATACCGATTCTTTATAAACATGTCCCAAAAATAGAACAAAAAGGAATACTTCCAAATTCATTTTATAAAGCCAGTACCACCCTCATATCAAAGCCAGTCAAATACATTACAATAAAATAAAACTTTAAACCAATATCATTTATGAATACAGATGCAAAAGCCTCAACAAAATCCTAAGGAAAGAATCCAGCAACATATAAAAATGATTATGCTCCATGACTGAGTACAGCGTATCACAGGATGTCAAGAGTGGTTAATTTCTGAAAATCAATTAATGTAATACACAATATTAACAGAAACATATAACCATCTCAGTTGTCACATAAAAAGTACCTGTACAATCCAATACCCTTCCATATTTAAAATATTCAAAAAACTAGGAATAGAAGGAAACTTCTTTAACCTGATAAATGGCATATATAAAAAACTCACACCTGGCCAGGCACGGTGGCTCACACCTGTAATCCCAGCACTTTGGGAGACTGAGGCGGGTGGATCACCTGATGTCAGGAGTTCGAGACCAGACTGACCAACATGGAAAAACCCCGACTCTACTAAAAATACAAAAAACCCTCACTGGGCGTGGTGGCGCATGCCTGTAATCCCAGCTACTCAGGAGGCGGAAGCATGAGAATTGCTTAAACTCGCAAGTCAAAGGTTGCAGTGAGCCGAGATTGCACCATTGCACTCCAGCCTGGGCAACAAGAGCGAAACTCCGTCTCAAAAAAAAGCAAAAAATAAAAACAAACAAACAATAACCTCACACCTAAAATCATACTTAATGATGAAATACTAAACTCTTTCTCCCTAAAATCAGGAAGAAGACAAGGATGTCTGCTTTTACCGATTCCTTTCAAAATTGTAGTAGAGGTTTTAGACAAGGCAATTTGGCAAGAAAAACAAAGAAAACACAAATTGGAAAGGAAAAAGTAAAACTATCCCTATTTATAGATGATCTCATTTTGTGTATATCAAAAATCTTAATGAATCTAGCAAAATACAATTAGAACTAAAAAATGTGTGCTGTGATATGACAAGACATAAAATCTGCCATTATATAGGTGAATCTCATTCATTCACCTTTTATAAGTATTGATATGAAGAGAGATTATTTCTTTTTTAAAATTTTATTATTATACTTTTTTAGGGTACATGTGCACAATGTGCAGGTTTGTTACATATGTATACATGTGCCATGGTGTGCTGCACCCATTAACTCGTCATTTAGCATTAGTTATATCTCCTAATGCTATCCCTCCCCCCTTCCCCCACCCCACAACAGTCCCCCTTCCTTTCTCCATGTGTTCTCATTGTTCAATTCCCACCTATGAGTGAGAACATGCAGTGTTTGGTTTTTTGTCCTTGCGATAGTTTGCTGAGAATGATGGTTTCCAGTTTCATCCATGTCCATACAAAGGACATGAACTCATCATTTTTTTAAGGCTGCATAGTATTCCATGGTGTATATGTGCCAAATTTTCTTAATCCACTCTGTCGTTGGACATTTGGGTTGGTTCCAAGTCTTTGCTATTGTGAATAGTGCCACAATAAACATATGTGTGATAGCAGCATGATTTATAATCCTTTGGGTATATACCCAGTAATGGGATGGCTGGGTCAAATGGTATTTCTAGTTCTAGATCCCTGAGGAATCACCATACTGACTTCTACAAGGGCTGAACTAGTTTACAGTCCCACCAACAGTGTAAAAGTGTTCCTATTTCTCCACATCTGCTCCAGCACCTGTTGCTTCCTGACTTTTTAATGATCGCCATTCTAACTGGTGTGAGATGGTATCTCATTGTGGTTTTGATTTGCATTTCTCCGATGGCCAGTGATGATGAGCATTTTTTCATGTGTTTTGGCTGCATAAATGTCTTCTTTTGAGAAGTGTCTGTTCATATCCTTCACCCATTTTTGATGGGGTTGTTTGTTTTTTTCTTGTAAATTTGTTTGAGTTCATTGTAGATTCTGGATATTAGCCCTTTGTCAGACGAGTAGGTTGCGAAAATTTTCTCCGATTTCGTAGGTTGCCTGTTCACTCTGATGGTAGTTTTTTTTGCTGTGCAGAAGCTCTTTAATTTAATTAGATCCCATTTGTCAATTTTGGCTTTTGTTGCCATTGCTTTTGGTGTATTAGACATGAAGTCCTTGCCCATGCCTATGTCCTGAATGGTATTGCCTAGGTTTTCTCCTAGGGTTTTTATGGTTTTAGGTCTAACATGTAAGTCTTTAATCCATCTTGAATTAATTTTTGTATAAGGTATGAGGAAGGCATCCAGTTTCAGCTTTCTACTTATGGCTAGCCAGTTTTCCCAGCACCATTTATTAAATAGGGAATCCTTTCCCCATTGCTTGTTTTCTGAGGTTTGTCAAAGATCAGATGGTTGTAGATATGCAGCATTATTTCTGAGGGCTCTCTTCTGTTCCATTCGTCTATATCTCTGTTTTGGTACCAGTACCATGCTGTTTTGCTTACTGTAGCCTTGTAGTATAGTTTGAAGTCAGGTAGTGTGATGCCTCTGGCTTTGTTCTTTTGGCTCAGGGTTGACTTGGCAATGCAGGCTCTTTTTTGGTTCCATATGAACTTTAAAGTAGTTTTTTCCAATTCTGTGAAGAAAGTCATTGGTAGCTTGATGGGGATGGCATTGAATCTATAAATTACCTTGGGCAGTATGGCCATTTTCACGATATTGATTCTTCCTGCCCATGAGCATGGAACATTCTTCCATTTGTTTGTATCCTCTTTCATTTCATTGAGCAGTGGTTTGTAGTTCTCCTTGAAGAGGTCCTTCACATCCCTTGTAAGTTGGATTCCTAGGTGTTTTATTCTCTTTGAAGCAATTGCGAATGGGAATTCACTCATGATTTGGCTCTCTGTTCGTCTGTTATTGGTGTATAAGAATGCTTGTGATTTTTGTACATTGATTTTGTATCCTGAGACTTTACTGAAGTTGCTTATCAGCTTAAGGAGATTTTGGGCTGAGACAATGGGGTTTTCTAGACATACAATCATGTCATCTGCAAACAGGGACAATTTGACTTCCTCTTTTCCTAATTGAATACCCTTTATTTCCTTCTCCTGCCTAATTGCCCTGGCCAGAACTTCTAACACTATGTTGAATAGGAGTGGTGAGAGAGGGCATCCCTGTCTTGTGCCAGTTTTCAAAGGGAATTCTTCCAGTTTTTGCCCATTCAGTATGATATTGGCTTTGGATTTGTCATAGATAGCTCTTATTATTTTGAGATACGTCCCATCAATGCCTAATTTATTGAGAATTTTTAGCATGAAGGGTTATTGAATTTTGTCAAAGGCCTTTTCTGCATCTATTGAGATAATCATGTGGTTTTTGTCTTTGGTTCTGTTTATATGCTGGATTACATTTATTGATTTGTGTATGTTGAACCAGCCTTGCATCCCAGGGATGAAGCCAACTTGATCATGGTGGATAAGCTTTTTGATGTGCTGCTGGTTTTGGTTTGCCAGTATTTTATTGAGGAATTTTGCATCAATGTTCATCAAGGATATTGGTCTAAAATTCTCTTTTTTTGTTGTGTCTCTGCCAGGCTTTGGTATCAGGCTGATGCTGGCCTCATAAAATGAGTTAGGGAGGATTCCCTCTTTTTCTGTTGATTGGAATAGTTTCAGAAGGAATGGTACCAGCTCCTCCTTGTACCTCTGGTAGAATTTGGCTGTGAATCCATCTGGTCCTGGACTCTTTTTGGTTGTTAAGCTGTTGATTATTGCCACAATTTCAGATCCTGTTATTGGTCTATTCAGAGATTCAACTTCTTCCTGGTTTAGCCTTGGGAGAGTGTATGTGTCGAGGAATTTATCCATTTCTTCTAGATTTTTCTAGTTTATTTGCATAGAGGTGTTTGTAGTATTCTCTGATGGTAGTATGTATTTCTGTGGGATTGGTGGTGATATCCCCTTTATCATTTTTTATTGCATCTATTTGATTCTTCTCTCTTTTCTTCTTTATTATTCTTGTTAGCAGTCTATCAATTTTGTTGATCCTTTCAAAAAACCAGCTCCTGGATTCATTAATTTTTTGAAGGGTTTTTTGTGTCTCTATTTCCTTCAGTTCTGCTCTGATGTTAGTTATTTCTTGCCTTCTGCTAGCTTTTGAATGTGTTTGCTCTTGCTTTTCTAGTTCTTTTAATTGTGATGTTAGGGTGTCAATTTTGGATCTTTCCTGCTTTCTCTTGTGGGCATTCAGTGCTATAAATTTCCCTCTATGCACTGCTTTGAATGTGTCCCAGAGATTCTGGTATGTTGTGTCTTTGTTCTCGTTGGTTTCAAAGAACATCTTTATTTCTGCCTTCATTTTGTTATGTACCCAGTAGTCATTCAGGAGCAGGTTGTTCAGTTTCCATGTAGTTGAGTGGTTTTGAGTGAGTTTCTTAATCCTGAGTTCTAGTTTGATTGCACTGTGGTCTGAGAAACAGTTTGTTATAATTTCTGTTCTTTTCCATTTGCTGAGGAGTGCTTTACTTCCAAGTATGTGGTCAATTTTGGAATAGGTGTGGTGTGGTGCTGAAAAAAATGTATATTCTGTTGATTTGGGGTGGAGAGTTGTGTAGATGTCTATTAGGTCTGCTTGGTGCAGAGCTGAATTCAATTCCTGGGTATCCTTGTTAACTTTCTGTCTCGTTGAACCATCTGATGTTGACAGTGGGGTGTTAAAGTCTCCCATTATTAATGTGTGGGAGTCTAAGTCTCTTTGTAGGTCACTCAGGACTTGCTTTATGAATCTGGGTGCTCCCGTATTGGGTGCATATATTTTTAGTGTAGTTAGCTCTTCTTGTTGAATTTGTCCCTTTACCATTATGTAATAGCCTTCTTTGTCTCTTTTGATCTTTGTTGGTTTAAAGTCTGTTTTATCAGAGACTAGGATTGCAACCCCTGCCTTTTTTTATTTTCCATTTGCTTGGTAGATCTTCCTCCATCCCTTTATTTTGAGCCTATGTGTGTGTGTCTGCATGTGAGATGGGTCTCCTGAATACAGAACACTGATGGGTCTTGACTCTTTATCCAATTTGCCAGTCTGTGTCTTTTAATTGGAGCATTTAGCCCATTTACATTTAAAGTTAATATTGTTATGTGTGAATTTGATCCTGTCATTATGATGTTAGCTGGTTATTTTGCTCGTTAGTTGATGCAGTTTCTTCCTAGCCTTGATGGTCTTTACATTTTGGCATGTTTTTGCAGTCACTGGTACCAGTTGTTCCTTTCCATTGTTTAGTGCTTCCTTCAGGAGCTCTTTTAGGGCAGGCCTGGTGGTGACAAAATCTCTCAGCATTTGCTTGTCTGTAAAGTATTTTATTTCTCCTTCACTTATGAAGCTTAGTTTGGCTGGATATGAAATTCTGGGTTGAAAATTCTTTTCTTTAAGAATGTTGAATATTGGCCCCCACTCTCTTCTGGCTTGTAGAGTTTCTGCTGAGAGATCCGCTGTTAGTCTGATGGGCTTCCCTTTGTGGGTAACCCAACCTTTCTCTCTGGCTACCCTTAACATTTTTTCCTTCATTTCAACTTTGGTGAATCTGACAATTATGTGTCTTGGAGTTGCTCTTCCCGAGGAGTATCTTTGTGGCATTCTCTGTATTTCCTGAATCTGAATGTTGGCCTGCCTTGCTAGATTGGGGAATTTCTCCTGGATAATATCCTGCAGAGTGTTTTCCAACTTGGTTCCATTCTCCCTGTCACTTTCAGGTACACCTCTCAGACGTAGATTTGGTCTTTTCACATAGTCCCATATTTCTTGGAGTCTTTGTTCATTTCTTTTTATTCTTTTTTCTCTAAACTTCCCTTCTCACTTCATTTCATTCATTTCATCTTCTATCACTGATACCTTTTCCTCCAGTTGATCTCATTGGCTCCTGAGGCTTCTGCATTCTTCACTTAGTTCCCGAGGCTTGGCTTTAAGCTCCATCAAGTACTTTAAGAACTTCTCTGCATTGGTTATTCTAGGTATCCATTCAACTAATTTTTTTTCAAAGTTTTTAACTTCTTTGCTATTGGTTTGAATTTCCTCCTGTAGCTCGGAGTAGTTTGATCGTCTGAAGCCTTCTTCTCTCCACTCGTCAAAGTCATTCTCCATCCAGCTTTGTTCCATTGCTGGTGAGGAGCTGTGTTCCTTTGGAGGAGGAGAGGCACTCTGCTTTTTAGAGTTTCCAGTTTTTCTGCTGTGTTTTTTACCCATCTTTGTGGTTTTATCTACTTTTGGTCTTTGATGATGCTGATGTACAGATGGGTTTTTGGTGTGGATGTCCTTTCTGTTTGTTAGTTTCCCTTCTAACAGACAGGACCCTCAGCTGCAGGTCTGTTGGAGTTTGCTAGAGGTCCACTCCAGACCCTGTTTGTCTGGGTATCAGTAGCGGTGGCTGCAGAACAGCGGTGGCTGTAGAACAGCAGATATTGGTGATCTGCAAATGCTACTGCCTGGTCGTTCCTCTGAAAGTTTTGTCTCAGAGTAGTACTCAGCCATGTGAAGTGTCAGTCTGCCCCTACTGGGGGATGCCTCCCAGTTAGGCTGCTCGAGGGTCAGGGACCCACTTGAGGAGGCAGTCTGCCCGTTCTCAGATCTCCAGCTGCATACTGGGTTAACCAGTACTCTCTTCAAAGCTGTCAGACAGGGACATCTGTCTTTTTGTTTCTCTGTGCCCTGCCCCCAGAGATGTAGCCTACAGAGGCAGGCAGGCATCCTTGAGCTGTGGTGGGCTCCACCCAGTTCAAGCTTCCAGGCTGCTTTGTTTACCTAATCAAGCCTGGGCAATGGCAGGCGCCCCTCCCCCAGCCTCGCTGCCACCTTGCTGTTTGATCTCAGACTGCTGTGCTGGCAATCATCGAGACTCCATGAGCATAGGACCCTCTGAGCCATGTGCAGGATATAATCTCCTGGTGTGCTGTTTTTTAAGCCCTTTGGAAAAGCACAGTATTAGGGTGGGAGTGACCCGATTTTCCAGGTGCTGTCTGTCACCCCTTTCTTTGACTAGGAAAGGGAACTCCCTGAACCGTTGCGCTTCCCAGGTGAGGCAATGTCTCGCCCTGCTTCGGCTCGCACACGGTGCGCTGCACCCACAGTCTGGCACTCCCTAGTGAGATGAACCCGGTACCTCAGATGGAAATGCAGAAATCTCCTGTCTTCTGCGTCACTCACTCTTGGAGTTATAGACCGGAGCTGTTCCTATTCGGCCATCGGGAGATTATTTCTTCAATATTATCTTGTGTGTTCTATTAAGAATGTCACCTTTTGTGTGTTTATTTTTCCACTTCTGTTCTGTACTAGCATGTTGAAATATGCTGTTTCCCACTCCTTTCTCTACCCCACTTTTCATGCCTGTGCTGAGTTAAAAGCAATGCATTATATTTCTTTTGTGTTTCTTTGTTAACCTAAGCAGTGAATTATTACATTTCATCATTCACATCCAAGTTGATATGCAAAACTCATTTGAATAACTATGAAAGGGGTGTGGAGAAGAGAGTAGGAATTAAGCTACAGGTGAAGGGGAAAAATAGTAATGATACAAGATAAATGAGAGGAACATGGTCCAGATGAATGGCTATGGATGGTCATGACCTGTTCGGTGTGCTTAACTCCTCTGTATGCACGTGAGGTGCTCAAAATAAAATTATTCAGAATATATCTCTTCCTAAATATGAGATTTTGGCAATTTTAATTAACTTTCAAAGAATGCATTTTATTAACATTAGCTAGTTTAATTTTATCTTTTTAAAAACCATTATTTTCTCATATTTGTCCATTTCTGTTTTATTTTCATACTGTGTGTTTTAGACTTTCTTTTGAGTTCGCTCTGATTTTGCTAACATGTATGCAAAATGTTGGCAAGCTCGTAAAGTCTTTATAAGTCTGAATGTGTCTTTATTTTGCCCTCTCTCTTGAATGAGAGTTCACCTCAGTAAAAGCTCCAGATTGTCAGTTAATTTCACTCTGCACTGAGAAGGTATCATTCCATTCTCTTTGGCTTCCGTTGTTGTTTTCCAGAAGTCTGTGTCAATCTAATTGTTGCTCATTTGTAGGTAATCTCTTTTGTGTCTGTTAGCTTTTAAGATGTCTTCAAGCTTTTCTATTCTGCAGTTTCACTACAAAGTGTCTAGTTACAGATTTGAGTTTATTTATCCTGCTCCCTGCACAGAGTGTACTTTTGATCTGAGGTTCATTGTCTTCCTTCAGTTGTGGAAAATTAAGAGCTATTATCTTTTCAAATATTGGTTTCTTTCGTTCTTTTTCCTCCTTTCTTGTCCTGAGAGAAGCTTTGGAATGGTATTGACTGGCTTCAAATTCTGTCTGCTTATTAACTCTTTGACAACCAGAAGATAGATATATGTAAAGTTATGTAAACTTTCTGTGCATTGGTTGCATCATAGACAAAGTAGGGGAAATGCCCATCTTACCAGAGGATTAAATATCTATCAATGTATAAGTACTTAGATGTAAATATATATGTATGCATATACATGTGTGTACACACCCAGACATATATGTGTGTATATATATATATATATATAATATACTTACTGTTTCTGAAACCATGTCTCTTTACTACTCCTTTCCATTTCTATTTCTGTGTCTTTTACTATCTCTTCAGTCCTGTCGTGTTTAGAGTTTATCTTATCTTTCAGTCATTTCAATTATATCCTCTTTCATTTGCAGGATTCTAATCATTTTGAGTCTGTTGTTTCATTCCTGCTTGTTTTTGTTTCATAATTTCTTATTTTTTTAAGTGGAAGATTTGTTCATGCATTTTATAGTTTGCAGACTTTCATGTTTTTGGATTGGAAGATGAATTCCAGTCTCTATTTCTGTGTTCACCCTGCCCTACAGAGCAGGTTTTTGTAACCTCTAATTAGCCCTAGGAACTCCCAGGCCTAAGTTAGATTGATGATATTTCTGGGTTTTGCTCGGTAACAATAGTCTGGGATATCATAGACATAGTCATTGAGTCAGTGAGCCATTTGGTTCATTTTCTAGCCACTAAGTAGGGTCCTTTTCCCTCCTACCACTCTCCATCTACAACTTTGAATATGATGGAGCAAAATAAGTCAGTCAACAGATTTTTTTTTAGTTTGTATATTTTAATTTTTTTAAAAAAATATTTTTTGACTTTTTTTCTAGTGTTTCTCTCTTACCATGCTTGACTTCAAGAGGTAAGTCTACTTCTGATTCTGTGATTAGAAGTGAATGTTACCCCATGGAGCTTATCTTCTTCTGTACAACACTGTGTGATTCCAGATACAGAGCCTAACATGCCCACAGCATCGTATCTAGTCTCTGCTTTGTGTTTTGGTATAGTTTTGGTACAAAACAAACAAATATTTGTTTTTGACCCCAATATTTTCTTTATTTTTTCTCTTTTTATGTATTATTTGTCATTACTATACTTTTGAAGGTGGGTGTGGGGTAGAAGGATAGTAGAAATTCACATGCCATCTTGACTAGAATTCTTCTATCCCCTCCTTTTTAATGCTTATTATTTTGTGTAGTTTCCTATTTGAGGGCACTAATATTCTACTTACATTATTTGTTTAGTAATAAAATATACTGAATATAAACAGCATGCTATTTGAAAAACAACTGAAAACTGAGACCATTTAGTCCAGAAAAAATAGGCTTGGAATGGAGGGTCCTGAAAAACAGTGTTTAGATATTTGAAAGGGTGTCAAGTGCAAAGGGATTTATTTAATTCAATTGTGTTGAAATTGAGAACTGTAGTTTGGCTAAATGAGGGAAAACAATTTGCATGGTCTACACTACAGAAAGATGGAATGACAGACAGCCTGCAGACACAGTGACTCTCTCAACCATAAAGTTTTTACTCATAGACTGGGTGGCCATTCAGTAGCTTTTACTGTGGGTTTAAATATGGAATATGTAGGTGGATTTGAATACATGAATTGCAATTCCTTCCCACAACTGAGATTTGACTTTAATTTATTGGAAAAAGGAACAGAAAATTCTGAAGCTATCTTTTATACGGAAGTAGCCATAAGATTGAGGTTTCTGCCTACTCTTAAGAACAAATGGATAATATGTTGGGCATTTTGTCAATTAAAGCTATTAATTTCAGTTAGCTTGGTATATAATAAGATAATTGCCTCATGCTTACATGCACAGCTTTGCTTTTGTAGATCATGGTTATTTACATTAAGGCTTAGTTTATTTATTCACTTAGCAAATTCCTACGTAGCACTTACTGTGTTCCAGGGACTGTTCTAAGTGCCTCACAAATATTACCTCATTTAATCTTCAAAAATTCATGTGAGGTAGGTACTAATACAGTCCCCATGTTACAGATGTAAAAACCTGGGGCATAGAGAAGTTAAGTAACATGACTGAAATTAGAGCAATAGTAATGACAGTGCAAGGATTTAGGGAGTCAGGAACCCAAATCGTTGGGCTTAATTATGACACTACTCAACCATAAAATCATTCAATGCATCACAAGTAGTATAAAGTTCCTTAGCAACTATGCGCTTTCTGTTGGTGCATACTGAAAATGTTATTTACATGTTACATTTGGAAATAATTTCTTTTATATATTAATATACAGGAGTTGTATTGGCCCAAAATACATTCTTTATATAAGATATATGACTGTATGAATGAAAAAGGAAAATAGAAATGTCACAATAGACTATCAAGCTAAAATTTAATTATTTATTGGCATCTTTAAATTCATTGGTGGTGTACTTTTCCAAATGGGTTTTGAGTGGTAAGAGCAGAAATTAATTGTTTAATGCATGTTTTCCTTTCAAAGGAGTGTTAAAGTAATCATGGGAACATATAAGTTTCATTAACAGCCTCCAGGATGATAAATCACATTATTAGGAAACCTCAGCTGGCATTAACATTCCATCCATGACTTGTGTAACAGCAGCTATATTTGTGGAACAATTTGTATGTAAATTTTGAGAAATAAATAGATGTTGAGGTTATCTAAGGAGGCTATTTTCTATGTATGACTTATGATCAATTCTGAGCATGGTGTTTATCATATAGACACAAGAAATAAATTGAAAAACCAATGCAAACCATAAAAATAGAAGAAAAGTACCCAAAGAGTTTTGTATTGACCCATGTTCCCAGAAAATTGTGTGTCTATTCATATTATCTCAAATTGCTGACATGTGCATAAAATCATGTCGCAGAATTTTTACCATGACTAATAAAGTATGCTACAGGTTTACTCTGTTCATAGGAAAGTGTTACAGGAAGGGGGTCCCAATCCAGACCCCAAGAGAGGGTTATTGGATCTCACACAAGAAAGAATTCAGGGCAAGTCCATAGAATAAAGTGAAAGTAAGTTTCTTAGGAAAGTAAAGGAATAAAAGAATGGCTCCTCCATAGACCAAGCAGCCCTGAGGGCTGCTGGTTGCCCATTTTTATGGTTATTTCTTGATTATATGCTAATAAAAGGGTGGATTATTCATGTCTCCCCTTTTTAGACCATATAGGGTAACTTCCTGATGTTGCCATGGTATTTGTAAATTGTCATGGTGTTGGTGGGAGTGTAGCAGTGAGGACGACCAGAGGACACTCTTGTTGCCATCTTGGTTTTGGTGGGTTTTGGCTGACTTCTTTACTGCCACCTGTTTTATCAGCAAGGTCTTTCTGACCTGTATTTTGTGCCAACCTCCTATCTCATCCTGTGACTTAGAATGCCTAACAATCTGGGAATGCAGCCCAGTAGGTCTCAGGCTCATTTTGCCCATTCCTATTCAAGATAGAGTTGCTCTGGTTCAAATGCCTCTGACAAAAGGACTTCCTAATCTTCACATTCATCCTTACCAGTTTAATTTTAAATGAAGATGTACTACAGAATAATTGAGTTGCTGCTTCTAGCTCTCTCACTGATCTTTTCTTTAAGTCACAGAAGTCTTTTAGGACCCATGGTGAACTCTACCAACAACAACAATAACAAAAAATCCATTAACCACCTTCATAACAGTACAAATATTTCTGAACTTACATATTTTTGAGTACCTCTTGCATGTAGGCTTTAGGATATATTATCCTTCAAACTACCTCTTTGGTTTCTTTCTTAATCCCACAGTGACAGTCCTTAGGAAGAAAACAATATAAGAATATTTAAAGTTAAAAATAATTTTAAAACTTTATAAGTAAAATTAAAATAAACACTAAAATGATTTATTTCTATTCAAAAGAACATGGCTAGCACACTGTGTTTAGTGATTGTTAATTATATATTCCTTTAAAGAACCTTTTTGTGACTAAAGACCACTGAAATCACCTTTATTTTAGGCCAGAAGGCTCATTAATGAATGCAGCTCCTAAAGAATCAGATAGGCCTAATCCAGTTGAGATTTTATCTGCTTCTTGGCTTGGTGGGGGTTTAATTTGCAATCTTTATAGTTCAGAGTCTATAAAAATTAGCTGTCGATCATAAGACATTATTTGGTTTTATAGAATGGATATTACTTCCTTGACAGTCAAGTTCATCTATTTTTTTTTTCTCCTCTTTGAGTTCCACCGTAGCAAATGATTCCTTTCTGCTTAACATCTCTGTTATCTAATTGTGGTTGAGATTTCCCCCGGGATTGGTTATGAATGAAGGCAGACAATTGCAGCAGATTGCCATCTTAAATAACAATAGAACCCCTGGCTCACAGATGTTCTGTACAGTCGTGGTAAAAGAGGAGTTCTAGTGGGATAGTGGGAGTACAGGTTTGGATGGGAAGAAAATAATCAGGGACTTTCTTATTAGGCTAACCACGGACATTAGCCTAGTACATTCAGAGATTACTAACAAACAATGCTATACCTAACACACTGTCCTGATGTCCTAAGACGAATCAGCAATCTCCTTTAAAGTAGTTTAATAAAAGGGATTTTATGAAAAAGGAATAGTGAAAATGCTTTCCCATGGCAAAGCTCTTGTATATTGTATTTCTTCTCATGGATGATTTGATTCAAAGAAAGGACATTGTAAAATATTTATGAAAAGACTAGTAGCAATACTGATGACTAGCATTTTACTGAACATTTACCATACAGTAAATATTGTGCTAAGTTCTGTATATTTATTAACTCTGAAGTAGATATCAGAAAACCTAAATTGCAAGCTGCGCTCTTCCATTTACTTGTTAATGACATCAATATTCTCATCTTGTAAAATGGAGATAAAACCTACTCTACAGACTTCAGTGCTTCAACAAGGTTCAAACATATATTGCATGTAAAAAATAAAAAATTAAAACAACCCCACACACAGTAAATGTTAACACACATGTTAGGGCTCAGAAAATGATGCTCCAAAGTATGTACTTTGGCATGCTGAGTACTTTCAACCAAAGGACATTGGAAGGCCTCAGAAGCAGCCTCAGGACTAGGGTCTATCTGACCTTCTCCTTCCTGGCTGTCATTGGCCCCTCATTCTTTCTAGAAGTGAGTCATAGTAACCAGAATGCTTCTTCACCAAGGTGAATCATAGAAACTAGGACCTGTTTCCCGCAAAGCCAGCTATAAAATCTGGAAATATTACTTTTACCTTCCTCTGCCTTTCTGTGTAGGAGCTGAGAATAAGTTCTTGGACTTACCTTGTCTGATTGTAGGTCATAAGATGCTCATTCCAGAGGTGTCCTGCTCTATGTACATGTGAGGAAAGAATGCTACACAGAGAGGCCAAGAAGAATCTGAACACGTAGGCCTTGTTGGGTTTTCCCACTCAATTACCATTAGGTTATATTCTTGTCCAATCACATTTCTACACAGCTGCCCATTCTTCATCGAACACAAACATAAAAATAGACAGTTTTTCCGTGAATCTTTGAGGTCTTCATTCTAAAGTCTCTGTCATGTAGAAGTTTGATTAAAGAGCTATGTTTTTATCTTGTTAACCTGTCTTTTGTTATAAAAGTGTTGGCTGTGACCCTTATGATGTGGAGGAAAAGTATTATACCCTTTTTGTTCCTACAAATGCTACCAATAAAGAGAATGATGATTGTCATTTTTATATTCCAATTATGTCTCCAGCAATTTTTGAATAATTTCCAAAGAGAAATAAACTCCAAGTCTCAAATATTACCCTCCAAGCAATCCTCTGCAAAGCTGACAAAAAAAAAGGAAAAGAAATTCTAAGAGAATTTACTCATTATTTCAAACTTCCCTTCTTCCATGACATTCTATGATGACCAGAAAGAGTTCTCTAGTCTCCACGAGACCTGCAACCATATCTTTGTATAATAAAAGATGCTTTGTTTTGGCCAAGTTCTAAAGTATATTACTATTTATAGACGTTTTCATGAGTGCCATTTTTGATAGAGGTTGTTGTATTCACAATTGATAATGGATAGAGGGATGGACATGATTGTTTTAGAAATTTGGCTAGTCAAAAAGCAAACACATATAAAGAAGATTCTTTATATTTCTTTGCCCAGGATTTTACACGTACACACATGCACACACATACACATTTTAAATCAAGTTTATTCACCACCTATCTCTAGCTTCCTTGAATAACTCAACCGTTACAGAAAAAAATTCTAAAAATATTCTTTCCTTTTGGATCTGAAATACATTGATATAATTCAATTGCATCTACCCAGGCGTTCTTCAGTTCAATAGCCTCCTGAATTTGTTGTTATTGTTGCTCTGAAAGTTAATGGGGTGCGGAGTGAACAAAATGTTTGTGTAGCAGTGAGGGTTTCTAGAAAGAGGGATTCTACTTTTCCAAATATGTATGTAGGAGGTTTTAGTATTGGTGTTATTTCTGAGTTCTTATAGTGGTTTAGTGGAGTGATTTAAAATAAGGTCAGCCCAGAGTAGTTTCCGCAACATAAAGGATAGTTTTGTTGAAGATCAAGTTTATCCCCTGCTTCTTTTACTGCTACCCAATACAGCAGTCCTATTTCTTAAGAGTTCACATTTCCTTCTTTTACAATGTTAGAGGAAACATATTTTTGAGGTGTTCTGTTAATATACCAGTGGTGAACAAAATCTAAACTTAAATATGGGAGTAGTATTTCCAGTGAAACTGCAAAAGGAGTCAACAGCCAATTGAGTTGCAATTAGAATTTTATTTTCCACCATTTCCCAAAATAAATTTGCTGACAAGAATTCAAATTTTCATTGTCAATAACTGTAGACAACCAAAAATAAACCTAGTCATGGAACTCTGTCTTTCAATTTGAAATGCATTAAATCTGATTACATATTCATAGTCTTAGAAACTGTTCTGTTTTTATCCTCTGGTTATTTGAGAAATCATTGAGTAAGGTATTGTCAAAGAATTTTTGTTGGCGGAAAGGAGAAAAATAAAATAACTTTCTGTTGTGACTTTCCATTGTGTACATTCAATCACTTAATCACTTTTTACCACTGCCACATATAAAACGTATTGTGATAAAGCTATTTGGGCTAGAAAATGGTAATGGCATAAACTGAAGTCTTCTAAAGGTTTCTCTCTATAGTTCAAGAATCAAAACATGAACATATCCGTGACCAAGATGGCCTCGGCTTGGCTAAATTTAGACAGATTTCTTCATGACTAAAGGCCCCAGGCCTTCCTTTCCTCAGAGCATCTGAGCATTTACTTTAGAAAAATTGCAGTCCTAAATTGTCTCTCTGTCCTTTTGAGATGTAAATCTTCTTCTAGCTTCTTGCCAGTTTTACAACACAGGAATATCTTTCTTGAGGACCTGGGATCCAACATTTGAAATGTATTTATTAAGAGGAAAGACAGAGCCCCATCTCCCAGTCTATGTGAGAAGGTAGGAACCTAACTTTGATAAACATCAATTAGCAAACAGATTAGGCCGTAGAAGGCCTCATCTCACTAACCAACTTCCCTGCTAACTTTCTCCAGTACTTTGCAACTGCCTCATCCCAGTGCTTAAAAATTCTCCTGCCTTTTGTTTCAGCGAAGTTGAGTTCAATCTCTTTCCCTTATTTTTATAGTCTTGAATAAAGTATTCCTTGACTGTTTCTCTTGTCCAATGAATTTTTTTATTTGACAATGCAGTAAACACTTTTAGAATGTTTAGTGGATATTTCTTACTTGCAGCTGCACAATCTCTGAACGCCTTCTATTTGGGAAAATTTCAAGGAAGACAGACAGGGTTTTACCTTCCACAGTGAAAACTGAAGAGAGGGACATATTTGTTGTTGTCTAGGTAGGTGTTTGGTAGCTCTGTGTGGGCTTCTGACCTAACCTCACCTTGGGCTACTCTTTGCTGGGGCTTTGAATCTGGAGTGGTTTATATAAATAAGCAGGGGCCACTCTGGAAACCATTCTAGGAGCAGTAGCAGACGCAGTGAAAGGAAAGACTGTAACTTGTCTGGAAGCAGGAGTGTCACCAGTGACCCTGTGGCCATGGTTGTTTCCATAACTCTGATGTGGTCTTGAATGGCGACAGGACTTTGGCAGTTATTCTGGGTGTCAACTTTCCACCAATTTTTGCATTTTGACTCTTCAACTTTCCACCATTTTTTTTTTCAATTTGGCATCCCTTTCAAATAGTTTTCATCCTCTTTGAATAATCCAATGTTGGTTTATTTTGTTTGTAACCAAAATCATAGCTAATAGAGATGACCAAAGTATTAAATACAATAATGGCTATGGGAGATGTAGTGGACCTGTCACTAGACTTGGGATTGGAAAGCCTTATTTGTAATTCTTGCTTTGCAGTTCTCAGTTGTATGTGACATGGATCATTAGCTGAGCTTCGCTATCTTTTTGACTTTCAGTGGTTACTCCAAAAATAATCACACAAGGCAGGATTTCATCTATCCCTAATATTCTCAGAAGGTTAATCAGTGGCATGATGACAGAAAAAGTGCTACAAAAGGTAGGAATTGGGGAAAATTATTGTGAATTGAAATATCTGAGAAAGGATTTGCAATCCCAGCTTTTCTAGCATATAGTTAGTTTTCTTTTTTTTTATTAGATGCACATTCAAGGATCTTTCTGGCTACATACAGAAAATTTGAAAAATAAAAGAGAAATATTATTAATAGAGGCTTTAAAATATATTAGGGGGGTAAAACGACAAACTACAATTTAGAGCAGTTGCGCTGGCAATGGCAGTGCAAGCTGCATCCATTGTTTCAAGTATTAATCAATCAACTTGTTATTGAAAGCTTGCCACTAGAAAGACATTATGTAATGGGTGAGACAGAAGATATGCAATACTCTCCCTTCCCTTAAAACATAAATACATGATGACAAAAGCTATGAGTCAAATTTCTCCGTATTTATCAATATATAGCTCTACCATGCATGCCCTGTGGCCCTAAACAGAAGGAGCCTGATTCTCATCCTGCTTTTGCATATGCCTTGATACAAAGATAAAACCTAAAATGATGGCTTTAGGTTACCTGGTGTAGGGTAATAACTCAGGGCATGAGTCTGGCATTCACAGAAATGAATTCAAGTCTTTATCTCATTAATGTATTAGCTTTTGCCTCTGATTAAGCCACTTAACTTCATGAAACTTGTTTCCTCCCTACCTGTAAGAAATGCTAATATTTCTTAATGCCCATTATTGTCATATGTATCAAATGAAATAATGCATATAATGCATTTAGCAAAGTGTTTGTTGTTCAATGACTGTTCCTTGAATGGTTCATAATTATTCTTTTACATTATACATACATTTAAAAATCATTTCTATGACTCATTAGGTAGCATAAGCTGGGAGTGTCATAAAGCTAGAAATAAGCACCCAAAGGCCTGTGGGAAAATTGGAAGGCAGCAAATCCTGCTTAAAAGTCGACAGATACAGATTGTGTGAGGAGGCAGGTGGCAAGAGGTAGTGAAGGATAAGAGGAAAATTTGATTCTGAAATTCATATGTTTTTTAGAATTCCCCCCCCACCCCTAAGTATGAGTTCAAGGAAAGAGAAAATTTACAACTAAGTCTACACGCACTGTTACCTAGGAAACCAAGCCATGTAGCATATGCAACAAACACCAGTAAAAAGAAGCCTGAAGTATGTTTCCTAAACCTGGAAGAAGAGTTACAGCGTTTAGACTTATGATGTCTCTCTTGTGTACTTCAAAGTTAAACAAAAGTGTGCCATCTGACCTTGGCCTTAAGAATAATTATAGATGGCTACAAAGTTGTGAAACTTGATGATGTCACCTTAATACAAAAAAATCCAAGAAATTTCAAAATCATCTCTTTTCTTAGGTAAGTAAAACTGAGAACTGGAAAGCTGTAGGAAGACTAGCCAAGGTACCCTGGTCTCATGCTCTTGCTCTGTCTTCTCTGGCTTCTCTGTACAGCTATTCCTTCTCTCCATAGACTGGCTTTTTCCATTTTTCCATAAAGCAGCTACTCTCCACCTTCACTTCTCAGGTTTGCATCCACCTAAGTCCAAACAAGCAGTCCTGACGGAATTGCAGTCTTTCTCTTTCTCACTTCTAAATTCCTTGGAAGGAATTTCCAACTAGCCCAGGGCAGTTGCCTCTCCTTGATCATCTATGGCCAGGGAGCAGGAATGGCCCTGTTGGATAGCCCTGGTAGTACTCTATTTTATTTTCCTGGAGCATGGGGATAGTGGGCATGTTGAGTGAATCTGTTATCAGAAGAAAGAGTATTATTAGCAGAGGGCAGGAACCTCAAATGATTGAGACTTCTTGTAATTTGAGTAGAATGATTGTGCTTTTAATCATGTCAGACTATCAGGACTAATTTAATAAATGGTCAAATGCCAATACTTTTTGACATGCAATAATTTTAAATTTAGTTGGGAAGATTATGGTTGTAAATCATGGGTCTCCACAATTGAAACAAAAATAAGCATATAAGAGAAAAATGATTCTCAAAACAAACTTATCAGAAGATAATAAAGGCCTTCACTATCTGTTGCCTACATTATGCTTACAATCAGTATGTTAGCTTGAACCTTCTGCTGATTCACAGCACCCTAAAATAGAAAATGAGATATTTAATGTAATTTTTGTCCCTATTTTAGGGCTTTTAGCCAGGCAAAGTTGAATGATGATAACTCACTCAAATAATTTGGTGGAAATTCTCCCTGGGAGATGAATATAAAGACAAATTCCCTCAAGCCTATGAAGATCAATTAAAAGTGGAAGGAAATTGGGATACATTTCATCATGTATTCATTTTTCATTAGGCTACAAAACCATAAGAAAAAGTAAAAAACTTGATTTTGCAACAGAACTGTTTCCTTTCTAAAAAAGTAATTTTTATTCAGGAAGGCTTTGTCACAATCAGTTCAGCTAAAATGCCAGTGTTATACATGTTAAGTACAACCCATACAAAGTTTGGCAAACATTTGCATTACATGTGTTGTATTTAGTTAGGACAGCAATTAAAACAGGAAGTAAATAAACTGTATATACATATCTCTCTGTGCATAAATATAAGAGGATTTATTACCCATTCTGGGAAGAGGGTTGCAGGAGACATTAATATAAAAAATTAGAAAAGCATTGAAGATTATTTCAAAGAACATTTATGTTTCCTTGAAATGACTTCTTAATGGGATTTTCAGAACTCTCTGATGCTGAAGATGATCTAAGGCCGAAGATAGAAATATAATCACAGTGCTACACGCCTAGGCATTTGCTTACAAAGCGGGAAGTGGAATGTCTGTTCAGCACTGTCCCTAGTAGGAGAATAATAAGATTTCTGTGAAAGGCCCATTCAAATTTCTGCCACCACGCACAGTTTCTTTTCATCACTTATTGATTGGTATTGTAAGATCCTCATTTCTTTATAATGTGTAAAGGACTAGAGAATGAGAATTGTAGTTAGTATCATTTCCACTTACACTTACCAAGTGGATTTAATGGACATTAAAGATTGAACACACTGTAATAACATATTTCCTCATTGTTTAATCATTAATAATACTTGACAGAACTTTGTACATGTTGTAGTGTCAAAATTAAATTTTAATGATGGGAACATTCTATAAAGATCCAATAGTATCTTAAATAATACTTAACTAAGCACAGGAGAGCAGTACTTACAAAAGGAAATACTAAATGTTATGCTAAACTGGCTTCACACCATGTTTTTAATCTTCTTGATCTTTGTTAACTACACAATTCTAATTTAGAATAAATGAGCAGATAGTTCATTTTGGTAAGAAGACAATAGCAGGAGCTATAAAAGGTTTCTGAAATTCCCAGGCAATAATTATTTTACTATACTTGTATCTGCAGAAGGGATTTGCACTAAGTTCTAATTGGAACTTGAACCTCCAACTACCTTAAGCTTTGAGGTACATGATGAAATTTTTTTGAGAAATTGCATAAACCAATAATTTTGTATTAATGCTCATTTGTAAATAGTGTAAAAGTGTTTTATAAGAATAACAAAAGTGGCTGGAAAATAGGAGTTTGCCAGTAATTAATAAAAAATAGTTGGGTTGGGCGTGGTGGCTCACGCCTGTAATCCCAGCACTTTGGGAGGCCGAGGCGGGCAGATCACGAGGTCGGGAGATCGAGACCATCCTGGCTAACCCGGTGAAACCCCGTCTCCACTAAAAATACAAAAAATTAGCCGGGTGTAGTGGCGGGCTCCTGTAGTCCCAGCTACTTGGGAGGCTGAGGCAGGAGAATGGCGTGAACCCGGGAGGCGGAGCTTGCAGTGAGCCGCGATCGTGCCACTGCACTCCATTCCAGCCTGTGCGACAGAGGGAGACTCTGTCTCAAAAAAAAAAAAAAAAAAGAAAAAGAAAAAAGAAAAAAAACAGTTAAAACATACTTTAGTTAAAAGAGGAGTCAAGCCGAATCAAGTAATACAGATATGGATAATTTATTTTGAAAAATTCCACTGACCATAATCCAGTACTGTGCATTACATTTCACTGAATAGTTTCCTATCCACTGAAGGTCGGGACTGGGCTATACCCGTGGAGTATCTGGGTGTTTATTTGGTGAGCTTCAAGCAACGCTAATACCTTTCAACATTCAGCTGTAGCATTTATTGCTTAGCATTTTCTAACATAAAAAGTGAAACCATGTTGACATAAAAATGTAAGCATACTTAATAGACAACACAAAATTAAAAATTTGAAATAAATTGTATTTTAGTTGACATCATTGTATTCATGTAAGTACACAGTGAATATATTATGGGAGATTTTAATAACCTTGAGAAGACTGATCTTTCCATACAATGGCCAGGCACTACGGAATCTCTGACTGCCGTACTGATTAGGATTTAGTCAACTCAGGATCCTGCAGGGGTTCTCAACTTGGAGTGCATGAAATCACAGTTCTGTTGAAAGAAGTTAAGGAGTTCATGAACTTGCGGAGTGAAGTTTTTACATCACTATTTTCTATATATTGCTCATTCACTGTGTAAACGTCGTGTATCAAGTACATAGGAAAAAATAAAGTTATGATGATTGTGGGGTTTACCTCATAGGATTTGGGGATGCCTATGCGAATATTTAAATCGCTTATCACAACGTTTTTCACATAATGAAAATTCTACAAGTGAAACCTGTGTTGATTATTTATAGTAATGGTAAGCCTAAATTGGAAACGTTTTTGCAATTGACACAGTCAAAACATATTCCAAGTACTCCAATAGGCACCAGTTTTCTAAAATTAATTAAAGGATGAAAATACCAATCAGTGCATTAAGAAGGGAAACAATATTAAGAGTACAGGGCTGGGTGCAGTGGCACACACCTGTAATGCCAGCACTTTGGGAGAATGAGCTGGAAGGATAGCTTGAGGCCAGGAGTTTGAGACTAGTGTGGACAACACAGAGCGATTCTGTCACCACAAAAAATACAAAAATAACATTAGCAGGGCATGGTGGCATGCACCTGTGGTCCCAAGCTGCTTCTCTTAAAGAAGAAAAGAAAAGAAAAGAAACGTATATTTACCTTACAGTTCAGGGAAGAGGACCACTACCTTCTTTTGGAAATGATTACCATCATCACTGAGATAATTTAATCTGTGTTATACCATGGCTTCTTCCACTTGCTCAGACAGTCACATCCATGGATGTAAGATCATTCCTAGAGAAAGTTAAGGCTACAGTTGTGTTAGGATTCACCTGTGATGCTGTGGAAACATAGACTATAAATTGAGCTATAGCCATAGTTACAGAAAATTTTATAGACCACTTTTTATCTTTTATCTGAACAAGTGGTTATTGCCAACAAATCAACTGGCTTAGATTAAAACCAGATTTTAGCTGGAATATTATCAGAGACATTACCACATAACCTTGCAATATATAAATAGGAAGAATATCAAATCTTAGTCTTAGACTGTCTTGATCTTTCCCCTTTCTCACTCCCAGGGGAAAAATATCAGGACTTCCTATCTTTTTGGGTACTTGCAATAAAACCAAGAATACATTTTTAAGTAATTGTGGCTTTATTTTTGACATTTAACAAATAAAAATTAGAGTAAGATAATATTTCTTTATCTAGCAGCAAAATTTGTCTCTGTTTCTCTCTCTTTCTCTTTTACTTCTATCTGAAAGACTATCCATTTAAGTTTTGACACATTTAAAAGGCTTATTGATGAATTTTCTGATTACCCAGATCTGGAACTGCAGTTGGGATAGGAGTGATTGGTTACATAAAAGAAGTCGCATTCTAAACACAGGGATTACAAATAGGAGAGAAATTATTTTTTTAAATAAATAAATAAATAAATAAACCAGTGGTAAGGCCAAAATAATGGAAAATGAAAAATAATTAAGCTAATCAATAGATGTCCACTACTTAATTTATGTGACTAGTTGTTTAATTTAAATGTTAAAATATGTTGTTGATTCCAGTGAAAAGATACAATAACCTTTAATACATTTGCTAAAATATTGAAATTAAGAAGCTAATGAAGTAACTACTTGTTTGAGCTTTAGGCTGTGGCCACATATGTCAAGGAAATTATAAGGAGATCATTCTTTCTTCCTAATTCTCAATGTTAAATTCCTAAATAGGCCATGTTCCTTGTGTCCCTTGTGGGAGGAGTGAGAAAGTAGTGATGATTTATTTCTGGTTCATATTTAGAGTACTGATCTCCTGAATGGTGGTTTCCTCCTGGAGTTTCTATTTTGGCTATATCTTGAATTTTGTCTGTTGCCTTTTGTTACTTTCAGGTTATTTAACCTGATTCAGCAAATGCTTTCAATAGTAAATATGCTTTTATGTCCTGCTTATATGTCCTGCTTATCTATGTGGGTTTATATCTTTGTTTAGTTATAGCATCAGCATGCCTTACTTTCTTAGTTCATTGATACATTTGAAATGAAAAATATTTAAAATATTTTTCCCAGGAATTTTAGTTGTTTTCAAAGAAAGAGAGTCGTCCAGGCGCGGTGGCTGATACCTGTAATCCCAGCACTTTGGGAGGCCGAGACAGGCTGATCACCTGACGTCAGGAGTTCAAGACCAGCCTGACCAGTATGATGAAACCCCATCTCTACTAAAAATACAAAAATTAGCCGGGTATGGTGGCATGCCCCTGTAATCCCAGCTACTTGGGAGGCTGAGACAGGAGAAGCGCTTGAACTTCGGAGGTGGAGGTTGCAGTAAGCCGAGATCATGCTGCTGCACTCCAGCCTGGGCAACAAGAGTGAATCTCCGACTTAAAAAAAAAAAAATGAAAGCAAGAAAGAAAGAGAGTCTACCTTTGTACCTAGTTCATTGTATTACTAGAAAGTGAAGTCTGGAAGTCAATTTTTAACTTTGGTTTGTTGACCATGGCAACAATTATTTTTTTTTGCACATGTTTCTTATGTTTTAGAAAAATTATCATTGACTGTTGTAGAAAGAGTTACATAGACACTTAGCGATTGAAGAAAGAGAGATAATTTAGGTAATAAATTCAATTGTCTAAGTAAGAGCTATTGAGAGTATAAACTAAACCTGGGTTAGATGAAATGAAGAAGAGGACACAAGTCCTAGAGAATCAAACACTTTCGAGTACAGAGATACAGGTGCATCAGCCCTAAGAAACTAAACACTTTATCTTGAATCCACATTTCTGGAAAATATCACGTAGTAGTTAGGCTATACTAAATTTAGCAGGAGGGCTTTTTGGAAGTAAATTATGTGTTCAATTGAATCATGATAAGTGTGAGCTGTTTCAAAGGTCTTTTCTTACTACAGTGGCATAGACTATTTAGTTCTATTACAGAATCAGAATTAACCTTACCAGGTGTCTTAGCAGATACAAAGTCTTGGATCTCAGCTAGTGGCAAAACTGTGGAGACTGGATGCCAATGGAATTACTCACTAGCGCCACCAAGATAAGAAAGTGTGTAATTTACCAAGTAAATATTGATTAGAGGTGTTTTGTAAAAATAATAATTTTTTGAAGACATTTAAAGATGCTCCTCAAAGCGAAGTGCACCAGCTATCAGATGAAGGTCTGTCTTACAATTGTGTCCAACAAAATGGGAAATAACAAGAAAAAAATGTAGTTAATATCTGTTCCAAAATTTGTTCCCTGGGAAAGTCTTCCTAGTGGCTCCAGGATTTATTAATCTAACCATGTTTAATTCTTCTACGGATTTATTTCTGCACTACACAGTTAGTGTATTCTTCTAAAATAAGTTGTTTTCTCACCACAAACATTACAAATTGGTCTCTTTGGAGAGGCAGAGTAATGGGAAGAGTGGTAACTTTGGAGACATTCAGACTGTGACACATTTGCTGGGTTTGAATCCAGCTCCATCAAGTCCTAGTGGAAAGACATTTTTCAAATGTCTCATTTCCTCTGGGCCTCAGTTGCCTAACATATTAGGGAAAAATGTTCTTACTTTGGGGGATTTTAAAAATTTGAGATAATATAAATCAATAAGTACAGTGGCTGACGTGGAGAGTCTTGTAGGATGGCACTATGTCTGAAAATAAAATAATGGAAGTTGTACAATTTCCTGAAGTAACAGTTTTTTTAAATCTGTTATTTGAGAGAATTAAACAATTGGACTTAAAGCCTAATTTACTTCAAAGTCTGTTTCTATGATGCTCCTGAATCCAATTCATATATACAATAATGCTAGATGTAAATAAATGACTGAATAAAAACATACTGACTATTAGTTGTTAAAATACAAACAGCTGAATTTAACTTTCTTAAATTAAATTTTGAACTTTGGTATTTTAAGTTCCTTTTCTTTAGGTGTACTGTGGATTTTTAAAGTTCTGCATAGAAACTGATTTTTCATAAAATTTTTCCATTTAAATACTTCTTTGTATGTGTAAACAGAAAAAATTCTGCTGTGGATAAGGAAAATCCTTTCTATTTTAAAAATTTTATCACATTGCTATGACAACCTAAATTTTAAAATTACAAAACATAGGATGGAGAGTTTTTCTTCCATCTTTATTACCCATAAAGAGAGGTGTTGGAGCTTATAAGATAAAAGGAAAGGGAAAGAGAAAAAGAGACAGTGAAGAAGAGGAGGAAAAGCTTAGTCAGGCAGTGCTAAGTGTGCGAATGTATATCATAATGACACGGTATAGAATGACGCACAGATTGAAGAGATCCTGGAATATGTAGAAGGAAGTAGCAGAAGAAGCAGAAAATGTCACTATTTGCGCTGGTCTGTGGAGAAATTAGAAGGAAAAGTTTTATGTTGAACAGGAAGATAATGTTTTTCCCAAAGCCATGAACAAGCAGTTATTGAATTCCTATTTTTTGCATATGCTAGGCATTGCATGTTGCACAATTGGATAAAAGTCCTTGATCTTAAGAAGCTCAAATTTAAGATGTATGGGAAGGAAAGAACTAAGGAGAAATGGAGAAGGAAAAGAGAAAGGGAAAAATGGAGGAAAAGAGGAATAAGTGAATCAAGGGAAGAAGTAGAGATCATAAAATTAGGGGAGGATGTGCAAGAGAAAATGGAGAAACATGTTTTCCATGGAGTAACATTCAATGCAGGACTAGAGGAAGCAATGAGGTAATATTAGTGTAAATATATTGAGGAAAATCTTCTCAATTATTAAATTACATAGGTTTTTTTTCTGCCTCTTTCCCAGTAAACTACTCTTCTATATAGAAAAAACAAAAATCCAATGAAGTAAGACAGTCTACTTTATTCCAAAGGGAACTAAGTCAGGCTTTGTCTCTCTTCATTTGCAGGTTTTACTTGATAGAGTTTATTATGTCATGCTAACATTCGTAATAAAATGTGATAATGCTACTAGACAAGTATTATGTATATAAAGCAGGCCTATTTTAATAGGTTAATAACTGTAATACAATAGTTGAAATCATAGGCCAGAATTTATGTTTCTACGGTAAGAGAACTCATCATAAATAGCATTAGTTCTGCCAATTTTCTGCATAATTTTCTATCATATCTTTTAAATAATCGAAGAATATTTTCTGGTGGAGAAACAAAATGAATACCTTAACAGTAGAGCTCTTTGATCCATGGAAACTGTATGGTATAATGAGAAGTATGAAGTCCTTGAAATCTAAGTCAAATCCTGACATGACTCCATTCAGCTGAAGTCATGTGTGATCTTGGGAATGTTACTTCACATCTCTGAGAGTCATTTCTCCATTTGCTAAAAGTAAATGATAATATCTGCCTCATAAGTCCCTGTAGGGATTCTAAATTATGCAATTTGCTAAAATCCCTAGCATATGATAAGCTTTCAATATGTGTTACACATTTTACTGTTACTCTTTGTCTCCATCCAAGCCTATTAATCATTAAATTTCTAATCTATTTCTTCATTTGAATAAGAAAAGAATGTAAAGCAGATTGTTCCCCTGCAACTTAAAATATATCACTCACATCACTTGGTGCTCACAACAAAATGACAGTTCTTCACCCTGCCTAATGACCTGTGTGATGTGATACCCCCTTACTTTACCAAACCTGCCATGTACTACTGTCCCATGCACTGTCTTACAGCCTCTCTGGATGTCTTTCTGCATTTCAAATTTATCAAGTTCCTTTTCTCCTAAGGGCTTGTGCCCTTGTTTCTCCCTTCCTCTAAAATGCTCTTCCTTTAGTCCTTTCCATGTCTGGATAGTTCACAAAATTTAGATCTCAACTCAAATTTCATATCCTTAGTGATGCCTTTTTTGCCTGTGCAAATACAATGACTTCCTAGTTCGTTCTGACCCACCAACTTGTTTGTTACATTCGTGGTACTCATCATAATCTATAATCATGTACTTTTTATTGGTTGATATTCTGCTGTCATTACTCATTAATAATATATTAAAAGGTGAAAGACAAAAGGCAGGCCTGTGCCAATAGCTATAAAATTTCTCAAACTAAGGGATCCACAGCACACTTCAGATTTTTCTAACCCCAGAATGGGAAGCGATTTGATCAAGAAAAATTCTACTCCTTTGTTTTTAAGATACTAAAAGTCTAAAAGGTGAATGAGCCAAAAGGAAGGAAAAAGGTTTCCCAAGCAGGAGAAACATTTGCAAAAACTTTCTATGGAGACAAGAGAGATGAGAGAGACTATGATGAATATGAGAAATTACAGAATTTAGCTTAGATGAAGGATGTTAGTGGAGAGGGGACATAGTATGAATTGATATTGGAGAATAAGCTGAGGGAAATGAGAGTCATGGGGTTACCTGTAAGCATCGAATAATAGATGTTAAAATAACTTCAGATAAGATAAAAATGATTTAAGTGTAAGGCATTCATTCATTTTAGAAGGAAAGAGAAGCAAAGAGAGGTGCAAATAACATTGGTTCCAGCAAAGTCTACTGAGATGATGGGTTTGACTCTGCTAGAAACAAGTGATTTTGAGTAAGTCACTTAAGGATTTCAGACACATGTATAAGGAATAAGCAACTGAATCGGTGATTTTTAAAGTTTATATTCTGCTTTAAAACTCTGGACATATACAGTACAGTCTAGCACTTGCCCATCATTCTTTCTTGCAAAAACTTTCAAATAAATGATAATGAATATTTTGTCTTTTGTCTAATCTTAACCATCCTTGCAGATTTTCACTTCCTGTATCTCATTAATGTTTATCAACTGGTTATTCCTTTTATTATAAAATAGCACCTTCTTATGTATGGCTCGTAGGAAGACAATGATAAAATTTCTATGCCTAGTGTATGACCTCATATTTGTTTTATGATTCTTTATATTAATATTTGAACCTGCGCTAAGTTCTAAACTCATATAGTAGTCTAGAAACCCTGTCCATGTGTATAACATTTAGATTTCTGTTTCAAAAATATAAATGCATGTTTACTAAAGTGAAAAGAAACCGATGAACAAAGTAGAACAGAAATTGTGATTGAGGTCACATCAACAATTTCAACAAATCAACAAAGGCATTACAGGGAATGAACTTAGTTCCTTCCTAATAGCATTTCGGCTGGTTTCCATATTGCTCTTTTTTTCTGTTATTATGCGGTTAATGCAATCTAATTCAGTAATGTCTTCTGAATGATTAAGCCATTTATGATTGAACCTGATGAAGGAAATGAGAAAAGCCTCTTAAACATCTAAATAGGATAATTTGTATTAACTGCTGTAAATCACAATCAGAATGCTATTGAAGTCAACATTTTACTCAGGTACAAATATTTCTAGAATTGAGAATGTTCATCAATATTTGTAATGAAACTTAGAAAAGAAATTAGGACTCTTGACATTATAACTATTTTTATAGTTTGCACAGTTTTCTCTCTGAATATTTTGTGGTGCTATTAGTGCTCCCTCTTCACGAACAGCAAGTGAAAACATTAGGCAAAGCAGTGAATTGTTCATGCCAGTGCCCTTCCATATATCAAAGGGAGAAAAATAGACATCGTAGAGAGATAGGATCTGATATACAATGTTTTGCAGAATAATTCATGTTATGAAGTGTGTAGGAAGGTACATCAATCTGCAAATTAGTTAGAATTTATCTTTTTTTAATTTACCACTTTTTAAAAATATATTTGTCATTATTTTTAATGTTAATGAACATTTTCCCTCATATACATTTAACAAATATTAATATATTTGAATAAGAAGCATGAATTAATTATTCTAGAATGTTTTCTTCTGTTAAAATAATCCCTGAATGTGCTTTCACAACTCTCACACTTTTAAATAATTTGTACATGGTCAAAGATGAGCACTGTACTGATTTTTTAAAAATCTAGAACGAGAATCTGTGTCGTAACCTATACAAACGGGGACATGACTCCAGGCTTTGGTTCCAGGCTCAGTTGATGCCAGGCAAGATTAATGCATATCTGCCATGGCACTTTGATGAATAGAATACTTATCAGTGTGGGTTGTACAATAACAAGACTGCGTTGCGTTGTGATAAGGTGATATTATAGAACGTTTGGGGCTTTTTATTTAGATGCTTTACATGCTTTTGTGTGTGTGTGTGTGTGTGTGTGTGTGTGTGTCAGAGTCTCGCTCTGTTGCCCAGGCTGGAGTGCAGTGGCAAGATCTTGTCTCACCGCAAGCTGTGCCTCCCGGGTTTAAGCAATTCTCCTGCCTCAGCCTCCCATGTAGCTGGGATTACAGGTGCGTGCCACCATGCCCGGATAATTTTTGTATTTTTAGTAGAGACTGGGTTTCACCATCTGGCCATGCTGGTCTCAAACTCCTGACCTCGTGATTCTCCTGTCTCAGCCTCCCACAGTGCTGGGATTACAAGCATGCGTCACCGCGCCTGGCCTTAGAAGCTTCTTATCTAAATATGTATTATCTACAAATATTTATATAAATATTATTTTTAAAGTTTAAAAATATGTGTGCAATGAATTACTTTAAAAGAGGATATTTCACCGAGGTAAATAAAATAATTTTCCTTGAACAAGATTTAAAAAATAATGAGGGGGTAAGGTCAATTAAAATTTGTATAAAGTGACACTACGAAGACCTGTTAATTCTTCAACGAGTGCTGATAGAACAAAATCTGTATAAAATGAAAGAACACAATAAATCCCATATTTCTGCACAGTCTCTCAAAGCAAGCATGTGTGCTCTGTAGATTTTATGCAGTTCTGCCCTTAGACCTAGGCAAGCAGGACTTCTGTCTCGGATCGTATGCCTCTGGGGGCTTCATGTTTCAGAATACCTTCTTTGAAGTTTTCTAAATTCCTTCCCCTTCAGTGTCTGGGATAGGGCCAGGCTAGTGGTACTTTCTGGATAGGGTACCTCATATTTGGACTAGGAGCCACATGGGCCCTGGGGAGCTCTTCAACCCTTTGTCCCGTGTGTAAAGTTGGCCAGCTACCCTGGGAACTCTGGGACACATTCATTCCTCTGGGGCTGTCCAAAGACCTTGCAGTCAGGTCTCAATTGTAGTACAGTACCACTTTGACGGAACCATGTTAAGACTGAGTCACCAGTATGGTTCTGACAAGGTTAACTTATGTGGCTCAAACTGTATATGTAGATAGGAACACCACAAAAAGTTCTTGTCCAGGGTCTTGAATACTCTAGGGGCAACCCTGATTACATGCCATTAAAGCTTAACTTTCCTGTTGATAAAAATTATACAATCTTCAATGTGATTCATGCTACACATTTGAACAATAGATCTGTGATACCTGACAAGGTACAATGTCATTTTGAAGCAAACACAGTGAACATAAAAATAAATCTCTTGGTTTCTTTCATCAAAAATAAAACAAGCTAATGTTTTGAAACATTATGCCAATAAATTTTGAAGCCAACAATGAAAATGTTATTTCAACACTACTCAGGGAAGTTCCTACATCACACATCAGGAAGAAGCATACACAATTAGGAAAAAATAAATATTGAATCTGTCCTAATGATGGAGTGGTTTTCTTGTGAACTTTTGTTACAAAACAAGCCAGTCCGAAACCCAGTGGCTTACAGCAACAGCCATAAGTTATTTTACTCACATGTCTTCAATTTGAGTAAAGTTCATAAGGAATGGCTTTCATTGTTCCACACGGCATCAGCTAAAGCATTTCAAATAGGGCTGAAGGATCCAATTCCAGCATGGTTCACTTACCCGGTTAGCAAAATTGATATTGGGTGTTGGCTGAAATCTCAGTCAAGGCTGTCAGCAGGCCTCAAATCCTCTCTATCAGGGACTTTTGCTAATTGGACTTACTCATAGCATGGCAGCTGGGTTTCAAGAGTGACTGTTCCAAATGATGAGAAATAAAAACAGTCAGTATCTTCATTTTGGGGACAAGAAATTGGCTCAGTATCATTTGTGGGATATTCTGTTGGTCAAGGGAGTTGCAAAGCTCCTGCCTGTGATTCAAGAGGAGAGGACAGGTACCCCATTTTTCAATAGGAGCAATATCAGAGTATCTGTGACTAGCTTTAATTTACTACAAGACAAGCAATTAACCATAAAAATACAGTTAGAATCATTGTCTGATTTCAAAGAAATTGTCTAGAATCCAAAGGAAAACTTTCCATTCTAAATGATGTAGTGTGAATAAAAGAAGTTTAAAAATGCCTTTGCTGTTAAGGGCCAGTGAAGACACCCAACCAGAAAATGATACTGTGTCTATGGAAATAACTAAGGTAAGTAAGGAAACTATTGTTTCATGCCATTGCTGAGCTGTTTGGAAAACTTCACCTGGAGCTACACTGTGTCTGAAACTTACAAGTATATGAACAGCTACATTTCCCACATTGTTTAATTTCAGTGAGCTTTACTGTTAGTTGCAACTAAGGTTATACTACCTAGTACTGCCTTTTAAAATGTATAGAGCCAGGCTGGATGTGGTGGCTCATGCCTATAATCCCAGCACTTTGGGAGGCCGAAGTGGGTGGGTCACCTGAGGTCAGGAGTTCTGGATCAGCCTGGCCAACAAGGTGAAACCCCGTCTCTACTAAAAATACAAAAATTAGCCAGGTGTGGTGGCAGGCGCCTGTAAACCCAGCTACTTGGGAGGCTGAGGTAGGAGAATCACTGGAACCTGGGAGGCAGAGGTTGCAGTGAGCTGAGATCTTGCCATTGCACTCCAGCCTGGGAAACAAGAGCAAAACTCCGTCTCAAAAAAAATAAAATAAATAAAATAAAATAAAATAAGATAAAATAAAATAAAATGTATAAAACCAGAGGGCCAGGAGTGAAAGTGACTCTTCAAACATTAAACAACGATGTGGCAGCAGAATTAGTACTTAATCTAGTGCTCCTTCCACCACACTGTTGTGCTTTTCCGATTTCCGTATTTCACACCTGATATTTTCATCCTGTGCTACATTTCTGCTTATATCTTGAAGAAGTTGCTTGAAATATTTGCTTGAATAAGGCAGGTATAAAATAAATAAATAAGTTAAACAAATTGCCGCAACAAATTCTTTAGAAGTTAACACAGTTACTTGCAGATCCATTTTTATAGTGAATTTTCTTACTTATGGCCTTTGTGAAGACAAATCATACAAAGATATCTGGGTCAAATACCAGTTGTTGAATCAGTTGAAGGTCTGCAAAAGTCAGTAGTGCAGTGTTGCAATGAACAGTTTAGTGTTTTCCCTTTAAAATGTTGTCTGAGAATTGTTTTCAGATTTGAAAGTCCTGCCTAAAGCCTTTTGAAACAGATTCTTCTGAATGTAATATTTTTCTGTTCATCATTAATTGTCTTTTGGAAAATGATGTAAATGAGTTTTACCACAGGCAAGATGGGGGCTGAATTACAATTCCTTCCAATGCTAATGGCAGATTTTTGAGAAAACAGTAATGCTTCATAAGAGGACTTTAAGTATCTAGAAAGAAATCGTGAAAATTCTTGAGTATTGAATTAATAAACCCTAATGCTAATATTATTACTATATTACTACTAAGAAAATGAATAATGATAATCCACACATTCATTCATTCATTCAACTAGTGTTATTGAGCCCCTTGAGTTATAAGAGAGACCAAATTATGTGAAGAATAATGTACTAAGAGATTGAGGTGGGAAAGATCTTAGTATATTCCAGTATATTGGTTAACAATAGTAGCTAGCATTAATACCTTATTTATTA
The DNA here is from genome assembly GCF_029289425.2 of Pan paniscus. Lineage (NCBI taxonomy): Eukaryota > Metazoa > Chordata > Mammalia > Primates > Hominidae > Pan > Pan paniscus. Next base: position 75,003,886 of record NC_073261.2, on the reverse strand, counting down.
TGTTCTTGAAACTTATAATTCTATTTGCAGGCATTTAATTCTTACCATCATCTTATCATTTAGTTTCTATGCCTATATTCTTTTTGGAGATGAAGAAACTGAAATGTTGTCCACTTCTATATGTATTTATGGTGAGACAAGTGCTTTATGGTGGTTAAATATATCACACGGTAGTAAATAAAGAAGGCAGATTAAAAGCAAAAAGAATATCAAACTTTTGCTGTCTGAGGTAAATAAAAATTTTTACAATAATTATCTCTGATGGTAAGCCTGTATATAATATTTATTTGCTTTATAACTTCATGTATTTTCCAAATTTGTTTTTTAAATTCATTTCTTACATTTGTGTGATTTCTATAATAAAAATAGATAGTATTTAAACACTTAAAATAAGCACACAAAACAAATGTAAAAACCTAAAACTTGGCTAGATAACCTTCATATTCTGCCTACATGAGTCTAGCTTTGAATACTGCTGAGAAGGAAGACGATCAAGCCACAGGGTCAACTTACACCAATACTCAATGAGTCTTGAAAGGCTCAGGTTGGATAAGCCCCAAAATATTCAGCTGTGCAATTGAAACTTAACCCGTATCATCTAACCCTCTGAGGTTTATATTGTAATACGGAAGATAAAATATGGCTGAACTGAGTAGATAAAAGCCAGAAGTATAGTTAAACTCATTTTTTTCTTATAGAATTTTGAATTTATTTGTGCCATTATTACTAAAGGCATTTTAATAATATAAATTAAAATATGAATTAAGTTATAAGCTGGAAAGTGTTTATGTTTTTACTTTTAATTACAGGTTAAAAATGGCATCAATATTTGTTTTTCCCTGTCGATATAATTGATAGGTATTTATGTAACCACACTTTCACACAGATATACACACATGCATATATATAATATATATTATATTATATATAATATATATTATATATAATACAATATATATTATATATAATATAATATATATTATATTATATATAATATATTTACTATTAAGTATTTATATAATATATATTATGTTATATGGAATATATTTACTAAGTATTAATAGTAAATAAGACTAGTTTTTAATCTCTTATTTGTTGTTTGATTTAAAAAATCAAATAAGAGATTAAAAACTGTAGTAAAACTTTATGCATATTGCGTATCATTCAGATACTTATTTGTATAGGTACACATACAGAGATAGCAGTTCAGCACTGTTATATGTCCATCTATTTCTCTCAGATAACACAACTTACGTCAAACAAATATACTGCTTGCTCTTAGTATACATAAAATTCTGCTCTCCAAATTGATTTTTGACTAAAGGTAGTAAATATTTTTGCCTGACAATAAAAATAAATCTTTGTCATCAGTTAAATAGCTGCATACTATTTCATTATATGGCTAAATTATAATTTACTGAAATTTTCTTTTAATGATGTACATTTAGATTATCCATTACATGTCACTAGGTAAAGTACATTCCTAAAAGGAAGACAGAACAATCACCTGAAGAATTATTATGAAAATTGTTTAAATAAATGTATACCAAAAATTGGTACAATATCAGAAGCACAGCAGCTAAAATATACATCTTTCAGATGAGGAATATAACCAAAGAGTCTACTATAAAGTAGGATATAATGCAGATGATCACCTTGAACACTTTCAAACTAGGACCAATGTAAGCAATTATACAAGTGAGAAATGTAGAAGATCTAAAAGCTGAAACCTAACTTATATTATTTTAAAAATTAAAGGTTAGTACACAGAAGACAGATTAGGTCCTTGCATATAGTATCAGGAGATAAAGCTAAGATCAGCAGGGGAAGTTGCACAGAGAAAAATAATGGCTCTGAATTACAATGGTTCCAAACCTCTGTGGCTGAATCAAATTGCCTCAGCCACTCAGCTTCTGGTAGAACGGAGTAACAGAGAGCCTTTTCGCTTTTACATCCGAAGCAACCAAAAAGCCAACGAAAATAACTATTCAGTGGTTTGTAAGAAAAGGTAAATGAAACAACAAAGGACAGTGGTCACTACAAGACAGGAAACACATCAGGTAAGCTCTGATTGCCCCAGCGTAAGGCCTTCAGAGGCAATATACTGTTTAAACAAACAGGCAAAAAAGAAAATGTAATATGGGATTTTTAAAAATACATTTAAAAGTAAAATGTATCCCAGTAACAACATGGACATGTGGAAAGGAGACATGGAAGTACATTATAGTAAAGTTGTTATATGTAAAATGGTATATCACTTGAAAGTAGACTGAAACGTTAAAGATGCATATATAAATGCTAAAGCAACTACATACATAACAAAGATTTATAGCAAATAAGCTATGAAAGGAGATAAAACAGAATTATAAAATATTTTCAATTTCTTTCCAAAGATGACATAAAAACCTGTACAAAGTACAGCTGGGACAAATAGAAACAACTGTGTGCTTATAGAATAAAACCTAACAATACCAAGAAATCAATTAAATAGAAAATGTCTAAATATTCCAACGAATTTGGAGATGGTCAGATTTGATTAAAAAAATAAACAAGTCCAAGCCTATACTGGCTACAAGTAATGCACTTTAAATATAGAGTCAAATATATTAAAAATTAAAGGATGGAACAAATGCCATGCCAACACCAATCAAAGGAAAGCTAGCATGCCTGTAAGATCAGGAAAAGGTATCTTAGAGGAAAAAATATTAACAGAGACAAAAAATGTCCCTGATAAAAGGTCAGTTTGTTAACAGGACATAAAAATTCTAAATGTTTATGTACCTAATAACAGAACTTCAAAATACATGCAATTAAAACAGAACTTTCAGGAGAAACAGACAAATCCAAACTTACACTAAGAAGTTTAAATAGCACCTTTCAATAATGGCTGAAACAAGTAAATAGAACATTAGTAAACATAAAGATTTGAGCAACACTATTATGCAACTTGACCTTATTGACCTTCACAGAACATTGTATTCAACAAGGATAAAATATATGTTACTTTCTAATGAATACACTTCAGATTGACCACATTTTGGGCTATAAACCAGTTGTAATAAGTTTAAGGGAGTTCAAGTTATTCAAAGTATATTCTGTGACCAAAATGGATTTATATTAAAAATTAATAATAGAAGATGCTTAGAAAACCCCAAATATTGGAAGACTAAATAAAATTCTATTACCTTATGGGCAAATGAAGAAATCTAACTTCAGGGCCAGATGTATTTATTGGTGAAATCTATGCAACATTTAGGAGGAAATAATACCAGTTCAACACAAACTTTTCCAGAATATTGAAGAAGAGGGAATACTTTATAATTTATTGTATGATATCAGCATTACTCTGATATCAAAGTTATAAAAAGTCGTTACAAACGAAGAAAAGTACAGACCAATATATCCTATAAATATGAATGCAGGCCTGGTGGCACATGCTTATAATGCCAACAATTTGGGAAGCTGAGGAGAGATGATTGCTTGAGGCCAGGAGTTTGAGACTAGTCTGGGCATCATGAAGAGACTCTGTCTCTACGAAAAATGTAAAAATTTAGCCTGGCATGGTGGCACGTGCCTGTAGTCCTAGTTATTTGGGAGGCTGAAGTGAGAGGATTGCTTGAGCCCAGGATTTGTAGGCTGCAGTGAGCTGTGATCACCCCACTGCATTCTAGCTTGGGTGAAAGAGCCCCCTCTCTAAAAATTAAAAAAAAAAAAGAAGTTACATAAAATTTTAGCAAATCTAACAATATATAAAAATGATACTACATCATAACAAAGTATGCTTTTTTTTCTTTTTTCTTTTTCTTGTTTTTTTTTTTTTTTTTTGAGACGGAGTCTCCCTCTGTTGCCCAGGCTGGAGTGCAGTGGCGCGATCTCGACTCACTGCAAGCTCCGCCTCTCAGGTTCACGCCATTATCTTGCCTCAGCCTCCCAAGTAGCTGGGACTACAGGCGCCTGCCACCACGTCCGGCTAATTTTTTTTTTGCATTTTTAGTAGCGATGGGCTTTTACCGTGTTAGACAGGATGGTCTCGATCTCCTGCCCCCGTGATCTGCCCGCCTCGGCCTCCCAAAGTGCTGGGATTACAGACGTGAGCCACCGTGCCCGACCCCAAGTATGCTTTTTAATAAGATGTTGGTTTAACAATTAGAAATCAATCAATGTAACATCAATTCTTGATTAAACACACACACACACACACACACACACACAAACGCACACACACACCTCATGGCAAACTTGGAATAGAAAGAAACTTCCTCAACTTGATAAAAAGCATTTATGGAAAACCCATAACTAATATATTTAATGTTGAAAGACTGTCCTACCCTAAAAACTAGCAATGAGACAATAATATCTGCTTTCTCAATTCTATTCATTATTGTACTGGACTTTCTAATTAGTGCAATCAAGTAACGAAAAGAAATAACAGGCATCCTCATCAGAAAAAAAGAAGTAAAATTGTCTATTCTTAGACAATATGAATGCTTTCTTAGGAATCTAACAGAATCTACAAACAAACTATTAGGACTAATAAACGAGTATAGTAAGGTTGCCAGATACATTAATATACAACAATCCATTTGATCTCTTTGTATAAGGAACACACATTTTAAATTTGAAATTTGAAAAATATTATTTAGCATCAAAAAATGAATACTTAGGAAAAACTTGAAAACATATATAAAAGACATATAATACCAGAAAACACCAGGCACTGTTTAGATAAGCTTAAGTGTACCTGAACAAATGTAGAGATATGTCATGTTCATGTGTCAGAAGATTCATTATTGTTAAGATGTAAATTCTCTCCTAATTGATTTATAGGTTCAACAAAATCCCAATAACAATTTCAGTGGCCTCTTTTTGTAGAAATTAGGCAATTGATTATAAAATTCATATAGAAATGCAAAGACCCAGAATATCCAGAACAATTTTGAAAAAGAATGAGGTTGGAGGACTAATACAACTTGATATCAAAAATTATTACAAACCTCTGGTAATCAAAACAATGCAGAATTAAGATTAAGGTAGACAAATGAATGAAATGAAATAGAGAGTTCAGAAATAGATATTTGTGGATAAGTGTTTTCATAAATATGCAAAAACATCTCAGTGGAGAAGTGATAGTCTTTTGAAAAAATAATGTTGAACCAATTGGCCATTTACCATTTACATGCAAGAAGAAAGAACTTTAATTCATTTCTCATAGCATATACAAAAATTGAATGAAAATGGATCACAGGTCTTAAAATTGGGAAAAGCAAAGTGAAATGAAAGATAAGAAACAACCATTATAGTTTTGTGCTGGGCAAAAGTGTCTTAGCTATAACACCAAAAGTATTGCCACAGAGCTTTTGCTCTATAAAATATATGAGAATGACATAGAAGAAAAGTAAATATTTGCAAATCACATATCTGTGAAAAAGTTTGTAAATACTAGGTAAAGAACTCTCAAAACAGAATACAATATTAAAAACAGGCAAAAGATTTTACAGGAAGCTAACAAAGGAAATATTAGAATATCAAGTACACACATAAAAAGATACTCAACTTCATTAAACCTGAGGAAACACAAATTAATACAAAACTGAGGTATGAAAACAAACTATTAAATAAATAAAAATAAAAAGTTTGTACATACCAAATGTGGCCAGGATATGGAAGAGCTGGAACTCTCATACATTTCTGGTGAATGTATAATGTTGAAACTAATTTGGAAATTATCTTGGCAACTTCCTGAAAAGTTAAACATAACATATCATATGATTTACATCACCCCACTTGGAGATATTTACTCAGGAGAAATAAAAGCATTTGTACATACTAGGGCTTATACAGAAATATTCATAGTACTTTTATGATAGCTGAAAAAAGAAACAAACCAAAGGCTCATCCACAGATGAATAAATAAACTGTTATCTGCTCATATAATGAAATGCTATTTAGCAATAAAAAAGTAATAAACAGTTGATATACAAAAAAATAACTATGATTCATGAAAGAGGCAAGCCTAAAAAACATCATACTTTATGATTTCATTTACATGAAATCTAGGAAGTACAAACTATCATCTAGTGAAAGAAAGCAAATCACTGGCTGCCTGGGAATCGGGTAGGGAAAAGAGGGGAGGAAAGGATCACAAGAAGTACTAAGAAACTTGTGTAGGTGATGGATATGTTCATTATTTTGATTGTTATAGTGTCATGGATGTGTACTTATTTTAACGTTTATCCGGCCGGGCGCGGTGGCTCACTCCTGTAATCCCAGCAATTTGGGAGGCCAAGGCAGGCGATCTCCTGAGGACAGGAGCTCGAGACCAGCCTGGACAACATGGTGAAACCCCATCTCTACTAAAAATACGAAAAGTAGCCAGACGTGGTGGCCTGCGCCTGTAGTCCCAGCTACTTGGGAGGCTGACGCAGGAGAATTGCTTGAACCTGGGAGGCAGAGGTTGCAGTGAGCTAAGATTGCACCACTGTACTCCAGCCTGGGTGACAGAGCAAGACACCATCTCAAAATAACAATAATAATAAAATAATGATAATAATAATAATAAAGTTTATCCAATCGTACACCTTAAATATGTGTAGTTAACTGAATTTGGTTATACTTCAATGAAGCTGTTAAACAAAAAAAACTTCCTAGACAATGAAGTATGTTCAAAGATGGAGTAGACTGGTACAGCATTTTAAATTAAATGTGTTAGACATAAACAGCATGTGTCATATGACTATATTTTCCTTTTACATTTCCAAACAATAATATTCTAGGATGATAGCTGCATGCCACCATTTATGAGCTCATTCTTGTCAAACGCTCTCTCCATCAAAGATTTGACTTTTTCTGTGGGTGAGGAAAGTTATCATTTTATGAAAAATAAGAATGGTTCTGATCATGTGATACCAAAACCTACAATTCAGTCCAAATATATTCACCATGTAGTGTAGCCTCTGGTTTAAAACTGAGAAAACATAATGAGAAAAAAATGCAGTGAATCAAATAAAATGAAAGGAAAGAAAGAAAAAGACAGAAAAGAAAAGAAAAGAAAAGGAAAATCCTCATCTGAGAGTCATCCACCTGTCTTCCTTGCATGACAGGGTACAGGTTATTTCTTCTTTCATCAGTGACCTAGCTATTTGGCATTATGAATGGAATATGGATCTAGTGGTCTTTCTGGATGTTATAGATCTCTCATATATCATTAGAGACTTGAATTCATACCTTTTGTGTGTTAGATCATAAAAAAATGTGCAAACTGAAGGATAACTTTCATATATTGGATACACAATATTATATTGTATAGTATAGAAATAAATTTTTTATATTGCTAAGGAGAAATATGTGATCTAATTTTACATAAATAAGGTCTCTAGTTTATACAGCAAATTTAACTCTGCGTAATTCAATGATTCAGTGGTCTCCTTCCTGTTAAGACTTAAAAGTGAAAAGCTCAGACAAACCCATCAAGTCAGGCCACATTTTCTAATTCCTAAAGACCCTTTAGATTCCCACTCAAATGTAAAGTAGTATCATCTGAATCTAAAACAGGTCATTATTAGGTCACTGTAGATATTAAGCCATCTCTAGGGAGTTAAATAATAAAAAACACCCTTCAGATGTGAGGCTGGAAACTGTTTGACTTATGTTAATGCTGATGTGCACTTAGTGTTTTAGAAAAGGATTTTATTACTATCTAAAAGCAGCACTATATTAAACCCACAAATTAGCTTCTGTTCCGTTAGAATCTCATTGTCTTTATGTAGGGCAAGAGTCCGGCAAGCCAGGGGCAAAATCTTACCTTTCTAAATGGAGGCTTCATTGGGGAAAATGATGGACTGTTAAGCTAAACAGTATTTACTGCAGAGAGTCCACATGGGACTGGGGTAAGAAGACATGAACAGTACAAAGGCATCTGTTGCCTGCTCATTGGTAGACAGGAAGATCCATTCTTTTTCCTTGGCATTTGGTGCTGCTTTCATCTTTCTAAAAATGTATTCAAAATTAATTTTTAGTTCCTTGCTTTTAAAAATTCCTTTTGGGTACTCAGTTCTAACTCAGAAACATATTCTAGCCATCATCTCTTTTCAGGCTTTTTGTAAAGATCAAGTCTTCATCTTTTCTGGGCATAGCATGAGATCACTGATTTAATACTTTGTATTTCTTTTATCTTTTCCTTTTATGATCTATCATTTAGCCTAGATATTTCTTTAAAAGACCAATGGTAATAACCAAGCAAGTATGGAGAAGATATCCTTGTAAAATGTTTGTAAAAAACAAACCTGGCTAATTAAACATTATTCAAAGGAATATTTTTTACCTGATATACCTAATGTAAATTATTTGATGTATTTGTGGGGGCAGTTAGTCATCTATAAAAATGGCTAAAAGGCTTCTTTGTCCTATAATTCTGTGAAAAAGAAGAATTAATTGAATATGATTAAAAACACATTTCAGAATTAAATCTACAAAGTTTGCTATTTGGTTAAATCAATATGAGAGTGAACCACAATAATGTTATATTTGGAGCTTTTATGTTATCCTCAAATCCCTCTTAATTCTAGAATTGGCACTATATTTACTATAAATCAGGATTTTCTATATTCTTACTTTGTAAATTAAATGAATGTTTATTGAGCATTCTCTGCATTTTAGGTATGGTGATAACCACCAAGATATAATGGTGAAGAGGCATAAATGTTGCCTTTCTTGTGGAGATAAAGCTATTTTTTATGGGGAAAAAGTATAAATAAATAGAAAATTAAATACAGTAATGGAAATCTGTGAAAAGTGCTATAGAGAAGAGAAGAAAGATCTGCAGTATATAATATCAAGGAGGGAGGCTTCTGTAGCAAGGGTGTTTCGAGAAGGACCCTTTGAAGGAGGTTAAGAAAATGATACGTAAGCTGAAACCTGATTGTTGAAAATAAGCTGGAAAAATGGTGAAAAGGGGAAGAGCAATCTAAGGAAAGACAACAAAAGTTTGAGAATCCTTTTCAAGATGAGTTCCAGGCATTCTAGAAAATGAAATAAACGCCCAAGGTTGATGAGTTGTAAGCTTTGAAGAAGGGAAGAGCTGAGGTTAGGGAGATGAAAGGAGGAGAAAGTGGCATGAGATGAGTAGGAGTTGGTCAAGAAGCAGATGCAAGACCATGCTTGCTTGAATTTGTCTCTTCATCTACATGTGACCCTGGCCTTACTACTTTTCATTGTATGTCCCACTGAGATAAGGCTCCTTATTATCAATCCCTTTCTTAGTATTTGCATGTGCTAGCACACACCAGCATAACCTCAAGAAGGCAATTTAATCTATATTCACCATCAGTTTCTATTCACTTTAAGAAAATATACTTTTTCTTAACTATTTGGTTAGGTAAGTTTGTTTTGTAAAACTGTTGCTGAGCATTTACTTCAAAAATTTACAGGCTCCCTCCTTCGTATCATCAGGTACCTAATGAAGATGAAATAAAAGCTTATCGAATGAGTGGAAAAAATGGGAGGCAATAGCAGTAGATATCCACCTCCTCCATCTTCCTGCTGCCATCCCTTCACCCTTGGCCTTGAAACAGAAATTTCTCAAGGGCCTAGCTCCACTTCCCCTTAACTGAGCCAGATGGCAATGCCTCCCTCTGAGCAATGCCTTAGTTGTATGGGTCACTCTCTTCCTGCACTGGAGAGGGTCAGAGGGCTGAGATTAGTTCTCAGGATGACTCCTGATGAAAGTAATATAAAGCCACTTGTAGAAGCCCTTGCCTATATCAGGACTTCAGAGCAAAATCTCCCTCTCTCTCTCTCTGTCTCTCTCTCTGTCTCTCTCTCTGTCTCTCTCTCTCTCTCTCTCTCTCTATATATATATATATGTGAAGGAAACAAAGTTGATAAGGTAAAGGCATATATACAATGTTAGCCACTGAACATAGCTGAAGGAATGAATAAAACTAGTTAGAATGTTTAACCACTTATTCTTGGGTTTTTAATACTTATTTGTTTCATGGCGTATACTTTTAGGTTACCTATTGATATGGATTGGCTATTCCCCCACCCATAATTATCATCTTGAAGCTCCCATAATTATCATGTGTCATGGGAGAGACCTGGTGAGAGGTAGTTGAATCATGAGAGCATGTTTCTCCTGTGCTTTTCTTATTTACATAATATATATATATTTATATATAAATAAATAAATATATATATATATAATGTGTGTGTGTGTGTGTGAGTGTTTGGTTGTGTATGGATGATGATAATTTTCTTAACTCTCATTGGCTTATTTCCAGAGGAAAGTGAGGTCTAATTAGTAGGGACTCAAATAATTTACCTAAATTATGGAAGATGTTTAATAAAATAGAATAGATGGATGGCTGGATTGTGTTGGCTAGCACAAAATAATCTTTGATTCACAATATCGGAGTCAGACCATCATCAGTTTGATTTGTTTTCTTTCTAAAGAAAGAAAAATTCTCATAAACAGTTCACAGTCTGCTTCTCTTGTTTTTTCCCAAACCAAATTTGTCATAAACAGGGTTTTAAGATGTGTGCACTACATATTGTTTCACTTAATTCTTTTTCATAAATCCTCTTTCCAGTTATCTGCAAGGAGGGAATCACTTCTCTCCTTTCCATGGTGTGGAAGCTTGTATTTTCTCACACAAAAAATACAAAAGGAATTCACAAATATTCAAAGAGACTTCAGCATTAATAACCAAACCAAACCAAAACAAACTCTGACTATACAAAAATACTCTGTCTTAGTAAAATAAATTTTAAAAAGTAAAAATTAATTTTTCATGCTCTCAAACTTATTCTATTATACTTTAAAAATATAGGCAAAAGAGATACTAAATTAGAAAGATATATACAAAAGCATCTTTAAAAACCCTCATGTTTTCCCAAGAGTCATGTATGTAGTGTGTATATACACAGCCTGTAGTTTAAAAGAAATCTTTTAAAAATGCAAGAGATCACGCCTGTAATCCCAGCACTTTGGGAGGCCGAGGCGGGCGGATCAAGACGTCATGAGATCAAGACCATCCTGGCCAACACAGCGAAACGCCGTATCTACTAAAAATACAAAAAAATTAGCCGGGCATGGTGGCGGGCACCTGTAGTCCCAGCTATTCGGGAGGATGAGGCAGGAGAATGGTGGGAACCCGGGAGGCGGAGCTTGCAGTCAGCCGAGATCGTGCCACTGCACTCCAGCCTGCGTGACAGAGCGAGACTCCGAATCAAAAAAAAAAAAAAAAAAGCAAGAGAGGTAAAGCCAACAGAACCTGCATTTTGTTGCTTCTGCAAGTGTAGAAATGAACTCAACTAATTCTTCTGCTCTTGTAGGTAATCTACTGTTATCACTACTTCTACTCTCACAACCATAGTTAAAATTTATTAAAGTCTTAACATATGCCAAGCACTTCTCTAGGGCTTTACATATATATTTTGTACCAGGTACTCACAACAACCCTCCAGAGTAGGTACCATTATTATAACTATTTTCAAATCGGAAAACTGAGGCATATATATTAGGGAAATGATTCAAGCAGTGCTATGAGGAAGTTATAAACTGAGGATTTACCTCAGGCATTCTGACTTGAGAGCCCAGTCTTTAAGTCACTGCACTATGATTGCCTTCCATTAGCAAAAAGAAAGAAAGTTGAGAAGGTAAATGCATGTATGCAGTGTGAGCCACTGAACATAGCTGAAGGAATGAATAAAACTAGTTAGAAGATTTAACCACTTGTTCTTGGGTTTTTAATATTTCTTTGTTTCGTGACATATACTTTTAGGGTACTAACTGATATAGTTTGGCAGTATTGCCACCCAAATCTCATCTTGAAGGTCCCATAATTACCACGTGTTGTGAGAGGGACCTTGTGAGAGGTAATTGAATCCTGAGGTCATGTCTTTCCTGTGCTGTCCTTGTGATAGTGAATAAGTCTCATGAGATCAAATGGTTTTATAAATGGGAGTTCCCCTCCACAAGTTCTCTTACCTGCCACCATGCAAGACGTGACTTTGCTCCTCATTCGCCTTCCACCATGATTGTGAGACTTCCCCAGCCATGTGGAGCTGTGAGTCAATTTATCCTCTTTCCTTTACCCAGTCCTGGGTATGTCTTTATTAGCAGTGTGAGAACAGACTAACACACCTGTGATTTAATGAAAATGCATAAAATCCATCTTTGATTGACTATCAATTACTTAAACAAATAATTTACCTTTTAGTCTCATCTGAATGGATATTTACATTAGAGAGGAAAATCACACATGCACAAATACCTGTCAATATTAGAGAATAATTTCTCTATTTCACCATGACATAATGATAGTATTTATTTATGAGGTTTAGTTATTCAACTGTTATTTTTGCATACTTACTAAGTGCAAAGTTCTATGGGATCATAAAGGGTAAAAAGAAGACACAGCTCATTCTTCATGCAATTTATTATGTAGGAAAGGTAATACATGTGCATGAAATTAGTACAGTCTAAAATTGAATATGTATCAATGATAAATGCGAATAAGGTAATATGGAAATTGCATGGTTGATCTTTGCTCCAAGCAATCTACTATAGTTCTGATAGCACACCCTGCAACCTCTGATTGCCAAGATGTGTAATTCAATAACATCCTTCTGTAATAAAAACCTTATTTTTATTACATGGTGTGTGAAGTAGAATTTTATTTTATTTAGACTTCATTATTTTATCTGTCAGTATTGACAGATTTTAACTTTTTGACACATTAAACATTTTGTTATACATGGTTTATGATGAGAAGTCTGCAGTTACTCTAAATTCTATGGTTTTTTTTTTTATATAATGGCTGTTTTTTTCTGAGGCTGCTCTCAGGATATTTTTCTTTACCTTTTATTTTCAGCAATTTGTGGGAATCTAGGATTTTTTTTCATATTGATCTATTTTCGGGTTTGCTGCCCTTCTTTAATGTGTAAATTTATGTCTTTCACCAAATGTGGAAAGTTTTGACTGTTATTTCCTCAAATAATTGTTTTCTTCCCCTTTCCTGCTCACTTTTCCTTCTGGAACTGCAATTGTGTTTATTTCTGGCCATGTGATACTGTCAAACAGGTCCCTGAGGCAATCTGTCAATCTTTCTCTCTCTAATGTATGCATAATAATACAATATAATATAAAATGCAATATAATATATACTATAATATGTAAATATCATAATATTAACTACAGCTATAGCTCTCAGTTTTACTCTTCTTCAGATTAAATAATTTCAATTGCTGTATCTTTAAGTTTACTGAATTTTTGATATTATGCCTCTCCAGTGATTTTTTTTAAAACACTCGTATTTTTCAATTCTAGAGTATTCATTTGGAGCTTTTTATAGCTTTAATTTCTGATATATCTTATCATTTTATTCATTATAAGCTTACAAATCTGTCTAGTTGAGCATAGCAATAATAGCAACTTTAAAGTACTTGTCTGATAATTTCAAGATCTTGGTAATCTTGAGGTTGACATCTATTAACTGCCTTTACTGTTTAGAAGAAGCATCATTTAAAAATATTTTTCATCTAATATTTTTGAATTATACTTTGGAACTTGTACAGGGTGTGCCATGGAGAATATAGATTCTTCTTCATCTCCCTGAAAAATTTCATTTGGTTTTAGCAAGACAATAACTTATTTAGAATCAAACTGAAAACTCTGTTTTGTATGCAATGGGCAGCAGCTTAAATCTTACCAATTCTGTTTTCTTTAGCTAGTCTTTTTTAAGTCTCCCTTGTGCCCTGGTGCATGAGCAGCTCCAGAATCAGGCAGAGGTTTGGGCACAGTTTGCAGTCTTATCACTTTCGTGTGGCAGTGGTTGTAGTGGTTGTCATAGACTCTGTCCTCTAGTTCATCAGGTTAATACAATGGTAGGCTTTTATCTCAATATAGTTGCTGTTGCTGTACTGCAATCTGCTCTCACAATAAAGCCATAACGTGGAGAAATTCAATCCATGTCAATTGCTTCTTCCAAATTTCCATCCCCCTACAAAATCTGCCTGCTTTTGCTCACTCTGAAGAGCCTCAACATGCATAGGGTGTCTATTCAACAGTTTTTCAGGATTTGGTAAATGTTGCATAGTTCATTTAATGATCATTGAAGATATAGGTAAGAATCATCTTTCTCTTTAGTCTTTGTTTTTCTAAAATGCCTTTTATGAGTATTTTTTTGTTGTCTGACGGGTTTTCTATACCCTATTTTTTTATTAAAAATAGTGTGTAACTCTTTTGGGTCATGGTAAGACAAGGGTTTAATCTTTCCTAAACAGTATAAATCTCCTAGATACCTTCCCTGAGTTGTGACCAACAACTGTAATTTACTGAGCTGACATAATTTACCACGAAAAGTATGGCTGTGAGTAAATATACATTAAAATTATTTTAAGTTAGTAATACTGAGATTAATGTTGTCAGGACCACTGACTTACAAGGAATTAAAAGCTGCTGCTCTCTGTCAGGTTGTGCCAACAAATAAACTAGTGTAGGACAAAGCATTTTGGCTAATGATATTTTGATGACAACGATGATAGCCAAAACTTCAATGGGAATAAAAAGATTTGGAAAAACCTATCATTTCCGTAAAGTTCATCTACATAATTCAAAATAACATAAAATGTAAAATTATATTCATTTATATTTGCCTATTAAACTCTGGATAAGGATAATCATACATGTTAATTGTGATAGTGGTTGCTAATATAATATCACTTCAAGGAAAGGAAGTCTGCATTTATTAAGTGTTTTTTATCTTTTAGACATTTGTTCATCTTTTAGACTATTCTTTCATTTAGTCATTACAACATCCTTGAAGGTTGTTATTAGCATTGTATTATAGATGGAAAAAACTCAGATTCACAGTAACTCAGAATCATCTTCTTAAAGTTGCCATGTGAGGAATTCAGACTCTTGACTGATGCTTTGCACCGTAACTTATGGCCTTCAAACAACCTTTAAAAAGCCTCCTTTCTACTAAATATTTTTACTTTGTTTCTGTTGTCCAAAATTCTTTGATCAGCACATTAAATATTTAAAATTAGAAATAATTCTTAACATACAAGCATCCTTAGGAGAGATACTACATTGACTCAAATTCAAATTTAGAGTATTCATGTCAGGTATCAGGATCTATCTTTTAATCATTACTTTATTCAATAAGTATCTTGTCTATTGTCTGTCATGTTCAATTCACTGTGTAGATGATAGAAGCAGGCTTTAATGGAGCAAAGTGGATATGGTGATAGATGAGGATAAAACATACAGCATTGGGTATCACTGTACAACAGTATAACATTGATAAGAAGGCTTCAGATGGCAAATTCGTGCTTTCACAAATTTTCAGCTTTTGCTGAGACTGATCCAGTCCATTTGTACACTGGTTTAATGCAATTATGAAGTAAAATTTTCCCTTGATAGTAGCATAAGGCCTTTATTCTGAATGGGATTACTGAGTTACCAAAGATGCTTTCACTTTTATTTATTGAAAATATGTTAAAGATCAGACGGTTGTAGGTGTGTGGTATTATTTCTGAGGGCTCTGTTCTGTTCCATTGGTCTATATCTCTGTTTTGGTACCAGTACCATGCTGTTTTGTTTACTGTAGCCTTGTAGTGTAGTTTGAAGTCAGGTAGCGTGATGCCTCCAGCTTTGTTCTTTTGGCTTAGGATTGACTTGGCAATGCAGACTCTTTTTTGGTTTCATATGAACTTTAAAGTAGTTTTTTCCAATTCTGTGAAGAAAGTCATTGGTAGCTTGCTGAGGATGGCATTGAATCTATAAATTACCTTGGGCAGTATGACCATTTTCGTGATATTGATTCTTCCTATCCATGAGCATGGAATGTTCTTCCATTTGTTTGTGTCCTCTTTTATTACGTTGAGCAGTGATTTGTAGTTCTCCTTGAAGAGGTCCTTCATATCCCCTGTGTGTTGGATTCCTAGGTATTTTACTCTCTTTGAAGCAATTGTGAATGGGAGTTCACTCATGATTTGGCTGTCTGTTTGTCTGTTATTGGTGTATAAATTCTTATACTTGTGATTTTTGCACATTGATTTTGTATCCTGAGACTTTGCTGAAGTTGCTTATCAGCTTAAGGAGACTTTGGGCTGAGAAGATGGGGTTTTCTAAATATACAATCATGTCATCTGCAAACAGGGACAATTTGACTTCCTCTTTTCCTAATTGAATACGCTTTATTTCCTTCTCCTGCCTGATTGCCCTGGCCAGAACTTCCAACCCTATGTTGAATAGGAGTGGTGAGAGAGGGCATCCCTGTCTTGTGCCAGTTTTCAAAGGGAATGCTTCCAGTTTTTGCCCATTCAGTATGATATTGGCTGTGGGTTTCTCATAAATAGCTCTTATTATTTTGAGATACATCCCATCAATACCTAATTTATTGAGAGTTTTTAGCATGAAGGGCTGTTGAATTTTGTCAAAGGACTTTTCTGCATCTATTGAGATAACCATGTGGTTTTTCTCTTTGGTTGTGTTTATATGCTGGATTACATTTACTGATTTGCGTATGTTGAACCAGCCTTGCATCCCAGGGATGAAGCCCACTTGATCATGGTGGATAAGCTTTTTGATGTGCTGCTGGATTCAGTTTGCCAGTATTTTATTGAGGATTTTTGCATCGATGTTCATCAGGGATATTGGTCTAAAATTCTCTTTTTTTGTTGTGTCTCTGCCAGGCTTTGGTATCAGGCTGATGCTGGCCTCATAAAATGAGTTAGGGAGGATTCCCTCTTTTTCTGTTGATTGGAATAGTTTCAGAAGGAATGGTACCAGCTCCTCCTTGTACCTCTGGTATAATTTGGCTGTGAATCCATCTGGTCCTGGACTTCTTTTGGTTGTTAAGCTGTTGATTATTGCCACAATTTCAGCTCCTGTTATTGGTCTATTCAGAGATTCAACTTCTTCCTGATTTAGTCTTGGAGGGTGTATGTGTCCAGGAATTTACTCATTTCTTCTAGATTTTCTAGTTTATTTGCGTAGAGGTGTTTGCAGTATTCTCTGATGGTAGTTTGTATTTCTGTGGGATTGGTGGTGATATCCCCTTTATCATTTTTTATTGCACCTATGAGGCTCTTCTTTCTTAGTCTTGCTAGCAGTCTATCAATTTTGTTGATCTTTTCAAGAAACCAGCCCTGGATTCATTGATTTTGTGAAGGGTTTTTTGTGTCTCTATTTCCTTCAGTTCTGCTCTGATCTTAGTTATTGCTTACCTTCTGCTAGCTTTTGAATGTGTTTACTCTTGCTTTTCTAGTTCTTTTAATTGTGATGTTAGGGTGTCAAATTTAGATCTTTCCTGCTTTCTCTTGTGGGATTTAGTGCTATAAATTTCCCTCTACCCACTGCTTTAAATGTGTCCCAGAGATTCTGGTATGTTGTGTCTTTGTTCTCATTGGTTTCAAAGAACATCTTTATTTCTGCCTTCATTTCGTTATGAACCCAGTAGTCATTCAGGAGCAGCATGTTTGGTTTCCATGGAGTTGAGCAGTTTTGAGTGAGTTCCTTAATTCTGATTTCCAGTTTGATTGCCCTGTGGTCTGAGAGACAGTTTGTTATAATTTCTGTTCTTTTCCATTTGCTGAGGAGTGCTTTACTTCCAACTAAGTGGTCAATTTTGGAATAAGTGCAATGTGGGACTGAGGAGAATGTATATTCTGTTGATTTGGGGTGGAGAGGTCTGTAGATGTCTATTAGGTCTGCTTGGTGCAGAGCAGAGTTCAATTCGTGGGTATCCTTGTTAACTTTCTGTCTCCTTGATCTATCTAATGTTGACAGTGGGGTGTTAAAATCTCCCATTATTATTGTGTGGGAGTCTAAGTCTCTTTATAGGTCTCTAAGGACTTGCTTTATGAATCTGAGTTCTCCTGTATTGGGTGCATATATATTTAGGATAGTTAGTTCTTCTTGTTGAACTGATCCCTTTACCATTATGTATTGGCCTTCTATGTCTCTTTTGATCTTTGTTGGTTTAAAGTCTGTTTTATCAGAGACTAGGATTGCAGCCCCTGCCTTTTTTTGTTTTCCATTTGCTTGGTAGATCTTCCTCCATCCCTTTATTTTGAGCCTATGTTTGTCTCTTCATGTGAGGTGAGTCTCCTCAATACAGCACACTGATGGGTCTTGACTCTTTATCCAATTTGCCAGTCTGTGTCTTTTAATTGGAGAATTTAGCCTATTTACATGTAAGGTTAATATTGTTATGTATGAATTTGATCCTGTCGTTATGATGTTAGCTGATTATTTTGCTTGTTAGTTGATGCAGTTTCTTCCTAGCATCCATGGTCTTTACAATTTGGCATGTTTTTGCAGTGGCTAGTACTGGTTGTTCCTTTCCATGTTTATTGCTTCCTTCAGGAGCTCTTTTAGGGCAGGCCTGGTGGTGACAAAAACTCTCAGCATTTGCTTGTCTGTAAAGGATTTTATTTCTCCTTCATTTATGAAACTTAGTTTGGCTGGATATGAAATTCTGGGTTGAAAATTCTTTTTTTAA
This sequence comes from Pan paniscus, assembly GCF_029289425.2. Taxonomy (NCBI): domain Eukaryota; kingdom Metazoa; phylum Chordata; class Mammalia; order Primates; family Hominidae; genus Pan; species Pan paniscus. The sequence goes on along the minus strand of NC_073261.2, from coordinate 74,985,374 downwards.
CAATGTTGAACATTGGCCCCCACTCTCTTCTGGCTTGTAGAGTTTCTGCTGGGAGATGTGCTGTTAGTCTGATGGGCTTCCCTTTGTGGGTAACGCAACCTTTCTCTCTGGCTGCCCTTAACATTTTTTCCTTCATTTCAACCTTGGTGAATCTGACAATTATGTGTCTTGGAGTTGTTCTTCTCGAGGAGTGTCTTTGTGGCATTCTCTGTATTTCCTGGATTTGAATGTTGGCCTGCCTTGCTAGGTTGGGGAAGTTCTCCTGGATAATATCCTGCAGAGTGTTTTCCAACTTGGTTCCATTCTCTCCATCACTTTCAGATACACCAATCAGATTTAGATTTGGTCTTTTCACATAGTCCCATATTTATTGGGGGCTTTGTTCATTTCTTTTTACTCTTTTTTCTCTAACTTCTCTTCTCACTTCATTTCATTCATTTGATCTTCAGTCACTGATACCCTTTCTTCCAGTTGATCGAATCGGCTACTGAAGCTTGTGCATTCATCATGTAGTTCTCAAGCCATGGTTTTCAGCTCCATCAGGTCATTTAAGGACTTCTCTACACTGTTTATTCTAGTTAGCTATTTGTCTAATCTTTTTTTAAGGTTTTTAGCTTCTTTGCAATGGGTTCAACCTTTGACAAACCTGACAAAAACAAGAAATGGGGAAAGGATTCCCTATTTAATAAATTGTGCTGGGAAAACTGGCTAGCCATATGTAGAAAGCTGAAACTGGATCCCTTCCTTACACCTTATACAAAAATTAATTCAAGATGGATTAAAGACTTATGTTAGACCTAAAACCATAAAAACCCTAGAAGAAAACTTAGGCAATACCATTCAGGACATAGGCATTGGCAAGGACTTCATGTCTAAAACACCAAAAGCAATGGCACCAAAACCGAAATTGACAAATGGGATCTAATTAAACTAAAGAGCTTCTGCACAGAAAAAGAAACCACCATCAGAGTGAAAAGGCAGCCTACTGAATGAGAGAAAATTTTTGCAATCTACTCCTCTGACAAAGGGCTAACATCCAGAATCTACAAATAACTCAAACAAATTTACAAGAAAAAACAAAGAACCCCATCAACAAGTGGGCAAAGGATATTAACAGACACTTCTCAAAACAAGACGTTTATGCAGCCAAAGGACACATGAAAAAATGTTCATCATCACTGGCCATCAAAGAAATGCAAATCCAAACCACAATGAGATACCATCTCACACCAGTTAGAAGGGCGATTATTAAACAGTCAGGAAAAAACAGGTGCTAGAGAGGATGTGGAGGAATAGGAACACTTTTCCACTGTTGGTGGGACTGTAAACTAGTTCAACCATTGTGGAAGACAGTGTGGCGATTCCTCAAGGATGTAGAACTAGAAATACCATTTGACCCAGCCATCCCATCACTGGGTATATACCCAATGGATTATACATCATGCTGCTATAAAGACACATGCACATGTATGTTTATTACAGCACTATTCACAATAGCAAAGACTTGGAACCAAGCCAAATGTCCATCAATGATAGACTGGATTAAGAAAATGTGGCACATATACACCATGGAATACTATGCAGCCATAAAAAATGATGACTTCGTGTCCTTTGTAGGGACATGAATGAAGCTGGAAAACATCATTCTCAGCAAACTATCACAAGGACAAAGAAAACAAACACCGCATGTTCTCACTCATAGGTGGGAATTGAACGATGAGAACACTTGGATGCAGGGTGGGGAACATCACACCCTGGGGCCTGTTGTGGGGTGGGGGGAGTGGAGAGGGATAGCATTAGGAGATATACCTAATGTAAATGACAAGTTAATGGGTGCAGCACACCAACATGGCACATGTATACATATGTAACAAAGCTGCACGTTGTGCACATGTACCCTAGAACTTAAAGTATAATAAAAAAAGAAAATATGTTATAATGTTATGAAAATTTCCAAGCAAAGGAACCATAACAAAAAATTATTAAGTGTGACACCAGGCAGCTTTGGAGTCATAAGAGCAATTGATTGTCATTGTTATTTGGGAGCTGTAATAAAATTTATGTCTAGAAATAGCCCACAATTGGTGGACAGTAGGCTATATTATAGTGTTTTTTATTTGTTTTGTTTTTACTACATAAAGTTGATTGTTTCTAAAACACTTGTTTCACAACTAGTGCCAGAAACTCATTTTATTGAGGTCAATCCAAAAATTAAAATTTGATAGGATGTGAAATATCCTCTTTTGCAAAAATACTGTAGGACACTATCTAATAAGGGTGGTTTTAGTCACCAACCTCCCCAACCCAACCCTAATTCCTACAACAGAATTATCTTGTCTAGAATTACCTTGTAGGTATATCTAATTAGAACAGTGTTTTTGAGAAACTCTAGGGAAAGTTCCAGCAAATAGAAAGTAGGAATAGACAGATGGTGATTATAAATATAATTAGACTATTTAAAGGCAGCAAAATTCCCTCTTTTGGAAATATCAGATTGATATGCTTTAATTATTTTCAGACCTCTGGCTCCAAACATGGCTATTCATTTAGGGAGACAAATGCTTCAGATAATTGGTAGATATAAAGTAGAAATAAGAAAGAACACTTTCACTTTGATCACCTTAGGCTTTTGTTTCTACCATTTGTTTGTGTATTTACAGAATTGTTATATATGTTTTAGATAATGATTTAAAATGAGCAAATGCAAAATACGCATTTCGAAATCACTATGTTTTTGAATGAACTTTCAGGAGAAAGGAAATTTATTTAGATCAATTTTCTATCCAAGTGGGCTTAATATCACATTTTACTTTTGATTTCTAAAGAACTGGATAATTGTTTAATCTCATCTGAAAGAATATTTCCCATTATTTTAACGTGGGCAATTTTTGTAATGAACTCTTTCAGTGTAAATAAAATTTACCTAAAGGGATAGCCGATGGCTCCAGTAATCTTGGATACTTTTAAACAAGTATCTGTATTGTTTTCTTTTACTAAAAATGTTATTATAAAATATCTGTCCTTCTACATTAATCTCTGAATAGCCATCACTATGGCATTGGAGTATACACTAAATTGTTTTAATATTTTCCAATGAAAACTAAAAATCCCTGTAAAATATTGAAAGTAATAATTGATTTCCCAGAAATAGTTCAGATGGTGAATTGCCATTGCCATACCAATGTATGTAAACTAAACAAAAGCCGTATAAGTTCAGCTGGTTTTATGTCTACAGCTTTTAAATTTCTCTCTTGACAATGGAACATTGCTCTAAAACTAACAGCAGAGATATAAAAGAACCACAAGTTCTTCATACAGTGAATGAAGAATTAGCATGTTGAGAGAGCTCATTTATATTCACCCAACAAATAAATGACATTTACTACATTTTCATAATAAAATAAAAGCAGAGATTTGGGCTTGTATGGTATTTTCACATCCATGCATATATTATATCTAGTGCACAAGCAGCGTATTTCTAGACATAGAGTGAAAAGTCAGCCACTAACAATGCATGGTTTGTGAGGTATAAAATATTTTTTGTCTCCAAATTTCTTTCTAATTGGATTGCCACTCTACATATATACATAATATAAGCAAATACATATATAATAAACATATACATATTCATTTACATTTTAAATTGCTAAATCCAGAAATTTCACATTGAAATGTTCCTGAGAGAACAATGTCACACTTTGATGGTTTCTCATATTAGTAATGCACTTTGAACCTGAATGGAAAAAGAAACTGAAGGAAAAAGAAAACTGAGGACAAATTTCACAAACTTCTAAATGTCCCTGAGAGCAAACTGAAAACCTATCTCTATATCTATCTATATCTATATCATCCATATCTGTATGTATATCATTATCATCTATATCTGAATACAGGTAAAATATAGATATATGTTATCCCAGTTTTACTGCTCCCAGAAAATAAAAACTGTAAAGAAATTGAACAAACATACAAAGTAACAACCATGGTGTTACGCACTGGCACCAAAAAATAGGCTCTCCCTCAGTTTTATATTAGAGGCAAGTATTTTAAGTTCCCATGGCATAAATAAAGTTGTAATTGCTTCCCATTTTAATTAAGAACCCATTTCAAACTCAGGAAGGCTGAGTAGCTGTTTGAAGTGTTTATGCCATAGGCAGCTGGAGGCATTGAACAGGGGTAATTAGAAGGACATTTTTGTGTGGTAGGTTTGGCCAAAATTGGTCAGCTTTGAAGAGCTGCTCCATTTCAAAAATAATAATTACATACACAAAAAGAATTCCTTTGAATATGAAGGGTTTCATAGACTTCATCCAGTTTTACTGTTGTGCTAAATAACTTATGACGAGGGTTCTTAAACATTTTTGTGCCATACTTCTTTTGCAGCCTGGTGAATCATTTGAACTGTTTTCCAAAATAATGTTTAAACGTACAAAATAAAATATATGATATTATAGTGGATACCAATTATATTTTAATGTTACTATATTTGTAAGTAGATATTTTACATATGCTTATATATGTGCTTCCTTATGACATTAAATACTAAGATCTAACAGCAGATCTAACATGTACGGTAATTTTGAAGTAGTGACGAATGTACATTGTATTTTGAAATATCTGCAACTACCATCATATATGACAATATCTGTGGCTTTTATTGGTGATAACATTATAGAGAATGATAGTCTCACCATAGCTTGTCACCTTCATTCATTATAGAAGGAAATGCTGAATTTCCACTAGAAATTAATAAAGATGTAATATTTTTCTTATTGAAGTTCATGATCCCCTTAATTTCTATTCAAAATTTTTTGATGAAAAATTCCTAATTTATGCTGTTATAATAAATGCACTTTAGACTTTTCATAGTAGTGTATGGCTATGTTCTATTGCATTCTGACTATGTAACAGAAAATATGGGCCTTAAACTTTATCTTATTCAATCTTTATAACAATTATCTAATGTAGGAATTATTATTTCCTTTTACAGATTAGCAAGTGCAAGCTAAAACTAACACTATAGGTAGGTCACAAAACTAAGATGCCAATTTTAGATTGGAGAATAAAATATTTTAATCTCCGTACCTACTTATGGAGACATATAGAAATATTCTTCTAATTACATTTTATACAATACATACAAACAAATTGAAGTGGTGCCTTTTATTTTAAAAATCAGAACTAGAACTCAGGTCTTCAGAATCCCATTTTAGCATTCTCTCAAAAAAAAAAAAAAAAACCCACAACACCGTCTGGTGATAGTTGCAATTCAAGAAACTATTCCTTCCAAATAGCCCATGATAGAATGCCAATGCTCTGAAAACTGCGACTTGAGAAAGAAATTTGCTCAAGGGATCATGGAAACAATTCCCCCATGAGAAAAGCCAGTGATAAGTGGAATTATCTCCATCTGCTGACTAAAGAGTACACAATAAGATTATATAACCTGAGCAAAAACTAGACAAGTAGAAGTGTTCACTTCTGAGAATCAAGTTCAGGCAACTAAGCCTTGCTGCAGTTTTGTATAGAATCTCCTAAACTTAGAGAGGAAAGCAATAAAAAGAAGTCATCTTAGTATCATCACAGCCTTAAGATTGGTCTTATAACCAAAACTTTGTAGGCCAGAGGTGCCAATATTAACTGATTCACCATAAAATTAATACAGACGGACACAGAGGTTTCAAAGATTCAATTAAACAAAGTCTTAGGAAAAGTAAGTGTGCCAAGAACTGTACTGTTACTTGAGATTTGTGCCATCAAGAAATTTTACAGCACTATATGACATGTTTTAGTAAGAACTCTAATTGAGCTATTGTCTTAACTGGATAGAAATCCCTTCTGACTCAAAACCTCAGAAAAGGCTTCATGAAGGGCTTGACCTTTGCCCTAAATCTTGAAGACTGGAAAGGATTCTATTAGGAAAAGAGACATTTTAGAAAAATTTAGATAATATTACACATGAAAGACAGGACTTTAAATGATTGATATTTAGAATTTTAATCTAAATTATAGAAGACATTGGAGCAATAGACTAAAAGGACAAGATATTTTGTAATGAAGAAAATTCAAGTAGCAATCTGGTAGAATGTAGGGAAAAAATGATAGGTATCAGATACACTTACAATCTCATCTATGAAGTTTGTTTTGGAATGGAATAAAAAAGTCACCAAGACACTCGGGAGACATAGACTTTACGGCTTGACAAAGATTGTATGTGGGGTTAAAAGAAGAGACAGTTGTCAAGGAGGACCTCAAGATCACTAACTTGGTTAACTTGGTAAATTAGAAGAGAATTTCGAACTCAGAAAATGAAAAAGAGCAGATAAGGAAGATAATATTATTATTTCATATGTGAAGAGCAAACATTTTCAGTGGCAATGGGAGAACTTCACAAACATTTTCAATAGAAATTTGGAAATATGGTCTTAGACTTCAGAGGAGGTGCTAGAATCTGTAACAGTGATTTGGCCATTATGGATAAATGTCAAAGGTATATATAAAACATTGCAAAGAAAAGAAGCAGATAAGAAGAGAAAAATTGATACATTGAAGAACATAGAGTGATGTCAGATGAGAAAGGGAAGCCAACACACATACTAGCACCTAACATGGAAAATGCTTTAAATAAATATTCAAGTAATGAACGCGTGTTTGAAAATTGGGTAAGAACATCAAGAGAGATAAAAGGAGAGGAATCTTTAATTATTGTCAGAATTAAAGACGAAGTGAGTCTCAAAAAGCTACTGACAAACAGCAGCAATTTTATAGGAATGAAACCTAAGAAGGGACTGGTTGATTTTGGCAACTTAGAGGTCATTAATTTCCCTTGTAAGGTCAATTTATGGGACCAAATAAGATTGCAGTATTTTGAGGAATTAGTAGAATATGAGAAATTGAAATCAGAAAAGCTACATTCAACTTTTGAGACTTATTTTGTAAAAGATAAAAGTATGATATTTGAATTAGAATCAAGATTAAGATACTTTTTTTAGAATGTTAAAGGATTGAACATTTTTATTGACCCTTTGGACTCGTGATAGATAAAAGCAGAAGAAAGAAATGGAAAGAATAATTGGACAAAGTCCCAGAGGACAGAAGAGGAATAGAATTGAGAGCAAATTAGAAAGATCATATGTGAAGAGGCATAAGAATAAGATGTCTTATGGAAGGAGAAATGTATTGAACTCCTATGCTACTCCCTTAGAGTAGGTTTAACTCACTCCTCCTTGACATTAGTAAGCGATTGGGAGAGCAATGAAGGCACCAAGCTGCCCAAATTGTGAGTAACTTAAGTCAAATCATGAAACCAGCAGGAGAATATGCTCTGCAATGTTCCAGTCCAGTGGCAGACCTGTGAGGCAGTCTGACTCACAGAAATTTGTTTTATTTTTGTTATTAGATGTCATGCCAGTGGGGGGAAAAATGATAGACAGGTACTATGTTTAAATATCAGGTTTCTCTTGATCTTTCATGCTCAGTTTATGCAGGTCAATAATTGCATTCCAATATATGCAGACCAAGATACGTGCTCTAAAATCCAATAGTTGTTTGAAGTTTCATTTATCTCAAGGTACAAAATATTTACCAGCTTATCTAAGAATAGTATCAATCTTTATAAACACTCTATTTTTAAAATTTTCATATTACATATTTATATAAATATATATATATTTAGTATAGTAAATTTTTTGCTGCAGTTTTTCCAATGTGATCTATAGTGTTTAAGGTATACTTTATTTACTAAGAATGATTCTGAGAAAGTTAAGGGAGTTTTCTGAATGGGAAAATATAAACAGAATTAGAAGATTAGGTACAATACTGAAAAATATGCTTCCGAGAAAAGAAAGGTGTCAAATGCATAAATACAAAATGTATATCAAGCATTATCAAAGAGCCCACTCTGATTGGAAGGTTGGCAATGTTGTCTCTATAAAATCATTTGGCAAGTGATAGTAACTAACCAATATTATATTGTATATCTACTGATATTTTCACTGTTCATCAACTGGTACTCTATACACCAACTACCAACCATCAATGCCAGCACAGACTGTCTACTCATTTTTGAGTAGGGAGGAGGAAACTTCATATTCTCAATTTCAATGGTGAGATTTGAGTGGGATTCCTAATCTTGAGTTTCCACTACTCAGGCCTGAACAATCACAGTCTTTTGGACCCCTTGCCTCATTTATTGACCAGGGAGTGGCAGTGATAGTTCCGGACAGTTCTGCTCCAGGAATTCTCTCACTTTGTAATGTGGACCTGAAGGAGAAGATTGTGCAAATTAGCCCCAGAAAAGGGGAAGTATATTGGGAGCTGCTGGAAAGGGTTACCTGTGGACCTCATCAAAATGAAGAAAAAAAAAAAAAAAGCCTACTACAGATGAATAGCTGATAAAAGAAAACCCTGGAAGTGTATACTCAAGGGTTAAGAGCCTAAATGTTTCAGCGCTTCTCTGATTACTGCAGTGATCTTTTTCTTTTTAACAACTCTATATATCTTTGTATTTTTCTTCTAAGTTATTTCGAGCTAGGACTTTTCCACTTTTAATACATTAAAATTAAAATGTTTATTGTTTGGAATTTAGCTTTAATTCAGCTTATTTGGATCCTATGGAAAATAAATCATTAATTCATGAAGCTCTGATTCTGTATTTATGATAGTCACAGTAGAGTAAATGTTAATATGTGATACGATATACATAATCTTCAAAATTAAAAATGATAAAATGCAGCAGTAATGTTTTAACCAAGGAAACAAACTATTTGCAAGTAGTTTGCATTCAAAAAATGTGCCAGTTACAAGTGATTCTTGGTGTTTTATTACAATATATCTCACTGAACACCTATGTGGAAATCAGCTTGTAATTTCACTGGACGGTGTTTGATAATTGAAAAAAATATATCATTTTTGTTTTATACATGATTAGTACATTCTTATTTTTAAGTTTCTAGACACAACAGCTTAAGTTTATATTTCTGTTGATGTACACCCACATCTACACAGTCCAAAATCAGTGTACTGCCCAGAGATAATCACTATTTTAAATCTAGTATTTATCTTTCCAGATGATATCGTATTTCCATACTTCTTGTAAAAATACTTATGAAAATTTATTAAAATATTTAGAATTATTTCTATTTGTAGATGTGTTTCTCTGATTCTATCATGTATTTTAATGTAAATGTAGCATCTTATGTAACACTGAATCCTTTTTACTCATTAACACTCTTGGAAGATTTTCCTATGAAAGCAGTCATAAAATTTAATCATCCTTTTAAATGGTATATATATTTGTGTGTATATATACATATATATATATATTTTTTTTTTTTGCAAAGGAATCTCACTTTGTCACTAGGCTGTAGTGCAGTGACACGATCTCGGCTCATTGCAAACTCTGCCTCCCGGGTTCAAGTGATTCTGCTGCCTCAGCCTCCCGAGTAGCTGGGACCACAAGTGTGCCACATCACGCCCAGCTAATTTTTGTATTTTTAATAGAGACGGGGTTTCATCTTGTTGGCCACGCTGGTCTCGATCTCCTGACCTTGTGATCCACCCCCTTCAGCCTCCCAAAGTGCCGGGATTACAGGCATGAGCCACTGCACCCAACCTAAATGGTCTATATTATCTGTAATATTGCTGTATCATAGTTTACTTAACCCCATTCTCTACTGATGGGCTTTTAGATGGGATGTGGATTGGTGAACAGTTGGCAGTATTTTTCTGCTAGTGATCAACAATAAACTAACCAATGTTTGTTGCTCTGGGACCCTGGTTAGTCTTATTATCCACCCCTTATGCCACTGTCAACATCACATGGGACCAGTATTCCAGGAAGAAACACACACAGACACACACACACACACATCCCACATACACACATTATATCCTGAAAACAATTTAAAAACTCTAAAGTTTAAAAAGAAAGTTATTAACTTGTCTAACATAAATAATCAAACAACAAAAAACTGATAAGTTTTAGAAACAGGATTTGGGGACTTATCTTTATTATTCCAAGACAGCATCAAGTAATTCCTCTCAAAAGTAGAATTAATTAAAATAAAAATTTCCCATGCTAAGATAGGGCCTGCCTCACAGACTGTACTTATAATCTAATTGAAATTTTTGTGTATTTTTTACATCATATTCGTATTTGGAAGGAGTGATCTGTGAATTGATTTTAGATACTTTTAGACCTGTATTGAAATCTGAATTATTGCCTTGTGTGTGCTACGTCTGTGATAATAAATTAAGTAAGCCTTTGATGGAACTGGTGTGTAATAATTATTTTCTGAGGGCCTCGTAAAAGTAGGATGTTTGCCAATGTTACCGAAGGATAAAATTTTGTGGTGCATGACCTGATCTAAGGAAAGAAATAATAACTCTGTAAATAAATGAAATACTTTTTAATTGTGCTAAGAAGCTTGGCCAGTATGCAACTTCATTGACATTTTGGGAATGCTATTTTTAAAACTATCAATAAGAGCTGTCAGTGTGTCCCCAGTTGTTGTGTTAATAGCAGATAATAATTGTGAGCAACAATAGAACCTAGTCATATCTGGAAAACAGAGAACTGGAAAAGCTAAGAAGTGGTGACCATGACAACAAGTGGAAAAATTATATTCTGGAAAGTTGAAAACATTCGCTGTTGGTATTATTAAAATAATATTTGTTAAGCAGGGCACCTTGAAAATAGAAAGTATTCTCTTCTCAGACTGTGAATCTGTGCCATTCACTGAAGTAGCGCAGGTGCTGAATTTAAGAGATGAGGCCAGGCGCAGTGGCTCACGCTTATAATCCCAGTGCTTTGGGAGGCTGAGGCTGGTGGATCACAAGGTCAGAAGTTCGAGACCATCCTGACCAACATGGTGAAACCCTGTCTGTACTACAAATACAAAAATTAGCCTGGCGTGGTGGCGTGTGCCTGTAATCCCAACTACTCAGGAGGCTGAGGCAGGTGAATCGCTTGAACCTGGGAGGCGGAGGTTGCACTGAGCCAAGATCATGCCACGGCACTCCAGCCTGGGTGACAGAGCAAGACTCTGTCTCAAAAACAAAAATGAAAACAAACGAAAAAAAAAAGAGAGAGAGAGGAACGTCCCGGCTTCCTACTCTATTACAATCTCATGCAAGAAGGTTGGATAGTTAAAGTACACGACAGCATCTCTAGAACTGAGTGCTTTGGTTTTTACCTATATGGACTAGGCTTATTTGTAGTGTAAGTGAGGAATAAACGTTTATATTTTGATAGAATAAAATACCTTTTAGACAAGTAAAGAAGCATTTTGCTAGGCATGGTGGCTCATGCCTATAATCCTAGCAATTTGGAAGGCTGACGCAGGAGGTTCACTTGAGCACAGAAGTTTGAGAGCAGACTGGGCAACATAGGGAAACCCCATCTCTACCAAAAAAAGCAGCCTGGGCAACATAGGGAAACCCCATCTCTACCAAAAAAAAAAAAAAAAAAAAGCCAGGCATGGTGGCACCTCCCTGTGCTCTCTGCTACTCAGAAGATGGGAGGACAGCTTGAGCCCAGGAGTTCGGGCTGCAGTAACCTATGATCACATCACTGCACATTGCACTCCAGACTGGGTGACCAAAAAAAAAAAAAAAAATTGATGAATTGCTAGGAAAAAAAGGGGGAAAACTCATGCTATATTTTTCCAATTTAAAAAGTACTGAGCCAATTTATCCAAACCAGGGCAATAAAAATAAGTTCAGACTGCTGGGTTTTCTCTAAAATCAAGAAGATATTGAATGTTCTGCATATCTTAAGTAAATTAAGTCATCTAGGAATCTATTATATTTATGAGATATAAAAATCTATTTTTATGCTCTCCTGTTTCAGATTTAATCTATGCTGTATTATAGAACCTGTATTATAAAGCGTAACATTTTATGAACTGAACAGATGGTTCTGTTTATATAACACAGTCGAGTTATTTAAACTTGCATCATTGTTTATACAGAAGTGATCTTAAATGCACCTCAATAAGGATATGAATAGCCTATTTTAATTACATTTAATGAAATGTCAAAAAGCTACGCATTATCCAGAGACATGTGAAATAAAATGTCAGAAAGCTACACATTACTCAGACATGTAAAATAAAATTTCAAATAATATTAAAATAAAATTTTAATAAATTTAAATTATTGATATAAGAAATCTTTGATACTTATTATATAAATTAAGATTTTTAAAATTAATAACAAAGATGGTATCAGTTAATATCCAAAACTTAAATATGTGTATTTTAAGGATAAATGTTATTTATTACTTTAGGAATATCTTAAGGATAAATACACAGTTATATGTATTTTAAGGATAAATTGCCACATTTTAATTTCCAAAGTTTCCAGGTATTACAAGAAAATTATGAGCAGGCAGTGTATTCTGAAGGAAAGGACAAGGGGAATTCAAGTCCTGTAATGTTAGGATTGACCGAAAGAGCTTAAGATGAATAGCGAAGAGAAGATAATTCACAGATGGACTTGATAGCTGTGTGAAAACATTTATGGAATCATCATATGGAAGAAATAGTAGAATTTAACTCCAAAAATTCAAACACTTAGGTGTAGAAATCAGATATGAACTAATTTAGTTGATATATAAAGATGTTCTTGCTGGCTGTTAGGAAATGAGCAATATGAGAGTGGCTGCCTTGCAAAGTTTAAATTCCCTGTCATGGAGGCACTCCTGCACAGTTCAATGACGCTAGCTAAAAGAAGAGAAACATGGTATACCGACTGTGAGTGGATTGGACTCCCTTTTTGGTCTTTTCTAATTATGAGATTATGACAAAATGGAAGTGATATTGTTTGGCTGTGTCCCCACCCAGATCTTATCTTGAATTGTAGTTCCCTGAATCCCCACATGTGATGGGAGAGACCAGATGGAGATAATTAAATCATGCGGGTGGTTTCCCCCATCCTGTTCTCATAATAGTGAGTTACTTCTCACAAGAGCTGATGGTTTTATAAGGGGCTTCCCCCTTCACTTGGTACTCATTTTCTTCTTGCTGCCACATGTGAAGAAGGAGGTGTTTGCTTCCCCTTCTGCCATAATTGTATGTTTCCTGAGGCCTCCCAGCCATACTGAACAGTAAGTCAATTAAAGCTTTTTCCTTTATAAATAACGCAGTCCCAGGTATGTCTTTACTAGCAGTGTGAGAACAGACTAATATCGTAAATCAGTACCACAGAGAGTGGGGTGCTGCTGTAAAGACACCCAAAAATGTGGAAGTGACTTTAGAACTGGGTAAAGGCAGAGGTTGGAACTATTTGGAGGACTAAGAAGAAGACAGAAAAATGTGGGAGAGTTTAGAACTTCCTAGAGACTTGTAGGGCTCAAAGGACAGGACAACGTGGGAATGTTTGGAACTTCCTAGAGACTTGTTGAATGGCTTTGACCAAAATGCTGATAGTGATATGACAATGAAATCCAGGCTGAGGTGGTTTCAGATGGAGATGAGAAACTTCCTGGGAACTGGAGTAAAGTTCACTCAGCATTTTGCCCAAGCCCCAGAGATCTATGAAACTTTGAACTTGAGAGATGATTTACAGTATTTGGAGGAAGAAATTTGTAAACAGCAAAGTGTTCAAGAGGTGACTTGGGTGGTGTTAAAAGCGTTGGTTTTGTGTATTCATAAAGATATGGTTTGGGTATGAAACTTTTGCATAAAAGGAAAGCAGAGCATAAAGTTTGAAAAATTTGCAGCCTAATGATATATGTGATAGAAAAGAAAAACCCATTTCCTGAGGAGAAATTCAGGCTGGCTGCAGAAATTTGCATTAGTAACTTGGAGTCAAATATTAATCACTAAGAGAATGGGAAAAATGTCTTCAGGGCACGTCAGAGGCCTTTACGGCAGCCCGTCCCTATCACAGGCCCAGAGGCCTAGGTGGAAAAAATAGTTTTGTGGGCTGGAGCCAGGGCCTTGCTGCTTTGTCCAGTCTTTGGGCTTGGTGCCCTGTGTCTCAGCCATGGCTAAAACAGACAAAGGTATAGCTCTGGCAATGACTTCAGAGCATGCAAGCCTCAAGTCTTGGCAGCTTCCGTGTGGCCTTGCGCCTGTAGGTACAAAGAAGTCAAGAATTGTGTTTTGGGAACCTCTGCCTATATTTCAGAGAATGTATGGAAATACCTGGATGTCCAGGCAGAAGTCTCCTGCAGGAGCAGAGCCCTCATGGAGAACCTCCGCTAAGGCAGTGTGGAAGGAAAATGTGGGTCTGAGCTCCCAGATAGAGTCCCCACTGGGGCACTGCCTAGTGGAGCTGTGAGAAGCAGGTCACAGTCCTCCAGATCCCAGAATGGTAGGTCTGCTGACAGCTTGCACCATGTGCCTGGAAAAGCTGCAGACACTCAACGCCAGCTTGTGAAAGTGGTCAAGAGTGGAGCTGTATGCTGCAAAGCCACAGGGCAGAGCTGTGCAAGGCCATAGCAGCCCACCTCTTGCATCAGTGTGACCTGGATGTGAGACATGGATTCAAAGGAGTTCATTTTGGAACTTTAAGGTTTAATGACTGCCCTAATGGATTTGGAACCTGTGTGGGGCCTGTACCACCTTTGTTTTGGCCAATTTCTCCTATTTGCAATGGGTGTATTTACCCAATGCTTGTACCCCCATTGTACGGTAACTAATTTGCTTTGATTTTACAGGCTCATAGGCAAAGGGAATTGACTTGTCTCAGATGAGACTTTGGACTTGGACTTTTGAATTAATGCTGGAATGAGTTAAGACTTTGTTGGACTGTTGGAAGGGTATGATTGTGTTTTGAATTGTGACGATATGAGATTTGAGAGGGGCCAGAAGCAGAATGATATGGTTTGGCTGTGTCCCCATCCAAATCTCATCGTGACTTACAGTTCCCATTATCCCCATGTGTCATGGGAGGGACCAGTGGAGATAGTTGCATCACAGGGGCAGTTTCCCCCATCTGTCCTCGTGACAGTGAGTTAGCTCTCATGAGATCTGATGGTTTTATAAGGGGCTTCTCCTTTCATTGAACACTCATTCTTCTTCTCGTTACAGCCATGTGAAGAAGTACATGTTTGCTTCCCCTTCTGTCATGATTGTAAGTTTCCTGAGGCCTCCAGAGCCATGCTGAACTGTAAGTCAATTAAACCTCTTTTTTAAATAAATTACCCAGTCCCATGTATGTTTTTATTAGCAGTGTGAGAATGGACTAATACAGGAAGGGAGAGTACAAGTAAAACTCCATAGTATTTAGAATTTAATGCCACCAAAATTAGTCTACCTATGCCATTATAAGTAGACTGATGCCTTTGTTTAGTTTCAAGAACATTTTTAGGATGATCAGTAATGGATTCAGCATTCTATGTGTATGGTAGAAACAGAAAAAGTAGATGGTTTCACCCTATTTGTAGACTACTGCAAAAACTTTTTTATTTAGTCTTATTTTCTCCTCTAAAAACTTGGCATTAGCTTCTCCAATAGATTGACTATGGTTTCAACTGCCAAAACAAACAATAAACCTCTACCCAAATTAAGACCATATTCTACATTCCATTTTATATTCTTAATAAGTTATTTGCAAGTAGCTAAGTGCTAAATCAGTGTTTGCTCAAGAGTAAAGTATAAGAAGAAGAAAATAGGGAGAATAAAAATTAATATCTGCCTTAGATTTACTCCAAATATCACCTGATGAATAAGCCAATAAATATTCTAGAACCAATTCTAGTTTTTTTCTGTTTTCCTTTTTTACTATTTCTCACCTTTCTTTATGTTCTTTCAATTTTTCCTTCATGATCCTTGGCTTTTTTGCTCATCTCCATTCCATTATGTTGCTGTTCGTTAGCAATTCAGAGTCACAGCAATGGTTTATCAGTTGAAATTGAGCCCACTTATGGGAGACTTAGGTGGGAAAAGTTTCTTCCACTGCCATTTGAGGAAGGAGGACCATAGGAAGGAGGGTAGACACCAATGATGATGCTAAAGTAAAAGATTCTCTTCTGGAGCTTAAAAATGTATATATAACTCTCCTAGCAGAATTTCTAGAAACATTTGGATCCTCACTTTTTTGTTACCAGAACACCATGAACCTCATTTATCAAGTGCAAAATATCTGAGAAAAAATTAGAAGATGAATTGCAATTACAGCAGGAGATTTACTTGGATATTAATTATCATTATTTTTATTTTGCTTTTGTAGAATAATCAAAATGTTGTTTGGTATATCATAATTATTCTCATCACTTTACCCCCTAATTACCCCTTTTCCTTTGGTGTTATATTATTTTGGAAGGTTTTGTAGAAAAAAATTAAAAGTTGCTTATAGGTTGGCTCTCTTCCTTTATCTTGTGAAAGATGCAAAAAAAAAAAATAAGAGATTGTGTTAGATATTCCAAATGAGAGGGGAGATAAAGGGGGCAGAATTGAATTGGAGTAGAAGTTAAATTAAATGTATTTTTTGAATGGGCAGTGAAAGGTAGTGTGTATATCCGGAATAGTAGATACCCATGTTCCAGGTAAGTGGCAATTACTCAAAGGTCTACTATTTCTATGTGCACCCAGGTAGGCTGGATCCCAGAAAGCAGGGTACTTAGATTACCAAAAGCCTACCACATTCCTACTTGGAAGGAAAGCAGGAAAGCAACTGCTCATGCCAGGGGACAACATGGATTCAGATAAGGAAAACAATAGCAACAGCCAGGTGGTTGAAATTTACCTGGTTTCTGCCTCTTTGTGAGATATAAACTTCTAGAGATTTATCTCACATTCCTAAAAAGAACTCACTTGTGCAATAAAGTACTGTGATTGAATATCATGCCATTTCCATAGAATAAGGGTCAGAGTGAGACGTAATAGATTACCGGCAATAGATATATACAGAAGAACATGTTACAAAAATATTTAGCACGTCTCAGGTGATGAACCAAGATCAATAAATGTTACGTAAGACTATGTAAGGCAGCAAATCTGAGCTGGACAAAAGGTCAGGATTCTGTGGGAAAGAGTTGTGCTAAGGTTAAGTGTCAATCCGCCCTATAAAAAGCCATGGAAACAGATTTCATATCAATGATGAGGTATCTTTTTTCTGGAAGGGTTAACAAAAGAGCTGTTCTACACCTTCACTTTTTCACAAATGGTATGTATAATGCATATTGTTATTTAATTAATAATGAAAAAAGGCTTCAATAAATGCCATGCTAACTTGAACTTCAAACTCTATGAAATGTGGTCTACACACAAAACTATCCAACAAAAGTACAAAGAAACAAATAAAAAAGTAAGCAAGCAAGCAAGCTGGCAATAATGATAGCCTTTTAATGACTCTTAGAAGAAATATGAAACCAATCAATCTTAATGAACCAAAATACACATTTATCAAAATTAGAGATGTGGCATTTCATTTCACTTTGATGTCTTGATCTCTTGGGTTTGTCGTATTATTGAGATGCAGGGCAGATATAAAAAATCTCCTAATGGTCTTTATGTTTCTAAAATGAGGATGAGATTGTAAATCCTTAGGATGCTTATATGGCCTCAGTTGGGTTTTATTGTACTGCCTTAGAAGAACTGATTAACTTATAGGGCATGATGATTTGTGTGTCTAATGTAGTTACATTCATTCAGTACCAAAGGAAAAAATTACTCTTGGGATTAATGTAACAGTTCCAATTAATCCCACCATGCTTTAGTAGATAATTTATGAGACAGTAATAGAAAGCCCAGCAAGCTTCCAATTACATACACACTAAATAGTCACTTAGTATTTTTGTTATTGATACATTTATTTCCTTAAAGGTGCAGAAAAATTTGTAAAGGGTTTCTTTGAAGTTAACATAACAGATTTGAGCAAAATAATATTTATGTGAAGAAATGAAATGACAAGTTTGGAAGGGTAGAATTGTATTGTTTGAACATGATATTGATCCATTCTGAGGTGCTTAAAAATATAATTGAAAGCAGATTTTGTTTTATTGACCTTTAAGTTATAAATCAGAAGTACTGTTTAAAGTGTTTTTCTATATTTCTATTTTAAAATGGAGCTGTGAATACAGATCTTTTTGCTGTTCATTAGCCTTCATCTAGTTTTCCCAGGTATTCTAAAATCAGACAGTTGACTCATAGCTCACACACCAAATCAAGCAAAATTTGGAAGAACACTTAGATTAAACTCTGGGTCTCTTTTCTATTCCTTTTGTAAAAACTGACTGTTTATGTAAATTTAGATGTAAAAATGTCAAGGGACTCTGAAGTCATTTTTGCATTCAAAGATGAGACCTGTCAAAGCATTATGACACATGTGAGTGTCAGGATATGAATGGATCAGGTAATAGTATCATTAAAGCTTTGCTGATATTAAAGTGGGTTGAATATTTCTTGAATCACCTTAGTTCATCCTCTCATCATGGATTTGTAATATGTGGGAGCTAATGTATAGTTTAAATATAATTCTCATTTGCAGAAGAAAATTACTCATAATCTTTTATTATCATACTTAATCTGCATTTTAAACTTTAGATTAAACACTGAATTAAGAAAAAAAGAAAATTATATTTAAATGAAAAAAATAGAAAAATTAATGAAAAATTTTTGTGTTATAAATTACATATTGACAGATTCCATAGTAGTTAATATAGATTTTTAAAAAGTAACTCCTCAAAGGCATGTAATTAATCTTATAGTTAGGTATGTTATGATGACTGAGCAGGTCTTTGTATGAAGCCAATAGCAGACATCTTGTCAGTCACTTATTTTATTTATTTTTCTCATGAAAATAGGTGAGTACTAAAGGAATATTTGAAAACAAATTCCAACAGTAAAAAGTAAAAGTTCCTCAGCCAATTTTGATTAATTCCATTAACCTCCCAGATATAACTACTGTCCAATAAATGCATATTTATTTACTTACACATACATAGGTTTATCTATATCTATCTCCCGTCTGTCCACACATGTGTATACACACACACACTTATAAATATTTTGAGATTAATGGAATTATACTGTACATATGCTTTGCAACTTTTTTTCAATTAACTACATGAAATAAGGAGGTCTATTCATATTATTATCTTAGATCTACCTTATAAATGGCGGCATATTTCATAGAATAAACATAGCAGAACATTTACCTGCTTCTGCTTCTAAGTTTTATGTCTTACAAAATGGTACAATAAATATTTGTGTATTTATTCTTCTTCAGATTTAACAGTATTTTTCTCAGATAGGTATATAGAAAAAAGAGTTTCTTTTTTTTGAATTTTTTTGTTTGTTTTGTTTTATTATTATTATACTGTAAGTTTTAGGGTACATGTGCAAAATGTGCAGGTTAGTTACATACATATACATGTGCCATGTTGGTGTACTGCACCCATTATCTCGTCATTTAGCATTAGGTATATCTCCTAATGCTATCCCTCCCCCCTCCCCCCTCCCCCCACCCCACAACAGGCCCCAGAGTGTGATGTTCCCCTTCCTGTGTCCATGTGTTCTCGTTGTTCAATTCCCACCTATGAGTGAGAACATGCGGTGCTTGGTTTTTTGTCCTTGCGATAGCTTACTGAGAATGGTGATTTCCAATTTCATCCATGTCCCTACAAAGGACATGAACTCATCATTTTTTTATGGCTGCATAGTATTCCATGGTGTATATGTGCCACAATTTCTTAATCCAGTCTGTCGTTGTTGGACATTTGGGTTGGTTCCAAGTCTTTGCTATTGTGAATAGTGCTGTAATAAACATACATGTGCATGTGCCTTTATAGCAGCATGATTTATAGTCCTTTGGGTATATACCCAGTAATGGGATTGCTGGGTGAAATGGTATTTCTAGTTCTAGATCACTGAAGAATTGCCACACTGACTTCCACAATGGTTGAACTAATTTACAGTCCCACCAACAGTGTAAAAGTGTTCCTATTTCTCCACATTCTCTCCAGCACCTGTTGCTTCCTGACTTTTAAATGATCACCATTCTAACTGGTGTGAGATGGTATCTCATTGAGGTTGTGATTTGCATTTCTCTGATGGCCAGTGATGATGAGCATTTTTTCATGTGTGTTTTGGCTGCATAAATGTCTTCTTTTGAGAAGTGTCTGTTCATATCCTTCGCCCACTTTTTGATGGGGTTGTTTTTTTCTTGTAAATTTGTTTGAGTTCATTGTAGATTCTGGATATTAGCCCTTTGTCAGATGAGTAGGTTGTGAAAATTTTCCCCCATTTTGTAGGTTGCCTGTTCACTCTAATGGTAGTTTCTTTTGCTGTGCAGAAGCTCTTTAGTTTAATTAGATCCCATTTGTCAATTTTGGCTTTTGTTGCCATTGCTTTTGGTGTTTTAGACATGAAGTCCTTGCCCATCCCTATGTGCTGAATGGTATTACCTAGGTTTTCTTCTAGGGTTTTTATGGTTTTAGGTCTAACATGTAAGTCTTTAATCCATCTTGAATTAATTTTTGTATAAGGTGTAAGGAAGGGATCCAGTTTCAGCTTTCTACATATGGCTAGCCAGTTTTCCCAGCACCATTTATTAAATAGGGAATCCTTTCCCCGTTTGTTGTTTTTGTCAGGTTTGTCAAAGATCAGATAGTTGTAGATATGCAGCATTATTTCTGAGGGCTCTGTTCTGTTCCATTGATCTATATCTCTGTTTTGGTACCAGTACCATGCTGTTTTGGTTACTGTAGCCTTGTAGTATAGTTTGAAGTCAGGTAGGGTGATGCCTCCGGCTTTGTTCTTTTGGCTTAGTATTGCCTTGGCGATGCGGGCTCTTTTTTGGTTCCATATGAACTTTAAAGTAGTTTTTTCCAATTCTGTGAAGAAAGTCATTGGTAGCTTGATGGGGATGGCATTGAATCTGCAAATTACCTTGGGCAGTATGGCCATTTTCACGATATTGATTCTTCCTACCCATGAGAATGGAATGTTCTTCCATTTGTTTGTATCCTCTTTTATTTCATTGAGCAGTGGTTTGTAGTTCTCCCTGAAGAGGTCCTTCGCATCCCTTGTAAGTTGGATTCCTAGGTATTTTATTCTCTTTGAAGCAATTGTGAATGGGAGTTCACTCATGATTTGGCTCTTTGTTTGTCTGTTATTGGTGTATAAGAATGCTTGTGATTTTTGCACATTGATTTTGTATCCTGAGACTTTGCTGAAGTTGCTTATCAGTTTAAGGAGATTTTGGGCTGAGACGATGGGGTTTTCTAGATATACAATCATGTCATCTGCAAACAGGGACAATTTGACTTCCTCTTTTCCTAATTGAATACCCTTTATTTCCTTCTCCTGCCTGATTGCCCTGGCCAGAACTTCCAACACTATGTTGAATAGGAGTGGTGAGAGAGGGCATCCCCGTCTTGTGCCAGTTTTCAAAGGGAATGCTTCCAGTTTTTGCCCATTCAGTATGATATTGGCTTTGGGTTTGTCATAGATAGCTCTTATTATTTTGAGATACGTCCCATCAATACCTAATTTATTGAGAGTTTTTAGCATGAAGGTTGTTGAATTTTGTCAAAGGACTTTTCTGCATCTATTGAGATAATCATGTGGTTTTTGTCTTTGGTTCTGCTTATATGCTGGATTACATTTATTGATTTGTGTATGTTGAATCCGCCTTGCATCCCAGGGATGAAGCCCACTTGATCATGGTGGATAAGCTTTTTGATGTGCTGCTGGATTCGGTTTGCCAGTATTTTATTGAGGATTTTTGCATCAATGTTCATCAAGGATATTGGTCTAAAATTCTCTTTTTTTGTTGTGTCTCTGCCAGGCTTTGGTATCAGGCTGATGCTGGCCTCATAAAATGAGTTAGGGAGGATTCCCTCTTTTTCTGTTGATTGGAATAGTTTCAGAAGGAAGGGTACCAGCTCCTCCTTGTACCTCTGGTATAATTTGGCTGTGAATCCATCTGGTCCTGGACTCTTTTTGGTTGGTAAGCTATTGATTATTGCCACAATTTCAGATCCTGTTATTGGTCTATTCAGAGATTCACCTTCTTCCTGGTTTAGTCTTGGGAGGGTGTGTGTGTCCAGTAATTTATCCATTTCTTCTAGATTTTCTAGTTTATTTGCGTAGAGGTGTTTATAGTATTCTCTGATGGTAGTTTGTATTTCTGTGGGATCGGTGGTGATATCCCCTTTATTATTTTTTGTTGCGTCTATTTGATTCTTCTCTCTTCTTCTTTATTAGTCTTGGTAGCGGTCTATCAATTCTGTTGATCTTTTCAAAAAACCAGCTCCTGGATTCATTAATGTTTTGAAGGGTTTTTTGTGTCTCTATTTCCTTCAGTTCTGCTCTGATTTTAGTAGAAACAAGAGTTTCTAAGTAAGAGTATCATTTTTAATTTGAAGAATTTAATCTCAAAAGCAGCTGGACTTCTACAGCTTCCTCGATAGGACGTGACTATCCATTTTGTCAAAATCTCCTCAACACTGGATATTGATAATCTAATTTTGATCAATCTCTTTGAATGCATATTGTATCTCATTTTAATGTGCATGTTCTGGATTATTACAAGGCTTGACAATCGTATCTCAGCTGCATTTTTCTGAAATGTATAGACATTTTCTTTGGCATTTTCTTGATGGGTTCTTGTGCTATTTTATATTCTTTTTAGAAACGTAAATATACTCAAAATTTTAAGCTTTCATATTATATAGTTCACAAATATGTTTTCCAGTTTGTCACTTAACTTCGTATATGGTGTTTTAAAAATGATTTCATTGTTTTGTTTTTTTCTTTGATATAGAATCTTGCTATGTTACCCTGGTTGGAGTGTAGTAGTGCATTCACAACAATCACTGAAGCTCAACTTCTTGGGCTCAAGCAGTCCTCACACCTTAGCCTCCTGAGTAGTTGGGACTACAGGTGTGCACCACCATGCCCAGCTAGTTTTTAAAAACAGTTTTTTTTTTTGTAGGGGCAGGGTCTCCCTATGTGGCCAGGCTGGTCTTAAACTCCTGGGCTCAAGCGATCCTCCCACTTCAACTTCCCAAAGTGCTGGGGTTACAGGCATGACCCACCACACCTGGTTTTAAGACTTAATTTAAAGCTTATATACAGCCAGACCTGTCTTTCCTTTATTTATAGCTTTGGGGTTTGGATTTTCCTCAAAATTATCTTTGCCAAACTAAATTTTTAAAAATACACTACTATTTCCTCCTCTTCTGGAATTCCTTCTCTCTAGTAAATAAGAAATAAATAATTTATGTAATAACTGATAATATATGTATAGATATAATGTCACCATGATGTAAATTGTGAGGAAAGAGTTTGAGTCAGTTAAGTGGCAAGGATGAGTAGAGAAAATTGTTATTTTCTATTAGTTGGTTACAAAACCCTATATGCATAAATGACATTTGATCTGAAACATAAAAGAAGAAAGGAGCCATACACGTTTTGGCAATGGCGTTTCGGAGAGAGAAAATGAAAAATGCAAAGGCCTAGAGTCCTGAAAATATGCACATAACAAGGAGGATAGAATGGTTGCAGCGAATGAGAGAGTGAGCAGTTATCTGGATTCGGTTATTCAGGCACCTGATACAGCAGGTCATCATGGGCACATTGGGGACTTATTCTAAGTGTGACGGGAAGCCACTGCAAACTTTGAGAAAATAATGAAGTGATCAGACTTGCATTTTAAAATATTATATCAGGTTGTTTTGTGGAAAACAGACTTTGCAGAAGGTGGCTCAAGATAGGGGAGCAAGAAAGGAATAATGTATTAGGGTTTTCTGGGGAAACAGAGCCAATGAGATAGACACAGGTATGTAGAAATAAATTTGTTCTGAGGGATTGGCTCATGTGACTATGAAGACTGAGAAGCCTAATGATCTTCCATCTGCAAGTGGAAGAACCAGAAAAGTTGGTGGTGTAGCCCCAGTCCAAACGTGAAAGCCTTAGAACAAGAAGCACTGATGTCCTAGGGCAAGAGAAAGCAAATGTCCAAACTTAAGCAGAGAGAACAAATTTGACTTTCCTCCACCTTTCTATTCTATTTGAGCCCTCGAAGAATTGGATGATGTGGCCACTCACATTGGTAAGGGTGATTTTCTTTACTCAGTCTACCAATCCGAACGCTACTTTTTCTTTTTTCTGAAAGTACTATCACAGAAAGCCCCAGAAATAATGTTTTACCAGCTGTCTGACTTCCTTTCACCCACTTAAGTTGACATAAAATTAATCATCATAAGCTTATCCCTTGTCACCTTGCCACCCGTATAAATCTGTTTATACCATACTTAATCTCCAAATAAAGACAATAACAAGGCCATAATTCTGCCTAACATAATACAACTATTTTGTATACAACTGAAAATGCACTGATTCCTTCACCACAAGAGGAGATAAAGTCCTTAAATGATGTTTACTTTTCTCTTGATATTCCATAACTTAAATACCATAATGTTAAATTAATAATATATAAACACTATGATACAAAGTCAGTATATCTTATGTTACATGATAAGGGAATAAGGGAGAAAGGAAAAAAAGATACTCGCTTAATATAGGCATATAGACACAAATGTATTCTCAACAAAATAAGGAGGAAACACTCATGATAATTATTTCTGTAACTGATCACGTGGTCATAGCTGATATTTATAACTACCTTCTTTTTCTACCTATTCTCTATTCCCTTCTTCAGCAAGGAGCTCAGCAGATCATGGTTCTATACCTGGCAAGATAACCCAAACTTTCATTCATGAAGGGTCTGAGCCATTAATAGTCATGTCTGGATTGGGCTGTTGAAATTTTCCATTGACCTCAATCACAGGGAATAGTAATACTAAGAGATAGCCTAAGGTATCTCTTGGATTTCAGACATACTTTCTCTTACCTTCCTTTTTGGAGTAATAGTCCAACTTACTTTTATTAGGATCAATCACCATAGTCAACACCACAACTCCCTTCTTTGGCTGTTGATTTAGGGGAATGGTGAGGAAGGGTGACACAATAGCCAGGTGGCAGTCTTAACTTCTAGTTCAAGGGAATCGTTGTGTCTGCTGGTGGAAATGTAGTCCTTTTGGAACTAAGCCCTCCAGGCCAGCAACCATTATGGTAAAAGGAAGCAAAATTTTTACCAGTGTGTCAATAGAGGTAATAGTGAGAGGTGCCACTCCCATTTCCATCCCTTGATCCTCAGATCTGTGATTCCTGGCTATTAGAGAAACAACATCATATACTGGATGCTGACTTGGAGCATATATACAGCCTTCTGGAGAACCTTGCCTCAGACCTGCAATGTATTGCCACCTAGCTGGCTATGTAACTGAGTCTTCAAATGGCCATTCCCCTGTTCGATCAAGCCAGCTGCTTTAGCATGGTCAGGAACATGGTACAACCAGTGAATTCCATGAGCATGCCACACTCCCTTTTCTGCGAAGTGAATTCCTTGATCAGAAGCAATGTCATGTGGCATAAGGCATTCCACAAGTCTACTGATGGTAGTTTAGCAGAAGCATTCCATACAAATAGCAAAACAGTTATTAGGCTACTGAAGTTGTCCAGGCAAGAGATGTTAGTGGTGTAGCATTAGATGAGTGGCCATCAGGCTCAAAATATATCTTAGAAGCAGAGACAGTAAGATTTGCTGCTGGATTTGTTGCAATATATGAAAGAATGAGAGTAGTTTAGAATAACCACAAGAATTCTGGCCTGAGGAACAGAGAGGGTGGAATGCTACTTACTGAGGTAGGGAAACATGGAAATGAGTTAGATTTTAAATTGTGATCTAATACCACAAACATTTAATTCCTAACAGTTTTATGGTATTTATTTATATTGAGTAGAGATACACCCACACAATTATTTTGTTCTGAACATCTTTTGCTTTTATTATTTAATATATTCTACTCAGTAAAATATAGAATAATCTTGTGAAGTTTTACTTAAGGGGAATAAAAACACGTTAATGAGGCCTTAATAGTTAACAATTAGCTTATACATTAATTTTAGGAGAATTGACATTTACCCAGTATTCTCAGAAATAATTATGTTGTACAATTTCATTCACGGTATTTCACTGAATCTAAACCACCAGTCACCACCGATTGTAAAATATATCAGATTTTAATACAAATTATTAAAATGTGGAAAATTTTAATAAGAATTATCAAAATGTAGAAAAAAGAATTTTAGAACAGATGAAAAATGACAAATAAGATTGTTTACAATCACCATTAAAACTTTGTAATTTTCTTCAAGCAGACATTTCCTTTTTAATGATGGGTTTATTCTTTTTTAAAATTCAAATTAAAAAAAATTTTGAGTACATAGTAGGTATATATATTTATGAATTACATAGGATATTTTGATATAGGCGTGCAATGAGCAATAACCACATCATGGAAAATGGGGTATCTATCCCCTCAAGCATTTATACTTTGTGTCACAAACAGTTGAATTATACTTTTTTAGTTTTTTTATGTATAATTAAATTATTGACTATTGTCACCCTGTTGTGCTATCAAATACTAAGCCACATTCATTGTTTCTATTTTTTTTGTACCATCTCCTCCTCCCCCCCATTACCTCACTACCTTAACCATCCTCTGGTAACCATCTTTCTATTTCCTGTCTCCATGAGTTCAATTGTTTTGATTTTTAGATCTCAGAAATAAGTGAGAACATGTAATGCTTGTTTATCTGTGCCTGGCTTATTTCTCTTAACATAATGACCTCCAGTTCCATCCATATTGTTGCAAATGACAGGATCTCACACTTTTTATGGCTGAATAATACTCATTTTGAATAAGTACCACATTTTATTTATTCGTCTGTTGGTGGATGCTTAGGTTGCTTGCAAATTTTGACTATTGTGAACAGAACTGTAACAAACATGGGTGTGCAGATGTCTCTTTAACATACTGATGTCTTTTATTTTGGGTGTATATCCAGCAGAGGTTGCTGGATTGTATGGTAGCTCTATTTCTTAGTTTTTTCAGGAATCTCCAAATTGTGTTCCATAATGGTTGGACTAATTTAAATTTCCACCAACAGTGCATGAAGGTGCCCTTTCCTCCACATCCTCTCCAACATTTGGAATTGCCTGATTGCCTGTTTTTGTTGTTGTTGTTGTTTGTGGGTTTTTTTTGTTTTTGTTTTTTTTAGATAAAAGCCATTTTAACTGAGGTGAGATGATATCTCACTGTACGTTTTGGTTTTTTTTGTTTGTTTGAGATAGAGTCTCACTCTCTTACCCAGGCTGGAGTGCAATGGCACAATCTCAGCTCACTCTGCCTCCCGGGCCCAAGTGATTCTCATGCCTCAGCCTCCTGAGTAGCTGGGATTACAGGCATGTGCCGCTATGCCTGGCTAATTTTTGTATAATTTGAAGTCAGGTAATGTGGTTCCTCCAGGTTTGTTATTTTTGCTCAGGATGGCTTTGTCTTTTCTGGATCTGTCATGATTCCGAATAAATTTTATGATTTTTTTTGTTTTTTTCTGAATACTTTCTCTGTGTTATCTTGAATTTCTTTGAGTTTCCCCCAAAACAGCTATTTTGAATTCTCTGAAAGGTCACATATCTCTATTTCTCCAGGATTGATTTCTGGTGCCTTATTAGTTCATTTGGTTAAGTCATGTTTTTCTGGATGATCTTGATTCTTGTAAATGTTGGTCGCTTTCTGGACATTAAAGAGTTACGTATTTATTGTAGTTTTCACAGTCTGGACTTGCTTGTGTCTGTCCTTCTTGGGAAGCCTTTCCAGGGATTCAAAAGGACCTAGGCCTCAAGCCCAATAATGCTGTGGTCTTTGCAGACACCCTTGGTTGTCTTGGATAAGATCTGGAAGAATTCTCTGGGTTACCACGCAGAAACTCTTGTTTTTTACCTCACTTTCTTCCAAACAGTGAAGTCTCTCACTCTCTCTCTTTGTCTGTGCATAGGTGCCTGAACTGCGGGTATGATGATGCAAGCGACTCTGTGGCCACCACCATTGGGATTGCCCTGGGTCAGACCTGAAGCCAGTACAGCACTGGGTCTCACCCAAAGCCCACTGTAACAACTACCTGGCTACCACCTATGTTCACTCAAGGCCCTAAGGCTCTATGATCAGTAGGTGACAAAAACAGTCAGGTTTGTTTCTTTCTTTTCAGGGTGGCAAGTTCCTCTAGGCCCTGGCTGTATCTAAACATGCTGTCTGGGAGCCAGGGATTAAAGAAAAAACTAATAAATTTAGCTGATATTCTATTCCACTGTGGCTAAGCTGGCACTCAGACTATAATACAAAGTCCTCCCTGCCCTTCCCTCCCCTTTCCACAGACAGAGGAACCTCCCTGTGGCCATCATCACCAACAACCCATGGAGGGTTCTGCCAGGCCACCACCAATGTTCACTTAAAGCCCAAGGGTCTTCAGTCAGCTTGTGAATGCTGCTAGGTCTGGGACTCACCCTATAGGACAGTGGGCTCTGTCTGGCCCAGGGCAGGTCCAGAAATGCTGTCCAAGAGCTTAGGCCTGGACTAAGAGTCCCCAAGGGCCTGCTTGTTTCTCTACCCCAATGTGGCTGAGCTGGTACCTAAGTACAACAGAAAGTCTGCTTTACTCTTTCCTCTGCTGTTCTCAAACTGGAGTCTTTCACCATAGTCACAATAGCTGAGACTGTGCTAGATCACACCTGAAGTCAGGATGTCTCAGAGTCCAAGGCCCATGGTGTATTTCCTGGGTATTGTTGCTGGCTATTTAGGACCAAAGAGTTCTTTAGCCACAAGATGATGAATGTGGCCTGGACTGGGTCCTTTTCTTCAAGGCAGTGGATTCCCTTTTGGCCCAGGGTGTGTCTAGAAATATCATCTGAGAGCTAGGGCCTGCAAGGGAGGCCTCATGGTTCTGCCTGGTACCCCATCCTACTGTGGCTGAGCTGGCATCCAAGCTGTACAACAAAGTCCTCTTCACTCTTCACTCTCCTCTCCTTAAGCAGAAGAAAGGAGTCACTGTTGTTGCTGTGAGCTGCACTACCTGAGGTTGGGCAAGGAATGGCACAAGCACTCCCATAGCTGCCCAGCTGGTATCTCAGTAGTCATGTGCTACCTTGGTCCAGTGGCTCTGAGCCCAGTCCAGTACTACTAGGACTTGCCTAGGAATTGCTGTCCCTGTGTCCTAGACTGCCTTTCATCTTTACCTAGGACCCTAGAGAACTTTGGCCTTCTGTGAGGAGGCTTGCCAAGAAACTCATGTTCCAACCACTGGGATGGGTGATTCTAGGGCTAGTCCAAATGTTCCCTCTGTGTGGGTGCAGGCCTTTGCTCTCTGTTGTCACAGGGAAGCACCGAGTTCAATGTAAAATCCCCCAGTCACTGTACTCTCCCTCCCCAAGTGCCCATATTCTCTCTTCACACCATGTAGCTGCTGCTGGGAAGGGAGGAGGGGTGGTGTCAGCAATTAAAGATTGTTTCTCCAATTCTCTTCAATGCCTCTTTCAGCAATATAAAGTGAAAACCAAGTACTGTTGGGAGAGGGGCTGGCATGATGGCCAAATAAGAACAGCTGTGGTCTGCAGCGCCCAGTGAGACCAATGCAGAAGAAGCGTAATTTCCGCATTACTGACTGAGATACCCGGTTCATCATATTGGCATTGGTTAGACAGTGGGTGCAGCCCACGGAGGGTGAGCCAAAGTAGGCTGGGGTGTCGCCTCACCCAGGAAGTGCAAGGGGTTGGGGAACTCCTTCCCTTAACCAGGGGAAGCCATAAGGGACGGTGCTATCCAGACCCAGATACTAAGCTTTTTCCGTGGTCTTCACAACCCGCAGATCAGGAGATTCCCTCGGGTGCCTACACAACCAGGGCCCCGGGTTTCAAGCACAAAACTGGGCGACAGTTTGGGTAGACACTGAGCTAGCTGCAGGATTTTTTTCCTTGTACTCCAGTGGTGCCTGGAATGCCAGTGTGACAGAACCGTTCACTCCCCTGGAAAGGGGGCAGAAACCAGGGAACCAAGTGGTCTTGCTCAGCAGCTCGCACCCCTATGGAGCCCAGCAAGCTAAGATCCACTGGTGGCAAAGCACTGTAGCCAGGCTGCCTCTCTAGATTCTCCTCTCTGGGCAGGGCATCTCTGAAAGAAAGGCAGCAGCCTCAGTCAGGGGCTTATAGATAAAACTCCCATCTCCCTGGGACAGAGCACCTGAGAGAAGGGGACGGTTGTGGGCGCAGCTTCAGCAGACTTAATTGTTACTGCCTGGAGGCTCTGAAGAGAGCAGCCAATCTCCCAGCACAGGGCTCGAGCTCTGCTAAGGGAAAGACTGCCTCCTCAAGTGGATCCCTGACCCCCATGCCTCCTAACTGGGAAACATCTCACAGCAGGGATTGACAGACACCCCATACAGGAGAGCTCCGGCTGGCATCTGGCAGGTACCCCTCTGGGATGAAGCTTCCAGAGGAAGGAGCAGGCAGCAATCTTTGCTCTTCTGTAGCATCTGCTGGTGATACTCAGGCGAACAGGGTCAGGAGTGGATCCCCAGCAAACTCCAGCAGACCTGCAGAAGGAGGGCCTGACTGTTAGAAGGAAAACTAACAAACAGAAAGCAATAGCATCAACATCAACACAAAGGATGCCCATGCAAAAACCCCATCCAAAGGTCATCAACATCCAAGACCAAAGGTAGATAAATCCATGAAGATAGGGAAAAACTAGCACAAAATCCTGAAAATTCCAAAAACCTGAATGCGTCTTCTCCTCCAAAGGATCAGAACTCCTGGCCAGCAAGGGAACAAAACTGGATGAAGAATGAGTTAAACGAATTGAAAGAAGTAGGCTTCAGAAGGTGGGTACTAACAAACTCTCCCAAGCTAAACAGCATGTTCTAACCCAATGCAAGGAAGCTAAGAACCTTTATTGGAACTGCTAACTAGAATAACCAGTTTAGCGAATAACATAAATGACCTGATGGAGCTGAAAAACACAGCACGAGATCTTCGTGAAGCCTACACAAGTATCAATAGTCGAATTGATCAAGCAGAAGAAAGGATATCAGAGACTTAAGATCAACTTAATGAAATAAAGCGTGAAGACAAGACTAGAAGAAAAAGAATGAAAAGGAATGAAAAAAGCCTCCAAGAAATATGGGACTATGTGAGAAGACCAAACCCACATTTGATTAGTGTATCTGAAAGTTACAAGGAGAATGGAACCAAGTTGGAAAACACACGTCAGCGTATTATCCAGGAGAACTTCCCCAACCTAGCAAGATAGGCCAACCTTCACATGCAGGAAATTCAAGGAACACCACAAAGATACTCCTTGAGAAGAGCAACCTTAAGACACATAATCATCAGATTCACCAAGGTTGAAATGAAGGAAAAAATGTTAAGGGCAGCCAGAGAGAAAGCTCAGATTACCCAGAAAGGGAAGCCCATTAGACTAACAGTGAATCTCTCTGCAGAAACCCTACAAGCCAGAAGAGAGTGGGGACCAGTATTCAACATTCTCCAGCCAAACTAAGCTTCATAAACGAAGCATAAATAAAGTCCTTTACAGACAAGAAGATGCTGAGGGATTTTGTCACCACCAGGCCTGGCTTACAAGAGCTCCTGAAGAAAGCACTAAATATGGAAAGGAAAAACCAATAGCAGCCACTGCAAAAACATACCAAAATGTAAAGACCATCAACCCTATGAAGAAACTGCACCAACTAATGTGCAAAATAACCAGGTAGCATCATAATGACAGGATCAAATTCAAACATAACAATATTAATTTTAAATGTAAATGGACTAAATGCTTCAATTAAAAGACACAGACTGGCAAATTGGACCAAGAGTCAAGACGCTTCATGTGCTGTATTCAGGAGACCCACCTCACATGCAGAGGCACAACTAGGCTCAAAAGAAAGGGATGAAGGAATATCTACCAAGCAAATGGAAAGAAAAAAAAAAAGCAGGGGTTGCAATCCTAGTCTCTGAGTAAACAGACTTTAAACCAACAAAGATCAAAAAAGACAAAGAAGGACATTACATAATGGTAAAGGGATCAATGCAACGAGAACAGCTAACAATCCTAAATATATATATATGGACCCAATACAGGAGCACCGAGATTCATAAAGCAAGTTCTTAGAGACCAAAAAAGAGACTTAGACTGCCACACAATAATAGTGGGAGACTTAAACATCCTACTGTCAATATTAGACAGATCAACAGGACAGAAAATAAACAAAGATATTCAGAACTTGAACTCAGCTTTGGACCAAGCATACCTAATAGACAACTACAGAACTCTCCACCCCAAGTCAACAGAATATACATTCTTAGCATCACATTGCACTTATTCTAAAATTGATCACATAATTTGAGGTAAAACACTCCTCAGCAAATGCAAAAGAAAGGAAGTCATAACAAACAATCTCTTAGACCACAGTGCAATCAAATTAGAACTCAGGATTAAGAAATTCACTCAACATCGTACAACTACATGGAAACTGAACAACCTGCTCCTGAAAGACTACTGGGTATATAATGAAATGAAGGCAAAATAAATAAGTTCTTTGAAACCAATGAGGAAAAAGACACAACATACCAGAATCTCTGGGACACAGCTAAAGCAGGGCTTAGTAGGAACTTATAGCACTAAATGCCCACAACAGAAAGCTAGAAAGATCTAAAATCAACACCCTAAAATCACAATTAAAAGAACTAGAGAACAAAAAGCAAACAGATTCAAAAGCTAGCAGAAGACAAGAAATAACTAAGATTAGAGCAGAATTGAAGGAGATAGAGACATGAAAAACCATTAAAAAAATGAATCCAGGAGCTGGTGTTTTGAAAAGATTAACAAAATAGATACACCACTAGCCAGACTAATAAAGAAGAAAAGAGAGAAGAATCAAATAGACACAATAAAAAATGATAAAGGGGATATCACCATAGATCCCACAGAAATACAAACTGCCATCAGAGAATACTATAAATACCTCTACACAAATAAAATAGAAAATGTAGAAGAAATGGATAAATTCCTGAACACATACACCCTCCCAAGACTAAACCAGAAAGAAGTCTAATCCCTGATTAGACCAATAGCAAGTTCTGAAATTGAGGCAGTAATTAATAGGCTACCAACCAAAAAAAGCCCATTACCAGACAGATTCACTGCTGAATTCTACCACAGGTACAAAGAGGAGCTGGTACAATTCCTTCTGAAACTATTCCAAACAATAGAAAAAGAGCAACTCCTCCCTAACTCATTTTATGAGACCAGCATCATAGTGATACCAAAACCTGGCAGAGACACAACAAAAAGAAAAAAAAATTTCAGGCCAACATCCGTGATGAACATCGTTATGAAAATCCTCACTAAAATACTGGCAAACCGAATCCAGCAGCACATCAAAAAGCTTATGCACCACGATCAAGTTGGCTTCATTCTGGGATGCAAGGCTGGTTCAACATATGTAAATCAATAAATATAATTCATTATGTGAATGAAACCAATGACAATAACCACATGATGATCTCAATAGATGCAGAAAAGGCCTTTGATAAAATTCAACACCCCTTCATGCTAAAAACACTCAATAAAGTAGGTACTGATGGAACATATCTCAAAATAATGAGAGTTATTTATGACAACCCCACAGCTAATATCATACTGAATGGGCAAAAGCTAGAAGCATTCCCTTTGAAAACCTGCACAAGACAAGGATGCCCTCTCTTACCACTCCTATTCAACATAGCATTGGAAGTTTTGACCAGGGCAATCAGTCAAGAGAAATAAATAAAGGGTATTCAAATAGGAAAAGGGAAAGTCAAATTGTCTCTGTTTGCAGATGCCATGATTGTATATTTAGAAAACCCCGTCGTCTCACCCCAAAACTCCTTAACCTAATAAGCAAATTCAGCAAAGTCTCAGGATAAATTACAGGCATTTTTACGCACCAATAATAGACAGAGAACCAAATCATGAGTGAACTCCCATTCACAATTGCTACAAAGAGAATCAAATACTTAGGAATACAGCTTGCAAAGGATGTGAAGGACCTCCTCAAGGAGAAATACAAATCACTGCTCAAGGAAATAAGAAAGGACACAAATAGAAAATCATTCCATGCTCATGGATAGGAAGAGTCAATATTGTGAAAATGGCCATACTGTCCAAAGTAATTTATAGATTCAGTGCTATTCTCATCAAGCTATTGTTGACTTTCTTCACAGAATTAGAAAAAAAAAACTACTTTAAATTTCATATGGAACCAAAAAATGGCCCATATAGCCAAGACGATCCTAAGCAGAAAGAACAAAGCTGGAAGCATCACACTACCTGAATTCAAACTATACTACAAGCCTACCGTAACCAAAACAGCAGGGTGCTGGTACCAAAACAGATATATAGACCAATGGAACAGAACAGAGACCTCAGAATTAACACCACACATCTACAACCATCTGATCTTTGACAAATCTGACAAAAACAAGCAATGGTAAAAGAATTCCCTTTTTAATAAATGCTATTGGGAAAACTGGCCAGCCATATGCAGAAAAGTTAAAATGGAGCCCTCCTTACACCTTATACAAAAATTAACTCAAGGTGGATTAAAGACTTAAATTTAAGACCTAAAACCATAAAAACCCTAGAAGAAAACCTAGGCATTACCATTCAGAACATAGGCATGGTAATACACTTCATGACTAAAATAGCAAAAGCAATGGCAACAAAAGCCAAAATTGACAAATGGGATCTAATTAAACTAAAGAGCTTCTGCAAAGCAAAAGAAACTATAATCAGAGTGAACAGGCAACCTACAGAATGGGAGAAAATTTTTGCAATCTATTCATCTGACAAACGGCTAATATCCAGAATCTACAAGGAACATAAACAAATTTACAAGAAAAATACAAACAACCCCAACAAAAAGTGGGCAAAGGATATGAATAGACACTTCTCAAAAGAAGACATTTATGTGGCCAAGAAACATATGAAAAAAAGATCATCATCACTGGTCATTAGAAAAATGCTAATCAAAGCCACAATGAGATACCATCTCATGCCACTTAGAATGGTAATCATTAAAAAGTCAGGAAACAACAGATGCTGGAGAGGATGTGGAGAAGTAGGAACACTTTTACAGTGTTGGTGGGAGTGTAAATTAGTTTAACCATTGTGGAAGACAGTATGGTGATTCCTCAAGAATCTAGAACCAGAAATACCGTTTGACCCAGCAATCTCATTACTGGGTATATACCCAAAGGATTGTAAATCATTCTACTATAAAGACACATGCACACATATATTTATTGCGGCACTATTCACAATAGCAAAGACTTGGAATCAACCCAAATGTCCATCAATGATAGACTGAATAAAGAAAATGTGGCACGTACATACCATGGAATAGTATGCAGTCATAAAGAAGGATGAGTTCATGTCCTTTGCAGGGACATGGATGAAGCTGGAAACTATTATTCTTAGCAAACTAACACAGAAGCAGAAAACCAAATGCTCCATGCTCTCACTCAAAAGTGGGAGTTGAACAATGAGAACATATGGACACAGGAAGGGGAACATCACACACCAGGGCCTGTTGGTTGGTCGGGGCCAAGGGGAGGGATAGCATGAGGAGAAATACCTAATGTATATGATGCGTTGATGGGTGCAGCAAACCACCATGGCACATGTATACCTATGTAACAAAACTGCACATGCTGCACGTGCATGTATCCCAGAAGTTAAAGTGTAATAATAAATAAATAAAATTCGTTTAAAAAAGAGTGAGTGATGCATGTAGGAGAATGAAACTTGATCCTCCTCATCTGTCATCTTATACAAAAATAAACTCAAGATGGATTAAGGACTTAAGATGGATTAAGGGCTTAAACCTAAGACCTGAAGCTACAAAAATTCTAGAAGATAACACTGGAAAGGCACTTCTAGATGTCAGCTTAGGCAAGGATTTCATGACCAAAAACCCAAAAGCAATTGCAATAAAAACAAAGATAAATAACTGAGACCTAATTAAACTCAAGAGCTTTTGCATGGCAAAAGGAACAGTCAACAGAGTAAACAGACAACCCACAGAGTGGGAGAAAATCTTCACAATCTATACATCTGACAAAGGACTAATATCCAGAACCTATGATGAACTCAAACAAATCAGTAAGAAAAAAAAAATCAATACCATCAAAAAGTGAGCTAAAGACATGAGTAGACAATTCTCTAAAGAAGATTTACAAATGGCCGACAAGCATATGAAAAAATGCTCAACATCCCACTAATGATCAGGGAGAGGCAAATCAAAACCACAATGTGATACCACCTTACTACTGTAAGAATGGCCATAGCCAAAGAATAAAAAAAAAGTGAATGTTGGCATAGATGTGGTAATCAGGTAACATTTCTACACTGCTGGTGGGAGTGTAAACTAGTACAGCTGCTATGGAAAACAGCGTGGAGATTCCTTAAAGAACTAAAAGTAGAACCACCCTTTGATCCAGCAATCCCACTACTGGGTGTCCACCCAGAGGAAAAGAAGTCATTATTCAAAAAAAAGATACTTGCACATGCATGTTTATAGCAGCACAATTCACAATAGCAAAGTGGTGGAACCAACCCAAATACCCATTAATCAACGAGTAGATAAAGAAACTCTGGTAGATGATAGATAGATAGATAGATAGATAGATAGATAGATAGATAGATAGATTAGATAGATAGATAGACAGAATACTACTCAGCCATAAAAAGGGTGAATTAATGTCATTTGCAATGACCTGGATGAGATTAGAGACTATTATTCTAAGTGAAGTAACTCAGGAATAGAAAACCAAACATCGTGTGTTCTCACTGATATATGTGAGATAAGCTATGAGGACACAAAGGCATAAGAATGACACAGTGAACTTTGGGGAGCTGGGGGAAATATTGGGAGGGGAGTGAGGGATAAAAGACAACAAATATGGGACAGTGTATACTGCTTGGGTGATGGGTGCACAAACTTCTCATAAATCTCCACTAAAGAACATACTCAGGTAACCAAATACCACCTGTACCCCAATAACTCATGGAAAAATAAATTTTTTTAAAAAAAGAAAAAAAACCCAAAAAACCAAGTACTGTCATTACTCACCTGATTTTTAGTTCTTGTGATGATTCTTTTCTGTGTGCAGATAGTTATTAATATTTGGTGTTCCTTCAGGGAGAGCAAAAGGTGTAGGCTTCTATTGAGCCATCTTGCTCAATTGTATCAATGGGTTTATTGTCAAACATTTAATAGGTACTTTTGCTGTGGTGAACTGAATCTCATTCCTTCCTTCCTTCATCCTTTCCTTTCTCTGTTCCTTCTTTCATCCCACCTCACTTTATCTTTTGCTTCCCTTTTTAAACATTTTGGTACTAATCATTGTATTTTCTTGTTCCTCATTGATAATCTACAGGAAACCTATTGATTTATGTATTTTATAAATTTCTGGCCACAAAACATTTTTTCCAATTTTTAATTAATCTCTTGACTTTTCCAGGCAACTAATGAAAAATACTTCAAATACTGTGTGCTTATTCTCTTTCTTTAAAATATTAATAAATCTTATTTTTAAAATTATTGCATCAAGCATGGCTAAATATTATTAGTGCTAGTAGTCATTTTGTTCAATTTCAGACATTAATGGGGTTGTTTCAAATGTTTTACTCTTACATTTTCTTTTTGTTGCATATTACTGGTGGATACCTTTTATAAAATTAAGATAGTAGTTTCGGTCCCAAGCTTGATAAGAATTTATGATTTCTTAGCCATTTTACTTTAAAATCAGGGATCTGTGTTAAATTTAACAGAAGCTATTATAGAGAATCTAGTAAGATAGTTATCCGAGAGTTTATTACTATGTTAATATTATTTAGCTAATATATTTGCTGATTTAAACAACTCATGCATTTCTGTAATACATCCTACTTGGTTATAATATATATTTAAATCACTGTTATATTAAATTAGCCTACATTTTATTTATAACTTATTCATTGTTTTATAAAATCTTGATTTTCTTCCACTGTCCTTTTCCTGGAAAATAATATATTTTTCATTTCTCTGAGTGGGTTTTTATAATACAGAAAATTTTAAAGACAAAATGAAAAGAAATCACTTGGAACTATGCCTAGGATTAGTATGTTTTTAGGGATATGTCCTTAATTCCTGATATTTTCTTCTAAGGTAACTGGACCATAGATGTTACACTTCCGTTTCCAATTAATTTTGCAAATTACTATTTTTGAAAAAAATCCGTTTCACTTAGCACATAAACTTTTATTGGTGTAAAGGTTTATTCATTGATATTAATATCTTTAAATATCTCCTGCATTGTATAGTTACATTCCTTTTATTAAATATTCTTTTAAATATAACTTTTAAATAAA
This sequence comes from Pan paniscus, assembly GCF_029289425.2. Taxonomy (NCBI): domain Eukaryota; kingdom Metazoa; phylum Chordata; class Mammalia; order Primates; family Hominidae; genus Pan; species Pan paniscus. Next base: position 74,947,066 of record NC_073261.2, on the reverse strand, counting down.
AAAATTTTTAAAAATCACTAATCAATGTTTTATCTATTTCATTGACATAAAGTGACTGATATTGATTTTATTTTAGCAACTATGTTGGTTTTTGTGTTTCTTTTATAAAAACAATTTATTGTGTTTATTATTTCATCACCTCAATCTTTGACCATATATGTTTTCACTTTATCTTCCTGGAATAAATGCTTACTTCACTCATTTTTATTCTTACTTGTTTTTTAATGAAAATACTAATAAACATTATTTTTGTTTTGAATACTTAGGAGAGGACCCCATTTATAACATTATTTTTATTAAAAATTAATCTAATTATAAAAAATGTGCCATCTGTGTAAACGTCTCTCCTCACCATTTTTCTAGTCTTATGATTTCAACTTTTTAATTTTTTTGTAAAATTTTATCTTTTTAAGTCAGTACATAGTTGGAACACTGGTTTGATTTTTTTATTTTGCAAAATTTTTTAGGGAAATTATATAAATCATATTTATTATGATTAATAATATTCTAATAAATTTTATTTTTAAGTTTTCTATTGAATATTCTTTTATTTTTTCTTTTACCTTTTTTTGCATTTTATTAATCCAATACTTTTGTTGTAGATGTTTGACAATTTTACGTCTTCGTTCAACTTTAGTATTTACAATTAAATTTATATTTTGCAAATTTAAATTTATAATAACGTTTTATTCATATTCTTCCCTCAAAAGCAAATGAAGAACAACAAACTAGTACATTTATGCTTTTCTATGTTACATCTCTTGTATCATAAATTATCTATTATATATTTTTAGTTTTTAGTTATTTAAAAAATATTGCTGAACAATTCTTCTTTAGATTTAAATGTAGCTTTAAACTTTTTTTATCACAATTTTCCAGTGTACTTTGCCTTCTTTTTCTCTTGAATGCCTCATTTTTTCCTTATAGGACAAATTTCTGTAATTATTTAAAATAAAGTCTTGGTGATAAATACTCTGAATCCTTACGTATTTGAAATACCTACAATTTGCTATCATACCTGAATGCTAGTTTGTCTGGCTATGAAATTGTGGGTTCAAACTTCTTTTCATTTTGCACTTTGAAAGTGTTTATCTAGTACATTCTACAGCATAATATATGCAATAAGAATTTAAAAACACATTTACAAATATTTACTCAGTCCTACTCATTCTCATTCTACAGTTCTCTGTCTCTGTCTCTCATTTGTCTCTAAGAATTTGAAATTTTCTCAAGATCCATGGGTCTTTTTATCACATTTACGTTCATTCTACTCTATGGAGTACAGCAAGGCAGAACTAGTTGGCACTACACTTCTTCTCGCCATTGGTGTCAGATGGCTGTAGCAGAAATCTGAGCCTCTATCTCCATGCTACAACACCAAAGCAGTACAAATCAGGCCTCCATGTTTACCCCTTTCTTTTCATAGGGAGGCCCGGTAGCAAGCTCACACCTTCACTCAAAAGCAAACAGATGGTGCAAAGTTGTACAAGCTGCTTCCCTGTTTTTGCTGGGAAAATGTTAGAAGGGCCAAGAGAGTAGCAAAACTTATGTTCTACTCCTCTGCAATGAGGCAGTGTGAATCAATGCCCCACTTTTAACTGGAGTGTTGTCAATGGCGCCCAGAGGAGGTGGCATATATACACACCACCAGCCCTCATGTTGAAGCTCAACAGTGAAACTTTGTACTAAAAAATAGATTAAATAGGATCCATAGCCCCATAATATGATCTGAAAAGTCTCTGAAATACAATAAAAACATCATTTATTGTATTAAGAACAGGAAAGTTACAACATGAATGAAAAAAATTAATAAAGAAATGACCACACCAAGATGAATCAGATGTTGGAATTTTCTGACAGGGATTTTAAAGCAGCCATCATGAAAATGCTTTAAAACGCAATTGCAAGCCGGGCATGGTAGCTCACTTCCAGCACTTTGGGAGGCCGAGGCAGGCAGATCACGAAGTCAAGACATGGAGACCATCCTGGGCAACATGGTGAAACCCCGTATCTACTAAAAATACAAAAATTAGCTGGGCATGGTGGTGCACGCCTGTAGCCCCAGCTACTCAGGAGGCTGAGGCAGGAGAATCGCTTGAACCTGGGAGGCGGAGGTTGCAGTGAGTTGAGATCATGCCACTGCACTCCAGTCTGGTGACAGAGCAAGACTCCGTCTGAAAAAATAAAATAAAATAAAATAAAGAATTAGAAAATCTCAGCAAAGAAATGGATACTATAAAATATGAAAAATTGAAATTATAGAAATTTAAATATATATAACAGCCAAAATAATTTTTGAAACCCAATTTACTGAATGGGCTCATTAGAGAGTAGTTATGAGAGTAGAGTCACGGAACATGAGGGCAGATCAATAGAATTTACCCAGTCTGAACACAGAGAAAATAAACTGTTATTATTCCACACTGGTGGAATAATAACAAAATATATAATATTCCTATCATTCACCATTAAAGTTCCAGAAGAAAAGAAAAGAGAGAGACTGCACATGTATTAAAAAGATTATGGCTAAAACTTTGAAAATTTGATGAAAGAAATAAACTAACAGATTCAGAATATGAGTAAACCCCACAACATATAAACCTAACGAAATCTTCACACAGGCCCATGATTAATAAATGTCTGAAAAGTAAATATTTTTAAAGATCTTGAAAACAGCCAGAGAGAAATGAACATTACTTATGTGAAGCCATGCAGGCCAGAAGGAAGGGGCACAGTTTTCCAAGTACTAAAAGAGTAGACTGACAGAATTGAAGAAGAATATCTAACTCATAGAATGAGCACAAATAAATTCATGTTGTCACACTCAATGAGCACAGAAATATATGGACTTCATTGTCATGAAAGTAAAATGTAAAACTCTGTATTAGTCTGTTCTTGCACTGCTGATAAAGACATGCCTGAAACTGGGTAATTTATAAAGAGAAAGAGGTTTAATTGACTCACAGTTCCACGTGGCTGGGGAGGCCTCACAATCATGGCAGAAGGTGAAAGGACATCTTACATAGTGGCAGACAAGAGAGAAGTGAGAACCAAGAGAAAGGGGTTTCCCCTTATAAAACTGTCAGATCTTGTGAGGCTTATTCACTACCATATGAACAGTATAGGAGAAACTGACCCCATGATTCAATTATCTCCCACTGGGTTCCTCCTGCAACACATGGAAATTATGGGAACTACAATTCAAGATGAGATTTGGGTGGGGACAAAGCCAAACCATATCATTTCTCCCTGGCCCCTACCAAATCTCACATCCTCACATTTCAAAACCAATCATGCCTTCCTAACAGTGCCCCAAAGACTTTAACTCATTTCAACATTAACTCAAAAGTCCACATTCAAAAGGCTCATCTAACACAAGGCAAGTCCCTTCTGCATATGAGCCTGTGAAATCAAAAGCAATTTAGTTACTTCCTAGATACAATAAGGGTATAGGAATAGATACATACGCCCATTCCAAATGAGAGAAATTGGCCAAAACAAAGGAACTACAGGCCCCAAGAAATTTTGAAATCTGGAGCAGGGGGGAGCGGGGGCAGTCAAATCTGAAAGCTCCAAAATTATCTCTTTTGACTCCATGTGGCACATCCAGGTCATACTGATGCAAGAGGTAGGTTCCCATGGTCTTGGGCAGCTCTTCTCTTTGTATATTATGAGTTTGGACAAATACTAATGACATCTGTCAGTCATTATAGTATTATACAGAGAGTTTTCACTGCCATAATAATCCTCTGTGTTCCGCCTATTCATCAGTCCCCCAATCCCCGGTAATCACTAAACTTTTTGCTTTCTCCATCGTTTTGCCTTTTTCAAAATGTCATATAGTTGGTATTGTACAGTATGTGACAATTTTTGATTGGTTCATATCACTTAGTAATATGTATCTAAGGTTCCTCCATGACTTTTCATGACTTGATAGTTCATTTCTTTTTGGTGCTGAGTAATATTCTATTGTCTGGGTGTATCACAGTTTATTTATCCATTTACCTACTGAAGGACATTTTATTTGCTTCCAAATTTTGACAACTAAGACGAAAGCTGCTAAAAGCATCTGTGTGCAGCTTCTTGCATGAACATAAGTTGTCAACCTCTTTTGGTTAATACAAAAAAGCGAAATTGCTGGAACATATGGCATGAATATGTTTAGTTTGTCAAGAAATGTCTTGCCAAACTGTCTAACTGAGTATATGGTTTAAGATTCCCACTAGCAATGAATTAGAGTTCCTGTTGCTCCACATGCTCAACAGCATTTGGTGCTTCAGTCTTCCAGATTTTGGCCATTCTAGTAGGTGTGTAGCATTATCTCACTGTTATTTTAATTTGAATTTCCCTGGTGACATATGACGTGGAACATCTTTTTATATGAGTATTTTCCATCTGATATATATGTTCTTTTATGAAGTGTCATTTAAGGTCATTGGTCCATTTTTTTAATTAGATTGTTTGCTTTCTTATTGTTGAGTTTTCAGAGTTCTTTGTATATTTTGGATAATAGTCCTTGATTAGGTGTGTCTTTTCAAATATTTTTTCTATCAATATATGGCTTGTAGTATTCTGTCTACATTTTCTTTCACACAGAAGTTTTAAAATGTAATAAAGTCCAGTTTATCAATTATTTATTTCGTGGAGCATGCCTTTTTTGTTGTATCTAAGAAGCCATCACCATACTCAAGGTTATCTAGGTTTCATCCCATGTTATCTTCTAAGAGTTTTATAGTTTTGCCTTTTACATTTATATCTATGATCCATTTTAAGTTAATTTTTGAAAAGTGTTTAAAGTTTATGTCTAGATTCATTTTTTTTTCATGTGGATGTCTAGTTGTTACAATACTATTTGTTGTAAAGAGTTTTTTGCTTTATTGTATTGCCTTTGCTCTCTTAATTATATTTATAGGGATCTATTTCTGCACTCTCTATTCTGTTACGTTGATTTATTTGCCTGTTCTTCTGCCAATGCCACACTATCAAAATTATTACAGCTTTATCGTACATCTTGAAGAGAGACAGTGTCATCCTCCAACTTTTTACTTCTCTTTCAATATGAGTTGCCTATTTTGTAGTTTTAGCTCTTCAAATAAACTCTAGAATAAGTTTGTTAAATGCAAAATATCTTAGATGGATTTTCATTTGGATTCCACTGAATCTATAGAGCAGGATAAGAAGAACTGACATCTTGACAATATTGAATCTTACAAGCCATAAGCATGGAATATCTCTTTATTTAGTGCTTACTTGATTTCACTTGTCCATTTGTCGGAGTTTTCTAATTTCTTTTTTTTTTTTTTTTTTTTTTTGACACAGCGTCTGGCTCTGTGGCCTAGGCTGGAGTATGGTGCTGCGATTTCGGCTCACTACAACCTCTGCTTCCTGGGTTAAAGCAATTCTCCTGCGTCAGCCACCCGAGTAGCTGGGACTACAGGAGCGTGCCACCACGCCTGGCTAATTTTTCATATTTTTAGTAGAGACCGCGTTTCACCGTGTTAGCCAGGATGGTCTCTATCTCCTGACCTCGTGATATGCCCACCTCGGCCTCCCAAAGTGCTGGGATTACAGGCATGAGCCACCGCGCCCGGCCCAGAATTTTCTAATTTCTATCAAATAGATCTTATATATATTTTATTAGAGGTTTTCTTAAGTGTTTTATTTTTTGGTTTGCTTATGTTTTCAATTTCAAATTTGAACTTGGTCATTGCTGGTATATGGGAAAGCAACTGACTTTTGTGTATTAATCTTATATCCTGTAACCTTCCTATAATCATGTATTCGGTCCAGAAGATTTTTTTTGTTTATTTTTGAATGTTCTAAGATGATCATGCAATCTATAAACAAAGTTTTATTTCTTCCTTCCGATCTGTACACCTTCTATTGCCCATTATTGCCTTACTGTATTAGCTAGTATGTCTAACACAATGTTGAAAAGGAATAATGAGAGAAGACATCCTTAACTTCTTCCTGATCACAGTGGGAAACCTTTGAGTTTCTCACTATTAAATATGACGTTACCAGTAGTATTTTTGCAGATTTTAAAATATCAAGTTGACGAAGCTCCCCTCTATTCCTAGTTTACTAAAGGTTTTTTTGTTGTGTTTTGTTTTTCATCATGATTCTGTGATGGATTTTTTCAAATACCTTTTCTGCATCTATTGATATAATCATGTGTTTTTCCTTTGTAAGCCTGTTGACGTTGTGGATTATATTAATTGATTGCTGAATGTTGAACCAGCTTTGTATGCCTGGGATAAATCTCATTTGCTCATGGTGTGTAATTATTTTTATACATACTGAATTTTATTTGCTAATATTTTGTTGAGAATTTTTGCATCTATATTCATAAGAGAGATTGGTCTATAGTTTTTTTTCTTAGATTGTCTTTGGTTTTGGTATCAGGGTAATGTTGGCTGCATGGAATGAATTAGGGAGTATTTCCTCCATATTAACATGCCACGTAGGTTTGTAGTCTAGTGTGTAGCAGGCTATACCATCTTGGTTTGTATAGGTGTGCTCTATGATGTTTGTACAATGACAAAATCGCTTAACAATGCATTTGTCAGAATGTATCCCCTTTGTTAAGTGATGCATGACTGTAGTTGAACTAATGTCTATTATATTTGTTACAGTTTTCCATTATTTCCCATTTTTATTTGTTCCTACTTTTGTGTTCCACTCTTTTTATGTATTTTGTGGTTTCAACTGAGTATTTTATATAATTTCATTTTTCATTTCTGAAGCATATCAGTTATACTTCTTTTGTATTTTACTTTTTAAAGAGGTTTCCCTAGAGTTTGCAGTATCCACTTACAGCTAATTCAACTCCACTTTCACATTAGACTATACTGCTTTATGAGTAATGCAATTATCTTATAACAAACTAATTATAGTTTCTCCCTTCTGTTCTTTGTATTATTGCTGGCATTCATTGTAACTACATATAATTACATAAGCACACACATACATATATATGCACAGGATATATACATAAACATACATAATTATATGCATTCTTACTATCATTATTTTAAACAAACTCTTATCTGTTAGATCAATTAAGAATGAGAGAGTCAAACTTTTTATTTTTACCTTATTCTCCCTTCAATCCTCTTTCATTCTTTATGTATTCTTTATGTATACTAACGTTCCCGAGCTATATTATTTTTCTTCTCTCTAAAAATCTTCTTTTAGCACTTCTTTCAAGTGAGGTCAACCAGCAACAAGTTCCCTTGTTTTTGGAACAAGGAACTTTTCCCTGTAAAAGTTTCCCTGTAAAAGTCTGGATTTCTTCTTTTTGATGATAATTTTGCCGGGCACATATTTCTAGAGTGGTGAACATATTTCATCTATTCTCTTCTTGCTAATATGGTTTCTGAGAAGTGTAATGTAATTATTCTTACTCCATAGGTGAGGTGTTTTTCCCCTGCTGGCTTCTTTCAGGGTTTTTCTCCACCTTTGATTTTTCTGTAGTTTGAAAATGATATGACTAAGTGTAGTATCTTTGGCATTTATCTTGCTTTGTGTTCTCAGCTTCCTGGATCTGTAGTTTCATGTCTGACATTAACGTGGGTAAATTCTCAGTCATTGTTTTAAATATTCATTCTGTCCCTTTTTTTCTTATCCTTCTAGTATTCCTATTAAACTTGCATTATACCTTCTGTAGCTGTCCCACAGTGCTTGGATATTCTGTTTGTTTTTTCAGGCTTCCTTTTTTTTTTTTTCCAGTTTTGGAGATTTTATTGATATAACCTTAAGCTAGTAAGTCCTTCTTCAGCCATATTCCTTGCACTAATACGTTCATAAAAGACATTCTTCATTTCTGTTACCGTTTTTGGTCTCTAGAATTTCATGTAGGTCCTTCTTAGGCTTTCCATCTCTGTGCTTACACTGATCATCTGTTCTTGCATGCTGTCCACTTTGTCCATTAGAGCCTTTAGCTATTAATCATAGTTGTTTCAAATTCCCAGAGTAATAATCACAATATCACTGCCACGTCTGGCTTTAATGCTTGCTCTGTCTTTTCATATTGTGTTTTTTGCTTTCTAGTAATTTTTTTCTTGATAATCAGATACCATGTATTGGGTGAGAAAAACCACTATGAATTCAAAATGTAGAAGTAAGTTCTTGGGGGAAGGAAGCATTCTACAGTCTCTATGCTTAGGTTTCAGTCTTTTAGTGAGTTTATGCTTCTGGACTGTACATTTTATTATACAATTATTTATTCAGTTTATTTTCTCTCCTTATGTGGGACTGAATGGCTAGAATGAGGTAGATTTGAGCACTTCCCTTCTCTTACATAAACAGCTGGAGCTAACCTGAGTTGGATATTTCCCTCCTTCAAGGTCTGTTAGGCTCTAATAAAATCCCAGCAAATTAGACTCTGATTAACTAGTTCTCTTCAATGAGAAACTATGTTTTAAGTCACCAGATTTGTGATAATTTGTCCTACAATACATCACAAATATAGTTAGTTTTCATACAAAGTTTAGATAGTCATAGATTTTCCCCTCTTCAGAAAATAAAAGAAGAGCAGAATTCAACGTACTTCTTCAAAATGTGTGAGAGAGAAAGTAATAAAATTTTATAGACAGTATATCTGTTTGCTAGGAACTATTGTGTATTTTTAGTACACAGTAATGACTGTACAGCATGCAAAACTATCAAGCTTAATGTATATTCCAAAATCAAGCATGTAGAAGTCTTGTCGAATTTAGTTGCTGCCAATATTGTCCTTAGAAATAGTAGGTTGGCTTTGCAACTATATGTAGAAAATGGTTATAGTAAACAATTCCTCTCCGATGTTTGCCATGAAATTGAATCACGATATCAAAAATATGTCTAGTTTGCTGATGTACAAATGGCTTACTGCTCAGACAGAAGGGAATGGAATTATATCAAAAAAGGGCTAAAGCTTGTAAGAAATGGATGAGAATGGGAAAGAAAAATCCCAGTGTCAGCAAGGAGATCATCATGTACAAGTTTGATTTGGGGAGATGTAAAGGAGAGATACCTTTAAGTTTTTTATATTTTTTATTTGCCTTGGGAAAGATAGCTTTTAAGGAAACGATTTTGGAATCTGAATTCTTCTTACTTTGTCATATAAATAAAAATGCAGACAATTGAATATTTTGAATTTCTTTCTTTTCTGTTCTAAGGTGCTTCTCAAATAAACAATTGTGTTTGTATCAACAGTTTATTAGAATATTGCTTTCAGCCATGATGTAGTAATGTAGACCAGGTTTGCCCTACAGCCCAGAGCAAGCAATAAATCTTAAAAAATATTGGAAATCATGGTTTTAAAGACAGTGGACATCAAGCTACAATAGATAGTGATCTTAAAACATTGAAAGCAAAAGAGGAGAGCTCTAAAATTGCTCTAGCTTACTACACTGCATTCTCAATTTCTACCAAGGAGGAGGAAACAAGGCAAAATCCAGTGGACTCCCTATACTTACATTGCTTACTTTTTGTAGCATTTCTTAGACTGTTGTTTTTTTAATTTTCATACTTCTTCCAAAAGTACTATTATTGTATGACTTAGAATAACAAAACTGGTAAGTGGAATAATAGAAGGGCTAAAGATTTAATGCTAAAAGCTAATCAGCCCATACATGTTTATGGGATATTTCACATATGCTGGTTTCTGTGTTCCCTTGATTTTACGTCTATGGACACTGGCACTGGACTGTGGTATCACTTTCTTCAGTTACACTACAGCCAAGGATTGTGCAAACATAATGGGTAAGTGAAGAGGAACGAGAAGATATGTTAATTTTTTTCCCAATGTATTCCTCAGTGGTATTTTTCCATCAGCCCCTGTTCCATGGTGCAGCCTCAGCTGCTTCTGCTTTCCCCTCTGCACTCTTCTCTCTCCTGCCTCCTCAGAGTTCACAGGTCTTCTCTCTTCCCAAGGCATGTGCTACTGTTCTTGTTCTTGTCATTATTTTATGCCCTCATGTTAATATTCAAAAAGGTAAAATTATTACTTTTATGCAGATGTAAAAACAAAAAACCTTTTAAAGTTCTTATTCTACTGAGTAATTAATGAGGGATCCAAGGAAATGTTTTAGCTGGTTCAACAGAGAATCTTGTAAGCAAACACATTTAGAGATCAGTACTAATTCCATGAATATGCAAATGGAACAAAACTGTTTGTTTCTCATGGGAGTGAAGCCAAATGAACCTCCATTGTATAGGACAGGATTTGCTTGTCTATAGAAAAGAAATATTTTGCATCGTTATTGGATTATCTACAACTTAAAGAGTTCTAAATAGCCTCCATAAAATAGGAATCAGGCAACCCTGAAAGGGATCCTCTAGAGTTTTAAAAATTCAGTGAAGCACAAATATTATCCTGCTCTGGCTTTCTTATTTCCTTTTACAGTTGCTATAGGGTTAATCCCTGAAGAGAAAACCAGCAGCCCATGGTGAGTCACCGAGATGAATTGGATGTGAACTTCCGCAAATTTATCATTATTTCTCTTTTACTTATTTTCCGGCAACATTATGGAATAATTTCCTTAGAAACAAATGCAAAAATAAAAATAGCATCATTTATCCAGTCTTCTAAGGGACTTGAAATTTATGTTCAGTAACAAATTTTAAAATGATAAACCAGGTAATTATCTTATAAATTTCACCTCTTTTTCCTTTAAAAAATGAAGCGCCAATATAATACACATTTTGGCACAATCTGATGATTTTGATTTCCATATTTTTGAATATCCTATGTTATGGCATTAAGATGTAAAAACTTTACATTTATGTTGGTATCAAGTAGGTATTGTCTTAGACTTGAAGATATTTTACATAAATAAGAATGATTGAATATTATACTGAATGCTGCAATATAAAAATGTATAATCAATCTGATATATCACATACTGAGTATCATCATTTGATCATTCAACAATATCATCATTTGATTATTCATCATTTTGTCCCTGGTTGATTTGATGGCTTTCATAGCTACACATGCGCACACACACACACAGAGATACATACATATGTATACACTTCTTTATATTTACTGATATATTTACATATATATATATCAGTCACAACTACTAATGATTTTCTTCACTTGTTTGCACCTTTAAGTTTTAGTCATAATGTAAATTTATTCCCTTTATGAAGTATGCAAATTAAATCAGAATTTGCACATATGAAAATAACTCATGTACCTAGAAACAGTAAATGTCACATGAGATTTTTAATACGAAGAACAAATACTACATAAATAATGTGGTATATTGATTATGAAAACTATTTTCTTGGAGCACAGTAGTTATTCTGGAATATTCCTTTGTCAGTTAGATCCTGGTAAATTGCTAGATTATTTTTTCCTGCAACACCCCCTTCTCCATTCCCCATGCCCACTATTCCAAAACATGAGAATGATACAAGACCACATCATTGAGTGTGTTTTCCGTTTATCTTTACAGCTAGGTGAAAAAACAAACCTTAAACATGAAAAATAAACAAAATAAGCAGTGTTCATAAGTGATGTTCGGAGACCCTAATCCAAAGATAGCGCTGACTTGATTTTTTCTTATTTAAATGCAAATACTTTATCTTGCTGAAACATTCACTTTCCGTTTCAGTGGCAATTACTGACTGTGCACAGCTGTGCCCCACCCCTCAATTGTCAATAATGTACTATTTCAACCCTAGGAAAAAATTATTCTTTAACTGTTATAACCACACTATTTTTGAATGTATTAGCGTCATCCTCTTCCATGTCACAGGCTTCACTGCACTCCAATTCCAATTGGTTTTGTGACTGCTATGGTCAATTCTACTCAAGGCACCTGACCATAGCTAAGGTTTCCAAGACAGGGATTTCAGCTATGAACAGTTTCTTTCCATTTCAAGCTTCTCCTCCACTTGTTCAAAATCTGAGCTATCCCACCACATATCTTTAAGCTCTGTCAGTGTATTCATTAGTATTCTCAAGAAATACTAAGAAGTATGTGTTTCTCCTAGAAGTATGTATAACTTATATTTAGTATAAAACTCATTCTATGACTGCTATTCTTGAAGAGAGAAGACTTTTACTTGGTAGGACTGGATTTTTCAGGAAAGTGTTCGTGATATAGCTTTGACATATGTTCCACTAGAGTAGCCTTCTCAAGAACCAACTAATCCCCAGCTTCATTAGCTGATTAAAGGATGAAATCCACCTAGGGATTTAGAGTCCTTTTTTGTAAGTTAATGGCCTGAAAGGGTGGAAATATAGGGGAGAATAAAATGGTTTCTCTTCAAACTTAAAAAAAGAGAAGGTTTGAATTTGTTATTTTAATTAGGGCACCATTTGTGGCGTGATGACTGCATTTATTATTATACAGAGAATTGATTCTCAGAAAAAAAACAAAAGGTTCCAGAGAGGCAACTGTGAATTAAAATTGATGATGGTGACAAAGATGATGATGATATAATGAATATCACATTACACAGCATTTTACATGCCATATGAAATTTATAGTGCTTTATTTCATTCTCACACATTTTCCTAGCGGCGTCAGGATAGGAGTATCTTAATGTAGCTTCCAGAGCCAGATGGTGTTGGTTTGACTCCTCAGTTCACAACTTCGTAGCTGAGTGACCTTGTAGGGATTTTTTTGATCATCCATAAAATGGAGACATTAATATTAAATAAGATAATGTGTATAAAGGACTCGGTACATTGTACATTTTTAATTTATTATTACCACCATCATACAAGTCAGAAAATTTAGAATTCAAAGCGTTAAATAGCATACTTGAAAGAGCCAGTATATGGTTTGATGGACTTCAATCCCAGGTGTTTATAATTTCATTCCAGAGTGATTCTGAGTCAGAATGTTTAAATTTAATCCTGCCTTCCACCTACTAGCCATATGCTTTAGGAAACATTATAAAATCTGCTTGAGTCCCAATTGATGTCTTCAAAATCAGAGTGATAATAATATAAATATTTTAAGAGTTATCCTAAAATGTAAATGACCTGATATATATATCATATATATCATATTATATATATCATATTTTATATATTATATATATGGTGTGTGTGTGTGTGTATATATATATGGCAAGAGAGATCTATGCACATAGAGACCACTCAATTAATGTTTAATACAATTATTATGTATTATACTTTGCAGTCTCTCTGATATTTTTGTGTAACTATTATTAAAATAATTTAATTTTATCAATATAAATTATATAAATTATATTCCTTTAATCAAGTTACCTTATTTTTACATTCAGATGCATGATCTGTTTTGAAATCATCTCTATTGCCATCTACTCTTATTGGATGCCAAGTTACTTCTAAAACTATTATAATGTTTTCTTGAATAGCACAGTCTATGGATATAACTTAGACTGCCTGATGCATGTTGATTCTTTTATGTGCATCCGAACATAAAACACAATCAAGATTAGGGCTGTGTTGACTTCAGATGGAGGGCTCATAAGTGTTTTGCTGTTTTACTTTAAACCAAACAGCCCTTCTAATACTACCTTGAACTTAGAGGAATGGCTTTATTTCCAGACTAATTAATATGACTCCATACCACCAGAATTGTTCAGTTTGAACTAAGTCAGGTAGTTCAAGTGATAACTTTGAAAGCCTCAAAGTATTTGTTAGTCTCTGTACAAATAAGTCAGTTGTTAGTCACCTACTGGTATTTAGAGTATTTTCAGAGTATGATGAGTCTCAACAGAAGAACACGTGGCTCCTGGAATTGGTAACAATTTCCAAATTGTTGAGGAAACAGAGTCAGACATATTTATTTTTGTTTATTTTTTAGACACAGGGGAGAATAAACAGTTAATACTTTTTTTTAAACAGAAATAAAAGTAAATTTAAGAGGCTGGTAGAGAAAGGATGCAGAGGGAAGAAAAAGGGGAAATTAGTGATTTGAGTGAGGCAGAAATATTTGAGAATATAAACTTCCAAAGCCAAAAGCATGTAGATGGAAAGAAGAAGAAAAGAAATTTTTCAAAATGAAAACACACAAAGGAACAATAAGCATGCATAGGTGGAAAGACAAAATATTGACTTCCGTTATTCAAACCAAACATCCCACTGAAAACAATGAAATATGCTAAAGTGTGTGTGTGTGTGGTGTGTTAGCTTGCAAAATGACCTGATTCCTTCAACTCTTCTTATATCCACAACTTTTCAAACACATGTACAGCTTCTTATATTAAAACATAGAGTCTATTTCCCCTGTCCTGCTTGTAAGACTTGCTTTGGCAATACAATGCCACCAAAGCTGTGGTGTGTCACTTCCACACCAAAACCTCAAGACGCCTTATGCACTTCATCGTTTTCAGAACACTGCCATTGAGAATGAACATTTGAACAATACCTGACTAGCCTGTTGGATGATATGAAACTATGAGAATTAGATCTGAGAACACTAATTTATCCCAATAGAGGCACCAGGCATGTGGGAGACCCTAGCTAATATCAGCAAAGACAATTCACAGCTCACACACTGTCTGACTGCAGATGTATGATCAAAGGCATCCTAGACCAGTGGGTTGCAAGTGACCGAAGATTCATGAGCTAATTTGATATTTCTCCCTCCCTCTCTCTCTCTCTCTCTCTCTAGATAGATAGATAGATAGATAAAATGTGTGTATATATATAGAGAGAGATATATAGTATATATAGATCTATAAATATATATATATAATTTCTCTCAAATATCTATGAATGTTGGCCAATTTTTATAAGAAATTCTGAACCCAGAGACATAAATTGATGACCAAAACAGAGAGCCTATTTCTACTGTGAAGATGTTTGCTGGTATCACCTCAGTTTTGGTTTCACATCTTTAGTATGCCAGGGTCCCTCATATAATGGAACCCCAAAGCCCACTGAAGAGTATTCATATAAGAAATTCTCTTCATTGATCAGAGGGCTCAAATAGCTACAATCTCAATATGGATATACATGATCCATATTAACTAATCATAGCATCTCAGTGTAGATGTATGAATGAAGTAGAACTAAATGTGTAGCCCTAAATATGTATCCCTCCCACTTGCCCTCCCTAAACTCAAGGTGTTACAGAGAAGGATGTCTTAACTTGTCCTTGTGTGTAGATGCTCCCCAAGCATGAATAGCTTAGGCAAGTTTAAGCATTTTCAGCTAAAACTTAAGACCTTGTTGCCTGAGAGTGCCAACAGGCACTTTGTGGAACTAATATGAAGTATCTCTGAAGGAAAGCACATCATTGTAAGCATTCGGAAATACCTATACATAGTTTCTTAAGGACAATATGCAGAAAATGGTCAGAATAAAAAGGAAGGAAGACAGGAAGGAAGAGAAAAACAAAGCAAAATGAGGAAGAAACAATAAATATAAGAGACAGCATAAGTAGACTCATACATAACCTCAGATGCTATAATTAGTTAATATGGATCATGCTTAATTGGTTTAAAGAAATAAGTAATGAGCTTGAAATTAACTGTAAGGAAAAGGTAATTATAAAATGTGGCACATTCAAGTTCTAAAAGGACCAAAGAAATATTCTAAAAATAGAAAATGAAATAACCAAATTTAGACATCAGGAAACACAATGAACATATTTGTCAGTATATTGGACAAAATTGAAGAGAGAATATAAATCGAAAGATGAATCAGAAATTATTCATAAAGAGCATAGAGAGGTAAAGAAAGAAAATACAGAAGAGTGTATAAGAAATACAAAGTGTACAATAAGAATGTATACAATATATTGGATTGTAGTCTTGGGTTTGGTGAGGGAGAGAAAGATATAAAGACTTTATTTAAAAAGATTATGGCAGAAAATTTCTATTAATGATGAAACAAAAATCCAAGATTTATAGATTCTCAGAGGCTCCTAAGGATGATAAAGAAGGAAAAGGAAGGGAAGGAAGAAGAAGATGAAGGAGAAAAAGAAAAGAGAAAGAGGCAGTGAATTGAAGTAAGGACAAAAAGCATTAATGTGTTTTTTTTTAAACTGAAAAAAAATTAAATAAACTGAAAAAAAATTTTTTTACACAGAAAAAAATTAAATTAAAAATGTTTAAAAAAATTAAATAAAAAATCTTAAAAAAATAATTTGAAAGGAATAGCAGCTAGACTAAAAGCATCCTTTTAAATAGCAACCTAAAAAGCTAAAGGTGATAGAAGATATCTTCAATGAGCCGAACTAAAATAATAGCCAACTTACACTTTCATATACTGGAAATATTTTTCAAGAATGAGAGAAAAGCAAACATGTTTCAGAAAAAAAATTGTTTACCACCAACAGATATCCACTAATGGAAATGCTAAAGGAAGAAAAAGAAAGTAAAAAGTAATGGAAAATCTGAAATGGAAAAATAAAACAGACAAGAAAAAATTTAAATGTTGACAATTTTTTTTTAAAAAAATTCTAAGTTAAACAGTGTTGGGGATCAGAAAACAATACTCCAAAATGAAGCCCCCAGGAGCAGCCTCAGAGGCAAAACACTGTTTCTTACTCTCTCCTACCCTCTTGTCTCAGGCCCTCATTCTCATTAAAGGCTAGCCATAGAAACTAGACTTCCTCTTCCCCAAGGCAGGTGATAAAAATCAGAACCCCTTTTTTCCCAAGCCAGCCATAAAGCCTGAAAAATATTATACTAAGTTCCCTTCCAACTTTCTGTATGGAAACTGGCCATAAAGAAATTATCTGACCTACCTTGTTTGATTGTAAGTCATAAGACCCCCCCCCCCATTCCAGAAAGGGTCCTGCCCTATATGCAGAAAAAAAAAGTGCTGCACACAGAGGCCAAAAGAGAATCTAAACAGTCTTGGCTGGATTTCCCCACTCAGTCTATGAGCACCAGCTCATACTCTTTTTGTACGAGACCAGTGGGGTCCAAGTGACCGAAAATTCATGAAAATTCATATTTCTACATGCTGTCTGAATTTTGTTGAGCCTAAGCATAAAAATGGACAATTTCCCCTGTGTGTTTGGGTCTTCATTCTGAAGGCTCCTGAGTCACATAAAACTGGTCAAATACATTTGTATGCCCTTTTTCCTTTATTAATCTGCCTTTTGTAAATGATCTTCAGTGTCACTTCAGAGGGTGAAGAGGAAGTGTCCCTTGGTTCCTACAACAGAAATACTCACACACAGTATTTTAAAAATCAAGTATGAATTAAAATGAGAAATGTTAAAATATTAGTCAAAATTGGTATAATTGAAAATCAAATGTTTTAAAGTACTTTCAGTTTAAGAGAGAAAAAATAAAAATTATATTTAACTTTAAAGTTTCACTGAGTGCTTTCTAGATAAATGCTGAAAGAATGAGAATTTAATATTTTAAAACCATTAAGAGAGTGAAAATGAAATTATTAAAAACATAGTAATTATAAAAATTATAAAGAGACATACAATTTATGCAATAAATACATAGGACAAAATAAGATTTTAGATTTTTCTAGAATGTAAGTATTTACATTAAGTAAAAAGAAAAGGATTACATGCTTCAGTTGAAGGATAACAGCTTGAGGAAATAAGCTCAACTATATGCTGTTTATAAGAAACATCAAAAACCTGAAGATACAGATGAATTGAAAGTAAAAGGATGGTGAAAAAGATAGTATAAAAATGTTATAAAAATTGATACCACCATATTAATATTGACAAGTTAGATTTTCACAATGTATGACAGATGTTGCTACAAATATAGAAACTGATTTCATGACAAAGGCTTAGCAAGCAAAAATACCATTTTAAAATGCATAGACTAATAGCATAGATTCAAATAGCATACTCAAAAATGTAAAGTGAAAATTGATAGTAAAAAGGAAAACAAGTCACATATACAAATATAGTGTGTACATTTTCACATATATATCTAGGAAATAAATTAAGAAACAAAGAATTCTCTCAGCCCAAAATCTCCTTAAGCTGATAAGCAACTTCAGCAAAGTCTCAGGATACAAAATCAATGTGCAAAAATCACAAGCATTCTTATACACCAATAACAGACAGAGAGCCAAATCATGAGTGAACTCCCATTCACAATTGCTTGAAAGAGAATAAAATACTTAGGAATCCAATTTACAAGGGACGTGAAGGACCTCTTCAAGGAGAACTACAAACCACTGCTCAATGAAATAAAAGAGGATACAAACAAATGGAAGAACGTTCCATGCTCATGGGTAGGAAGAATCAATATCGTGAAAATGGCCATACTGCCCAAGGTAATTTATAGATTCAATGCCATCCCCATCAAGCCACCAATGACTTACTTCACAGAATTGGAAAAAACTACTTTAAAGTTCATATGGAACCAAATAAGAGCCTGCATCGCCAAGTCAATCCTAAGCCAAAAGAACAAAGCCGGAAGCATCACACTATCTGACTTCAAACTATACTACAAGGCTACAGTAACCAAAACAGCATGGTACTGGTACCAAAACAGAGATATAGACCAATGGAACAGAACAGAGCCCTCAGAAATAACGCCGCATATCTACAACTATCTGATCTTTGACAAACCTGAGAAAAACAAGAAATGGGGAAAGGATTCCCTATTTAATAAATGGTGCTGGGAAAACTGGCTAGCCATATGTAGAAAGCTGAAACTGGATCCCTTCCTTACACCTTATACAAAAATTAATTCAAGATGGATTAAAGACTTAAACGTTAGACCTAAAACCATAAAAACCCTAGAAGAAAACCTAGGCATTACCATTCAGGACATAGGCATGGGCAAGGACTTCATGTCTAAAACACCAAAAGCAATGGCAACAAAAGCCAAAATTGACAAATGGGATCTAAGGAAACTAAAGAGCTTCTGCACAGCAAAAGAAACTACCATCAGAGTGAAAAGGCAACCTACAAAATGGGGGAAAATTTTCGCAACCTACTCATCTGACAAAGGGCTAATATCCAGAATCTACAATGAACTCAAACAAACTTACAAGAAAAAAACAAACAACCCCATCAAAAAGTGGGCAAAGGATAGGAAGAGACACTTCTCAAAAGAAGACATTTATGCAGCCAAAACACACATGAAAAAATGCTCATCACTGGCCATCAGAGAAATGCAAATCAAAACCACAATGAGATACCATCTCACACCAGTTAGAATGGCGATCATTAAAAAGTCAGGAAACAACAAGTGCTGGAGAGGATGTGGAGAAATAGAAACACTTTTACACTGTTGGTGGGACTGTAAACTAGTTCAACCATTGTGGAAGTCAGTGTGGCGATTCCTCAGGGATCTAGAACTAGAAATACCATTTGACCCAGCCATCCCATTACTGGATATATACCCAAAGGACTATAAATCATGCTGCTATAAAGACACATGCACACGTATGTTTATTCATTCACTATTCACAATAGCAAAGACTTGGAACCAACCCAAATATCCAACAACGACAGACTGGATTAAGAAAATGTGGCACATATACACCATGGAATACTATGCAGCCATAAAAAATGATGAGTTCATGTCCTTTGTAGGGACATGGATGAAGCTGGAAACCATCATTCTCAGCAAACTATCACAAGGACAAAAAACCAAACACCACGTGTTCTCACTCATAGGTGGAAATTGAACAATGAGAACACATGGACACAGGAAGGGGAACATCACACTCTGGGGACAGTTGTGGGGTGGGGGGAGAGGGGAGGGATAGCATTAGGAGATATACCTAATGCTAAGTGATGAGTTAATGGGTGCAGCACACCAGCATGGCACATGTATACATATGTAACTAACCTGCACATTGTGCACATGTACCCTAAAACTTAAAGTATAATAATAATAATAATAAAGAAACAAAGAATTAGTGAGGAGCTATGAAATACAAACAACACATTTAACAATCAAGACCTAATGGACATATGTTGAACATTTAACAGCTACTGCAGTGTACACATTATTTTCAGTTGGAAACATTTATAGAAATTAACCATTTACTGATCTATAAATAAGTGAAATTCAGCAAAAGGAAAGAGCAAGCTTTTATGTAGTACATTTATGTTTATTTAAGCACAAAAACTTTCAAAAAAAATCTTTCTCAAATTTCTGAGAAACTGTTAATATTGCATTTTCTTTAAAGAAGCTATTCATTAGATCTGCTTTATTGGGCCTTTATTACTGTGTTTTATTTTAATTTTTCTTTTCTATTCAAATGCTATTTGCATATCTGTCACAATGTGTGGCATCATTCTAAGGCAGAAATGTGAAGACAGCTGAAAGTAATCACTGATTAAGAAAGATGCTGTCACAAAAATTTTCACTTTTACATCATTTTGGAAAAATCACCCATGAAGCCAGGCAGACGTGAGTCTGAGTAATGGCTGTGTTGCTTGCTAATCTCTATCATTTGACAAGCGTCTTTTATCTCGCTGAGCTTCCTTCCCAATGTTATCTATGAAATTTAGGTAACAATGTCTCTCTTCTTCCCTCCACCCCCAAGCATTAGGTCAGTAATATACCTCACATAGCTTCTTGCCAAGAGTATATACAGTTGAATAACATGGGTTTGAACTGTGTGGGGTGCACTTACATGCAGATTTTTTTCTTTTCAACCAAACTTGCATGAAAAATACAGTATTTGGCTAGGTGCAGTGGCTTGCCCTTGTTTTCCCAGAAATTCAGGAGATTGAGGAGGGAGGATTGCTTCAGGCCATGAGCTGGGGACTAGCCTGGGCAACTTAGGAAGACCCCCATCTCTAAAAAAGTAAAAAAGAAAATTACTCCTGCTGGTGGCATGTGCCTGTGTTCCCAGTTACTTGGGTGGCTGAGGAGGGAGGATTGCTTGAGCCTAAAATATCTGAGGGGGCAGTGAGCTATTATCATGCCACTGCACTCCACCCTGGGCAACAAAGCACGAACCCTTCTCTAAAAAAAAAAATACAGCATTAGTGGAATGCAAAACCTGTGTACAATGAGGGGCCAAATTTTCATACACACAGATTCACAGGATTGACCAGAGAACTTGAGTATGCACGGATTTTGGTATATGTGAAGGTCTTCAAACTTCTCTGGCACATACCAAGGGACTATTATATGTTTGTGATGTATAGTAGCTATTTACTATTAGTATTGTGAGACCTCTAGGTTAGCTATTACTATTAGTAGCTATTAGTGATGATAGCTATTACTGTTAGTATTGTGATAACTCTCCATAGGTCTTAAACACAACATTTTATTTTAAACATAAAATAGGATACATTTTATTAAACATAAATTTAGTATCATCTTGAAACCTGAAAGAACAAAGTATTTTTAAATCAACTCTGAAAAGCAAAAGTCCAGATGGAAAAACTGACTCCCAAAGGCAATGTCAAAGATTTTCTATCTCTTAGGTCATTAAAAAATAGTCTTTTTAAGACATTAGAGTCAACACAGTGTGGTGTGATTCTGGGTTGTCAAGGAAATGAACAAGATAACCTAAACGGCTTTTCCATCTTTAAAACTTCTATGATCTTCAGTTACAAGAAGACTTTTTTCTTCCTCTATTTTTCTTCATTACCATTTTCATTTATCAGATTTCAGTGAGAATGGACAACTTTAAATTTCTATAACTCATCTATTCAATCATATACCTTCAAATGTCAGTTATTTTTTATGGTATTTTTCAAAGGAGTTGGTTCACTACTCACCTCTCAAATGCGTGCAGAATCAGAGAAGAAAATCTGGTTGCTTATAATAACAACTACATCTCACAATTGCCTCCTATTAATGGCATATCTGTGGATTCAGTTGCACATTTAGTTTCCTCCAGTCTATGTATGAGAATCATCCTGTGACCTTTTTTAGTAAGATATTTAACATCATCCTCATCCATTACCACCAAGCTTTGGAAAATTCTTACTGAATAGATTTTAGGTTAATGTTATACAAAGTTATGTTACCTCCTATATTCCCAAGGTCTACCATCTATAAAAAATATCTTGATACAGAAGCAATTGACTAAGCATATAAGATGTCAACAAGGTTAGCATTTCCCAAAATTCTACTAAACCTCAGAAAACATAGCAAACTCTGGATGAGTAAAAACATAGATAAAATAAACACATTATGTGTAGGTTAAGGTTAGAAGCATTAGTGGGAATCATGCCTTAGGAAGAGTTGGGAGAATTTTAGTTTTTTATTGTGTGAGTGTGGGCAAGTTATTTCTTCTGCTCAATTACCTCTTTGGGATAGTTGTGACCAGTTTTGTCTGGCTCTACATCCTTTTCATTTATGGTGTTTAAAGTAGCATTTGGATGGAATAAAACTTAAGTCTAATTTTAAGAAAAAGCCCCAATACATTTTTTTGACTTTGCAGATAAATTGCAGATAACATTGGTATCATCCACCCATATTATATAGATCAGGAAAAAGAGAAAAATCCATGACATTTGCTAAGTAATCACAATTCATATTTGAAAATTCAAACATGATAAGTACCATAAACATGACAAACCACCTAGAATATACCCCATGTAAAAAAAGGATGTAAACCTAATGACACTATATTACACAATATACATACTCTGTCTCTCTCTATATGTAATATTGGACATATGTATTATACTGTATATATGTGTGGCATTATACAATACTATAAACCCAAATCTGTCTGTAAATTGCTATATTTCTTTGGAAAAATCTTGAAGGTGTTTCTGTATTTAAACTTTTGTACTTATTGATAACCTGTATAAAATTATTAAGCCTTCACAATAGACAATTACTTTAAAAAGATAATTTCTAAAACAGTTATATGTTTAAAGTAAACCTTAAAAGTTTGTAGTTTTAAGAATTTTATTATTACGAGCTAGCTAGATTGTTAAATGTTTCTCTGAAAGAAAACCTTATCAAGATCATGACATTCGTCAATAGAAAATAAATCAGGTAAGTTGTCTAAGTTTCTCAGACTCTTGATTCATCTTCTTAAGTCATTGTCTAAAACTCCCTAAACAGTAATGCAGAATATTAAATTATTAGTTCTTGAGTTTATTCACCTAATTTTAACAGTGTTTGATAAGTCAAAGGATATTTGATTTCCTTAACCACAAACTTTCTACAAAACCAAGTTCATTAAACAATACGTCCAAGCAGGAGACAATTGATATTTGGGCCCTCTAGATCTATATAATTGAAGAGACCTGCTTTAAGAGAATGAATACAAAGCAACAATAGGCCAATAAGCTGGAAAATTAGAAGAAATTCACAAATTCCTAGACAATGTTTGATAAACCAAAGTGTAAACACATACAGCCTACCAAGATTGAACCAGGAAGAAATACAAAACCTGAACAGACCAATAACAATTAACGAGATCAAAGCCATAACAAAATTCTCCCAGTTAAGAAAAGCCTGAAACTTGATGGCTTCACTGCTGAATTCTACCAAACATTTAAAGAAGAACTAATACCAATCATACTGAAACTAATCTGAAAAATAGAAGAGGAGGGAATATTTCCAATGCATTCTCTGAGTCCAGTATTACCCTAATACCAAAGCACACATTATTGCAGATTAAAAAAGAAAACTACAGGCCAATATCTCAGATGCATATTGATGCAAAACCTCAATAAAATACTAGCAAACCAAATCTGACAATTCATGAAAAAGATTATTCATCATGACAAAGTGGGATTTATCCCAGGGATGCAAGGATGGTTCATATGCAAATTAATCACTGTGATACATCCTATCAACAGAATGAAGGAAGAAAACCATAACATCATTTCAATTGATGCTGAAAAGCATTTGATAAAATTCAACATAACTTCATGATAAAAACCCTAAAAAATCTGGGTATAGAAGGAACATAAATTATCATAATAAAAGCCATATGTGATAGACCCGCAGCTGGTATCAAACTGAATGAAGGGAAACTGAAAGCCTTTCCTCTGAG
The DNA here is from genome assembly GCF_029289425.2 of Pan paniscus. Taxonomy (NCBI): domain Eukaryota; kingdom Metazoa; phylum Chordata; class Mammalia; order Primates; family Hominidae; genus Pan; species Pan paniscus. The sequence goes on along the minus strand of NC_073261.2, from coordinate 74,923,194 downwards.
ATCTAGAACATAACGAGAATGCCCACTTTCACCGCTATTATTCAACATAGTACTGAAAGTCCTAGCAAGAGGAATCACACAAGAAAAAAAAATAAAGGGCATTAAAATTGAAAATAAATAACTCAAATTATCCTTGTTTGCAGATAATATGACCTTATATTTGGAAAAACCTAAAGACTCCAGAAAAAAAGTGAAACTATTAGAACTAATAAATACAGTAAAGTTGCAACATACAAAATCAACATATAAAAATCATTAGCATTTCTGTATAACAACAGTGAACAATGTGAAAAAGAAATTGACACAGGATTTTTTTGGTGCCACATCACCAGCCAGAAATCTCCATGGCTGCTAGCACCTCTGCCCAGATTTTACTCGGGCCTGCTGGGCTTGCTGCACTCATTCAGCCCAGCAGGCTGTGCTCTGCTCACACTACCAATCTGGAACCTGTACCTGCCTTGACTCTGGGCTCAGCCCACAAATGGTCTGACATGCTGCAGCTGGCTATCCCCTTGGGCACCACTGTCTGGACAAGTGGGACACAGGGGCACCTGAAAACTCAGAAATGCCAGCATTCACAGAGCCCCAGGGGTATTAAAGCTTTTGTGGGGCGAATCCCGTGGTCTGAGCCCTCAGGAAGTGTCACACCTCATTTGGTCCTGCCTCTGCAGCTTGGTTAACTGGGACTTGTGGTGCCAAGCAGCTTTCTATCCCCCATGGCTCAGCAAGCAGGAACATGTGTTACAGCTCTTTTCACATCTGCTGTTCAACAGGTTCCAGGTTCTACTCCCACAGCCAGGAGGAACGAGGTATGTGGACCCTGGAGGATGAGCAAGGCAGAGAATAATATTGTATTAGCAACAGAAAAGCTCTGGACAATAGGAGGGGACCTGAAGTGGGCAGCCCTTTGTGTGAGAGGGGGCCTGAAAGCAGGTAGCCATCTGTGAGCCTGAGTCTGGGGTTTTTATTGGCTCAGAATGGGGGATTGCATGCTGATTGGTCCATGGGTGGGCCTAGAAAAAGCACCATTTGATTGGCTAAAAGTCAACAAGGAAGTATTCACTCCAGTCATGGAATCAACTGGAACCGGCAGCTCTCTTTTCAGACTTCAGGCTGTCTTTGGCTTGAAGATTTGGTTTCACCAGGGACCTGTCCCTGTATGCCTAGGAATTTTGTCTGTATCTTGGTGCTATGAAAATCATAAAAGTAATCCCATTTACAAGAGCTACAAATAAAGTTAAATACCTAGAAATTAACTTAAACAAAGAAGTGAATGATCCCTGTAATGAAAACTATAAAACACTGATGAAAGTAATTTAAAAGGACAAAAAAATGGAAATATATTTCACATTCATGGAATGGAATAATTAATATTGTTAAAATGTCCACATTATCTAAAGCAATCTACAGATTCAATGCAATCCTTCTCAAATGCCAATGACATTCTTCAGAGAAATAGAAAAAACAATCTTAAAATTTATTTGGAACCATAAAAGACCCAGAATAGCCAAAGCTAGTCTAAGCTAAAATAACAAACCTGGAGGAATCACATTACATGACTTCAACTTATACTACAGAGCTATAGTAACCAAAACAGCATGGTTCTGGCATAGAAACAGACACAGAGACCAATGGAACAGAATCAGAACCTAGAAACAAACCCATACACCTATAGTGAACTCATTTTCAACAATGCTGTCAAGAACATACTTTGGAGAAAAGACAGTGTCTTCAATAAATGGTACTGGGAAAACTGGATATCTGTATGCAGAAAAATGAAACTGGACACTTATCACTTGCCATATAAAAAAATCAAATCAAAATAGATTAAAGACTTAAATATAAGATCTCAGATTATGAAAATACTACAAGAAAACATTGGCGAAACTCTGCAGGGCATTGCTGTGGACAAAAACTTCTTGATTAATATCCCACTAGCACAGGCAACCAAAGGAAAAATGGACAAATGGGGTTACACCAAGTTAAAAAGCTTTCTGCACAGCAATGGAAACAATCAACAAAGTTAAGGGACAACCCATGGAAAGGAAAAAAAATTTGCAAACTACCCCCCTGACAAGGGATTAATAACCAGCATATTTTACGAGCACCCACAAATCTTTAGGAAAAAGTCCAATAATCTGATTTAAAATGGGCAAAAGATTTGAATAGAGATTTCTCAATAGAAGACATACAAATGCAAGCAGGCATATGAAAAGCTGCTCAACATTAATGATCATCAGAGACATGAATCAAAGTCATCTCATATCAGTTAAAATGGTTTATATTTAAAAGGCAGGCAATAAAAAATGCTGGCAAGAATGTGGAGAAAAGGGAACCCTCATATACTCTAGGTGGGAATGTAGACTAGCTCAACCACTATGGAGGACAGTTTAGATCAGCATATGCAAGAGATATCTGCACTACCATATTGTTGCAGCTCTATTCACAATAGCCAAGATTTGTAAACAACCTAAGTTTCTATCGACAGATGAATGAATAACGAAAATGTGGGAGTTATACATGTTGGAGTACTATACAGGCATAAAAAAGAGTGAGATCTTGTTCTTTGCAACATCATGGATGGAACTGGAGGTTATTATGTTAAGTGAAATGAATCAGGCACAGAAAGACAAACATCATATGTTTTCACTCATTTGTAGGATCCAAAAATCAAAACAATTGAACTCTTGGAGATAGAGAGTAGAAGGATGCTTACCAAAGGCTGGGAAGGGTAGTGGGAGAGTTGGGAGAGGTAGGAATGGTTAATGGGTACAAAAAGAATAGAAAGAATGAATAAGGCCTAGTACTTGGTAGCACAATGGGGTGACTGTACTCAATAATAATTTAGTTGTACACCTAAAACCAAAAGAGTATAATTGGATTATTTGCAACACAAAGGATAAATGCTTCAGAGGATAGATACCTCATTTTTTCATGATGTGATTATTATGCATTTCATGCCTGTATCATAACATCTCATGTGCCCCATAAATATATATATACCTACTATGTACACACAAAAATTAAAAATTAAAGAAACAGAAAATGAGTACAAAATTATACATGAAATACATGTTTATTTAGAAATGATTTTTTTTTTCAAGATGGAGTTTCACTCATGCCATCCAGGCTAGAGTGCAGTGGCGCAATCTCGGCTCACTGCAACCTCCACCTCCCGGGTTCAAGCGATTCTCCTGCCTCAGCCCCCAAATAGCTGGGATTATAGGTGACTGCCACCATACCTGGCTAATTTTTTTTTGTATTTTTAATAGAGATGGGGTTTCACCATGTTGCCTAGGCTGGTCTCGAACTCCTGACCTCAGTTGATCCACCTGCCTCAGCTTCCCAAAGTGCTGAGATTATTGGTGTGAGCCACCGCACCTGGCCAGAAATGAAATATTAATAGTAGGTTACAAATTTCAACAGGCTGTCTTTGCCATAACGTCACAAGACCAAAAAATAAAGTTAACCCAAAACACACAAATTTTGTACTAATTATCTACTAAGAGAATTCTATAATCTTTTTTTCTAATATTTTCACTGCATGATGTTTGTTTTCATGTGCTAATTTTAATATATTAATTTCTTCTTGGCAAAAATAATAGAAAGATACTTTTCCTCTGGCCTTGTTGACTCAAATAATTTTTTTCTATGCTTAACAATTTTGAAAAGTTATTTTTTTCAGATTTACAACACATTATGGTAGCGTTACAAAAACTTTTAGGATTGTCATTCAATTTGGAAATGGCTATCAATTTTCTTTCTTTTATGAACTGCTATAGTGATATATATACTCTTTCTGATACATATAGGTTTGTTCCATACAAAAGAAATTCAAGTCAATACTATAATGCATGATTCCTTTAGTCGGTTGGATAAGATTTTTTTAAAGTTATGTTCAAGTTCTAATACCTGGTAGCAGTGATTATGAGCCTATCTAGAAATGAGATCTCTGCAGATGTAATCAAGTTAAGATGAGGTCATACTAGATTATAGTGGGCCCTAGATTCAATGATGAGTGTCTTTATCATCATCCTGAGCCAACTGTCGCAAGGACAGAAAACCAAACTCACAATAGCAAAGACTTGGAACCAACCCAAATGTCCATCAGTGATAGACTAGATTAAGAAAATGTGGCACTTATACACCATGGAATACTATGCAGCCATAAAAAATGATCAGTTCATGTCCTTTGTAGGAAACCATCATTCTCAGCAAACTATCGCAAGGACAGAAAACTAAACACTGCATGTTCTCACTCATAGGTGGGAATTGAACAATGAGAACACTTGTACACAGGAAAGGGAACATCACACACCAGGGCCTGTTGTGGGGTGGGGGGATGGGGAGGGATAGCATTAGGAGATATACCTAATGTAAACGAAGAGTTATTGGGTGCAGCACACCAACATGGCACATGTATACATATGAAACAAACCTGCACGTTTTGCACATGTACCCTAGAACTTAAAGTATAATAAAAAAAAAAGGAAAGAGAGATTTGGACACAGGCACATAGAAAAGACAAAGAATAGAAAGCTATGTAGTAAAGACAGAGGCAGAGGCAGAGATTGGAGTGTTCCAAATACAAGTCAAGGAATTCCAAGAATTGCCAGGAGCAAACTGAATCTAGGAAGAGACTAGGAAGGATTCTTCCCAGAAGCTTTCAGATGGCGCATGGCCCTGCTGAAACCTTGATTTAGGACATCTAGCTTCCGAACTGTGAGAGAATAAGTGTCTGTTGTTTTAAGCACCCAGGTTTTAGTACTTTGTTATGAAAGCCTTAGTAAACTCATCCAATTAAAAAGAGAGAATCTTTAATACCAAATGTGGTAGTTTTAAAATATGTCTACAAAGTATTTGATATTCCTCTCCTTCAAAACACAGAGCTTAATTCCTCTCATTCTCATCCCCTTGAGTGTGGAAAAGATTTAGCAACCCACTTCTAATGATTAGAATAAATGGAAAGTGGCAGTGTGAGACTTTGGGAGCTACTTTATAAAATACAGTGGAACTTCCTTCTTGCTGTCTCTCAGATCACTTTCTCTGGGATAAACTAGCTGCTAAATCATGAAGATGTGCAGGTAGCCCTGAAGAGAGGCCTATGTAGTGAGACCCTGAGGCCTCCTGCCAACAGCTATGGGAGTGAGCCATTTTGGAAGTGGATCCTCCAGCTGTAGTCAAACCTTGACTGAAAAGCATCGGAGACAAGAGCCAGAATACACAAGTAAACAGCTCCTGGACAACACAGCCTTGTAGTCTGTGTGAGACAGTAATCGCTGTTGTTTCATGCAATTAGTTTTGAATATGTCAGAGAGCAACAAGAGATAATGAACATTCTGAGTATAGTCGTGATAAGAAAGAAGTTTCATTTGTCTACTTTCAATGACAATTTATTATAGACTTCAATTCTGTACATTTGATAATTAGAAGATCTTTCACAGATTTATTTCTGGCTCTACATATTTTGCACTTTGTTTTCTCTCTACTTCCTACATGTTTCTAGTCGTTGGTGCTAGAGGATACATATAAACTCTGGCCAGCATATTATTTTAATAGTGGGAAAATCCACAGAAGCCAATGCTATAACAGGATGGCTAGGAATTACTTAAATATGTGCCACAGTGAGTGCAAACCATGTAAACAGATTTCTGAACCTAATAATGGAACAAAGGAGAATGATAGGAATTAAAAGTGGAATAAGACTAGTCCTAACTGGATATGATTAAAATATTTCATTTTACAAATTTTACAAAAACACGTGACTAGGTGAACAAATTACTAGGTTTCTCCTAGAGCTGAGAAATTACTAGGTTTCTCCTAGAGCTGATGGCCTTCAAGTGAGGCACCATAAAGCTAAAGTTTCATTAGCTTCACTGTAAATCTACTTCTTAGACCAAGACAATTTAAAAGCCATATATTTTCATTTGTATGTATTAAACCGAAGGGTGGTATTTTATATATTAGTTAAGTTTCTAAACTTACTGGAGATCAATATGAGGCCATTTTAATACATTTGTAAAATGAAAATACCAGACTCAACTAGAATGCCAAATGAATATTAAATGGTATTTTAAATACGTTACAGCAAGCTTTGATTCTTATAAAAATAACCATCACAGAAATGAGCATGCCAACGATTTGTTAAAACTCATTTGCTTTTAATTGTTTTCTGCTGAATGATAAAATATAGAACAGAGGAAATGCCATCTGCTAGTTCATATTTTCAAGAAATGATAAAGGGCTCACCATCACCCCCTTTTCATAGTGCTGCTCTCAGCATTAAAATGTGCATGACACCAGATTTTCATAGCAAGGAGAAAGAGTATTTAGAATAAAAGAGAATTAAATTGACTTTTTTCTCTTCTGTTTGACAGTACAAAGAATATACAAAAATGTGCACACTAATCAGAGCAAACATGAATATCTGGGATATATTAAAAATATAAAAAATTAAAGTAGAATAGTTTCCACTGTAATTTATAAAATACTTAGATGTTATCACTTCCATCATTAAAGCAAAAAAAAAAAGAATGCTGAGCAATCTAAGAGAACAACTCTTCTTAGATCGATTACAGAATTGAGGTCACAGGGCAAATTATCACCTCAAAAGCTAGAGGGACAGGTGAATACAGAGACTCACAGTTTATTGAGAGCAGAAGTCCCTGGAGTCATCAAATATTAGGAACACTAAAATGGTAACTGATGTGTTACTGGAGGTTGCTGCCTTCAGTAAAATTTAAAATCTAGGGGGGTCAGTCATAGGTGGAGGGATGCACACTTTACTGAGTTTTACTTCCAGGAGCCTTACAAGGTTTGACAATGAAAATCAGAGAGAAATCCCCTAATGTTTTGGACAAGGAGAGGGGATAGTAACCATTTTAAAACATGTCCATGGGAATAGTTGCCATTTTGAAATATGCTCATAGCATTCTATGGCAAGGGTTTATTGCCAGGAGACATTACTTTGCTGGGACCCTGGTGATATGGTTTGGCTGTGTTCTCACCTAAATCTCATCTTGAATTCCCACGTGATGTGGGAGGGATCCCGTGGTGGGTAATTGAATCATGGGGGCAGGTCTTTCCCATGCTGCTTTTGTGATCATGAATAAGTCTCACGAGATCTGATGGCTTTATAAAGAGGAGTTCCCCTGCACAAGTTCTCTCTCTTTGCCTGCTACCATCCATGTAAGACATGACTTGCTCCTCCTTGCATTCTGCCATAACTGTGAGGCCTCCTCAGCCATGTGGAACTATAAGTCCTTTAAACCTCTTTTTTTGTAAATTGCCCAATCTCTGGCATGTCTTTATCAGCAGTGTGAAAACAGACTAATACAGTAAATTGGTACTATGAGTGGGGTGCTGCTGAAAGAATACCCAGAAATGTGGAAGCAACCTTGGAACTGGGTAACAGACAGAGGTTGGAGGAGTTTGGAGGCTTAGAAGAAGACAGAAAAACGTGGGAGACTTTGGAATTCCCTAAAGACTTGTTGAATGGATTTGGCCAAAATGCTGATAATGATATGGACAATGAAATTCAGGCAGAGGTGGTCTCAGATGGAGATGAGAAACTTGTTTGGAATTAGAGCAAGGTGACTTTTGTTAGTTTTGGCAAAAAGACTGGCAGCATTTTGCCCCTGCCCTGGAGATGTGTGAAACTTTGAACTTGAGAGAGATGATGTAGGATATCTGGTGGGAGAGATTTCTAAGCAGCAATGCATTTAAGAGGTGACTTGTGTGTTGTTACAGGCATTCAGTTTTATAAGGGAAACAGAGCATAGAAGTTTGGAAACTGCAGCCTGACCATGTGGTAGAAAAGGAAATCCTATTTTCTGAGGAGAAATTCAAGCCAGATGCAGAAATTTGCATAAGTACTGAGGAGCCAAATGTTAATCCCTAAGAAAATGGGAAAAAAGGTCTCCAGGACATATCAGAGGTGTTCCTGGCAGCCCCTCTCAACACAGGCCCTGAGGCCTAGGAGGTAAAAGTGGTTTCATGGGACGGGTCAAGGGTCGCCGTACTGTGTGCAGCCAATGGACTTGATGCCTTGCATCCCAGCTGCTCCAGCTGTGGCTGAAAGGGGCCAAGGTAGAGCTCAGGCCGTGGCTTCAGAGGGTGCAAGCCCTAAGTCTCTGCAGCTTCCATGTGGTGTTGAGCCTGCCAGTGCACAGAAGTCAATAATTGGGTTTGGGAACCTCCACCTGGATTTCAGATATATGGAAAGGCCTGGATGTCCAAGCAGAAGTTTGCTATGGGGCAGGGCCCTCATGGAGAACCTCTGCTAGAACAGTGCCAAAGAAAAGTGTGGGATTGGAGCCCCCGCAAAGAGTCCCTATTGGGGCACCACCTAGTAGAGCTGTGAGAAGAGGACCACCATCCTCCAGACACCAGAATGGTAGATTCACTAACATCTTGCACCATGTGCCTGGAAAAGCCACAGACACTCAATGCCAGCATGTGAAGGCAGCTTGGAGGGAGGCTGTATCCTGCAAAGCCACAGGGCTGGAGCTGCCCAAAACCATGGGAACCCACCTCTTGCATCAGTGTGACCTGGATGTGAGACATGGAATCAAAGGAAATCTTTATGGAGCTTTAAGATTTGGCTGCCCTGCTGGATTTCAGACTTGCATGGGGCTTGTAGCCCCTTTATTTTGGCCAATGTCTCCCATTTGGAACAGGTGTATTTACCCAATGCCTGTGCCTCCACTGTATCTAGGAAGTAACTGACTTGCTTTTGATTTTATAGACTTATAGGCGGAAGAGATTTGCATTGTCTTGGATGAGACTTTGGATTGTAGACTTTTGAGTTAATGCTGAAATGAGTTAAGACTTTGGGGAACTGTTGGGAAGGCATGATTGGTTTTGAAATGTGAGGGTGAGATTTGGCCAGGGCCATTAGTGGAATGATATGGTTTGGCTATATCCCCACCCAAATCTCATCTTGAATTCCCACATGTTGTGGGAGGGACCCGGTGGGTGGTAATTGACTCATGGTGCAATTCCTTCCCGTGCTGTTCTCACGATAGTGAATAAGTATCACGAGATCTAATGGTTTTTATATTGGGAGTTCCCCTGCACAAGTTCTCTCTCTTTGCCTCCTGTCATCCTGGAAGATGTGACTTTCCCCTCCTTACCTTCCACTACGAGTTTGAGTCCTCCCCAGCCATCTGGAACCGTAAGTCCATTAAACCTCTTTGTTTTGTAAATTGCCCAGTCTTGGGTATGTCTTTATCATCAGTATGAGAATTGACTAATACACCTGACTAACATAAGAGAAGAGCAATTGGATGTGTCTAGACCCCTTTGTCCTTCCTATCTAATATAGGGCAGAGATAAAAAGCTAAGAAATGCTTCTGAAGGTCACAGCGTAGGGACTCTGGCTTATTAAAAATGTGGAGATTTAATCATAATATTATAGAATGCTTTTCTTAATACCACATCACCATCTCAACAGAGCTAATGTATGATAACAGTGAAATACAATTAAGAGACCTGCAAGATACAGACTCTGTTTAAGAAGTAGTTTCTAGAAAAATTCAAAGAAAGCAAGACAAAAGCAGGACATTAGAAATTGTAGCTTCTGTCATCTATAGCTACAGCAAACATTAAGCGAACCTAAATGCTACTAGTTAACAATAAAAGCACATGCTACAGGCCTTGTTATTTGAGTTCCTATTACCCAATACATCATTTCCCTTTTTCAGCAACAACAACAAAGAAATTGAAAAGCATTGTAAAGGGTCAGACAAAAAAAAAAAAAACAATATGAAGAGACAAAGCAAACGTCCGAAGCAATTTCGTATCTGACAATACTTGTGAATATTAGACAGAGAATTCAATATCAGGATGGTTAAAATGCTAAGTGCTAATTTAAAAAAGCAGAAAAAACATGCCAGAACACATGGGTCATGTAAGAAAAGAGATGGAAATTCTAAAACATAATCAAAAGAAAATGCTAGAAATAATAAAATTGGGTAACAAAAATGGAGAATGCTTGTGATGGGCTCACAAGTAGACTAGACACAGCTAAAGAAAAATCAATGAACTTGAACATATGTCAATAAAAACATCTCAAACTGAAATGCATAAAGAAAACAAAATGAAAAAAATCCCAGAATATCCATGAAAAGAGCAAAATGAGCAGGAGGAGTATTTGAAGTAATAGCTGAACATTTTCAAAAAAATTAATGAAAGATACCAAACTGCAGATCCAGGAAACTAAGAGAAAATTAAGCATGATAAATATCAAAAAGCCTACACATAGGCATATCATATTCAAAATGCAGAAAGCAACAAAGAGAAAAACTTGAAAGAAGTTGAAGAATAAACATATCCTATCTATAGAGTAGAAGGGCTAATAATTAGATAGGATTTTTTTTTCAAAAGTCATGCAAGTAGGAAAACAGTAAAGAAAAAGAAAAACCAACCAACCAACCAACAAACCTGAGGAGTTTTGTCATCTATAAACATGACTTGCAAGAAATACCAAAATAACTTTTTCAGAGAGAAGAAAAATTATATAGTTTAAAAACTTGGACTATGTAAACAAAGGAAGAGTGTTAGAGAATAAACAAATGAGAGTTAAAAGAAAACCTATTATTTTTCTGATTTCTAGTTGATTTAATAGAAAACTGCTTAAAATATTAATGGTAACAATTTATTGGGTGATTATAGGTATGAATAAGTGAAATGTCTGTAAGCAGTATTATAAAAGATAAAAGAAATAGATTGGGAGTACTTTGTTATAAGGTGCCTCTATTACCTATGAAGTGGTAGAGTGTTATTTAAAAGTATTTAGATTTAGGTGTAAATGTATATTGCAAACTCTAGGGCAAGTATTAAAGAAAATTTTAAAAGAAGTATAATAGATACCCTACAAAATGAGAAAAAATAGAAATAATATGAGGTGTTTAAACCAGAGAAGGCAGAAAGAGAGAAGATTAAAAAAAAAAAAGAAAAAATGGATGGAATGAAAAACAGTTACAAATATGGTAGATAATAATCTATCTCAATAATTATGTTAAATGTGTATATATCAATTAAAGACATCAATTAAAAAGACAAACCGAGAAGAGAAATTAAAACAAAAAGTCCCAGCTGTATATGGTCTACAAGAAACCCATTTAAAATATAAAGACACAGATTAAAAGTAAAGGGATGGAGGCTGGGCAAGGTGGTTCACACTTGTAATCCCAGCACGTTGGGAGGCCAAAGCAGGCAGATCACCTGAGGTCAGCAGCTCGAGACCAGCCTGGCCTACATGGTGAAACCCCATCTCTATTAAAAATACAAAATTAGACAGGGGCAGTGGCACGCACCTGTAATCCCAGTTACTCGGAGGCTGAGGCAGGAGAATCGCTTGGAGTCAGGAGGCAGAGTTTGCAGTGAGCCAAGATGGCACCACTGCACGCCAGCTTGAGGGCGACAGAGCAAGACTCTGTCTAAAAAAAAAAGTAAAGGGATGGAGAAAAATATGCCATGTTAACGCTAATAAAAGAAAGCTGAAATAGTTGTGCTAATTTCAGTCTAAGCAAACATCAAAACAAAGAAAACTGGCATGGATAAAGAGAATTGTTTACATTATGATAAAGAGATAAATTCTATAAGAAGATATAACAATTTCTCATGTATATGTGTCTAACAACATATATGTGTCTCAAGTATATGTGCCTAACAACAATTTCTCATGTACATGTGCCATCACTTTTAATGGCAAAATCCACAATTGCTTTTGCACCAACCTAATAGCATTTAATAACATAAATATAGCTGGGAAGTCTCAAAATATTTAGACATACACAGCACACTTCAAAATAACGCAAAGGTCAAGCAGAAGTTTCAAGAGAAATTAAAAATATTTTGAAATCAATAAAAATAAAAGTATAACAAAAAATAGGGATGCAGAAAAGCAATCTTTAGAAAAAAATTTATAGTATTGAATAAATATGTTGGAAGACAGGAAATTTGATCTGTGAGGCCAGCATTACCCTAATGCCAGAACCAGATATAGACATTGTTACATGAAAGGAAAACTAAAGACCAATATCTCTCACAAACATTGATGCAATTATCCTCAAGAAAATATTTTCAAATCAAATATAAGAATGTTTAAAAAGAATTACACATATCAACAAAGTGGGATTTATCCCAGGTATTTGGATCTGGTCCAACATTTGAAAATCACTAATGTAACCCATCATGTCAACAGGCTAAAGAAGAAAAATTATATAATTTTAACAATAAATACAGAAAAAGTATCTGACATAATTTAATATCCATTCCTAATAAACACACTCAGCAAAGTAGGAGTAAAGAGGAGCTTCTTCAACATGATAAAGAACATCTACAAAAAACCTACAGCTAACGTAATACTTAATGGTAAGAAACTAAATGCTTTCCCCCTAAATTAGTAACAAGGCAAGGGTGTCCACTCTTACTCAACATTGTACTTACAGTCCTAAAACAGTAAGATGTGGAAAGAAAATAAAACATGCACATTGGGAAAAAATAAATAAAATTGTGTTAGCTTTCAGATGATATCATGGTCTATGTAGAAAATCTCAAATAATCTACAAAAATAACTTGGAATAAATATAGTGAAGTTTCAAGATAAAAAGTTACTATACATAAATTAATTGTTTTCACGTAGGCAATGAACAAATGGAATTTGTAATTAAAAACATAATACCATTACATTAGAAACAAAAATATGAAATATTTAAGTGTAAATCTTAGTAGATATACACAATCTATGTTAGGGAAACTAAAAAACTCTGATGAAAGAAATCAAAGAAGATCTGAGTAAATGCAGAGACAATCTATGTTCATGTATAGGAATACTCTATATTGTTATTTTAGAATGTCACTTCTTCTTAACTTGATCTGTACATTCAACTCAATCCTAATCAAAATCTCAGCAGGTTATTCTGTGGATATTGGCAAACTGATTCTAAAGTTTCAATGGAAATTCAACAAATCTAAAATAGCCAAGAAAATACTGAAGAAAAACAATATAGAGAACTGAGACTGCTCAACTTCAAGATTTGCTATAAAGTTACAGGAACAAAAAGAGCATGACACTGGTGAAAGAATAAACAAATATATCTGTGGAATACAATAGAAAACCAAGAAATAGATCCAAACAAATACAGTCAAATGAACTTTAACAAAGTGCAAAGGAAGTTTAAAGGAGAAAGTGAGACATGAAGCCAGCTGGTTTCTGGGTCAGAGGGGTGGGGACTTGGAGAGCTTTTCTGTCTAGCTAAAGGATTGTAAATGCACCAATCAGCACTCTGTGTCTAGCTAAAGATTTGTAAACGCACTAATGAGCACTCTGCACGTCTAGCTAATCGAGTGGTGATTTGGAGAACTTTTCTGTCTAGCTAAAGGATTGTAAATGCCCCAATCAGTGCTCTGTGTCTGGCTAAAGGATTGTAAATGCAGCAATCAGCACTCTGTCAAAACGGACCAATCAGCACTCTGTAAAATGGACCAATCAGCTCTCTGGAAAATGGACCACTCAGCAGGATGTGGGTGGGGCCAAATAAGCAAATAAAAGCAGGACACCAGAGCCAGCAGCCGCAACCCACTCGGGTCCCCTTCCATGGGGTGGAAGCTTTGTTCTTCTGCTCTTTGCAATAAATCTTGCTGCTCCTCACTCTTTGGGTCTGTGCTGCCTCTATGAACTGTAACACTCACTGCGAAGGTCTGCAGCTTCACTCTGAAGTGCGAGACTACAAACCCACTGGGAGGAATGAACAACTCTGGACGGGAGGAAAGAACAACCCCGGATGGGAGGAACGAACAACCCTGGACATGCTGTCTTTAAGAACTGTAATATTCACTGCGAAGGTCTGCAGCTTCACTCTTGAAGCCAGGGAGACCATGAACCCATCAAGAGGAATGAACAACTCCGGATGGGAGGAACGAACAACCCTGGACGTGCCGCCTTTAAGAGCTGTAACACTCAAGGGTCCGTGGCTTCATTCTTGAAGTCAGCGAGACCAAGACCCCACCAACTCTGGACACAAAAGAACAGCTTTATTTTTAATAAATGGTGCTATATTAGTCTGTTTTCATGCTGCCGATAAAGACATACCCAAGACTGGGTAATTTACAAAAGAAAGAGGTTTAATTGGACTTACAGTTCCACATGGCTGGGGAGGCCTTATATTCATGGCAGAAGGCAAGGAGGAGCAAGTCACTTCTTAAATAGATGGTGGCAGGCAAAAAGAGCTTACGTAGGGAAATTCTCATTTTTAAAACCATTAGCTCTTGTGAGACTCATTCAGTATCACAAGACAGCACAGGAAGGACCTGCTCCCATAATTCAATCACCTTTCACTAGGTCTCTCCCAGAACACATGGGAATTGTGGGAGTTACAGTTTAAGATGAGGTTTGGGTGGGGACACAGTCGAAGTATATCAGATGCTAAAACCATTGAACATCCACATGCAAAAAAGAAAAAAAAAATGAACCTTGACATCGACCTTATATCATCCTTATAAAAATTAACTCCAAATAAATCACAGACGTAAAACACAAAACTAAAACATTTAGAAGAAAACATAGGAGAAAATCTAGTTGACCTTAGGTTTAGTTTTGAATTTTTAGGAACAAAATCCAAAGTACGACCCATGGAAAAAAAATGTTATATTGGACTTCCTTAAAATTATAAACTTCTGCTCTGAGAAAAACACTGTTAAGAGAATAAAATGACAAGTCACAGACTGTTAGAAAATATTTACAAAACACACATTTGACTAAAAAACTTGATATCAAAAATATACAATGAATATGCAAAATATGTTTATAAAAGATATATCCAAAATATAAAACGGTTATATATGTGTGTGTGTGTATATATATATATATATATTCATTATTAAAATGTGAAAATAAAAAACAACCCTCTTTTTAAATGGGCAAAATAACTGTAGAAACACTTCACCAAACAAGACAGGCAGATGGAAAATAAGCATATGAAAAATGTATTAACATTACATGTCATTAAGGGAATGTGGAAAGCTACAGCCACGTTGGAAGACAGTTTGGCAGTTTTGTACAAAGTTAAACATCCTCTTACCGCATAATCCTGTACTGTAATTACACTGCTATATGTTTACCCAAATGAAATGAAAATGTTTGTCCACATAGAAACTCACATGCAAACGTTTATAGTAGATTTGTTGACAATTACCAAAATCTGGAAGCAACAGGATATCTCTTAATAGATTAATGGATAAAAAAGTTGTGCTGCATCCATACAATGTAATATAAGGTGCTACAAAGAAGTGAATTATCATGTCATGAAAACACGTGGAGGAAACTTAAATGTGTATTTCTAAGTGAATGAAACCAATCTGAAAAGGCTACATACTGTATGATATATGATTCCAATTACATGACATAAAACTATAGAGGCAATAAAAAGATTAGTACTTGCCAAGGATTCAGGGGACGGGGTAGTAGGGTAGGGAAAAGGAGTTAAAGTAGACAATTTTCAGGGTGGTGAAATTCTTCTGCCTGATACATTAATGGTGGTTACATGATTTTATGAGTTTGTAAAGACCAACAGAACTGTACACGAAGAATGAACCCTAACATAAACTAGAGACTTTACTTAATAATCGTGTATCAATATTAGTTCATCAGTTGTAACAAAGGTGCACCACTAAAGCAAGATGTTATCAATAGGGGAAACTGTGTGTGCAGTGGGTGGAGGGGAGGAGAGTGGGGAGTATATGGGAACTCTCTGTACTATATGCTAAGTTTATCTGTAAATCTATAACTTCTCTAATAGAGACCACTAATTAAAACAAATAAAAATAAAATAGTTAAGATTAACTCGGCTTGGTATATTTCTTTTATAAATATAATAAATTATCTTGGCTAGGTCTAATTCTAGACTGTTAGATTTGCCTTTTGTTGCTACGAATAGCTCTCAAAAATTTAAAAAGGTAATTTGGTGTATGCAAATCACAACATTCTATGTCTAAAAACACAATGATGATTTTACAATGATTTAAAAGTCTCTCTGGAAATTGCACTACAAGGAACTAAATTCACACATACAAGACAAAAGAATGCGCAATATAGGTGTGTGTGAGGATGACATATAAATATTCTCATATATGTACCTATATATATACACCTATATATACCTATATATACCTATATATGTGTGTGTGTATATATACATATATGTATAACATCTTAATGTTATATATAACATGTTATATATAACATTGTATAATGTTATATATAACATATATAATTATATATATAGTAATGTTATAACATCTTAATGTTATATATATACATTAAGAGGGAGAAGAGTTGAGTAAAAAAGAGATATATGTATATGTATATGTATATGTAGGGACATATATACATATATCTCTTTTTTACTCAACTCTTCTCCCTCTTAATGTTATAGTCTACTTAGGACTTCTGAAGAAATCTGATAAGATGATATTGGACAAACTAGAAAAATGACAATGTGCCAAGCAACCTAAAATATATCCCGAATTGAAAAAGAACATAGAGAATCTGAGGATACAAACTGCTAAGGAAGTGTCAGGCTTGGAAACCAATAACTGAATTGTCAAAAAAACTGCTTCTTTAAACAGGTCATGCCAGCCAATCCAACAGGCTTTCCTAGGTAAAAGACACATACACTATAATGTGTTAGTTTCTGGTAAGGCAATATAATTATTAGAGTGATGTGTCAACTGTTACTGAATGTTCTTATATAGTCTTTCTTGGTAAAAAACATAAAACATCCACGATTAAGTTGAGGTGACTATTTGTACATTTCAAATGAGTTATTTATTGAGAGACCTCTGTCCTTTGAAAAGAAATGCAAGAATGCTATCAGACTGATGATCAGGCAAGATTTGGATTAACAACAAAAATAAAACACAATTCTTATTACTCTAAGAAGAAATGAGTTTACTGCACTCATTAAAATAGTAAGATGTTGCAATTAACATAGTATTATGGGTATAGTGCTCCTTTTTCTGCTGTCATATTTTAATTTTTCCTGTAGATAGAAATTCAATACTTATTTTAAAAGACCTTTGTCCCTTGAAAAACAGCAATTTGTGAAGACTCAGATGGCAAAAACGCAAACCTCTAACCTTCGTACAGTGTAAATGAGATTATAATTGAGAGAAACACATTTACAATGTTCTTATAATTTAATTCTTTGTAGTCATTTCCATTAGGATCATTTCCATTTTCTAATCATAATGATGCTGGCTCAGAAAATACTAAGAAAGGATACATTCTGGATGTCAACTCAACCATCATATTGACGTTTAGTTTTCTGAGAACCCAAATCTCTTTCCTGATTAAGAAATCATGGAAATAATCTTTCCAAGGTATGATATTAGTAACTGGATTATGTAAAAGGACAGAGATCTACTTTTTTTCTAAACTGTAGAGCCACTAGAGGAGTATTCTATATAAATATGGGTCAGAACTAATGGTCTACTCTACATGCCTGGAGTGACTGAGGCAAATCTCTACAAGTTCTCACTCAGAATTTTTCAGAATGAAGAGCTTCATAAAAATGATGACGTTTGACCAAAAATACAAACAGTATTTTATAACGTTGTAGACTCTTTTTCTGAACTTTTGTGGCCCTTTGATTATATATATATATTATACCAGTTCTGTCTTTAAGCACTTGTAATCTTTATTTCTGAATGGGTCTTCTATATTTTACCTATCTCTTTAAATACTGATGCGGGTAAGAGTTTTTAATAACTTTATCTCCCATTTCATCCAGCATATTCATTTTCACAAATAGCTATTCAATACATATGTATTGAATGGGTGGGTAAATTCTTAAGAATATAGTCCAAAGAAGTATTTAATCCTCCTTACTCTATGGAAGAAAACTGTGATAAATATAAGTGTTAAGCTCAAAATGCCTATATTTATGGATCTTAAAATTAAGAGAGAGAAGAAGCAAATATAAAAACAGGACTGAAAAAAGTATGGTACCATACATTCACAAAAGCTGTCCTAAGAAGCAAATACATATTGTTAAATGATAAAAATCTGATTAGATCACCCTTTGCATAAAACCCTTTGAACTTAGCTGATTGTTTTAAAAATACATTCTAAAGGCATTAGCATTGTTTCAAAGATCTTAGATCAGACCTCTCTTACCTACACAGCCTCATCTACTGTCACTCTCCACTTTATTCATTTCATTTATTTATAATTAGTTAAAAATATTTATTGAGTAACTTTTAAGTGTCAAGCATTATACTAAACACCAATGATGAAGTTGTTGAAAAAAACAGCAAGATTACTGTTCCTTTGAATATTATATTCCACTATACACACGTGGCAAGGGTGGAGGAAGAAATTAGAAGGGATGCAATGAGGAGTCAAACAAGTAAATATGTAAGTAAATGAATGGAGATAATTTCGCATAATGATCAGGAATCAAATGGAGCACCAGGACAGAAAGTGACTTCTAGGACTGTTCAAGTTTGTGTGTTCAAGACGGCTTCTTGAGGTATGGATTAGAAAGAATTTCAGGCAACGAGAATAGCCAGCTGCTTAGAATATACCAAAATGTGTATTCTTGTTTGAAACCAATGAGGATGAATATGACAGTAAGGGAGAAGTATCCCACAGCTGTAGTACATAGCTTCCCTTTAAATCAGTAGAAATTATTAGCAGCTGCCTTCTAAATTGCAATGTTTGATTGGACTTTCTGAAAATTCTGAAAGGAGAAATCTGTGCTCCATAGAAAACATAATAAAAAAATTTCTGTGGGCAAATAGAAAGGCATATAGCAATAGTGTGTGCATATATATATATATATATATATATATATAGTTGTTCAGATTTCCTTAGTTTTTTTGTTTGTTTGTTTTACTTTAAGTTCTGGGATACATGTGCAGAACATGCAGGTTTGTTACATAGATATACATGTGACATGGTGGTTTGAGGATAGCATATTTTCATCTGAGAGTAACAGAGATAAAAGTGAAAACTGAAGTATAACTTAATAGGGACTTCATGATGACAGATTTTAACAACAAAGTTGCTCATGCCCATAATTCCTGTGACCTAGGAGGCCGAGGTGAGAGGATTGCTTTAGCCCTGGAGTTCCAGAGCAGCCTGAGCAACATAGCCAGACCCCAGCTGATATGGTTTGGCTGTGTCTTCATCCAAAATCTCATCTTGAATTGCATTCCCTGTAATCCCCATCATCCCCACGTGTCAAGGGAGAGACCAGGTGTTGGTAATTGAATCATGGCAGCAGTTTCCCCCATTCTCTTCTCAGGCACAGTGAGTAAGTTCTCACGAGATCTTATGGTTTTAAAAGTGTTCGGTAGGTGTTCTGTTGCTTTTTCTCACTCTTGCTGTCCTCTGAAGTTCCTTCTGCCGTGATTGTAAGTTTCCGGAGGCCTTCCCCAGCCATGATGAACTGTGAGTCACTTAAACTTCTTTCCTTTATAAATTACCCAGTCCCAGGCAGTTCTTTATAGCAGTGTGAAATTGAGGACTAATGTACCATCTCTACTATATAATATAACAATTAAAAAATAACAGGTAAGAATTTTTGAGTCACGCAAGATTGATTTGGGTTCTGTTGAAAAAAAATTGTAGCAAAATGATCCATTGCAAAATTTTGAGTAATATACTTTGTGGTATAGGTTTTTGTCTATTTTGGGAGCTTGAAATGTGAATATTTTTTGAAAATACTTTTTCACAATTAAAATATGAAAATTTTCCATAAGCAAAATCCGTTAACATATAGAAGACTTGGTAAATCAATAAGGACATTAAAAATAATTAGAAGATTATTTATAGTGTTACTTTGAAAGTTACGTGGCTAAATTCTTCAGATATTTGAAAGTTTAAAACTTCAAATGATTATAGTTTTGAATTTCATTTGCTATGTTTTGTAGGTTAGATTTTTTTCTCTTCAAGAGGAGTAGGAAGAGTGTGAAGCTCTAGAAAAAAATGTAGATTGTACGTGATTTAGTTATATTTCAGTACTTTTGGTGCTGGCCTTTTTCTTATAACTATTGAATGTTTATATATCTTCAGCGAATTTAATAAAAAATAGTTTTTTTCATTGACAGAGAACATTATATCACCAAGTTAAGATAACAAAGTTATTAGTAATTCCCAATCCCGATTGAGTTCTTTACTGTAGTAATAGCAGTTTTTAAATTTAAAACACACACACACACACACACACACACACACACGTATATACAAAAGTACTTTATGGATAACCTCCGAATTCTCAATCTGGAGTTTCATAATCCACAGACTAGGTTAATTGTAAGGAAAATTGTCACATATAAAAGATACTATTTATAAAATATACTACTTGTATTTGAAAACTTCAAAATCATCACAGTGTAATCCTTTTGACTATAGACCTCGAATATAAGAAAAATGTGTATTAAGAACAAACGAGAAGGAATTATGGCAATTAGAAACTGATGAGCAAATTCTAAGTCTCAGGCTATAATGTTTCTAAATAAATACCAATTCAGTTCAGCTGTGGGCAGCCATCAGCACCATTATTGTGATTTCCATTTGAGCTCGACTTTTCCTGACACCAGCTGATTCCCTCCACATTGCATTCCAACAAACACAGGTTTGACTGTGCTTCTTCGCACAGCTTTCAGTCACCATGCACAATGAACTTCCAGGGTACATTATTATGGTCGAATAAGACAACTGGATGGAGTTCTAAATCCATGATTATTTTATTACTGCTATTTAGATATTTGCAAGCCAAGATCACAGGGAGGGTAATCTAATCATGTATTTAAAGTTGCTGCTGGAGGGCTGCTATTGAAGAAAGGGTTGGACATATCCTTGGATAGAATTAGCAGCAAACTGCAATTTCCTAAGCACTGTTTTGCCCTTAGTATTTCATTGCTATTTAGTTAGGATACAGTAGATACAGACCAGTCTTATTGTTCATTAACAAAATATTCTTTCTCAAAATATTTCATTTAACTATAAACTATTCTTACTGGTCATTTCCATATGCAAAAGTTTCCTTTCCCTTGAATTTCACAACCTTTTATATTAATTCAGGATATGTATATTGGACATTTACATTCCACTTATTAATAGAACTCAGCAAACCATACTATCAATGAATAATCCAAGGAAGAAGTATTGATTAAGTAGTTTCATTTGGCTTGGCAATTCTTTTTTCTTGTACATAAAATTGGCATTTTGAAACGTGAGTTTAAATTGAATTACTTTATAGCTACATCCAATGTTCTGAATGACTATCCGAACAAGACCCAAAATCTATATATTACAACAATTTAATATCTCAGGCATTTTTCATATTAACTGTAAATCAGTTTAATTAAATCTTATAAGCGCAGGAGTTTTCAAGGCTGTTAAATAAGCTGCTCACTTGAAGTATTAAAGTCCAAACTGTCATATTTTTATACAATGTTAAGCTTGCATTGGCCTCAGTCTGATTAAATGACAGCATTCTTCACTGGTAAAGTGAAGACATGTTAATTTATTAGCTTAATTTCTGCTGGTGCAACCATTGAATGCGTAACAGGGGTACTTGAAGCAAAGAACAGAAATATGAAGTACATACTGAGATGAGTAGAATCCAAGGATCTTGTATAAATTAAGGGTGACTGGATATCTACTTAAAAAAAAGAGCAATCTCTTTTTACTCTTCGTTAAAATGTTAATGCCTTGTGCAAAGTCCTGATATTATAATTTTTCTGTATATTCTTGTCTAACAGTGATTTTTCTTAATTAATTACAATTTAAAAGCATTGATGTGTTCAAATATGTTAATATTTTATTGTGACCTAAAATGCCCATCTTAATTCATTTACAAATTTCAAAAAGACTGATAATATCCTAAATGCCCATTAATAGAAGAATGGGTAAATAAATAGTGGTATCTAATGGAATAAAATAGAAAAAAGAAAATAACAGAGTAACAGTCCATGTCCTTGAAAGATGAGTAATGCTGTGAGGGGCACAAGAGGGTTTTTGGAGGAACTGAAACATTTTCTATCTTGATCTGGGTGCTGGTTATGTGTTCACTTGTAAAGTTCATCACATTTTATTTGTGTCTCTTTATTGATGTATCAGTAAAAAGTACTAAATATTTTATTTTTCAATAAAATGCGTCACTTGTTCTCTGAAAGGGGAAACACCAGTTTCCTCAGTATATTAAAAAACCTATTAAAGTATAAAAAGTTAAACTACATAAATTTTGATAATCTCCTTTAATAAGCTCATTTAAATAATACCAATGTTTGAGAATAGTGGCTAGATGAATAAGATATATTTTTAACCAAACTTGGTCTCCAGTAAAGCCTCCATGGTGCCAAGATCTTGTTGTGTGAAATTTCCGGTTAAATGAGGGAGGAAAGAGTGAAGGTGGGACGATAATACAACTACTGAGACCAGTTTTGGGATGTCAGGAGAAAGATTTCTGTCCTATCCCTCGAAACTCACCTTGTATGTATTCCATAAGTTAGTGAGTTTAAATTAAAAATGAATACTTTCCACTTAAGGTAAAATTATGATGGTGAATTTAGGTTCATTTCTCCTGTTATATGGATACAACCAAAAGTCTGCATCATGTACATACCAAATGAATAACTGGCCAATCACACGGACCCATCTTCAAATCTTTAGAAGCATCAAATCAGATGAATGAAAAATGATGGGTCAAACCAATGAGAGCATTTAACAATCAGAAAAGTAGGTTATTTTCTTCTTTAGACCATGTTATTAAAAATGGTTAAAAACAACTGTCAGAATGGAAGAATGATTCTTAATGAACAAAGAAATCAATATTTTTCCTTTTTTAGAATGCATGGAAATACATTTTCCAGAAGAGGAGAAAGCAGGCAGTAATATCCTCCTTTAAATTTGTATTGTTTTTGAATGACTGCACATTCTCACATATTTACATTTGATGTGATAAATCATCACCATTCATTGGATATAAAATTCCAGTGAATTTCGGGTATGAAATTGTCATCCTTTTATGTAAGGAAAGAATGGACTAATTTACTTGGTTCATTTTTGAGGTTTACATGGGTCTGTTAATTTGTCTTAAGAATTTTACATATGAAATTATATTTGTATGAATATGAACCAAAATAACCACTATATATATAGGCAGTTACACATATTGAAATACAAATGTGACAATTTGTGCTAAAATGTATGTCAAGTTAGACATGTGTATTTGTTACTCATAAAAGCTCTATACAGAAAATTATCAAATTGTTATGCATAATGTGTATAACTTTTTTACAAATTTACTGAAACATAATTTGCATACCATAAAATTCTACATTTCAAGTTTAAAGTTCAGTGTTTTTTAATACATTCACAGAGTTGTGCAAATAGGACCACAATTTAATTTGAGAACATTTAAATAAAAAATTCCTGGGATGAGAGTTGTTTCTGGCTCCTTATTTTGAGTAGGACTCATTCCCTGACTCCTGAGTGAGAAGTCTTTCTTCCTGACTGTTTTGAGAGAGAATTTATTTCGTAACTCCATGAGCTGAGTTTATTTCTTCATGGCTCGCTCTTTTGAGTGGAAATTTATCCCCTGATTCTGTGGGCTACAAGCCTTTTTTTTTTTTTCTGGGTCTCTGTGTCAAGTGGGGATTGCTCCCTGACATTTTGGGTTGGAAGATTTTTTTTTTCCAGGCTCTATGTGAGTACTTCTGTTTCTTTATTTGATCCTGTTTCTCACATGATAACTTCTAGTCAACTCACATCACCTTTGTGAATCCCTCTTCACTGTATGTCCTGCCAACTCTGTCCATGTTCTTTTTTTTTTTTTTCTTTGAGTTGGAGTCTCGCTCTGTCACCCAGGCTGGAGTGCAGTGGCGCCATCTCGGCTGACTACAAGCTCTGCCTCCAGGGTTCACGCCATTCTCCTGCCTCAGCCTCCCGAGTATCTGGGACTACAGGCGCCCGCCACTACGCCCGGCTAATTTTTTGTATTTTTTAGTAGAGACGGGGTTTCACCGTTTTAGCCAGGATGGTCTCGATCTCCTGACCTCGTCATCCGCCCACCTCAGCCTCCCAAAGTGCTGGGATTACAGGCGTGAGCCACCGCGCGCGGCCTGTCCATGTTCTTTTTGTTGGCTTGAATTTACTAAGGATAAATTGGAATGTCTTTAGCCTCTTTGGAAAACTTACGATCTCCCCAAACTAGTATCTCCAAGACCTCTCCTTTCTCATTCTTTCTACTCTTCCTTATTTCTTTTACCACCTTGGGTTCTCATTCAGTTGTCTTGAATCCTTTAATGTGTCCTCCTTCAAAATCCTACCTCTAACATCCTTCTGGATGTTTCCAATTTTGTCCCTGCCCTTTAGTTTTCTAAAGACATTTGAAGTTTAAACTCTCTACTGCATAAGGAGCCCCTCAAGGATCTGCCAAAAGCAGCAACCTGAGACTGAAAAGGGGAAATGCTAAGTGGAAACAGTCTGAACATTGTATCAACTCAGGTAAGCTTTAGAGACATCTGGGTAGCTGCTAGGTGTTTCCTCAGTCACTCGTCTAAAATGTGGTCCACAGCCTCTGTAAGATTACGTATCAGGGCAAAAGAAAATCTTAAAAGTTCTCTCTACAAATAATGATTTTTTAAAAAAAGCTTTAGCTCTTATTCAACTTGTCTTATTTTTGTCAGAAACACAATTTGGATAAAATGCAAAGTGGAAATAAGTTTTGTATGACTGTGTTGCCTGACTTATGACTAAAATTTTCAAATAAAATCTATAAAATAACTTTGTCTCTATGAATGTACCTATATATGGTGTTTGTACATATGCATATATACACATATGTACATACACTTTTTTCTTTCAGGATGATATTACCAAATTATAAAATCCCTTAAAGAAATTCTACTTAAATTGGCTTAAAAATAATTGAACACTTATATAAGTTAAATACTCCTAAAATTCATAGAAATATGAAACTTACCCAGTGCTTTTCAAGTTAACATGATTTGAGTAAATCTTTAGTAAATAAAATCAGTTTAATATTGTTGGTTTAATACAAACAGCTATATCTTCTGAGTTATGAGCTTTAAGTATAAGACAAGCAAAAATTTTTATTCTGTTTGAGTTTACTAGTTGAATAAAGTAATAATGTATGTACTTGATGTTTGAAATTGTAAAAATTTAAATTCAACCTAAAACAAATGTATAATTCCACATACAGGAGAAATGAGTTACTTGATATCCAGTACTTCATATGTATCAAACACAACAGTAAAACAAAGAAACTCGTATATTTAACTTATTAAAGTTTTCTATTTGCTTTTATTTAGTCTAGCCTGCATATGCTGTGAAAATAGTTAACCAGAAAGTAACTTGAGATTATGGCTGACTGTGTCTGGTGTTACAGTATATCTGCCCAAAAACAGTTTTCAAAATCTTCTTGCTAACTATCAAGCTTAGTGTTACGTTAAGTAATACATATTCATTAATAATTAATTAGGATACACTACTAAAATATTCATTACTAATCACACATTTAAGTTTATGTAGTTTTGGTGTCTTGTTTTTATACAATATACAGAAGTTAAATATATTTAGGTCTGTTAAAAAAATGAGAAATGTACTATGAGGAAACAGCATATAAGAAATATGAGATGGTATATTCATAAAATTTGCAAGCCTGTTATCAAAATCCTGGTATATGACAGATAATTGTCTACTTTGTCTATTTCTTGATTTTCTCAGTGAAAGAATGGCTGCTAATAGTTAATAATTATAATCAATATATGTAATTAAAACTACTAGAAATAAGAAGAGTGATGGGAAACAACTCATATGAAAAGTATGCAAGGAATGTCGGTTTTTTTATATGAAAAGATATACAAAGTAGGAAGGATGTGTTTTTTGTTAAAGGAATATAAAAGAGTAATTTTCTTCTAAAGTAAGATGACTGGTGTTCCAGAAAGAGAAAAATGTAGAAGAAAAAAAAAATTGAATGGATATAAGAAGGGTGTAGAAAGTTTGCAGAAAAAAGATATTATCTAATGTATTCAAGCTGTCTAATGATGGGAAGATATTTATTTATGTGTTTTATTTTAATGAGCCTCACATCAAAAGTGTATTATGTTAAACTAGTATTTGGTTTTATCTCTGTCAAAATGGCAACATTTTCTTGGGTTATTGGTCTGTTCTAAATACGAGATTTTTTTTTTCCTTGACTCAAGTAATCTGAGAAAAAAGATTCTGTGTTTTTTAAAAAAATAATATGTGCATTATATTAACCTTTAACCAAGGACTTGACTAGAATATCATATTTGAGGATGACATAACCATTCAGCTTTAAAGAACTGAGGCCTACTTTACTGAGCCAATGCTTAAAAAGCCCTCCTGGAAAAACTGGCCTGGTATCTGGCTTATGGGATTTCCAGTTTTACAGATGAGTAAGTAAGGTTCCTGGCAGGCTCAGGAACATCAAGATATTTTGAGGACTTTAAGGAAAAAGACTTTCATCTAAATCTATATGTACTGCAAGCAAAATCTGGTGGTGAGTTCTTGGCTTTGCTTCCTGGTCTTGAGAGATTTATAAAAGTCCAATCTGAGATTCCAATGAAAAGTTCCAGGAAGACAAATTCAAAAAGACCTATGTAGTCAGTTACCATTCTTGCTGCACTTATGTAAATAACCAAGCCAAATCTAATGAGACCAGATTTATTTTGTAAGCAACAATCAAAAGGGGTCGGGGGTGAGTGTAGGGAGAAATGTTCTGTTTCAACAAAAAACTATAGCGTACACTGCGTGTTACTATCTGAAAACTGGACTGTATCAATTCTAGTTTCTTCCAATATTTGGCTATGACTCTCCAAACCAATGGAGAGTTTCCATTTTTTTTTCCTCCCACCTTCCTGACTTGGCATCACTGAGAACTGAAACTGCCCTTTTCCCCAAGCTCAGCAAGCTGAAGCTAGACGTTTTGATACAAACTTCAAAGAAACCACCACACAAGTAAAAAAATATGTATGGGCAATCTACATGCTTGCTGCTGTATGGGCCACTAAGAAAGGTTACAGAAATACCCAGTGTCATAACCAAAGACATTAATACTGCAAACCAGGAAATTAATTGGATTGCCACTACCAACTTTGAGCCCAACATCCAGAAATCTTACTGACCGGCTACCCTCTGAACTCAGACTGGGTTTACAACTATTAATATTTTTCTTCTTTTATTTTCATAGAAATCCTCTTCATTAATGCCTGACTGCTTGCACCAGCCAGCAAATATCTTCTACTGCTGACATGGTTTGGCTATGTCCCCACCCAAATCTCATGTTGAATTCCCACGTGTTATGGGAGGGACCTGGTGGGGAGGGAGTTGAATCATGGGGGCAGATCTTTCCCATGCTGTTCTTGTGATATTGAATAAGTCCCATGAGATTTGATGGTTTTAAAAATGGGAGTTTTCCTGCACAAGCTCTGTTTCTTGCCTGCCACCATCCATGCAGGATGTGACTTGCTCCTCCTTGCCTTCTGCTTTGTGAGACCTCCCCAGCCATGTGGAACTGTAAGTCCAATAAACACCTTTCTTATGTAAATTGCCCAGTATGTCTTTATCAGCAGTGTGAAAAAGCCCTAATACAATAAATTGGTACCACTAGAGTGGGGCATTGCTGAAAAGATACTTGAAAATGTGGAAGTGATTTTGGAACTGGGTAACAAACGGAGCTTGAAACAGTTTGGAGAGCTCAGAAGAGGAGAAGAAAATGTGGGAATGTTTGGAGCTTCCTAGAGGTGAATGGCTTTGCCCCAAATGCTGATAGCCATAAGGACAATAAAGTCCAGGTTGAGATGCTCTAAGATGGAAATGAGAAACTTTTTGGGGGCTGGAGCAAAGATGACTCTTTTTTTGTCTTAGCAAAGAGACTGGTGGCATTTTGCCCCTGCCCTAGAGATTTGTGGAACTTTTAACTTGAGAAAGATGATTTAGGGTATCTGGCGGAAGAAATTTCTAAGCAGCAAAGTATTCAAGAAGTGACTTGGGTGCTGTTAAAGGCTGTCAGTTTTATAAGGGAAGCTGAGCATAAACATTTGGAAACTTTGCAGCCTGACAGTGTGTTAGAAAAGAAAATCCCATTTTCTGAGGAGAAATTCAAGCCAGCTGCAGAAATTTGCTTAAGTAATGGGGAGCCAAATGTTAATCCCCAAGACAATGGGGAAAATGTCTCCAAGGCATGTCAGAGGTGTTCACTTCAGGCCTTCTCATCACAGGCCTGGAGGCCTAGGAGGAAATAGTGGTTTTGTGGGCCAGGTCCAGGGTCACCATGCTGTGTGCAGCCTAGTGACTTGGTGCCCTGCATCCCAGCTGCTCAAGCTATAGATGAAAGGGGCCAATGTAGAATTTCGGCCATGGCTCCAGAGGGTGCAAGCCTCAAGCCTTGACAGCTTCCACATGGTGTGGAGCCTGCCAGTGCACAGAAGTCAAAAATTGGGGTTTGGGAACCTCAAACTAGATTTCAGAAGATGTTTGGAAATGTCTGGAAGTCCAAGCAGAAGTTTGCTACTGGGGTGGGGATCTCATGGAGATCCTCTGCTGTGGCAGTGTGGAAAGGAAATAATGTGGTTGGAGCCCCCACACAGAGTCCTTACTGGAACACTTCTTAGTGGAGCTGTGAGAAGAGGGCTAACATCCTCCAGACACCAGAATGGTAGATCTAGTGACTGCTTGCACCGTACACCTGGAAAAGCCGTAGACACTCAACTCCAGTTTGTGAAGCCACAGGGGTGGAGCCACCCAAGACCATGGGAACCCACCTCTTGCATCAGCGTGACCTGGATGTAAGACATGGAGTCTAAGGAGATCATTTTGGAGCTTTAGGATTTGACTGCCAGATTTCACACTTGCATTTCACTTCTTGAAAATATTTTCAGTAGCCCCTTTGTTTTGGCCAATTGCTCCCATTTGGAACAGCTGTATTTACCCAATACCTGTACCCTCATTGTATCTAGGAAGTAAATAAATTTCTTTTGATTTTACAGGCTCATAGGCAGGAGGGACTTGCCTTGTTTCAGATGAGGCTCTGGACCGTAGACTTTTGAGTTAATGCTGAAATGAGTTAAGACAACTGGGGGACTGTTGGGAAGGCCTGATTGGTTTTGAAATGTGAGGAAATGAGATTTGGCAGGGGTAGATGATGAGATTTGGCAGGGGTAGATGATATGATTTGCCTGTGACCCCACGCAAATCTCATCTCGAATTTGCATATGTTGTTGGGGGGAGCTGGCGGAAGGTAGTTAAATCACGGGGACAGGTCTTTCCCTGGCTGTTTTTGTGATAGTGAATAAGTCTCATGACATCTGATAAAAATGAGAGTTTTCCTGCACAAGCCTTCTCTTACCTGCTGCCTTCCACGTAAGTAGTGAATTGCTTCTTCCTAGCCTTCCGCCATGATTCTGAGGCCTCCCCAGCCATGTGGAACTGTAAGTTCAAGAAACCTCTTTCTTTTGTAAATTGCCAGTCTTGGGTATGTCTTCATCAGCAGTGTGAAAATGGACTAATACAACTACCAAATCCCAACAAATGATTTAGCTGCTTCTTAATGAACAGAAGAAATGAATTTATATTGTTCAAAGGACTTCACATTTGTTCAAATGAAAGGACTAACCACAACCTTTCTCCTTCATTAAACTAGTCAGGCTCTTCTGAATCCTCTTCCCAACTAAGCTTTAACTTTTATACTTCTGTTCTTCTTTGCATTGCCTAATTTTGGAAAGAGTCCTGTTAAGTCAGTTAGGCCAGAAGAACAACCCTTGATACATAATTACCCTCAATTTCCCACTAAATTTCTCATCCTCCACCATCACCCAGGTGATATCTGATCACTCTGGCCTGCCTTCACCAAGAATCCTGTTAGGTCATTTTAGCCAGAATCCTCCCTTACCCCTGGTGTTTCCTCTTAGTAATGTTCTTTGCACTGACATCCCCACCCTACTCCTTGGCTATAAATTTCCACTTCTCCTTGTTGCATTTGTAGTGGAGGCCAACCTCTCTCCCCCGCTGCAGAACTTAATTGCAGTAGTCCCTATACCTATTGTGATAGTCCCTCTGAATAAAGTGTGCTGTAACTGTGTTTGTAACACCTTAGAAATATTTTTCACAGGTGATGGTAGGTATGGAAAAAAATAAGTTTAATGTGTGAAAACCATAAAGTGCTTGGTTACTAAACATAAGGACTAGAGAAGGGAAGGAAATAAGGAAATCTTCTGTTTCAACTCTAAGTCAAAAGAACAGTGGTAGAGCAGACAGAGTTGAGAAACTTCCAACAGGACTTAGAAAGACATATAAATATTTAAGTCATAAATATCTCTCTTTAAATGGAGATATTTATATATCTCTCTAAAATATATCTGAAAACAAAACAAAACAAAAAAAAGAATCGATTTCCTAACACAGAAGGCATTCAAAAGTTTTCCCCTGATGTTCAGTCTTTTCCCACTCTTTTTTGTAATCACGAAATTCAATACTGTGATTCGTTGTTTATCATATCTGCCTTTTCTACCAGCCTGTAATCTTCTAGAGATCTTCTTAATAACTCTAGTATCTAGCACAATATAAATTCTCAATGAATTAAAACAGTATCTAAGACCAGGGTGATTCTCTAATTCTTTTACCAAATGAGGGAGGGTAAGATATTTTGGACCCATATTTTGAGTCCTACCAACTACCCAGAATGCTATAATAGCCTGGGAAGAAGAAATCTTTATATTCCTTGAACTCTTAATGTAGTCCTCTGAAAAACCCCTGAGGTGGTTCTGATACTTGCCTATTGCCTTCTGCCTGCCTTCCTCATTGAGTCTCCACTGGGTCACTTCAGTCTAAATTGAATATAAAACTTCTAAACACTGTCTTCACAGCAACTATCAATTTTAAATATTTTTTGGCATGCAAACTCTCCATTAGTAAAAATTCATCCTGAATAATCTATTCAAAATACTTCTTATATTTGATGCCTCGCTGTCATGAATCAAAATCACTAATTATTCTGACTCCTTTAAATTTATTCACAGCTCATGAATTGATCCTTCAGTATACTGACCCCTTAGTAGTTCTTGAAATGGACAATGGATTATCTTGTCCTTGTGTTAGAAAAGTAATTTCTAGGACTTCTACCTCAAGTCAGCTTAGTAGAAATCCCATGTGTTTTCCCATGCAAGAAAAGAAAGTGATGTAACTATCTGTTTCTGGTGAATTAAATTGCATAGTCTTCATATTGTACAAGGTAATAGGACATATATAAGGTGTATAATATTTATTTTTTTAAACATCTTCCTCAATGAAATGAGAATTTATTCCATAATTTAAAGCCTCTTTTTTGTTCAGGCTTAAAAAATTTCCTGTTAAGACTCTAATTTTCATAAATAAACTGCCTCCATTTCTTTTATATGTAATCTTGCAATAAAAGGATAATCTTCTAGCCAAGAAATTTCTCAGAGACAAATTTAAATACTGGTTATTCAGTTGGGTTTTAGCAAAAGGTAAATTTCTAAACTATAGGACAATGCATTTATAACTTACTTGGTTTGTCAGTGGTCTGATCCTCCTGGCAAATTTAAAAGGTGTCAGCTATAAAGTAACATGCATATTTTCTGGAAATGTGTGTATCATCTCCCTGTTATTGAGGATCAGCTTGACATCATTGTGAAATTTATATTTGAAACGTATTCTTTGGTTGTCACAGTAATGTTTGGAAATTCGAAAGCCAGAAGAACTGGCAGTACTTTTCCAAAGCTTCATTTCGAGGAAGTATAAATAGAGAATATTACTGCCCTGTAGGCCATTTCTGGAGGGATAACTGTTTAAATAAGAAGAAAACACCTGGGCAGAGTCCTTGATCGTTACAATTAGAGACTTTAAATGACAAACTTAGGGACAGGTCTAGCGAGAATTTTACTTGCATTTCCAATCACTTAATAGTCAGAGCTTTATTACCTATGTATATTTTTTACTCATCAAACATATATTGCACTCCTACAAATTTTAAAGCCTTGTCTAATAACTAAATACACAGATAGTTCAGATGTGGTCCCTGTCTCTGCCTCTTTGTTCTTTTCAAAACAGTTTAACAGAGCTAATTTTTTCTTACATTAAAAGGAAACTGAACTGATTTTATGTTTAAAAATGAATGAAGTAGTAATTCCATCATCCAAATGCAATTTATTTTTTAAACTGTAAAGAAGTACACATGACAAAGAATTTACCATCTTGACCATTTTTAAGTGGTCTATGATTCAGTTAAGTGTGTGTTGCACAGCTACCCCCAGATGTCTTTTCTTCCGGTAAAAGTGAAGCTCTCTACACATTAAACAAAAACTCACCTCTCCCCCAGCCCCTGGCAACTCCATTCTACTTTGTTTCTCTGAGTTTGACTAATTTAGGTACCTTATATAAGTGGAATAATACTGTACTTGTCTTTTTGTGACCACTTGTTAAAATATAACATCCTCAAGTTTCATCCATGTGTACCATGTATCAGACCAAATGCAGTTTCTTCTAATATTTTACTTCCTTTCAGTCCTATTTATTTTAATTTTACAAATATTTTGCTGTCTGCAGTGTTCACTTAACCTGACAAGTATTTTCTTATGTGTTAGAAAATCTTGGGAGTGTAATTTTTCATGACTGCATTTACACATTTACAGCACATGTATTTGCTATTTTGAATTCAGGTTGACTCTGTGACTTTTAATTGGGGAGATCAATTTTTATATATTTTGGCATAATTTTTTTTGGCATTTAAAAAAAATTTTTCGAGCCATGGAAAGCCACCGCTGGGTTTTACACAAAGGATTCACATTTTGAATTTGTGTTGTAAGAAGCTCACACTGATTGAAGGACAGAGAAAGGATTGGAGAGCAGCCAGAGGGAATGCAGAAAGTTTAGGTAGATAGCTATTTTTGTGATCCAGAATTGAGGTAATGGACACTTCTACTGATGATATGGATTATACAGATGAAGAAAGTAGATGGGAGCTAAAAACTCACTGCATTTATTAGATTGGAACTAGATGGTGGGAGATAAGAGGTGACAAGGATGATTCTTGGAATTCTGCATTGCATAACTAACTGGATGCTGGTGCCATTTGTAGAAATATTGGGACTAAGTTTGTTGGGAGAAAGACTACAGGTTTGTTATGGGACATAGTAAGTCTCAGCTGTCTTTGAGACATCTATTGAGAGATGGCCAAGTGGGCTGGGTGCAGTGGCTCATGCCTGTAATCCCAGCACTTTGGGAGGCCGAGGCAGAGGGGGGGTCGCCTGAGGTCAGGAGTTGGAGACCAGCCTGACCAACACAGTGAAATCCTGTCTTTACTAAAAATACAAAAATTAGCCAGGCCTGGTGGCATATGCCTGTAATCCCAGCTACAGGCATGGGAGGCTACAGGCACTGGGAGGCTGGGACAGGAGAATAGCTTGAACCCAGGAAGCAGAGGTTGCAGTGAGCCGAGATCATGCCACTGCACTCCAGCCTGGGTGACACAGTTAGACTCTGTCTCCCAAAAAAAAAAAAAAGAGATGGCCAAGTGAAGAGTTGGCTGTGAAGGTCTGTTGCTTAATAATTAGTGGTTTTGTTTTCTTACTGTTTCATAATGATTGTTGTTTTTTGGTGTAGGCTATTTGGTTTAGATTACCATTTAAAATGGTTTAGAGCAGTGATTAGCAAACTTTTGTTTAATGTCCACATAGTAAATACTTTAGTCTTATGGAACATATGGTCTGTCTCTATGCAAGTACTCAACTCTGTCTTTACAGCAGCAAAAACAGGCAGTAGATAAATGAATGGATATTACTATGCTTCAATAAAAATCTTACTGCAAAAACAGGTGAGTTTGTTGACCCCCGAATTAGAGAAGTTTTTACCCTTTAAATCCTTGGAGGTACCCTAGTTTTTATGTTCATATCCCTATCTGTGTACTTTATCTATGGTTCTCAAATTGTGAATCTTGAACTGGCACCTTCACCATCATAGTAGAAATGCAATTTTCCAGCGTATCCAGACTTACAGAACCAGGAACTCTGGGGAGTGGAGCCCAAGGATCTGTTTATCAAGACTTACACACACACACACACACACACACACACACACACGACTTCTAAGTGATGCTGATGCATGCTAAAATCTGGGAACCACTACAGCAGAATAGTAGTTCTGGATCCTGGCTACATATTAAAATTACTTGTGAGGTTTTACAAAAAAACTTACTCTAAGAACACTATCCAGAACAATTAAGTCAGTATCTGGCTATGAAGACCAGCAAATATATCATTATTTTTAGAATGTTCTCAGATCATTTTCTTATGCTGCCAGCATTTAAGAGTCATTGTTTTTATTTAAATATCCTGTAATAGGTGATCAATTTCTCCTGAAATTTAAGTTAATTTCATCAATGCACCTAAGGAATTAATATTAGGGGAGTTAAAGTGGAATTTAAGTGGAAAGAGAGTTTTCCTGATTTGACAGTCATGGGCAAAATTCTTGTTATAGGATATGGTTTTTGTCTAAAGAAATTGATTATAGGCTTGTTGAAACTAACCTATAGGTCACCTGAAATTTGTTTTCTTTGTTTTGTTTTTGAAAAATTTCTACAATCCCTTTAAATTCTGGCAAAGGTTGGGAGAAGAAACTTAAAATTTACCTCAAGTCATTCAAGATTTATTAGGAGGTGACTTTTCTTTTCAAATTTAACCATTAAAAATTGAATTGTAGAAGACATTTAAATGATCTATTTTGGCCTGAGAAATCACAAAATCCTGTACGGATATTGCCACAGAGTTTGATTTTTTTAAAGTGCAGATGTGTAGCAGTTATTTCTGATTGTACAACTCACATAATTTAATTATACAGTCCTATCATTCAAATTTACTGACAGCTAATTAAATATGATCTCAATTGTGAAGATTTAGCATTCATTCTACTTAAATCATTTGCTTGAATCAAAAATACTAAAAATTTCAATCGTAGTCATCTTCTTTCCTTGAATTCATGAAATGAAAACTCTCAGCATATTTAAAGCTAGTAATATGCTCAAGAGACATATTCCACATAGATCCATTTGTTACATTCACTTGAAAGCAAAAATTCCTAACTTCTCTGTGTAGTGTTTTTATTTAACAAGGATTATAAAAATTTTATAAAAATTTTAATATGTATCATGTTCACAATACATTACAAAAACTTATTTACCTAAAAATAGAAACATTGATTAAAAATTTGATTATTATACATAAAGGGCTTCAGATCTATTGCAGTTTCCATGTCAAACTGGCTTGAAGAGTTACTAGTTCCATTTAAATCTGCTGCAATAATGATGGTTTGTGTGAGTTATTCAGAAAGCCCAAATTGCCAGATTCTACTCCACTTTGATTCATTTATCTCAACGGAGTTTAAGAGATTGAGGGGTCATTGCAGATGAACAGTGAAAGATTTGTGAAGCACTGTAAATAGTCAAAGGGCAGGCTGAGTGTGATGGCTCATGCCCATAATCCCAGCACTTTGGGAGGCTGAGGTGGGTGGGATCAGTTGAGGCCAGGATTCAAGACCAGCTTGGCCAACATGGCGAAATGCTGTCTCTATTAAAAATACAAAAATTAGCTGGCCACGGTGGCAGGCTTCTGTAATCCCAGCTACCCAGCAGGCTGAAGGTGGAGAATCACTTGAACTGGGGAGGCAGAGATTGCAGTGAGCGGGGATCGCACCATTGCATTCCAGGTTGGGCAACAGCAAGACTTGGCCTGAAGAAAAATAAATAAATAAAAGGGAAACAACTTGGAATAAATTGAGGATTATGTTGGAGGAAATAGATTAATAAAACTCTTCAGATTAATTGCATCTTAATCTGGACTAAGAGTGAAGCATTAGACAAGTTTCTTTG
The DNA here is from genome assembly GCF_029289425.2 of Pan paniscus. Taxonomy (NCBI): domain Eukaryota; kingdom Metazoa; phylum Chordata; class Mammalia; order Primates; family Hominidae; genus Pan; species Pan paniscus. The sequence continues at coordinate 74,887,252 of NC_073261.2, read as the reverse complement.
TTAGGAACAATGACATTATCAAAGTGTAAGGTTCTTCTCAAAATCATTTGAATCATGTAAAATCCAGGGCATAAAGACTAATATAAAATTGCCATTTTGATCAATCATACTTACTTTTCTTTGGGTATGTCAAGTAAAAATACTCTTTGGGTTAATCTCTTGAGATTTCGTTTTTGACATAACTTTTCCTATAAAATCTAAATCTTCACTCACTTTTTTTTTTTTTTTTTTTTTTGAGATGGAGTCTCCTTCTGTTGCCCAGACTAGGGTACAGTGGCATGATTTCAACTCACTGCAACCTCCACCTCAAGTTCAAGCGATTCTCCTGCCTCAGCCCCCTGAGTAGCTGGGACTACAGGTGTGTACCCCCACACACGGCTATTTTTTTTGTATTTTTAGTAGAGGTGGGGTTTCACCATGTTGGTCAGGCTGTTCTCGAAATCCTGACCTCAAATGATCTTCCCACCTCGGTCTCCCAAAGTGCTGGGATTACAGGGATGAGCCACGTTGCCCAGCCTGTTCAGTCTCTTAATTAGTGGATACTTCAATGGCAGATGTAGTTTCCATTTTTGTTTTTATCACCCACTAATGTTGAATAATTTCAAAAAGGATGGGAAAAACTTTTAGGTAAGAGTATGAGGTGCGATCATGTTAAAAAACAGTCATGCAATTCTGATGTTTTTGTTCCTATATATTTCTTATGTAACTTTTTAAGCCAAAATGTAATTTGTATAAAGGCAAATCATCTTGTCTCATTATTAATTCAATACCTACATCTATGGTTTTAAAAGTATAGTGTGCTTCAAAACCACTCTGATTCAGTAGCTCTGAGACAGAACCAATAATGTGCATTTCTAACAAGTTCTAAGTTAATGTTGATGCTGATTTGAGACCCTTCCTTTAGAACTAACAGACATCATCAATAAACAAGGAATAGACTATTTAATTTTATTCACTAGGACAAAGCTTACAACTGATTTAAGAATGTGGCTAATTGAGGGTCATAAAACTTTTGTTTTGTTTTTGGCTCTTGGAGACTAAACAAAAGTCTTTGGCTCTTATAGCCTGAGCATATATGGGAATTAAACTCTGATCCACAACCTTTGCAGCAAACAGCTTGGAAAACCAAATCATATATTCTGCAGCAACCAGTCCAAGAAGCTGAACCAAAACCTCTGTAATAATTGGTAGCACGATTCGTTAGATTGGTTAATATTTGGCCAATGAATGCCAGCTTCCTTCTTTTTGGCCCTAGCTTTCAACTCAGGACCAACTAGAGAAAGCCAAATATGCTTCCCAAACCAGTTACATAAGACCGTCTTGCTTCAGGTTAGCATACCTCCAGCTTTCCCATGCCAAAACCTTCAATCAGAGTACAGCTGAAGCCTTCCCTATTTTTTCACTGTAAAGTTGTCTTTCCTACTCTCCTGTCTGATGTTGAGTCTCTGCCAAATACAAGTGATGGTAGCTGACCCCCTTCATATAGCAAAGTCTGAATACATAACCTCCTTTCTAATTTTTGTGCTCCGTTTTATTTTCACAACTCCACCAGTTACTAACTGATCTTGGGTAACTTAGTTAAATTCTTTATGCTTCATTTTCCTCATGTAAAGAAAAGCTATGGTAATAATTGTGTTCATAAGTTGTTGCAGTTTCGCGTATATCATTGTAAGCATCTATAAATTATATTCAATTGATCAGCTTTATAGAGGATCATTAAAAACAATATTCCTTGGTTTAATATACCTGCATTTTTGAAGATTATGTTAAAAGTATAAAATCTATCTGTTCTCTCTTGAAAACTATGCCAGGATAATAGTTAATGAACTTTAAGTGCTGTTCTACAAAATATGTATATACACCAAACTAGAGTTGTTTCTATTTTTGTAATGCTGCTGAGAAACTCAAAACTATTACTATCTCTACATTTCTTTAAGGCAGATTTTGTTTCTTCAAGGATTTTTTTTTGTCAGTGTCGTTATTTAAGAAGCCACCTCAAGTTACTTTAGAGACAGGCAGAGTAAAAACTGAGGCTTATATATAAATGCTTTTTACAAGTAATCTTAATTATATAAGAAATGTATGTTAAAATGAACCATACAGATAAGAAAAAACATTCTTTTGACTACCACCATAAATCTTCATATCCCTTCCACAGGTGACCACCAGTATTTTTTTCACAGAAGCAACGATGATGCAAGGTCTGATTTTTTATCTGTAGAGATAGTAGATAAATTGTTTGGAAGAAGGAAGTATAGTGGGGGAGATGGTAAACTGCAAATGATGACTGACTTAAACAAATTAGCTTCACTTGTGTCAATCTCTCAGTGAAACTTGTATAAAAGTAATGGCTAACACTTATTAGAGCTTATTTATTGCTCTCTACATATTAATGTTCATATCAACCTTATCTTACAGATAAGGCTCCTAATATCCAGAGAAATCAAGTGAATTTACCAAGTTTACACAGCTAGTAAGCAGCAGGTGGGATGTGAACACAAGATAAACACATTCGGATACTAAACTCTTAACTTCTATACTCGACTGCTTCTCAAAGAAAATAAATACTCTTCCCCAAATACCAACAAGAAAAATAAAAAGCCTTATGGGAAACATTAAAACAGGTCATGAGAACCTTCCTTCCTTTCCTCCAAGCAACTACTCCTCCTGTATGGCTGAGGAATGATATCACCTTGTTCTCGATATCATTGCAATGGAATTGGTCATATTTTCCATAGATAACAGGACAGCAGTTTCCTCCTCCTCATGAAGTGCTATATAGACTGGCAGCTGTAGGATTTCAAAAAAGCATTCTGTTTTAATCCAACTCATAAAATACATGGTAATCTGCATCAAAATGAGCAAGACTGAATATGGAACACTCTTAGCCAAAAGATGGCAGGCATAACTGAAAAGGCCCTCTTGGTGCAGTCGGAATTTAACATTTAATTTTGTTATTAGCTCCAGAAGGGCAGGCTGATTTTTCACAGGTGTAAGCAATATACATAATTAATGCCACACCTCAGGACTCCCAGAAAGATCACTGGCCAGCATTAACTGCATACATGGTAGGCTGAAATTAGATCATATCTAGTATGCAATTTTGAAATTACAATTATGAATGATGGGATTCATATATGCATTTGAAAGATGTTATTTCCTTTTGCTTTTAAAAGCAGCTTTAGAAAGCCAACATAACATTCTCTTGAGAAAAAAGAAAAAGCTCTCATTAATCCATGAACAGGAATCACGTAGACTGTTAAAGCTGCAGTGAATGTGAATAAAATTGGGCTGAATAATGACATTTAAAGTAAAACAGAGCTACAATTTATTTGCAGTTGCTGAGCACTGAATGCACAGTTAAATTGCAGTTATTTGAAACACAGGGTCTTTTCAAAAACAATTGTTTAGCATCAAAACTATTTTCAGACTTGAATTATGTGCAATGAAGATATTGTCTATTTTTTGGTTGGAAGAATGGATTCAAACCATAATTCTTCAGAAGGCGAAAGGGCTCCTAAATGCCAAGTTCAATTTCCAACATTGCAGCAAATAGAACAAAGGATGACCAACTGGAATTTCACCGGAGTTTTTGTGACCTTACAGCAGACCTGTCTAGCTTTGAACATTATATGATGCCTCTCTTCTTATTACTTTCACCATATTATTTCATCAACCCTGACTTCTTCAGGAAGATGGTATGCCAAAATTCAGTAGGCTGATCTGAAACCAGTAGAGACCCAAGTGGTATGCTCTCTGATTATCTTTGGGAAGAATTCTCTCCCTTGCTCAAATGGGAATCTAAAAGTAGCCATTGTGACTGGATAGGTCAATGGTAAAGTGAAACTTTTCCCCTTGTAATTTCTCTTATTCCTGTAAACAATCCTGGTGCAGAAGAAATACAGTGATATTACAGATCAGCCAATTGGGAATAGTTTGCTATTACTGGAAATAGATTAGTATTGTTGTAACTAAACGTGAACAAGAGGAAATCATTACAATATGGGTGATTGGAACATGCTAAATTTTGTGGCTATAGTATAGGGAAAATTTAATTGAACACATGCAGATCAAAGCTGTGGCTGATGCCACTTCATTAAAAGAAATCCCACCTGGTTCACTCTCTGTCCAACTAAGTCAGTTACAAATAATCACTAACACTGACAAATTATATTTATCGAAGGTCTTTACTTCAATAACGTTATCTCTATCGTATTTTAACTTTTTACTTTAATGAGATAATTGTCACGTAATATAAATGGTTTTATAAAAGATTCATTGATTTATGCATTTATTAAAAATATTTTAGAAACTTAAATTTTTCAAAAAAACTTCCTGAGTTCCAGGGACTGTTCTTAAATGCTACCAACATATAAGTAAAATATCAACAAGTGCTCAAAAGAAAAGAAAACAGGGTTTAGGAAATAGAGTGATGTGGGCCAGGGCTATTTTAGATTAGTGTCAGGGAAGTATTCTCTAAAAAAGTAACATGAATTACATGTCCCATGAATAGGAAAAATACTCCAGATGAAAGGAATAATAAGTTTAATGTCCCTGGCATGGAAATAAGCTAACATATTTAGGGAAATTAAAAAAAAAAACAGAATTCCTGGGAGGCAGGGGGATAGGGTAGAGAGACATAAGAATAGGTTGTGTAGGTTTTCTGAGGCAAAATCTTATATGACCTTGTCAGCTTTGAAAAGAGGTTTCAATTGTATCTGAAATGCAGTGAGAAGGCACTTAAAAAGTGACATGATCTGATTTATATATTTGGACCATCAATCTGATTGTTATTTGCTGAGTAGACTTCCGGTTGTGGAGGCAAGCATGCAACCAATGATACCAATTAGAAGGCAAAAATGTAGAGTTCTCTTCTGATTGCTTGTGTCTCTGCAGTAAAATAAAAGCAAAACATTGGGTACTAGTGGGAGGAGGGAAGGATCGTTGCAGGTATAAGGAGAGAGGAAAAGGAATAAAGGGATTATTTGGGAAACTGGAGTGGTGAGTTGATCAAGGAGATATGGTAGATCTATCTATGCTGAAGGAGATTTAAGAATAGAGATTATAAAATTAAAAGGATTATAGTCAGTTCCTCCAATTCATTTGTTACTGGAGAACAACTGAGAAAAACAACAGCAAATTGAGTCCAAACTGATAAACTTGCTTGAGTCAATAATTTTCTCTCCCTTTTGGGATCCTTTCCAAGGTAGTATCAAAGAGCCTTCCTCCAGGGCTCTCTGGTCAGGTCTAAAAATTGAGAAGTGAGTCCCATCCAAACACTCAAGATGTTAAGTGTAGTGTCACTACATGGTAACACTCCATGTCAGGCCTCTTCTATACTATTTCTATCAGCTCATCGTTTCACTAGAGTTCATGGAAACTCATGGACAACCTATTTGCTGGTCACATGGCACAGTGAGTCAGGATTCCTGCCTCAAGCCTGTCTATCAAGGTGTCTCTCACAGCAATTTCCATTTCATTGCTTCTCAAATGTCATGGTGCATATCCACAATCTCAGTTTCCAAAGATATGTAGCCTCCTCACAGTGTGCCCTAAAAAAAACAATTATCTTCAGTTAATATTTACTTCCCTATATTTATATAGATATTGCCAAGCCCTTCCCTTTCAAGCTGCAGTCTCACAGAAGAGCAGTGGTGATGAAGGTTGGAGCTGGTGGCAGGAACACTGACATTTTCTCTAATTGCTCTTCTTCACACTGGCCTAAACTGTAATTTAGTTACCAGATTAGTCTCTTGAAATATTAAGGGAATTAAACATTTTCAGAAACTCTTTAAAATATCTAAAGAAATAAACAAAAAAGTGCTTTTCAAGACTCTTATGTGTTACTAGCGATATTTAGAAACTCTGCTTTGAAATTTGAGCTGGTCAGTGGCCTCTTAGTTCCATGGTGTATAAGCATTAGAGATGGACATATCCAAGGAATTATGAGTTCAGTAGAAAATAATATATAGTCTTTTTTTAAGGCCCTAAATATTAACCCCTTTTCAAGGATATAAAATTTGAGGGTTTTTTTTCCTATTTAAGTTACAAAATGAGAAGAAAGCTGGAAAAGAGCTGGTATTTATTATATTAGATTTATTTTTATGATGAGCAAAGAAAGTTTACCCCAGTTGCTAATTGAAAAAGTATTTTATATTTACATGCATGGCTAAAACAGAAATAGGAAGAATTGAGCATTTTGTAAATTAGACACAAGGAATAAATATATACATAAAAGCATATTGCAACATTAAATGAGATCATACAGCACAGAAGCACAGCCTTCTGAATCATTCAACTTCTTTTAATATTCCATCTCTGTCAATTATTAGCTCTGTATTTTCAGCAAGTTGATTCACTTTTCTTGACTTTAGTTTGTATGACTCTTAGAAGGTATAGTGATATTGTGAAGATTAAATGAGCTAAATAGAAATTACTGCCACCAGAGTTGCTGTCATTATTATTAATTTATCATAATTTAAAAGACCTCATCTATCAAAGATTTTGCAATTTAATAATGTAAATAAGGCAAACATTTGGCCAACACATTAGTGTCAAATGATCCATTGTATGAGATATAAAAGAAAAATTAATAGGAAAATAATTCAAGACTCTCATAGATATGCTAAAGGATAAATTTGGATCAAAGACACAATCAATAAACAACCCCCCCACCGCTGCCATGTGTTAACACAGAGCTAGTGAAAACCTTTCACAGAGGGCTATAAACAAATTTCAAACCCATAAGGTTGCCAGACATATTCTTTCTTATATGAAGACGGAGGGTTATGAAAGGCAGAAGCTTTTCTTCCGTAGCAATATTTGGACTCTGTTTTGCCTGCAGCTCATTGCTGCTTTAAATAGAAAGTCAGCGAGATGCTCTCCTTAGGCAAGAGCATCTTGGCCAGGAGTTTTTCAGTGTAATCATCTTGGTTTATGAGGACCCTAATTATGTGACATACCCTTAATGGCTCTTCTTTCTCATTACTGTTGACCCCAATCCTCTCTGACTTGTCCCACCAGCATCATAAAGCTTTTCTAACAAACTCCCCCCTGGCTGAATTTCCATGGCTTTCATTCTGGTATTCAACAATGCAAGGAGCATAGTTGTGTTCCATGGAAATAGTCTTTTATTCCACTGATATAATGTAAATTCCGAAGGATGAAATGTGATCTTTTAGTGATCTTGCAGAGCTGAGAACCCAGAATGATCTAATATATTTTGTTGAGTGAGCTTCATCGAACCATTATTAATTTCTTTATATTTTTCTCATGCTCTAAATATCCTCAGAATTCCCTGAATTATTATTCTACCTATTTTCTAGTGAAGAAGAGAGCATGTTGTAGAACAATTCAGTTTTCTCTTGTTGCATTTGAAGTTCTTTGCCTTCTATAAGAACTCCAGACATAATTTATGAGCACAAGGCTTGGAGTTTGATTATTTTAAAGCAGAGCAGCACTGTGTCTGCACAGAATCCACAGCTGCTGTAGCTGCACATTTGCATCTGGACTCACCTCACCCACACTAAATTTGCTGCACCATCAAGCTCATTTGAAGTCACAGTTCTTTGGGTGTTGGCACTCAAATCCAAGTCACTGGAATAATTTAAACATAACTTAAAAAACATACTGTTTTACATGTTTTCCTGTAGCCCATACTTGGGATCATACATAATTCATATGTTATTCTATGATAAGTGGAAATAGACTGTTGCTCATTTCTATAAGTGAAACACCTAATTAACAAAGTGATTAATTCTCTTTCCTATACTGATTATCACTGTGACATTATGTTTCAGAGAACATTAGGCTTCAATTGATTTCTCTTTGCATGGGCTACTGTGTATTTATTTTCAACATATTGGGGTTAAACATTTAAAAATGTATTTTTAAACTGTGAACATTCAATAACCTAACAGATGTTGTTCAAATACATGGAGTGAAGAGATATGGATTAAAGAAAAGGCACCAAGAAGCATATACACACATACATGTTGCAGTCATATTAGTATAATAGTGGATTAAATAAATTGTGATTTCCCTTAAATATGCCTCAAGGTATCATCCCACTGTAACTGAACACAGAATCCCCAATGCATTATGGCTATCAAAGAGCAAAGCAAGGCTATCAGTTCTCAGCCGAAATTGGGGAGTATAATAATATTCATGTGATATGCATACTATATTTGAATAGAAATATTGACACACCGGAACACATCCAGTGGAGAAAAGTCAGGGTGAGGAGCTAATGGAAAGAATTAGAACCTGCTTATTTCTTTTTTCCGGGAAGAGAGAAGGCTCAGTACAGACATGATAGCTACGTTTTATATATTTGAAAGAGTATTGTGTGAAAAAATAATTTATATGTCTCATTAAATTTTGAAGGAAAATCTAGGACAAATAGGTAAGTGTTTGAATAAAGCAGATTTAAGGAAAAAATAACCATTGCAAACAATTAGAGTTGTCCAGTAATGCAATGTATGAAAAGACGCTGAGTTTCTTATCACCAACAGCATTTAAATTTGGACTTCAGAAAATGCTATTGAGTATATTCAAACATCCTAATGGGAAGCTGGCCAAGATGACCCCTAATGTTCCGTGTGACCCTGAGATTTGTTTTTTTAGGATGAAGCCTGTTTGGTAACAATCTAAAATATTGCACCCATCTGGGGTATGAATATTTTAATCCAAACATATTTACGGATCAATTACTCTATTTTGTCTGGAATAGACCAAGTGTACAAGTTTATAGTTAGTCTTCTAGCACAGTTATAAATAGGGAACAGTTTCACTTTAAATACTGTTAAGATTGAACAAAAAATCTTACGGCTACACTAATTATATTGGTCGTTATTTCAAAGGATTTAAAATATTTGTATTCACAAGATACGATAGATAAATTATTTATAGCCCCTGGTGCCTAGCATGTTAAAATAATGGATATACTTAAAATTAATATTTATGTTAATATAAGAATAATATACCATATATTTTAATACTTTTTACCTATGGGAAGTAATAATATCACAATGATTATTTTAAAATCTCAAGGTAGTCTTTTATTAAGAACTTTAATGTATGTAAAGTCTGCCAAATGCTCAGGAAAAAAGTGGGTAATATTTTACCTATAAAAAGTGAAATTTTAGAGATGTTAGAAGAATGGCCTATAAAATATTCTGTCTGGAAACAGATTTTGGATGGAGGTATAGAAAAACAAACTTGTCCCAGAATTTCCATTTTTATCATGGTGCTTCAGGGTTTAGGATTTAGTCTGTACACCAGATGTACTTATAAACAGCCACCTAAACAATACTCACTTCTACTGTATAACGTCTTTATTCATTTCCCCTTGGTACACTTTTAGCATTAGTAATGTAGAATAAAGTTACAGTTCGATTTGTGAAGTAGGGCTGATTGAAATATCAATTGCCCAACGACTTAAAAGGAACTGTGGGATCACTTGATGATATTGAAAGTAGAATTGGTTTAATTAACTGAGTAAAATTTGGAAAGGCATTTTTTTTTTTGAGAGGTAGCATCGCTTTGTCGCCCAAGCTGGAGTGCAGTGGCGCGATCTCGGCTCACTGCAAGCTCCGCCTCCCTAGTTCCCGCCATTCTCCTGCCTCGGCCTCCCGAGTAGCTGGGACTACAGGCGCCCGCCACCACGCCCGGCTAATTTTTTTTGTATTTTTAGTAGAGACAGGGTTTCACCGTGTTAGCCAGGATGGTCTCAATCTCCTGACCTTGTGATCCACCCACCTCGGCCTCCCAAAGTGCTGGGATTACAGACGTGAGCCACAACGCCCGGCCTGGCAAGGCATTTTTAAAAACATAAGAATGATTTTATTCTACACAGGATGTTTGATATCATAAAATTAGATATTTGATGTTTTCTTTATATAACATCTATAATACATACACTTTCAAGAGAGTTTACTTTTCATTATGAAAACTAATAAAGGAATAGCAAACAAGCAAGACCTGTTTTCTTTAAGAAGCCTTTATGAAAAAAAGAAAGATTCTTCTCATTCTTTGATTTATTCATTCGATAATATTGCATATCCTCCTTATGCCTGGCAGTATCCTAGATCCTGAGGTAATAACTGAATACTCTGAGACACATAGTATAATAATTTACATACATTAACTCTTGTAATCTATATACAAATACTGCATGAGAACATCCTGAGCTGCTATTTAATCTTGGACAGTATGGCTCTAAACTCTATATTGTTAAGTAATTTTGCATAGCTGTAGTTTCATAGAGATGAGACCACAGTTTCGAGTACTTGCTTAATGTGTCTTATAATTTATGTGTATATCATTTCTTCAAATTATTTTACTATCTTTCTGAAAGGCTGCAGCAAAGGTTGTTCTGTGGTTGTTATTGTGTGTTGCTGGTTTATGTGTATAACTCGGAAATATTTGGTAAAACTTACAGTGAAAAAATAGAAATGCTATATTGAAATGTCTGTAGGTTAGTATAATGTGAAATATTTTGTGAGTATAAAATAAATGAGGAGGAAATCTCTATCAAAGGGTAGAGAAAGGCCAAGAATAAGAATGGGTCACAGAACTAATGAAAGAGCAAAACAATTCATTGTATGTATTTGCCATGTAATATGTTGCCATATTCAATAGTGATCAAATTTTGCTGAGTAACCATATCTTAACTCATCACATTACATGGGGTTAAGAATGAAATTACGATGAAACATGCTTGAAAAAGAATATATTAGGCTTAGAACCTATTGCGTTTATGACAATTCAATATGCATATGGAAGAACTGACAGAGTTCTTAATAAAAATGTGACCAACTGAGTGTACAATAAAAGAACACATTATCGTTTGAGATACTCATTAGTGATGCTTTCTTGACTGTGATGAATGAAATTGGTAGTGCAATTATAGGTTACAGATATATAACTGGACAGATGAGAACTGGATTATTACATTCCATAATGGTCACTCTATTTTAGAAGGGAAAGAGACAAAACTACTTCTATTCAAAACCCAATTAACAAGGTAGTTTGAAAACATAAAACCGTAGCACATGAGGACTGGTTTAAAGAAGAAAAAACTCAGGGATCAAGAGAATTATATTCAGATGTTAAGAAGATACATGTATAAATACTACAATGAGATAAAATGTAACACTATTAAAAACTTATTAACTGTTTAAATTACCTGAAATTGTGTTTGGTTTCTTCAAAGTGAGGGAGTTCCAATCTAAAGGTATCTTAATGGCCACTCGTTGGGATGCTATGAAGAAGATTCAAGCATTAAATGAGTGGTAGAGCCATAGACTAGTACAATTGTTTTTCCAAAGAAATGCTATGATGGGCAAAACATTGAAAATGGAGGGATTCTCCAACAGGGGATAAATTGAATGTGATGAGGAGGAGCAAGTGCTAATCTTTAAAAAATGTTCTCAGTTGGAAAGTATAAATGAAGAAAAGAAGTATTTTAAAGAAATGAAGAGAAATGAACATGTGGAAGCAAAATCAGGAAAATATAGTTCCCTAAAAGTCAAGATACAAGAGAATTTTGAGAAGGATATCATTGAAAGCCTTCAATTCTAGAATAATATGATTCCTTCATAATTCATTCATTTTCTTTTTTTTTTCTTTTTCTTTTTTTTAGTCAACAAAGACTTACGAAACTCTTACCATGTGTGCAAGGAACTGTAAAGCATTGGGCTTTAATATTAAAACCGATAAATGCCTGCTCCCTTATAGCTTTTAGCCGTTGTGGTAGAGATTATACAACTAATTTCATAATTTATTACTTAACAACAATAGTACAAGATAAAATGTAGGAATTGAAGTTGTTAGGAAAAAAATTGTAAGGGTTTATGAAATAATTGAGTATCTAACCCAATCTGGTTCATCGTTTAAGGCTTCTTTGAACAAAGAACAATTAAACTAAGCATTGATGTATGAGAGGGAGGCAGTTAGGCAAATTAAGTGGAGGGGAGAGTTTGTTCAGGGAATGGAAAAGATCCAGTGTCAGAGAGTTCAGAGAATGAGAGGAAGGATGGCTTGAGATGAAATGGTAAGATTAGGGATTTTACCTTTACTCTAAATGAAAAGTCCTTTAAGCAGGAGCTTAAGGTCAATCTGTATTTGTAACAATCGCTCAGACTGCATTTGGGGGAATAGTTAGGTGGAGAAGTAGGAAGGGGAAAAAGGTGACTGAAGAAAAACTAGCTAAGATATCATTTTAGAATTTCAGGGAAGAGACTGATACTTTGGCCAAGGAAAGTAACAGTAGAAGTGGAATAAGTGCACCACCTTCAAGAGATTTATAAGAAGAAACTTTAATTGAAAAGAAAGAAAAAAGACAAACAGGAATTATAGTTGCTGAAAAGAGAAGTGATAAGATTGGAAATGCAGCTTCTGGGAAGGCAGCAGGAGACAAAATGCAGAGCTTTGAAATATACAGGCAAGAAAAATGGGTGGGTGGTTAGGTGATTTAAAAAAGAATTATTCACTTTACAAAATGAATTACAGTATGTTTTCTTTTCTGGAAACTGCTCTTTCATGATGTTCAGAAGAGGACAGGGTTTATAAACATTCCATCTGTATACCATAAAGGCAAAATAAGGCACACCCACTGCCTTTTCTGTTCCTGCATTGAGTCACCAGAGGTTTGGAGAGCAATGTATGACCAATGTATGGAAAGCCTGGTACCATTTCTTATAGCACCTGAGTTATCACTATCAGGTCCCTACATAAATGCTAACGTGGAATCACTCTGGCTTTTGAGTTCCAACTCAATGAAATCTTTAAATGATGTGGTTCTAGGACCAGTGCTTAGAAAAGGAAATTGAATACATATTTGAAGAAGGCTGATGTAGAGAGGGACGATGGAGAGTGCTTGATGAGAGAAATGTAGATAACAGGGATAATAACATATAAAGGCATCATCAGTTGTACAAACCACGATTTCAGAAAATTTTCAGTGACTGAGCCCAACAGAAGAGTTTAAAGGGAAATATCAAGAGCTTCCTTCACCTATGGCAGTTTAAATTGACCATGTGCTAGAAAACAAAATAGATACCTACAAACAAAAATATGAAGGAATTGGACTTTACATAGTGTTATAAATGATCATCTTGAAAAAGAATTCACTTAGTATGAAAGATAACAACTAATTATTTTAACATTGAGTTTCACATAAAAGACGATACAACTATACACTACCCTCCCAAACCCCATCACAAAAGCATCAGAGATATACCTGCCTCTCCTGGTTCTGAGTGTAGTCCCCATAGTTTCAAACCTCAACTATTCCACGTCTTTCTTTGCATCTTCTCTTCTGCCTACATAAGTCCAGAGGTGGGCACCATAGGGCACATCTATATGACAATAAAATCTGATTTTGCCCTTTTATTTCAAGATGCAGATGAGTCAGCACAGCGAGGTGTTCTCGAGGAACCTGTACCTACACTGGCTGGCTAGCAGCAGCCTAACTGTAATTGGTAATTGTTACGAACCATTAAGATGTATTTCACTAATCCTAAATTTACTGTGTCCACATTATCAACTTCTCTTAGTTGGACCTCCAAAATGACTTTAGCCACTTTAATGCCAGCAGAGATAAGGGGAAGAACTGTGACAAAAGGGCCGTCAGAGTAGAAAGATGAGAGGTCTTCAAAAACAAAAAAAAATTGGGCTGAGGGAAGAAGCCAAAACGTACAAATAAAAGCTTTAATTCAAACAAACTGTAAAAAGACAGTATTCAGGTTATTAGGCAAAGTTAAATGAAAACTTGGCCTATGTGGCAAATATGTATGACATCACCCACTTTTGATTTTTTGTTGTTGTTGAGACAGAATCTTTCTTTGTTGCCCAAGTGTAGTGCAGTGGTTCAGTCTCCACCTCCATTCACTGCAACTTCTGCCTCCCCAGCTCAAGAGATCCTCCTGACTCAGCCTGCTGAGTAGCACCATCATGCCCAGCTAATTTTTGCGTGTGTGTGTGTATATATAAAATATATGTATATGTATGTATGTATATAAGTATGTATGTACATACGCCTATATACATACATACATATACATATATTTTACATATAGACACACACGCAAAATGTATGCATATATACATACATACATATATATATACACACACACATATATATATATTTGTAGAGACAGAGTTTTGCCATGTTGCTCAAACTGATCTTAAACTCTTGGACTCGAGCAATCTGCCTGCCTCAGCCTCCTGAAGTTTACTACATTTTTAAAATGCCCTACATTATCTTCTGTTTTGTCAAACTCATCTTAGGCCAATTTTTTTATTGCTCCAATGTTTTAGCTCTAGGGAGTTCTTTGCATTCCGACAAACTGCTAAAGTCATTCTTGCATCACCGTGTCCCCCAGTGCCGTCTCTCTTTGGTAACTCTCACACATGGCACTGAACCCAATACTTTAATGTTTCAGCAAGATCTTCTGCATATTTCTCAAAGCTATATTTTGTTACTTAACGTCTCTCATAGCACATTTTTACATCCTAGAACTTATCGCTTGTTATTGCTATATCTTTGTTTTGTGTTTATTTTATTTTTTGAGGCACGTGTCACCCAGGCTGGAGTGTGATGGCATGATCTCGGCTCACTGCAACCTTGGCTTTATGGGTTCAAGAGATTCTCGTGCTTCAGCCTCCTGAGTAGTTGGGATTACAGGCGTGTGCCACCATGCCTGGCTAATGTTTTTGTATTTTTAGAAGAGACTTAGTTTTGCTATGTTGGCCAGGCTGGTCTCTAACTCCTGGCCTCAAGTGATCTGCCTGCCTCAGCCTCCCAAAGTGCTGGGATTAGAGGCATGAGCTGCCACACTCAGACTATTTTGTGTTCAGTTGTAAGAATCTGCACTAGAATAAAAGGTGTCTTAGGTGGAGTGCCGTGTCTCTTTTGTTCTTTGTTATCTGACCAGTACCTAGAACAGTGTTGAATACATAAAAAGGTGCCCAATAAATATTTTCTTGAAGAAACAAAATGCCATTTTATAAAACACACCTAAAAGTGATGTTAAAGTGAGGACACATGATTAATACAAAATGCTTTTGGAGATGAACTAATTCGCCTCCTCTACTTCACTATACAGTAGTCCCCCCTTATCCACGAGGGATACTTTCAAAGGCCCCCAGTAGAGGCCTAAAATGTGAATAGCACTGAACCCCGCATATACTGTGTATGAATTTCTTTTTCCTCCTTCACAGTTTCAAGGATAGAAGATGCATTCTTACCATAGATCTCAGCAACATCAGCATACGATTTCTTCTTTTCTTATTATATGGAGAACTTTTGCCTTTTCACTTAAAGGAAGCTTCACTTTTTGAAGCTTCTCTTTGGTATATCTGATTTGCCAGTGTCACTACTCTCATCCCTTGGGGCCATTACTAAGTAAAATAAGAGTTACTTGAACAGAAGCACTGTGAAGCCCCAACAGTCAACCTGATAATCCATGAGGCTACTGCGTGAATAAGGGGTGGATAGCATATACAGTGTGGATACATTGAACAAAGAGATGATTCACGACCCTGGTGGGACACAGTGAGATGGTGTGAGATTTCATCACACTACTCAGAATGGCATGCAACTAAAAGCTTATGAATTTTTTATTTCTGGAATTTTCCACTTAATATTTTTGGACTGTGAAGTAACTCAGGAATGGAAAACCAAGCATCATATGTTCTCATTGATATGTGGGAGCTAAGCTATGAGAACACAAATGCATTATACGGATAAAATGGACTTTGGGGGACTTGGAGGGAAGGGTGGGAGGGGGTGAGGGATAAAAGACTACAAATATAGTGCAGCATATACTGTTCTGGTGATGGCTGCACCAAAATCTCAAAAATCACCACCAAAGAATTTATTCATGTAACCAAATACCACCTGTACCCCAATAACTTCTGAAATATATTAAAAGAAAAGCAAAACCACAGATAAGAGGTGACTACTATATTCTAAATATTATGTTGGCATCATCACAAAAAGCAGGTCTGGTAGTATGTGGAAATATCTTTCTAAATGTAATTGTTTTCTAAGTTTTAACATAAAGGTTTCAATAATAAATGCCCAAATAGTTTTTGGAGATGCAAACATTGAATATTCAATTTTGAATGCATACACATCTCTTCCTTCCCTGCTTCTTTATAGACTGAGCACCAACAACAAATTATGGGACAAAAGTTATTTGCAAACATACATATCTAGGCTTGCCAGAAATTTAAGGAAATGGAAATGAAAGAGACCTCTTATCTTCAATAAGAAATGGATTGAAAACTCCCACAAGCCCTCTTTATTTTCCTTTCATTAAATAGGTTTTTGTGAATGTGGCTTCAGCTGGGGCAAAGAATAATTCCTTGTTTCGTAGAAGTTGGCCTGACATGACAGAGATTTTTGTCATGGGGATTGGGAACATGTTACTTTGTCTGCTTTAAAGAATATTGATTTAGAGCATTTTCTCCCAGAGTCACCAGGTGGGACACTTACAGAAGGATGTGGACAAAAGCACAGGTTGCCCTAATACAACCCTGCAGAAAAATAATTAGTAGTCATGGAGGAGGGAAGTGAAAATGAGATGGAGAGGAATCCCTGCCCTGTAAATTATTCTTATCTTTGCACTTGAAATTATTTGGTTGTCAGAAGAAGGAGAAATCTCATAGGTACTTGCAGTCTTTACAAAGACACATTCATATGAGCTCCCTAGACAAATGAAATAACCACAAACCACCCAAGGAAAGTTTCACATATTAGTATAAGGTAGATAATTAAGTAATTTCAATGAGACCTATTTGTCTTTATACCCCAAATTAGAACTTCTGGACATGTTGACTTTCTGGAAATTATATTTCTTTTTTATTAAGAAAATATGGAATGTTCAAAGTGGAGCAGAACTGTTATTTTGGTATATTTATTATTGTATCTAACAATGTACTCATTTATTCCAGTTATGTATGTTTTTTTTCATGAAAGAAAATTTGCCAACTTAAATTTATAGCTCACTAAATTTTGGCAAATGTACACAGCGATGAAACAACCACCACAACAAAGAATAGTTTCATCATTCCATCCATCTATTATATGAAAAAGTTCCATATTTTTATCTTGCCCATTGGCAATGAATTCCTTCCCAACACTCTAGCCCTAGGCAGCTGTTAATTTGCTTTCTGTCACAGTAATATGGCCACTCTAGAATTTCATATTAAGGGAATTATACATGTGCTGTTGTTTTTAATTATTTTATTTAGCTTAATTTTTATATTTATCCATGTTGTAGCATTTATTACTACTTTGTTCTTTTTATTTTATTGGTCAATAGTATTCCTGTGGGATGTGTGAGTGTGTGTGTGTGTACCAATTTGTTTATTTATTCACCATTTGATGAATGTTGTTATCCGTAATTTGAGATGAATATGAACAATGCTGCTAAGACTAATCATTAAAACACCTATGTACAGTCATATGCTTTTTTGCCTTTGGTAGTTGCTAAGAGTAGAATACCTGGGTGGTATTTTATATGTATTTAACTTTAGAATACTACCATAATGTTTTCCAAAATGGCTATATTTTATATTCTCACTAGTAGTGCTGACTTCATAAAATGAGGAAGTATTCCCTCTATTTTTTGTGAGAGATTTTGTAGAATTGATATTGTTTCCTTCTTAAATGTTTGATGGATTTTCCAGTGAAACCATCTGAAATTAGAACTTTCTTCTTTGGGAGGGTTTTTAATGACACATTTAATTACTGATATAGGTTATATATATCTATAGATAGATTTATATAGTATATAATACCTATAACCTTATGTGTGTGTGCATATATAAATACACATATATGGTTCTCTCACTATTTGGGTATTCTATTTTTTATAATTTTGATAATTTACATCTTTTAAGGCATTGAATTTTATTTAAGTGGTTGAATTTATAGGTATATGGGTTTTCCATAATATTTTCTTACTATATTTTTAATATCTTTGAGATTAGTTGTAATGTCTGATTTTTGGTCCTAATTTAGTAATTTATCCCTTTGTTCCCCCACACCTTTGGCCAGTCTGTCAGGAAGTTTATAATTTTTGTTGAGTTTTAAACAAAAGTACTTTTGATTTAATTGATTCTATTTTTGTTGTTGTTTTCATTAGTTTGTGTTCTAACCATTATTATGTATTTCTCCTTACTTCCATTGGATTTAATTTGCTCTTCAGTATCTAAAGGGGAAGATTTGGTTACTGATTTTAGATCTTTCTTTTTGTCTTTAAAAGCATTTAATGCTATAAACTTCTCTCTAAGCACTGATTTAACTCCATCCCATCAATTTGATATGTTGTATTTTCAGTTTCACTCAGATCAAAATTTTTTAGTTTTCTATTTAGACTTATACTTTTATCTCTGGGTTACGTAGAAATAAATTGTTTAATCAACAAGTATGTGAGAAGTTATTTCAATTGCAATTTGAAGACATATTTTGAATTATTTGTATTCCTTTAAATTTGTTAAGATTTGTTTTATGACCCAAAATATGGTCTATCTTTGCTCATGTTTCATTTGCACTTGAGGATAATGTATATTCTCCTGTTGTTTGAAATGTACTATAAATGTTAATCAGGTCAAGTTTGTTGATCATTTTATTTAGATCATCTATGTCTATTTTCTGCCTACTTGTTTTATCGATTATTTGAAGAAAAGGTGGTGATTTCTGCTAAAATGATTGTGGATTTGTCTATTTCTCCATTCAAATCAATCAGCTTTTGCCACATGTATTATTAAGCTTTGTTGTTAGGTTTTTGTGCGTATAGAATTTTTATGTCTTGGAGAATTTTATGTCCCTTTCTACCCTTGATTATTTTCCATGTTCTGAAATCTACTTCGATTGATGTTAATATAGCTACTCCATCTTTCTTTTGGTTAGTGTCTACATGGGTTATCTTTTCTCATCCTTCTATGTTTTTAAAAAATAAACTTTGATGATGATTTTAGATTTGCCAGGAATTGCAATATATAAATATTGCAAATATAAAGAGTACCCACATATCTCTCACTCAATTCCATTTTACCTTACCAGAGTTTATTTTAAAAATCTTTGATACCAACGTTTGTTATTTTCCAAATTTTATTTCCCTGTCCCAGGATCCAATTCAGGATATCGCATTTATCTAGTCACCATTTCTCCTTAGTCTCTTCTGGTCTGTGGCAATTTCTGTCTTTCCTTGTTTCTCATGTTGTTACTAGACTTTATAAATCCTGGCCAGACATGTGTAAAATGAGTCTTAATGTGGGATTGTCTGATGTTTTCCTCATTGCTAGGCTGGTATTATGAATTTTAGGGAAGAAAACTGTAGACATGAAGTGCCCTTCTCATCCTAACATATCAGGGAGTACATGACATAAACGTGATGTACTGATGATGCTAACTAACATTGATCTCTTGGTTAAAGTTGTGCTGATATGTTTCTCCAGTATAAAGTTACTATTTTTCCACTTTGTGTCTTCTATTCATTGAAAACAAGTCACTAAATCAAGCCCACACTCAAGGCTGGGACAGAATATGGGTTAAACTAAACTTCCAGGAGTTGAAACATCTATATGTAGTATGTGAAATTGTATGACGCTGCTCTGTCCTCTCTCTCCCATTCATCCATCTATCTATGTATCTATCATCTATATTCATTCATTGATTTAGTCATTTATTTCTAAGTATATTAATATTTATTTTGCACTTTTTGTTGTAATCTAATAACACATTCTTTTTTTCTCAACTTGTTCTAGCTTTGAGCATTGGGAACTTCTTCAGGTCTTGTTTATTTCTCTAGTAATATGTTCTCATTATTTTGTTTTTTTGAGCATCCTTTTCACTTTAACCTTCCTGTATCTTTATATTCAAAATGGGTTTCATGTACATAGTATATAGTTGGATATTGTTTTTATCCAAACTGATGATCTTTGTCTTGTAACTGTTTGTGTAGACCATTCACATTTAAAATGTACCCCCTTTATAGTTTATTTGCACAATTTTTTCATTATGGTTTCCTTTCATTTTGCCTTACCTTAGTTTAATTGGTAATTATTATGCTTCCATTTAACCTCTTTTCTTGACATATTATTTGTATTGCTCTAGGTTTCCAGTAAATATATTTAAAATAATCTGGAATTATGTGTATCTTTGACCATCTGATGTTAAAGACTTCGAAAGCTTTCTTTTTATTTTTTTCTTGTATCTTTTCATTTCAGTTTGATTATTTATCCTATCCTGTTATCACTGATTCACTCTTTGGCTCTGAGTATCCTGATGTGCTTGAAAAAGGCATCCTTCATTTCTGTTACTGTGTTTTCAATTTTAATTTCCATTCTATTCTTTCTTATAGTTTAATTTTCTACTGAAGTTACCTTTGTTCACATACGTGCTATCTATTTTTTCCATAAGGGCTTTTGACTTTATAATCAGTTGTTTTAAATTTACTTTATTATAATTATAACATTTATATCATATCTGAGTCTAGTTATAAAGATTTCTTTATCTTGTCTATATGTATGGCTTGCAATTTTTCCTGGAAACTGGACATGGTGTATTGGACTGTAGATACCGAGGTCAGTGAAGTTTATGCTTGGAAATTAGTATATCATTATTTCTGTAAGGACCCTAGCGTGGAACATTGTGTTATAGTCAGGAGTTGTGCTTGGTTCAAACATTGTTGCTGATATGGTTACCTTCAGTGCAGCAGTTTCAAATAGTTCTAGTGATACCTAGTGTTTACGTTGTGGATTATATCACTATTATTTTTACAAAACGTGCTAGCATGGCAGTGGGGTACACAGGAGAAAGGAGCATTTTCTAATGTTCTGATCAAACTTGCACCTTAAAGAAGCACAGTAAAACTGAGTATGGGAGTAATGCACTGTTTTATTAATCTTCACAGAAATGACATGTCAGTTAGTTAAACAATGGTAACATCTTAGCTAGAAAACTGGGGGAATAGAGAGGATTGGGGGGAATATTTATATGAATGTTCCAAAGTTACCTTGGTGACATAAATATAATCTCTGTATTGTGTACTAGAAACATAATATATAAAGTATTATGTGAAAATTATAATAAGTTATAGGTACAATTACTGAGTAATAATTTTATACTGTTTATATAACAATTAATAGAGTAGTTTGTTTATAAGTACCAGGGTCACTAGCCAAAACAGTAAAGATTTCTGTTTCTGTATCCCTCTTAAACTTTTACTGCCTTCCTATCAAGATCTCCCGTGATCAGTTTTCAATACTTAGTTGACCTGTCAGCTGATTTGACATGATTGATCACTTGTGTATTCTTGAAACTATTATGTCACCTCATTAGCCACTTTTTACATTTCTTCTTATTAGTTGCTTTTTAAAAAATCTCAGGAGAGAATAATGTTAACAGGATTGTGGAATAGGATTTTTCAGATTTCATCCCCTTATATAAACACCAATTTTGACAAAAAACACAGACCAGAGTGCCTTATGGGAGGCTAGGAGTCCACCAGGGAGATCTCAGCACCTTATTGGAGTAGAAAATTTGAGAATAGATGTATTTAAAAGGGGGGAAGCAGACAGTTTCACTTTACTTGCATTACCCTTCTCTCAAGGCATCACAGCTCTGTTGGACCCTTATCTCACACTGTATACGAAAATCAACTCAAAATGAATTGAAACTATGGCATGAAATTTGAAGCTTTAAAACTGCTAGGAAAAAACAGACAATTTCATGGCATGAGTCTCAGCAATGATATTTTGGATAGGACTCCAAAAGCATGGGCAAGATTAGCAGAAATAGATAAGTAGGATTACATGGAGCTAAAAAATTCTCTACAGCAAAGGAAACAATCAACAGAGTAAAGAGTCAAACTAAAAGAGAAAATATCTGCATATCATACATCTGACGAGTGTTTAGTGCCCACAATACACAAAAAACTGAAACAGGCCAGGTGTGGTGGCTCACGCCTGTAATCGCAGCACTTTGGGAGGCCAAGGTGGGTGAAACACCTGAGGTCAGGAGTTTAAGACCAGCCTGGCCAACGTGGTAAAACCCTTTCTCTACTAAAAATGGAAAAATTAGCTGGGCATGTTGGTGGGTGCCTGTAATCCCAGCTACTCAGGAGACTGAGGTAGGAGAATTGCTTGAATCCAGGAGACGGAGGTTGCAGTGAGCCCAGGTCATGTCACTGCACTCAGGCCTGGGCAACAGAGTGAGACTCCATCTTAAAAAAAAAAAACTGAAACAACTTAATAGAAAACCAAAATAACTATATTAAAAAATGGGCGAAGACCTGAATACAAAGAAGACAAGCAAATGGCCAAGAAGTATACGAGAAGGAACTAATCATTACCAAGCATCAGAAAACTGCAAGTAAAAATCACAATCAGGTATCATCCCACACCCGCTAGAATAGCTATTACCAAAATGACAAAAGATAACAAGTTTTGATGAGGATGTGAAGAAGGGGAATCATTGTACACAGTTGATTAGAATACAAAATAACATAGCCATAATTGAAAACAGTATGAAGGTTCCTAAGGCAATTAAATGTATAACTACCATATGATCCAGCAATTTTACTTCTGGGTATATATCCAAATGAAATGAAATCAGTATGTTGAAGAAATATCTGCACCCAAGTTCATTGCAGCACTGTTCATAATAGCCAAGATGTAGAAAAAAACCTGTCTTCATTGGCAGATAACTGAATAAAGAAAATGAGGTATCTTTATATGTATCTATTTATCTAACAGAATATTATTTATCCTTAATAAAGAAGGGAACCTTGCCATTTGCTAAAACATGGATAAGCCTGAAATAGAGCAAAAGTGAAATAAGCTAGACACAGAAAGACAAATACATTATATGATCTCCCTTATATGTGGAATCAAAAACAACTGAACCTATAAAAACAGTAGAATGGTGTTGTCCAGGTGTAGGGAGGGCTGGAGAAATGGGGAAATGTTGGCCAAAGGTTACAAAGTTTCAGTTATGTAGGATAAATAAGTTCTGGAGGCCTAATATACAGCATATTGACTGTACTTAATAATATTTTCAGTCTATATTTGAAATTTGCTAAGAGAGTGGATCTTACACACAGAAAAGATAACTATATGAAGTGTTGGATATATTAGTTTTATTGTGGTAATTATTTCGCAATGTATCCATATATCAAAACATTACAAAGAATCTAAAGTATATATTTTTGTGTTAATTATATCTCAAAGCCGGAAAAATATTAACTACCTCTGCTACTTTTTTTTTTTTTTTAAACGGAATCTCACTCTGTCACCCAGGCTGGAGTGCAGTGGCAACCTCTGCCTCCCGGGTTCAAGCAATTCTCTGCCTCAGCCTCCTGAGTAGCTGGGATTATAGGCACCTGCCACCATGCCTGGCTAATTTTTGTATTTTTAGTAGAGACGGGGTTTCACCATGTTTGCCAGGCTGGTCTTGAACTCCTGATCTCGTGATCCACCCGCCTCGGCCTCCCAAAGTGCTGGGGTGTGAGCTACCATGCCTGGCCTATCTCTTCTACTTCTAAAAGTCTAAGTGCCTCCAGGGTAAATCCTCAGCTTCTCTATAAAGCTCAGCCCCACAATAATATCTTCTAGTTTTTAAGCGTTAAGTACTATGTGTATTTCCTATATGCTCATAATTCCCAAATTTATATCTACGATCTGCTTGGTATGCTTGGAACCCTTCTTGGAATGCAATGCTCATATTTACAATTGCCTACGCAACATATTTATTTAAATGTCTAATAAGTATCTCAGATTCAGCATGTCCAGTGATGTGACTTGGCTGTGTCCTCACACAAATGTCATCTTGAATTGTAGTTCCCCAAATCCCCACATGTCATGAGAGGGACCCAGTGGGAGGTAATTGAATCATGGGGGTGGTTACCCCCATGCTGTTATTCTCATCATAGTGACTGAGTTCTCAGAAAATCTAGTGGTTTTATAAGGGGCTTTTCCCACTTTTGCTTGGCACTTCTCCTTCTGGTCATCACATCAAGGGCATGTTTGCTTCACCTTCCATCAGGATTGTAAGTTTCCTAAGGCCTCCCCAGCCATGCTGAATTGTGACTCAATTAAATGTCTTTCCTTTATACATTACCCAGTCTCAGGTATGTCTTTATTAGCAACGTGAGAAGGAAATAACACATCCAGAAACAAACACATTTCATTTTCCTTTACAACCCCCTACTCTTCTTACTTCCCATATCCAAAAATGGCAACTCAGTTTGTCTACCTATGTAGAATAAAATCTATGTTACCTTTCTTTCTCCTTTTGCTTATATATTATGTACATCCATTTCTAAATATATTAGCTCAATCCTCAGTAGATATAAAAATCCAATCTCTTTATCATCTCTTAACTGCTTTCTCAGTCTCCATTCTTTGCTTCTGATACATTTATTTTTGACATAGCAACAAGAGGGATTGTTTTGTAAAACAAGTCAGATGGTATTATTCTGTCTCAAACCATCCAAGAGCTAATTATTTTACTTAGAATAAGAGCCAGAATACTTACAATCACCTGTGAAATCTAGGTGATCAGGCCTCAGTGTCTTTCTCACTTAATGCTCTTATATTGTTACACACAATAGCTTTATATTCTTTTTCCTCTCCAGTCTAGCCATACTGGCCTTTGCATTTTTTAAATATATCAAAATTTAGTGCCTTTGCACTTGATTTTGCTTCTGTCTTAATCGGTTTTCTCAAAATAGCTGCATGGATTTTTCCATCCTGTATCAGTAAAGTCTTTCCTAATCAATCTTATAAAATAGCAACGCCCTTCATCCCACAGTCCTTTATGCCCTGCACTGTGCTTTAGGTTAGCACATAGCTCTGTTTGACATAATATACTGCTTATTGTCTATCTTCTCATTAGGATGTAAGCTCCTAGATAGTCAAGAAGTTGTCTGTCCTGTTTACTACTGTATCCTCCATGCCTAGAACTGTGCTTACTGCATAAAAGGCACTAAAGCAATAGTAGTATTCTGACTGAGTAAATTGATAAATAAATCCAGGCCATTTTACTGTCCCCCAAAATGTTTTTCCATGGATGCTTCTTTATAATACAGTGGTTATTTGACTAGAGGCTAGATCTAGACTCCTCCAGTTATTTATAAAGAAAATACTTTAACCATCTTTTTATGTATTTGTCAAAAGTCATCTTCAGATAGTGTCCAAGTAACACAAATAATAGTATATTAGTCTGCCAAAACCTTAACCCTTAATTGGCTGTAATCCATGAAATTTATAGAGAAGGTATGTCTTTGTATGCATTTTTAGTGATTAATGATTGCTTTACAGACGGGTAAATATTTGCACCAATGAAATTACCACTTGGAAAGATGTTTCTAGAGATTAAATCACTACTGCAGAAGGAAATATGATTAAAAGTGTTTTCACTACCTTGCAATTGTATCTAAGGTCATCGGCAATCTATGGCCATAGCTAATGAAGCTAAAATATCTGATAGGCTTCACATTTAGAACATATGTTAAATCCTGTCATTTGTGTTTTTTGTTGTTTTTATAAATTATGTTTTACATTATTAGTAACGCTGTTCAAAAAAGGAGGATACATTTTTGGTTTTGATTTACAGCCAAAAGAGAGATCAGATTATTAGTTTCGAGATCCCCATGCCACAAACACATACTTCAATTCAAATAAAAGAGCTCTTTTGTAGCACCTTGTGTTTCATCCATCTAGTATCAAACACAGTGAAATTAACAGGTCAAGTAAAACTTCTAATTAAACACTCAGGTTAAATACATAGATCTGGAGTTTGGATTTAAAAGCTAAAACTGTCTTAGAGTCACGAAGTATATAGAATTATAAATTTAAGGCAAGCACACTTTAAATGTATAGTGCGTACCTCTATGCAGCAGCAGTAGCTATGACCCTGTTTTACCACAAATGCATGCATCAAGGAATTACACCATAAACACACCCAGGAGAAATTTACACTGGCTAATGATGAAAGATGTGTAACCCAGAGAACATATATCATTTATATTTTAACACAACAACTGTATCCCAATATTGAGACTTTCAAGTTCTGTTTATGGAAATAGAAAGCATTTTGAGTTCACACTGCTCTTGAAACCAGCTGCAAATGACCCCTCAGGCAATTCTCTATTGCTGCCTAAAGCAATAGCAATGAATTCAGTTTAACCCTACTCAAACACTGTGATTATCTACTATAAAGAACACCAAATTATTACATGCAAATACTATGATTTCTTCAACTGTGTCTAGGTCTGGACCAGGACTACTCCCTGCAGAGTTACTATCCTCAGGTATGCTGGATCAGTTCTCTTTTGAAACTCTAGTAGCCAAAAAGAGAATGATCAAACCTAGACCTGTAACGATGCATTTTGCGTCAGTTTTTTTGTTGTTGTTGTTTTGCTGATACCATAAAATGATTGACCAATAACTTTGTAGCTAAACATGCAAACTCTAAAATCAGAAATAGTGAAAAGAATAGGTGGAGAATATAGTGGTCTGTGTCAAAACACTTCTAGAATGATAAAAATTAAAAATAAATAAAAATAATGACGTACATAAGAGGGAATGGAAAGATTTGTTTTACAAATAGCTTTCCAACTTGCTCTCTTAGTAATTTTAGAGAGCAAGATTAAATTCATCACAAGAGAATTTACATATATACAATGATTTTCTTTGAAACCTTATAAAACTTCTACAAGTAAAATTTTTAACATTCAAGGACTGCTGTGGTTTAGATACCATTTGTTTGTCCCTACTAAATTTTGTGTTGAAATTTGATACCCAATATGGTGTGTTGAGAGGTAGAGCCTAATGGGAGGTGCTTTGGTTATGGTGGTAGATCCCTCATGATTGGCTTGGTTCTATTCTCATGGTAGTAAATGAGTTCTTACTCTGGCGAAATAGGATTAGTTCTTTCAGATAGGGGTTAGTACCCTAGAGGATAGACTGTTATGAAGCCAAGACACCCCTCAGTTTTGTTCTCTCTTCGCACATGTCCATTTCCTCTTTGACCTTCTTTGTCATGTCTTGATGCAGCACAAAATCCTTCACCAGAAGCCAAGCAGATGCCAGTGCCGTGCTTCTACTACATCCTGTAGAAACATGAGTTAAATAAAGCTCTTTTCTTTATAAATTACCCCACCTCAGGTATACCTTCATAGCAACACAAAATAAACTAAGATAAACACAAACTTTAAAAACATTTTTTTGAAGAATTCCTTCCGTCCTAGCTTAAAATTCCTCCATATTTTCCCAGCATCGTCAGTTAACATTGCCTTTACTGGATTACTTCCATGATTATTCAAACAGTAGACCTCAAATTAACAGAAACAAAAGCAACCCCTCAAAACTTATCTCAGGACCTGACCCCCTATTTTTTCCAGCAGCCGTCACATCTCATTATTTTTGCTGTAAAACTCCTCACAGTATTTTCTCTATTCAATGTCTCTATTTCCCAATCTCCATTTGTCTCCTCAACCTACTTTTTCTGGGCTTCTGTCTCTACCGATTCCCTAAAACTGTTATTTTCAAAGCTATCAGTGACAACAGAAGCTGTTCTCTGTTTCTTCTTTTCCCATAATTTACACACTCACATCACTGGAAAATGCTGTGGCCTCTAACTTCAGCACATATTTCAGCTTCCCCCACTTTTCTCCGTCTGTACCACAACCACTCTAGTGAAAACTATCATTATTTTTTCTTGAAAATTTAACCAATTTCCCCTTTGATCACCTTTCCTTAATTTATCTCTCTAATCTTCAGACAGCAGCCCGATTAAAATATTGTTAATCAAATTATATTTCTTCCCTCCTTATAAAGCTTTAATGGCTTTATTTTGCAAGTAAAAAAAAAATCTAAATTCCCTACCATGTGCTATATTATCTGGTGCCTGTCAACATTTGGTCTCTTCTTATACCAAAATGTCTTCTGTTTTCTATGCTGTAGCCACAGAAGCCTCCTTCTCGTTCCTTGAAACACTAGGATCAGTACTACCTTAGGCCTCTAAATTTGTATTACCCTATATTTGCCTCATTCCCCAAAGCAAGAGTAGGGACCAAGCTGATTACCTAGTTGCCATATCTAAAAGATGGACTTAGAACTAGGTATATGGAACATTGTACTAGGAAAGGTAAGATTATGAAAATGTAAATATAGTTGTGACTGTGCGAATATTTTGGTTACATAGAGTCTTGAAAAATAATACTTTACCACAATGAACTCTATTTTGAATAGGGATTTGGGAGCATAATAGCAGGTTAAGGAAAAAAAAGAATCAACCAAAAGCTTTCATCATAATCCCTAACCTAACTTCACTTTTACCATGTGGTGGACTAATATTTTTCTTTACTTAAGGCTGATATAAGGGCCCTTGAGACATTGTCACTTGCTTTTCCTTTTTCCCTCCTTTCTGCTTTTTTCCTTTGGGGATGAGTATCTAGTATTCCTTCTCTCTAAGCTTTTAATGCCAATCTATCCTTCCCCCATATCAGCATACATTCTGGAAAGGCTGTGATGTTATAATCTTTATTTTGACTTAAATTCGTTTATACAGGCTTTTAACTTTTTCCAGGTATTTATATTCCAAAAATGTTTGATATGTAATTCTGATATATAATACGTTTTACTACATACATAAAGATGCTTTTGAAAATATAAAAAGAAACAGGAATCAAGCCAGAAAACAAACAAAAAAAAAAAAATGAAGAATACAATGACAAAACTGCTTAATTCGTAAATCTGAGATTATCCTCTGTCATGTCTGGCCCTAATTGCAAAATGCTTTATTTTTCCCATTAATGCTATGGCAAGAATCTGACTTTAAGCCTCTTCCCTTCTCTTTCTTTAACTATCTCTAAACCCTTCCCTTTATTGGTATCCTTCAGTGGTATGGTTTGAATATTTGTAGTCTTCAAAAATTGATGTTGAAACTTAATTCCCATTGTGATGGTACTAAGACATGAAACCTATTGGGTAGTGAGTAAATCACCAGGGCTTCATACTCATGAATGGGATTAATGCCCATATGTAAGACACTTCAAAGAGCTGCTTCGCTCTTTCATCAGTTCTGCCATATGAGGAGATAGCGTCCATACCTTTTGCTCTTCCATCCTTCTGTCATGTGAGAAAGCAGCAATAGGGTGCCATCTAGAAGTAAGGGCAAGTCCCCACCAGACACCAAATCTGCTGGTGCCTTAATCTTGGACTTTACAGCCTCCAGAGCTGTGGGAAATAAATTATATTATTCATAAGTGACTCAGTTTAAAACATTTTGTTGTTGCAGCAGTAGCAGACTACGAAACTGCTATAGTCTTATTTCAAGTCTTAACCAAGGCCCACTGGAGTTACTGCAGTAGCCCCAAATCTTATCTTTCTTAACTCTATCTTTTACATTGTGATCAGATAATCTTTTAAAGGAGGGCTATGTGATAGGCACTTAGGAAATATGCAATGTGCAAAAAGTCAGGCCACTAAACTACTCAAGTTCCTTTAACATTCTTCCATCACTTTAAGATTAAAATGTAAATACAGTATTTGAGACCTATTCTTGGGCCATTTGACCTTGACTGCCTCAGCATTATCTTTTCCTGATGCTCCCCAAACACTTTGTGCCCCACATCAAGAAAACCATAGTTTCCCAAAGGAATGAAATCTCTCACTATGTCACTATGTCAAATACATGAGTGAATAAATTCTTTAGAAGAGGTCAGTAGGAGGGAATAAAATCTGAAGGCCGTAGCAAAACATGAAGCAAGAATCTGTTTTCCACACAAAGATAAATCACAATGAACTTCCCAGAGAAGATGAAACACTCTAAAGAAAATAAATCACTGACTAAGACACAAGGCTTCTAGTAATCAGATTTACATGTGTCATAATATGAAATGAATTGATATGTTTTCTGCTCCATCAGAATGATTTGACAATGACTTTTTAAATATGCATGGATTACCCTGGATCAACATCAGAATAATTCAGTTAGGGTGTCTGAACTGTTTTCACTCACAATAATTCTTTTTTTTTTTTTTTTTTGAGACGGAGTCTCGCTCTGCCACCCAGGCTGGAGTGCAGTAGCATGATCTCAGCTCAGTACAACCTCCGCTTCCTGGGTTCAAGCTCATTCTCTTGCCTCAGGCTCCCAAGTAGCTAGGACTAGGGCGTGTGCCACCACGCCCAGCTAATATTTGTATTTTTAGTAAAGACAGGGTTTCATCAGGCCAGGCTGCTCTCAAACTCCTGACCTCAAGTGATCCACTCACCTCAGCCTCCCAAAACCCTGGGATTACAGGCATGAGCCACAGTGTCCCGCCTTCACTCATAACAATTCTAATACTAAATGTGTGGGGGGTTTTGCCTATACCAGCAACCAGTTCTCCAACTCTCTGGACACCATCTGGTTGTCCTACAGTTCAATTTAACTCTAACACTACCCAGAGTTAGCATCAGACTCCACAGGTTCAGACCCACTAGACATTCCTCACTCCACACGCCAGCCCCAAGTATTGGGTACAGAGGATATACACATTTCTGTCTGACTTCGCTACAAAGTTGAAGTCCCCACAAGCCCCACTTCAGGTTTGAAAATTTGCTAGAATGGCTCACAGAACTCAGAAAATAATGCACTTACTGTCACCTGTTTATAATAGAGGACACAAATGAACAGCCAGATGAAGAGGTACATAGAACAAGGTCCAGAAGAGTTCAAAGCACAGGAACTTCTGTCTTCGTGGGGTTGGCGTGCCCCACCCTTCTGGCATATGGATATTTTCACCAACCTAGAAACTCACTGAACCCTGTTGGCTAGGGGTTTTTGTGGAGGTTTCATTAGGTAGGCATGACTGATTGCATTATTGGCCACTGAAGATTCATCTCCAGCCTCTCTCCCTTCCTCAGAAGTCTGGATGTGAACCTGAAAGTTCCAACTGTCTGGTCACACACTAGTTTTTCTGGTAACCAGCCTCCATCCTGAAGGTTTTTGGAGGGTACCCAAGAGTCCCCTCATTAGCATAAACTCCGGTACGGTTGAAAGGATTCACAATGAGTAAGAAAAGATATTCCCTCATCCTTATCACTCAGAAAATCCCAAGGGTTTTAGAAGCCCTATGCCAAAACTAGGGGAAAAGACCAAATATATATTTCTTATTATATCACAAAATCACAGTTGCCACAAATGTTATAATGTTAGAGGTAATGGTACATTTACAGAAAACAGTGCCAACCATTATAAATGGTAAAATATTAAACAATAACAATTATTAAGACTTGAAGCCTCTTTACTCAAAAGATTTTAATTGACTTTACTACTCTTTAAATAGTTTCTTCAATATTAGCAGGAAGGTTGATACAATTAATAACTCAAATATATATCACTGGTACTAAGTATATAGACATAAATTTAAAAATTACAAAAGTATTTCCTGACTAAAGTAATAACTAGGGGCAGCCCAAGAGTAGAGATGATGATTGGTGATTCACTGAATGATTAAACTTTTATTGTCTAATATTATTAAGCAAAAGACAAGGGAATACTTATGTATATATTATAGGTAAGTAACTTTAAATACTTTTATTTAATCCTAACATTAAACCTGTAATATAGATACTATCACTGCTATTTCGCAGATGAAGTTATTGAGACTAATGCAGTTTCAATAACTTTTCAAGGAAATATGGATAGTGAGCAGGAGAAATTGGCCTCAAGCCTAGAATTGATATTCCTAATCTCAAAATGCGGATAATAAATATCTTAAGAGTTTCTGTGATTCTTAAATAAGAGAGTGTATTAAAGCTGTCCATCACAAGATTCAGTTTACGTTACATGTTAAGAAGAAGAATCCTTTCTTCTTAGTTATAAGAATACTTCAATACATCAAGTGTTTCAACTGCTTTAGAACAATTATTTTGGCAAATATCATACATATTATAGACTTTCACTTAAATTTTCTAACATTAGGGTTGTACATTTCAGTAACTCCTAGAACCACTTAAATAACAGCATCCTCCTAGTGGGGCTGATAGGGCTTGAAGAATATTGGACAGTGTATGCCACAACCACAGGTATTCAATTGAAAACAAAACAAAGCATCCCAGCTGTTCAAGCAAAAAAGTATTCGCTAATGTAACTAAGGATAAGGGCCAACTGTTTGTAAACTTGACCCACTTGCTGTGGGCGAAGAGAGACCACTGTTAGCTTGACCTAGAATCCAGAATCAGAGAGCTGATACTATATCCTAGTCTCTTTCATTCTGAACGTTAGCTTTGCTTGCTGCAGGCATGTGGCTGCAAAAGTGTCTATCACCTCTGGCATAGTGCCATAGTGTTACTTTCCTTCCCAGGGCTCCCCATCCCTCAGGCTAGACTGATGTATCAAATATAACATCGAGCTTAGGGCTGAGCCATAATTCTTCTAGTTAAGAACAAATTAGTTTTTCCCTTTTGAAAATGTGAACTGCATACAGAGACTCCAGTTGACCTTTGTTAAGTATTCAAGCAGAATGATAATGTAGAGTTTGGATTTGAGTTGTTGTGAGTGCATTTCAGATTCACAAGGGACTGGAATAAACAGGAGAGCAAGAACTGCAAGTAGAGTGCTGATAGGGAGAGAAATGAGCAGAGGATGAAGACTCACAAAGGGAAAGAGAAATGAGAGATGGTGTAGTCACTCAGAGTTACAGAGGTAACTCTAGCTCCAAACTTTCTGAGTCTGATTTTTGTGAAGTCCAGCTGTAAAGTAGCTTTGATATTACATGTCCATGAGATGTTCACACCTTTCCAATATGCCATTCATTTTATGGAAATGTATTTGAGTGTGTGTTTAGATTTTGGAATCTAAGGAAACTTGGTAAAAACAAATATTATAAATTCTTCTATTAGGTGGATTTTTTTTAATTTGCTCCATTTCCAGTTTAGAAGTTATGTGCATTTTCTGTTCTTGGAAATTTGCCTTAGCTCTATGTCTATGCTTAGGATATCTTGTCATTTTTCAAATTTCCTAAATTCCTATGTAATCCTGAGACAAGAAACAGGGGTCGATAGATAGGATACTAAGCTTCCTTCTGCAGGGCCAGGGGTCTCTGGAGATGTATACTTGTTTTATTTTTATCGATATTCCCCCAAATTCTTTCCAAAAGTCCTAATATTGAGCAATGCAATACTGTAGCGGTTTCATTATAGCATTGCTGTTACTGTGAATTTTTTAATTACATGAGAATATTAACATATAAAGCCCTGATAAAAGAGGACTGCTGATGGCTTTTTGGTGTGGTAGCAATAACAACAACAGGAAAGATATAGTTTGAGTACTCCTGGAAGAGGAGACTCTTGAGTATTTTTAAAAAGAACAGCATGCTACAGTAAAACAACAAGAATATGAAGAAAAATACTTGGAACCTGATACTGGTTTTGAGGCTAGTTTTGTGATATGGAGGTGAAGTTAAAAAAAATACCTTAATCTAGATATGATATTCTAAAGGGGAAGTTTTGAAAAGCAGTTGTATTGATTTACATTCATTAATCTATTAATCAGTCTACAAGTGCGTATTGAGAGCCTGTATGTAACAGGCATGTAACAGGTTCAGTGTGCCCTCATGAAGTTTGTAATTTAAGAGACAAAGACTGATATTAAACAAATAACACACAAACAAATGCCTACTTTTATTTTATACCAAATATGTGAAAGAAAAAAACACAGTGTGTATGAGAGGATATAAAAAGAACATTTATTGTTGGATCAAAGAAAACCTGTTAAGAAAAGTTGAACTACAGTTGAGACTTAAAAGATGGATTGGTGTTAGCCAGAAAGAGAATAGAGAAGGGGGAATGTCCTCCAGGTTAAAGAGAGAGCATATAAAGAATCCTTAAACTGGTAAAAAGCTTGAATTGTTAGAAGAATAGGCAAAAAGTCTGGTGGATGACAGTACATTGCAAAAAAGTGACAATAAAGGCTGAAGATGTAAGTAGGGAAAAATCACCATAGGTCTTGTAGGACACTGTATTTAGGTTTTATTCTTTGAGCTATGGGATACCATTTAAGAATTTTAAATTGGATATCATTTTTATTTTGTATTTATCAATTTCTCTGCACACATATGCATTATTTAATATGTATATACATTATATTAGTACATATTTTTGTATGTATACATATATGTTTCTAGTTACTGTATAACAAATGCAGTATACATTATGTTAGTGCATATAATGTTGATATGTATACATACACACATATATTTCTAGCTGCTGTATAACAAATGCGGTAGAAAGGGAGAATGAATGAATAGTAGCTTCTTGTGGAATTGTGAAACTAAGAAGATTTAGACTAGACAAATTGAAACCAAATGGAAAAACTTCACTGTCTTATATATTTTACAACCAACAACTAGAAAGGGATGCATTGAATGTACTACATCCTGCTGCATTGTAGTCAAGAATGATTATGTTTTGGATTTAAGAACGTTGGTAGTCGTAGGTAATATTTGTTGAGGTAGAAATAAAAAGGGATAAGAAACCAATGTTTTGTGTGTGTGTGTGTGTGTGTGTGTGTAGTGGGGAAGAGAATAAATTCATATTTAGATTTTTCATATTGAAGATATGAAATTTCTTTGTGAAATTATACAAATGACATCATTATGTCAATAGTTATGTAGATGAATTCAGTGTTCAAGATAGAGGTCATGAGTGAAAGGATAAATTTGGCAGTAGATGTATTTATGAACATAATAGTGGATTAGTCAATATCAGTGGTTATCAACCATGGCAGTAAAATGGGAGGATTTTGAAAACACAATATTGATTTTTGACAATTCAGGGTAAATCTCCTGATGACAATAACCCAGATTTTCTTGAGAGACTGAGAAGCTGAACAATTCTGAGAGACTCAGGCTGGAGGACAAACATTGGAGTTAAGTGTCTAAGGGAGAAGAAATAAATTTTCTGAGCTTTAATACAGAATGACACATTGGTACCCTACGCATGAGGGTAAATCAGAAATAGACTGTACTATAAGGAACCAAAGCCCAATTCTGAATCATCTCAACTATTAAATTCTTTTA
This sequence comes from Pan paniscus, assembly GCF_029289425.2. Classification (NCBI taxonomy): domain Eukaryota; kingdom Metazoa; phylum Chordata; class Mammalia; order Primates; family Hominidae; genus Pan; species Pan paniscus. The sequence goes on along the minus strand of NC_073261.2, from coordinate 74,852,165 downwards.
ATCCAGGATGATTTGCTTATAGCCACATGCAAGAAACAAACCTGTATCTTACCTGAAGTAAAATGATAGTTTTGTTTTTCATGCAATTTACATTAAAAACATTCTGACATATAATATGACCAAAATATCATATTTAACGTCAAGCTACAGATAGAAAATAAACACAGAATCATAGAGTATCCAGATAGTAGACTTAGACACAGACTTTAAAACAACCACACTTAATACTTAGGACAAATATTGGCACAGAGTTTGGCATATAGGCCAAATTCAGTCATTAGCTTGTTTTTGTATGGCACACAAACCAAGCATGTTTTTTACAAATATATGGCCCCATCTTATATTTTTCTTTGTGTTATTGTTATTGTTGATGTTGCTGTTTATTCATTTGTTTTTATAATTCTTTAAATATGTAATAAAAAAGAATATTCAAAATATGTAAGAAATCCTAAAATATAATGGAAAAATAGAGCTCAATGGGGGAAAAAAAGCCATAAAATACAATTTACAGAAGAGGAAACAGAAATGGTCTATATATACGCATACATATATGCACACATATACATGCATGTGCATATATGTACACATGTATATATCTACGTGTGTATGCATGTGTGTAGATATGTATACATACCTATATGCATATATGTATATATGTACATATGCAAATATGTATATGTGTATGTTTGTATATCTGTATATAAAAATATGTATGTGTATACAGATACTTATATACATGTGTATATAGATATACACATACATGCATGTTTACATATAACACATATATACATGCATGCACATACAGATATATACATACACACATATACATATGTATGTGTATGTTTTTAAATTTATGGAAATTAAATAGATAACCATGAGAGATACGACTTCAGAAAATCTTATGGCAGACGCATACTATTTGTTCACTAGATTGTTTTTCTTCCTCTTTTGAGCATACATCTGGACTGTATTTACCCACTTTTACAGTTAGATGTGCCAAAAAATGAATGTTGAATAATGGAATGTGGGTTGAAATAAAATGCATCACTTCTAAGTCCAGCGCATACCCTAACTTCCAAGCAATCAATTTCCAGACTTTCTCTCTTCCTTCTTCGGCTTGCTTGGTGAAGAGCCACTAGAATAAAAAGAAACCTGTGTTCCTTGATGGAGCAATCCCTGTCCTACAAACCACTGTATGTGTGTGCCTGTAAATTAAAATATTTGAAATATACACAATTAGCAAAAATTCAGAAGTTTGAAATGTCTAATATTAGCAGTAACATAGAGCATCTGGAACTATATTATGTTGTTAGTGGGTATATAGCAACATATATATATATATATGAACATACACACATATGTATACACACACACACACACATCTATACACACAGAGAGCATCTGGAAGTATGTTGCTAGTGGGTATATAGCAACATATATATATATAGAAACGAAATGGAAAAATGCACTGTCTTATGTATTTTACAAGCAACAACTGGAAAGGGATGCATTGAATGTACTACATCATGGTACTACATCATTGAATGGAAAAACTGCACTGTCTTACATATTTTGCAAGCAACAACTGGATATATATAATTTTGAATGTATCTCATATCTGATAGTCCAGCAATGTCATTTCAATGTATTCATTCAATATAAACTGTATTAACTAAATCATTAATTCCATATAAAATAGAGAATAAATCATGCATATACTCAAGAACACACATGACTCAATATATGATGTTATTTGAAATAGGAAAAAAATCAAAAGTTTATATTAATACAGAATTAAAAATAAACTAAACCTACATTTATAAACATGGATATATCTTAAAAACAATAACAGAAGATATATGGACATATGGTACTGTTGGGGCACAGAAAACAATGCTCCACAATGAAGTCCTCAGAACAAAAAAGATTTTCTCTGAACTTCTGTTTCTTTGTCCCATTCTCCCCAGAGGCTAGCCATAGAAACTAGAATCTCTTTTCCCCAAGACTAGTCATGGAAACCAAATCTCTTTTTTCCAAAGCCAGACATAAGACCTAAAAATATTACTCTACCTATCCTTCCACTTCTCTGTGTAAAAGCTGGCCATGAAGAAATTATCTGACCTACCTTGTTTGACTATAGGTCATAAGTCCTCTTCTATGGAGGATCCTGTCCCATACCCAGAATAAGGGAATCCACGGACAGAGAGACAAAGAAGAATCTACATAGGCAGGCCTTGCTGGGTTTTGCTACTGAGTCTATTAGCATTAGATCATCCCCTTTTTGTTTAATCATATTCCAACATGGCTATCCATGCTTTGTTAAGCCTAAGCATAAAATTGGGCAATTTTTCTTGTATCTTTGGGTTTTCATTCTAAAGCCTCCTGTATATACACGTTAAATAAGTTTTTATGCCTTTTCTCCAATTAATCTGCCTTTTGCAAGTTATTTTTTTTTACTTTCTTTTTTTATTATTATTATACTTTAAGTTCTAGGGTACATGTGCACAGCATGCAGGTTTGTTACATATGTATACATGTGCCATGTTGGTGTACTGCATTAACTCTTCTTTCACATAGGGTATTCCTCCTAATGCTATCTCTCCCCCCTGCCCCCACCCCACCACAGGCCCCAGTGTGATGTTCCCCTTCCTGTGTCCAAGTGTTCTCATTGTTCAATTCTCACCTATGAGTGAAAACATGTGTTTGGTTTTCTGTCCTTGAGATAGATTGCTCAGAATGATGGTTTCCATCTTCACCCATGTCTCTACAAAGGACATGAACTCATCCTTTTTTATGGCTGCATAGTATTCCATGGTGTATATGTGCCACCTTCTCTTAATCCAATCTATCATTGATGGACATTTGGGTTCGTTCCAAGTCTTTGCTATTGTGAATAGTGCTGCAATAAACATACGTGTGCATGTGTCTTCATAGTAGCATGATTTATAGTCCTTTGGGTATATACCCAGAAATGGGATGACTGGGTCAAATGGTATTTCTATTTCTAGATCCCTGAGGAATCACCATACTGTCTTCCACAATGGTTGAACTAGTTTACAGTCCCACCAATGGTGTAAAAATGTTCCTATTTCTCCACACCCTCTCCAGCATCTGTTGTTTCCTGACTTTTTAATGGTCACCATTCTAACTGGTGTGAGATGGTATCTCATTGTGGTTTTGATTTGCATTTCTCTGATGGCCAGTGATGATGAGCATTTTTTCATGTGTCTTTTGGCTGCATAAATGTCTTCTTTTGAGAATTGTCTGTTCATATTATTTGCCCACTTTTTGATGGGGTTGACTTTTTCTTGTAAATTTGTTTGTCAATTCTGATATTAGTCCTTTCTCAGATGGGTAGATTGCAAAAATTTTCTCCCATTCTGTAGGTTTCCTGTTCAGTCTGATGGTAGTTTCTTTTGCCGTGCAGAAGCTCTTTAGTTTAATTAGATCTCATTTGTCTATTTTGGCTTTTGTTGCCATTGCTTTTGGTGTTTTAGTCATGAAGTCCTTGCCCATTCCTATGTCCTGAATGGTATTGCCTAGGTATTTTTCTAGGGTTTTTATGATTTTAGGACTGACATTTAAGTCTTTAATCCATCTTGAATTAATGTTTGTTTAAGGTGTAAGGAAGGGATCCAGTTTCAGCTTTCTACATCTGGCTAGCCAGTTTTCTTAGCACCATTTATTAAATAGGGAATCTTTTCCCCATTTCTTGGTTTTTGTTAGGTTTTTCAAAGTTCATGTGGTTGTAGATGTGTGGTATTAATTCTAAGGGCTCTGTTCTGTTACATTGGTCTATATCTCTGTTTTGGTACCAGTACTATATTATAGTTTGAAGTCAGGTAGCATGATGCCTCCAGCTTCGTTCTTTTGGCTTAGGATTGTCTTGGCAATGCGGGTTCTTTTTTGGTTCCATACAAACTTTAAAGTAGTTTTTTCCAATTCTGTGAAGAAATTCATTGGTAGCTTGATGGGGATGGCATTGAATCTGTAAATTACCTTGGGCAGTATGGCCATTTTCATGATATTGATTCTTCCTATCCATGATCATGGAATGTTCTTCCATTTGTTGGTGTCCTCTTTTATTTCATTGAGCAGTGGTCTGTAGTTATCCTTGAAGAGGTCCTTCACATCCTTTGTAAGTTGGATTCCTAGGTATTTTATTCTCTTTGAAGCAATTGTGAATGGGAGTTCACTCATGATTTGGCTCTCTGTTTTTCTGTTGTTGGTATATAGGAATGCTTGTGATTTTTGCACATTGATTTTCTATCCTGTGACTTTGCTTAAGTTGCTTATCAGCTTGAGATTTTGGGCTGAGACAATGGGGTTTTCTAAATACACAATCATGTCATCTGCAAAGAGGGACAAATTGACTTCCTCTTTTCCTAATTGAATATCCTTTATTTCTTTCTCCTGCCTGATTATACTGGCCAGAACTTCCAACACTATGTTGAATAGGAGTGGTGAGAGAGGGCATCCCTGTCTTGTGCCACTTTTCAAAGGGAATCCTTCCAGTTTTTGCTCATTCAGTATGATATTGGCTGTGGGTTTGTCATAAATAGATCTTATTATTTTGAGATACGTCTCATCAATATCTAGTTTATTGAGAGTTTTTAGCATGAAGGGCTGTTGAATTTTGTCAAAGGCCTTTTCTGCATCTATTGAGATAATCATGTGGTTTTTGTCTTTGGTTCTGTTTATGTGATGGATTACATTTATTGATTTGCATATGTTGAACCAGCCTTGCATCCCAGGAATGAAGCCCAGCTGATTGTGGTGGATAAGCTTTTTGATGTGCTGCTGGATTCGGTTTGGCATTATTTTATTGAGGATTTTTGCATCGATGTTCATCAGGGATATTGGCCTAAAATTCTTTTTTTCTTGTGTCTCTGCCAGGCTTTGGTATCAGGATGATGCTGGCCTCATAAAATGAGTTAGGGAGGATTCCCTCTTTTTCTATTGATTGGAAAAGTTTCACAAGGAAAGGTCCCAGCTCCTCTTTGTACCTCTGGTAGAATTCGGCTGTGAATCTGTCTGGTCCTGGACTTTTTTTAGTTGGTAGGCTATTAATTATTGCCTCAATTCCAGAGCCTGTTATTGGTCTATTCAGGGATTCAACTTCTTCTTGGTTGAGTCTTGGGTGGGTGTATATGTCCAGGAATTTACCCATTTCTTCTAGATTTTCTAGTTTATTTGCGTAGAGGTGTTTATAGTATTCTCTGATGGTAGTTTGTATTTCTGTGGGATTAGTGTTGATATCCCCTTTATCATTTTTTATTGCATCTACTTGATTCTTCTCTCTTTTCTTCTTTATTAGTCTTGGTAGCGGTCTATCAATTTTGTTCATCTTTCCAAAAAACCAGCTCCTGGATTCATTGATTTTTTTAAGGGTTTTTTTTTTTGTGTCTCTATCTCCTTCAGTGCTGCTCTGATCTTAGTTATTTCTTGCCTTCTGCTAGCTTTTGAATGTGTTTGCCCTTGCTTCTCTAGTTCTTTTAATTGTGGTGGTAGGGTGTCAATTTTAGATCTTTCCTGCTTTCTCTTGTGGGCATTTAGTGCTATAAATTTCCCTCTACACACTGCTTTGAATGTGTCCCAGAGATTCTGGTATGTTGTGTCTTTGTTCTCGTTGGTTTCAAAGAACATCTTTATTTCTGCCTTCATTTTGTTATGTACCCAGTAGTCATTCAGGAGCAGGTTGTTCAGTTTCCATGTAGTTGTGAGGTTTTGAGTGAGTTTCTTAATGCTGAGTTGTAATTTGATTGCACTATGGTCTGAGAGAGTTTGTTATAATTTCTGTTCTTTTACATTTGCTGAGGGGTGCTCTACTTCCAAGTATGTGGTCAATTTTGGAATAAGTATGATGTGTTGCTGAGAAGAATGTATATTCTGTTGATTTGGGGTGGAGAGTTCTGTAGATGTCTATTAGGTCTGCTTGGTGCAGAGCTGAGTTCAATTCCTGGATATCCTTGATAACTTTCTGTCTCATTGATCTGTCTAATGTTGACAGTAGGGTGTTAAAGTCTCCCATTATTATTGTGTGGGAGTCTAAGTCTCTTTGTAGGTCTCTAAGAACTTGCTTTATGAATCTGGGTGCTCCTGTATTGGGTTCATATACATTTTGGATAGTTAGCTCTTCTTGTTGAATTGATCCCTTTACCATTACGTAATGGCCTTGTCTCTTTTGATCTTTGTTGGTTTGAAGTCTGGTTTTATCCGAGACTAGGTTTGCAACCCATGCTTTTTTTTTGTTTTGTTTTCCATTTGCTTGGTAGATCTTCCTCCATCCCTTTATTTTGAGGCTATGTGTGTCTCTGCACATGAGATGGGTTTCCTGAATACAGCACACTGATGGGTCTTGACTCTTTATCCAATTTGCCAGTCTGTGTCTTTTAACTGGAGCGCTTAGCCCATTTACATTTAAGGTTAATATTGTTATGTGTGAATTTGATCCTGTCATTATGATGTTAGCTGGTTATTTTGCTCATTAGTTGATGCCGTTTCTTCATATTGTCGATGGTCTTTACAATTTAACATGTTTTTGCCGTGGCTGGTACCGGTTTTTCCTTTCCATATTTAATGCTTCCTTCAGGAGCTCTTGTAGGGCAGCCCTGGTGGTGACAAAATCTCTCAGCATTTGCTTGTCTGTAAAGTATTTTATCTCTCCTTCACTTATGAAGCTTAGTTTGGCTGGATATGAAATTCTGGGTTGAAAATTCTTTTCTTTAAGAATGTTGAATATTGGCCCCCACTCTCTTCTTGCTTGTAGAGTTTCTGCTGAGAGATTCACTGTTAGTCTGATGGGCTTCCCTTTGGGGGTAACCTGATCTTTCTCTAATTTTTTTCCTTCATTTCAACCTTGGTGAATCTGACAATTATGTGTCTTGGGATTGCTCTTCTCGAGGAGTATCCTTGTGGTGTTCTCTGTATTTCCTGAATTTGAATGTTGACCTGCCTTGCTAGGTTGGGGAAGTTCTCCTGGATGATATCCTGAAGAGTGTTTTCCAACTTGGTTCCATTCTCCCTGTCCCTTTCAGGTACACCAATTAGATGCAGATTTGGTCTTTTCACATAATCCCATATTTCTTGGAGGCTTTGTTCATTTCTTTTTACTCTTTTTTCTCTAAACTTCTCTTTGTGCTTCATTTCATTCATTTGATCTTCAATCACTCGTACCCTTTCTTCCACTTGATTGAATCAGCTACTGAAGCTTGTACATGCGTCACACAGTTCTTGTGCCATGGTTTTCAGCTCCCTCAGGTCATATAAGGTCTTCTCTTCGCTGTTTATTCTAGTTAGCCATTCGTCTAATCTTCTTTTAATGTTTTTAGCTTCTTTGCGATTGGTTTAAACATCTTCCTTTAGCTTGGAGAGGTTTGTTATTACTGATTTACTGAAGCCTACTTCTGTCAACTCGTCAAAGTCATTCTCCATCTGGCTTTGTTCCATTGCTGGTGAGGAGGTGCGATCCTTTGTAGGAGAAGAGGTGCTCTGATTTTTAGAATTTTCAGCTTTTCTGCTCCGGTTTCTCCCCATTTTTGTCGTTTTATCTACCTTTGGTCTTTGATGATGGTGACGTACAGATGGGGTTTTGGTGTGGATGTCCTTTGTGTTCGTTAGTTTTCCTTCTAACAGTCAGGACCCTCAGCTGCAGGTCTGTTGGAGTTTGCTGGAGGTCCACTTCAGACCGTGTTTGCCTGGGTATCACCAGCGGAGGCTTCAGAACAGCAAACATTGCAGAACAGCAAATGTTGCTGCCTGATCCTTCCTCTGGAAGCTTTGTCTCAGAGGCACACCCAGCTGTATGAGGTGTCAGTCTGCCCCTACTGGGAGGTGTCTCCCAGTTCGGCTGCTTGGGGGTCAGGGACGCACTTGAGGAGGCAGTCTGTCCATCCTCAGATCTCAGACTCTGTGCTGGGAGAAACATTGCTCTCTTCAAAGCTGTCAGACAGGGATGTTTAAGTCTGCAGAAGTTTCTGCTTCCTTTTGTTCAGCTATGCCCTGCCCCCAGAGGTGGAGTCTACAGAGGCAAGCAGGCCTCTTTGAGCTGTGGTGGGCTCCACCCAGTTTGAGTTTCCTGGCTGCTTTGTTTACCTAGTCAAGCCTCAGTAATGGCGGACTCCCCTCCCCGAGCCTTGTTGCGGCCTCACAATTCAATCTCAGACTGCTGTGCTAGCAGTGAGCAAGGCTCTGTGGGTGTGGGACCCACCGAGCCATGCACGGGATATAATCTCCTGGTGTGCCGTTTGCTAAGACCATTGGAAAAGCGCAGTATTAGGGCATGAGTCTACCAAGTTTCTAGGATCCATCTGTCATGGCTTCCCTTGGCCAGGAAAGGGAAATCCCCTGACCTTTTGCACTTTCCAGTTGAGGTAATGCCCCGTCCTGCTTCGGCTCACATTCTGTGGGCTTCACCCACTGTCCAACAAGCCCCATTGAGATGAACCTGGTACCTCAGTTGGAAATGCAGAAATCACCCGTCTTCTGCATTGCTCACGCTGGGAGCTGTACACTGGAGCTGCTCCTATTTGGCCATCTTGGAACGATCTTTTTGCAAGTTAATTTTTAAGCAAGCCTTCAGAGGGCCAAGCCTTGGCCCCTACAATACCATTTATATACATTTTTAAACATGCAAAACACATATGTGTATATATATACTTTGTATATATAATATATATAGCTAAGAAACACATATATAGTAAAAGTGTAAGTAGAAAATATAGAATGTTGGTGGAGGTTTGTGATAAGGAGTATGTACACGTATATCTTTTTTAACTTTTAGTTCAGGGGTACATATGCAGGTTTGTTGCATAGGTGATCATATGTCATGAGGATTTGTGTACAAATTATCTCATCACCCAGGTATTAAGCCTAGTACCCACTAGTTATTTTTTCTGATCCTCTCCCTCCTCCCACCCTCCAACAGGACCCAGTGTGTGTTGTTCCCCTGTATGTGCCCATGTGTTCTCATCATTAAGCTCCCACTTATAAGTGGGAACATGCAGTATTTGGTTTTCTATTCCTGCATTAGTTTGCTGAGGGTAATGGCCTCCAATTTCATCTATACCCCTGCAAAAGACATGATCTTGTTCTTTTTTATGGGTGCATAGTATTCCATGCTGAATAGGTACTACATTTTCTTTATCCATGTCTTTAATTGATAGACAGTTAAATTGATTCCATGTCTTTGCTATTGTGAATAGTGCTGCAATAAACATATGTGTGTATGTGTCTTTATAATAGAACAATTTATATTCCTATGGGTATATAACAACTAATGGGATTGCTGGGTGGAATGGTATTCTGTCTTTATATCTTTGAGGAACCGCCACACTGTCTTCCACAATGGTTGAACTAATTTACACTCCCACCATCAGTGTATAATCATTCCTTTTTCACCACACCCTCCCCAGCATCTGCAATTTATTGACTTTTAATAATAGCTAAGTAATACTTTATTTCTTAAACTAGGAGGTATGGTCAAGCATATTATCAGTTATTCTTAAAAACATTTTGATTATTTAAAAATTCTTAAAATATTAAATAATGAGATTGTGTTAATTTGTCCATAGAATTGATGTGTCCAAAGTATTCAAAAAAATTCAAATGAAATAGAGTAACATGTCATTTTATCTATCAGATTATTAATGGTTTTAGAAAAGAATGAGAAAGTGCTCCCATTTGTACACTGTTAGTTGAAAGTGAAATGTTTAATATGCATGAAAGATTCCAATATGTAAATATCTACATATAATTTTATTTAACATTTTCACTTTGGAGAGTTTCGTCTAACAAATTATTTCTATGAAGATAATTATATTTCACATTTTCATTTATAGTAGTAAACATTCTGAGGAACATAAACTTCAAAACTAGAGTATATTCAAATATGTTCATATAGTAGAAAATTATGCAGATATTAAAAATACTTACAAATAATGAGTACAAAATTATAAAACATTTAGAAATGCATAAATACTGTATCAAAATAATCATTAAATATACATATATTTTTATCAGGTTTATAAAACATAGAGGGTAAAAAAGCTCAAATGTTAGTCAGGCTTTTTTTTTGGTTTATAACATTATTCTTTTGTTTACAAGTTTCTTTGTTTTGTAACAAAGAAACTTTGTTACAACTTAATGGTGACAACATATTAATTTTATAATTCAGTACATAGCCCTCTATTAATATATACTTTTACATTAGTGGGTCATTTTTAAATACATTCTTTCATATACAAGAGTCCAAATATGCACAAAGCCATGGCTCAATTCTATAAAGAATGCATTTGCATACAGTAGGGTCACTGCCCTTATGGATAAAGAACGTCAGGAGAAAACAATACATAAACTTTCTTAGATCCTAAAGCAAAGTATTTGTGAACCTGAAAGCCCTAGTCTTGATGCAGAAATATGGAAATTAAGAATTCCAATTGGCTGTATATACTTAAGATTTTCATTTCTAAAGAGAAAGAACATCAAAATATCTTGCAAGAAATCTCACAGGCCCTGGAAAATACACTGCTTCCTGGGTCAGTCTCAAATACTCAGAAGCCTGATTTTTGTCCATGAATAAATAACTGTATTAGTACATTTTCACACTGCTATAAAAAAAACTCCCCAAGACTGGGTAGTTTATAAAGGAAAGGGGTTTAACTGACTCTCAATTCTGCAGGGCTGGAGAGGCCTCAGGAAGCTTACAATCATGGCAGAAGGGAAAGCAAACATGTCCTTCATCACATGGTGGCAGGAAGAAGTGCTAAGCAAAAGGAGAAAAGCCCCTTATAATACCATCAAATCTCATGAAAACTCACTATTAGGAGAACTGCATGGAGCTAACTGCCCCCATGATTCAGTTGCCTCCCACTGGTTCCCTTCCACAACTTGTGGGGATTATGAAATCACAATTCAAGATGAGATTTGGGTGAGGACACAGCTAAACCGTATCATTGACAATAGATTCTTCTCTCAGGGGAAGACTCACATTTATCAATATCGCTAGACTAATGTATAATTTCACAATCCCAAGTTACTAAATTATATACATATCTCTCATAACACTCATAATGACACACACCCAAATGACAATGCCATTTTCTCCATAGCCAATATGTTGTTATTATACAAGAAATATTAAAAAAGAGAATATATTTTTTGAATAAAAAGACTAGTCTCACTTTAGATAAACCTATTTAGAATTAAACTACACTTTAGAATCAAGTTTGCCTGCAGCCATCTTATAATATGGATGCTTTGCCAAAAGAGCTGCAAATAGTGTGAAATTACTTTGAATCCATTGTGTGAGGCCATCACTTATCTATGGAAATCCCTTTTAAAAAAACGTTATTTTTTATTTCAATTGGTCTTTGGGTAAAAGGTGGTATTTGGTTACATAAGTAAGTTCCTCAGTGGTGATTTCTGAGATTTTGATGCATCCATCACCCAAGCAGTGTACACTGTACCCAATGTGTAGTCGTTTATCCCTCATCCACCTCTCACCCTTTCATCACATCATCCTTGTGCCTTTGAGTCCCCATAGTTCATTGTATCATTCTTAGGCCTTTGCATCCTCATAGCTTAGTTCCCAATTATGTGAGAACATACAATATTTGGTTTTTCATTCCTGTGTTACTTCTAGAATAATACTTTCCAGTTCCATCCAGGTTGCTGCGTATGCCATTATTTCATTCCCTTTTATGGCTGAGGAGTATTTCAGGGTGTGTGTGTGTGTGTATATATATATATATATATATCACATTTTCTTTATCCAGTTGTTGATTGATAGGCATTTGGGCTGGTTCCATATATTTACAATTGCAAATTGTGCTGCTGTAAACAGGCATGTGCAAGTATCTTTTTCATATAATAACTTTTTTTCCTCTGAGTAGATACCTAGTAGTGGGATTGCTGGGTCAAATGGTAGATCTACTTTTAGTTCTTTAAGGAATCTCCACACTGTTTTCCATAGTTGTTGTACTACTTTACATTTCCACCAAGAATGTAAAAGTGTTCGCTTTTCACCACATCCATGCTGACATCTATGATTTTTTTATTATGGCCATTCTTGGAGGAGTTAGGTGGTATCACATTGTGGTTTTGATTTGCATTTCCTGATAATTAGTTATGTTGAACATTTTTCTGTATGCTTGTTAGCCATTAGTATATCTTCTTTTGAGAATTGTCTGTTCATGTCCTTAGTCCACTTTTTGATGGGATATTTTTTCTTCCTGATTTGTTTGAGTTATTTGTAGATTCTGGATGTTAGCCCTTTTTCAGATCTATGGATTTTGAAGGTTTTCTTCCACTCTTTGCATTGTCTATTAACTCAGTTGGTTATTTCTTTTGCTGTGCAGAAGTTCTTTAGTTTAGTTAAGCCCCATCTATTTATCTTTGTCTTTCTTGCATTTGCTTTTGGGTTCTTGGCCTTGAAATCTTTGCCTGAGCCTATATCTAGATGGTTTTTCCTGTGTTATCTTTTAGAATTTTTTGGTTTCAGATCTTTTAATTATCTTGAGTTGATTTTTGTATAAGGTGAGAGATGAGGATCCAGTTTCATTCTTGTACATGTGGCTTGCCAATTATCCCAACACATTGGTTGAATAAGTTGTACTCTCAGATAACCCAACCCCTTCCTTCACCAGGTGGTCTTTCTCTACCTGCCCTGGTTGCCAAAGAGGAAGGACATAATCTCTTGGGAGCTGTATAGCACCACCTACCGTCTGATCCTCCCTATACAACTGCAGCTGATGCACTCTTGAAAGCACCACCTCCTGGGCTGGAGGCCAACCAACACAAAACCAGGTGCACTAAACAAAAATACAACCAAGGATCCTCACAGGGTCCACTTCGCTCCCCTGCTACCTCCACTGGAGCAGGTGCTGGTATCCATGGCTGCAAAACCTGAAGACGGATCCCATCAGAGAACTGTTTACAGATACTCCCCAGTACTGGCCTGGAGCCTGGTAGTTTCACTAGATGGCTAGACCCAGGAGAGCGAAAACTATCACTGCAGTTCAGCTCCTAGGAAGCCCCATCCCTAGGGGAAGGGGAGAAAACCATATCAAGCGACAAAAAAAATCTCTGAACAGCAGCCCTTGTGTCCCAGAACTTCCCTCTGACATAGTCTACGCAAATAAGGAACCAGAATGTCAATTCTGGTAAAATGACAAAACAGTTCTTTAAAACCCCCAAAAGATCATACCAGCTCACCAGAAACGGATCCAAACCAAGACGAAATCTCTGAATTCCCAGAAAAACAATTCAGAAGGTCAATCATTAAGCTAATCAAGGAGGCACCAGAGAAAGGTGAAGTCCAACTTAAAGAAATCAAAAATATGATACAAGATATGAGAGGAAAAATCTTCAGTGAAATAGATAGCATAAACAAAAAACCGTCACAACTTCTAGAAATGAAAGACACACTTAGAAAAATGCAAAATGCACTGGAAATTCTCATCAGTAGAATTGAACAAGCAGAAGAAAGAGCTTCAGAGCTTGAAGACAAGCTTTCACATGAATCCAGTCTATCAAAAACAAGAAGAATTAAACAAATGAACAAAGCCTCCAAGAAGTTTGGGACTATGTTAACTATCTAAACCTAAGAATAATTGGTGTTACCAAGGAAGAGGAGAAATCTAAATGTCTGGAAAACGTATTTGAGAAAACAATTGAGGAAAACTGCCCCAGCCTTTCCAAAGATTTAGCCATCAAAATGCAAGAAGCTTAAAGAACACCTGGCAAATTCATTTCAAAAGGATTATCACCTAAGCACTTAGTCATCAGGTTATCTAAAGTCAAGATGAAGAGAAAAGTTCATAGCATTAAATACTTACATCAAAAAATCTGAAAGAGTGCAAGTAGAAAATCTAAGGTCCCATCTCACAGAACTGGAGAAGCAAGAACAATCCAAACCCAGGAGACGAGAAGAAACAACAGAAATCGGAGCATAACTAAATAAAATTGAAACAAAAAAAATATACAGAGGATAAGTTAAAAAGCTGGTTCTTTGAAATGATAAAAAAATTGATAGACCATTAGCAAGATTAACCAAGAAAAGAGAGAAGATCAAAATAGGCTAAATTATAAATTAAATGGGAGCTATTACTACTGATACCACAGAAATGCAAAAGATTAATCAAGGCTACTGTGAACACCCTTATGCGCATAAACTAGAAAATCTAGAGGAGATGGAAATCACTTTTTGACTCACCCATGGATGATAAATGATCACTGGATGACTGGTTACACCCCTTTCTGACTTGCATCTTTGAATGTTAGTATATTCACACTGAATTTGGAACTATTCTGTTTCTGAGGTGACTTTGCATATGTCTTCTCTAATTTATTATAGATTAATTTTATATTTTAACTCACCGAAGGTACTCCTACTTCTCTTATTTCTAACATTTTTAAAACCTCACATGTATAAACTGACAACAGAAAAATTACTGTTGCTCTTCTTAAGTGAAATAACTAAAACTACTGCAACCATACAGGTATGAGTATTATGGAAAGTTATTTCTGTTCATTATTGTTGCTCTAAAAAAGAGTCCGATGATAATGTTAACAGCTGCTATTTCAACTTACCTAGTGAACAATAATATTTTTTTCATACCATTTACAGGCCCTTAAGGACTAACTGACAGGCATTGTGCAATGCATAAATGGTTCTTCTTGACACTGTAAAAACTGACAATCAGAGAGCAAGTAGTTAAGCTTGTGAGTGAAGTAGTGGTACATAAATCTACAGATACACTTCAAAAGTACTTGAAAATCTGAAGACTATTGAGAGATTCTGTGCCAAATAATTAAGGAAAATCTGATAATTTGAAATAGTTAAAAGGCAAATGTGAGAGCAGCCTTATCTTGACCAGAAAATTGGTTTAATATGGTCCAACAAAAAGAAGCATCTTGCATATAATATAGTCCTATGCACTCAAGGAATTTAAATAGCAGATAATACATGTGACATATTGGTATGACTAAATAGTGGGTGGGGGGGGGAAGTGAATGAATGGCTTGGAATGTTGTGAATTTAAGGCTTTCTATTCCAGGAACCTTGGGAGAATGTGCTATGTTTATATTCCTGACTGAGTTTTATATATGTATATATAACTGAGTTATAACTGTAAGCTGATCTCTCTGCTTGAGCAAGGTCTTTCAAAGGGATGCCTTATTAGAGAGAATGAGGGTTTTCTGGAAAAGAATAAGTAAATCCAGTCATTTTACAGATGAAACTGAAATTCAAAGAAACTTTCTAGCTTTCTAGAGTTTCTAGATAAGAATAAGGAAATCCAGTCATTTTACAGATGAGGTAACTGAAATTCACAGAAACTGTCCAGATTTCTAAAGTTTCCAAGCATGTAAGAGATTGATATAATCATATGCACTCGATAAATAAACTAATTGACTGTAAATAGGATGAGAAGGTATAGCTTTAAAGAAAAATTCATATGAAATATTAAATAGTATGAAATGACAAGTTTCATTAGAAACTGCATTATGAAGTGATTTCCCAATAATTATATGAAGCATATACAACATAGAGGAATTTTAGACCTAGAATGTAGGTTTTAAGACTTTCTCTGAAAGCAGCATTGTCAAACTGATTGTGTCATATTTTATAGTTTCTAGCATGAGCTCTCAAACAAGGTTCTCACAAACTACAATCTTTCTCCTCAAGGAGTTCATGGCCAAATAGACAAGCAGGCACTATTGGCAAAAGATATCACTTATAAGCCAAAACCAAGTATTAGAAAGGAGAATAAATCAGCAGCGATGTATTAAAGTCAAAGGAAAGACCAGGTAAAATTGTAGAAACTGGCAAAAAGTAGACATACATCAGTAATCTGCTTTTCTGTGTCTGTTAGCTCTTAAATTAAAATCGGCTTGGATTCAGTTTTATTACATTGATTCATTTGTTTAAGTGTAGTTTTTTGGCCTCAATCTCCCATCCTACATCCAGGTAATTTTTTGTTAATTTTGAATATTTACAGCCTCTAGATAATATCTCTTAGATATTAATTAGGCCAGTCTCTAATTAAAAGTGAATGAAACCTAAGTGGACAACCTAAGTTGATCTAATTTGAAATAAAACTGAGCGGATCATACATTTTGCTGCCAAGAGAAATACCATTAAAAAAAAAGTCATAGATTTTATGCAAAAAAGGACTTAAGAGGCCAGGCACAGTGGCTCACGCCTGTAATCCCAGCACTTTGGGAGGCCGAGGTGGGTGGATCACGAGATCAGAAGTTCAAGACCAGCCTGGCCAATATGGTGAAACCCCGTCTTTACTAAAAATACAAAAATAAGCTTGGCATGGTGGTGCATGCCTTTAGTCCCAGCTACTCGGGGGGTTGAGGTTAGAGTATCGCTTAAATCTGGGAGGTGGAGGTTGCAGTGAGCCAAGATTGTGCCACTGCAATCCAGCCTGGGCAACACAGCGAGACTCTGTTTAAAAAAAAAAAAAAAAAAAGAACTTAAGATATATCATGTGATTAAAACAAAACACAAACAAAAACATTTGACTATGACTAGAAATCGGGTGACCTTGATTCAAGTCCTGGCAATATCAGTGGTTCCAAAACTTAGTGAATCATCAGAATCATATTTCCATGCCCCACCAGCGGAAGTTCCCAATTGAACAGCCTTACAGTGGGTCTGTAACTTGTCAGCCAACGGCTACCTTCCCCTCTAAACACACAACTTTGCAGGTGATTTTGATAATCAGATTAGGGGATCATTAAGTTAAATGATATTGTGCACTTAACTTTACCTGTGATGGTAGGAGATGATTTCTAAAGGGATTTTTGAATTGCGTATTTTATGACTCAGATACACTTCTTGCTTTGTCCAGGAGTTTCTTCTAGAAAATGCTTGACAAATCATCATTCACCTTCACTCAAAGAGAGCTCATTCTCTCTGGAGGCTATTTGTTCCATTGTTTAAAGCTTCTTTTTCTGAGCCAAAATGTTGCAACTTCCATTGATTTGTCTGGGTTCTACCCTTTGAAAAAATATATACCCTTGTCCAACTGATAGTGCTTCAAATGCTGAAAGACAGGGCTCTTACATGGAGGCAGTAAAGTCTGTCCTACCAGAATGAACACCAGGACCCACAAAGCAGACCTGGGCCTTAGCCTCCCAGATAAAAAGAAGAAGAAAATGGTCAAAGAACCAGAGACTCAATACTGAATTTTAAACAATGACGATTATTTTACTGATGTTTCTCCTGTAAGACTCGCACTCCCTCTAAGAATGTGGTCCAAGGGCAGGTACCTAAGATGCCTCTAGTGAAGAAAGAAAAGAAGAAAAAAAGGGCCTCATCCCCCTTTGCAAGGAACCACCTAAAACCTGCGACCACACTGCATACCAGACAAACAGAGAAGTCACTCACCCTGGGAAGCAGTCCCTGGGTCGCTCAGAGTTCCTCAGCAGGGAGAAGAAAAAGAAGAGGATGTCACCTCTGTTCATATCTCATGACTCTGAGTTGAAAAGTTCCTCATGCCCCAGACATGGTGAAAAGGAGACCAGAGTTAGCAAGAATCTCGGAAAAGGAAAAAAAAAAGGGGGGTGCCCAGGACTCCACAGCCTTTTCAGTCTGGTTCTACAAGGCCACGGTTGCTGTGTAAACTTGCTGTGAGGGGAAAAAGGGCCAGAAGCAGGCAGCCTTAGGCAGAAATGGAAGCCAGGAACCCCAGGGAACACAGCAGGAAGATGAAGAAAAAAATCCAGCAAGAGGGAGACACCCTCCTAGGCCACCCCAAGCCCGCTGGGTGAACGGAGAGCAGCCCTAGGAAAGAAAGTAAAAAGAAGCCAGTTAAAATTGAGGCTCCAGAATATATCCCAGCAGGAGATGACCTTCAAGGCCAGTGAAAAAGAAAATGAAGTTCAAGAAAGAGGTAGAGCCACTAATCACTGAGCAGCTGGCTCTGAAAAGGAAGAAAAAGAAGAAAAGTGGGGTAGAAGGAGACGCTTGGAAGGAGTAACCATACACGGATTTGGAGGTGATGTTGGAAAAGAGGCTACATGGATGAGGCACACATAGACCAGGTGAGGTGAGAGCCCTTGCAAGAAGACACCCATCATGAAGAGGACAATACAGACGCTTCCGAAGCCAGGAAGTGGACAGGAACCCATTTTGGCCAGTGAGATACTGCTGGTTTTGAGAACAAGGAACAGAAACTGAAATTTCTCAGACTTAAGAGTGGCTTCGAGAATCTGCCCTCTCTGTTCAGCTGCTCCCTCAGCATGATTTTGAGGCCCAAAATTGCCCTCAGCAAGAAAGCAACCAAAAGCCTGCAGCAGAGCCTGCAGCAGGACAGCAACCAAACCTTCCACTGGAAATAGAGCTGAGGAGTTGGCCTTGGTTTCTCCACTTCCCCAAACAGAATATTTTACATTGATAGGAATGCTTCCAAATCAATCAAGTTGGAAGATTAACCTCTAGTGTTTTGTTCCCTAAAACAGCCAGAATTGCTTTATTATTCATTTGTGGAGACGAAAGCCACCTGGCAGTTGTGTCACATCAAACTCCTTTGGAGATTAAGGACAAGGATAGCTATCTTGATGGGCTCAAAAGAACTAGGGCAGGGGTAGTTCATGTTTCAGGAGCCAAGAGAACACGTGAGTGGCTAAAATCTATTTTTTGTATTAAGCGTTACATTCCTGTTTGAGACAACAGTATGTATAAATAACATTTGTTGAGTGTGTAGCATGTGCTAGGCACATACTAAAGTGTTTTCCTTGCACTAATACATTTAATCTTCATAGTTATGACATGGGTGCTATTATTATCCCCATCTTACAGATAAGGTAACTGAGGTTCAGGGATAAAGTAATAAAATCTCCCAGGGTCAACCCCTCAGAAAATGCTTAAAGATAGACCTTACATCTTTCCTACATAATTTTGTCTCCAGATTTAAAAAGATGTAAAGATTATGGCCAGAAAAAGAATACATTTTCTTGTGGATAAGCAATTTAAAGTGGGACAAGGTCACAGAATCAAGATGTTGTTTCACTAGAAAAGAAGAAAAATCAGTGAAGTAATTTGGCAGTCTTGTATCAATACAAGCATTTGAAGGAAATCTTGCTGAGGAGAAGGTTGAAGAAAATTGTTGGAGTGTTGCAGTCTACCAACAGATGGGGTGTGGTAAATTCCTAGTGAAGAATAGAAGATTGACAAAAATATAATGAGGGTTGCACACATTTTAGTGATTTTAAAAATTAAACTGTGTGGGCTGTAGCATATTTTTAAAAAATCATGTTAGTGTTTTGAAAATCCTGTTTCTATTAAGAAAAAGTAATCAAATTAAGTCAATATCCAGATTGTTTTTATATACAGTCAATTGAATGTACTTATATTCATATACAATGTTAAAAAATTCTTTTACATAAACAATAATAAGAAGGTCTAAAAAAGGATAAAGAAGTTGTGGTAGAATTCTCTTTAACTATAAGCTCTTGATCACAGTAAAAATAAGTTATACACTAAATCCAAGAATGATATAAGCAGTAGATGCCCTCTAATATTTAAAAGGGGACAAATAAAAGTAAATTCAATTTACCTTTTAGGGAAAGGATTATTAAACTTATTTCAAGTGGTGCTGTTATTTGTTACCTACATATGTATGTATAATCAAGGCTGCTAATACCTACAGCCTTATCATTTCTTTGTATTTTATAATACAATTTTTATTTTTCTTTATCGAGTTTTCTGTTATTTTACACAAACTTGCTACTATCTTCACCACTTTTTCCAAACTATTATTACACACTTTACAAAACTGACAGGTGAAAAGTAAATCTTTTTTTCCCAAATATGTTGTAGATATTTTTGTCTCTTTACCTTATTGATCATATTTTCTTCTTGAAATTTTTACTTTTAAGATCAAAGGTTTTAAAATGCCCTGTTTTTCATTCTGTCTCTGTCTTTCCTTCTGGGGATTTCTTCTTTCATTTCTCCTTCTACAAAAAGCAAACCTATTCTTGTTTCTCTGTCATTTTTTAAAATACAAGATCAACAATAATCAGTGTTTAGTATAAATCTCTACTTCTGAACTCTCAGCCAGCTTCTAATCCCTTATCTCCAACTTTCTCCTCAACATTATCACTTAGATGTCAGACTATTATCGTATAGAATCGAAGGGTGTGAGAATTCCAGCTGACCTGGAGATCATCTACTCAAATCTCAAGTTCCAGATAAGAATATGACAGGAAAGAATGAACATGCAGAAAGGATAAACTTCTGTATTAGTCTTTGTGCGACCCTTACTGTCTGAATGACTTTGACTGTACTCCCCAGTCCCCAAATATGTATCACAATCACCTCTTGTGCCATCTTGCCTTCTCTATATTTTTAATTGGTTGATAATTATAGAGCAAATTCGTAAATTATAGACAATAGTCTATTAAGGGAAGCTAGCATTTGAGGCGGGACATGACTAATATTACAATTTTAGACCAAATATATTCGGTAACATCTTACATTGACTCACACAAAACTGTCTGTTGGACTGAGTAGAAGGCATTTTTGAAGTTTTTGAGAAGCTGTAATTTGCTTTGAATTGATTGGCTCAGTTCTTGTTTGTTGATGCATTTGATGTCTCAACTATTACTCAAAACTTGGAATCTGTTCTAATAACTTTATTAAGAAAATGCCCTGATCAACTTTGGATGTCAGGAATGGCAGCGTGAGGAGTTCTGCAGAGCCAATCCCAATGCAATGCTGTTGATGACTGGCAAAAATTATTTAAACAGATGACCATTTAAAGTCTCTGAAAGTAGACCTAAGAAAAAAACAGAAAATTAATAAATACCTATTTTAGAAAATCTTCTAAATATTGGTAAGAACAATGAAAGTCAAGGAACTTGGTCACAACCTGCTCCCTCTGTTTCATGTTCCTATCCTCATCCCCACGTGATGATTGAGAGAAGCTTCAGTTTGGGAAGTGTGACTAAGAAAACAGGGTACCCTGTCCCATCAGTTCCTAGTCAAAAGATACAGTATTTCAAGACAAGGGACAGGTTACCAGAATTTCTCTACTCCACCCTCCAAGTTGCAAAGACTAAATTCCGTTTTTTTTGTTTGTTTGTTTGTTTTTTCGAGACTTGCTCTTTTTTGAGTCTTGCTCTGTAGCCCAGGCTGGAGTGCAGTGGCACGATCTCAGCTCACTGCAAGCTCTGCCTCCTGGATTCATGCCATTCTGCCTCAGCCTCCCGAGTAGCTGGGACTACAGGCACCCGCCACTACGCCTGGCGAATTTTTTTGCATTTTTAGTAGAGACGGGGTTTCACCATGTTAGCCAGGATGGTCTTGATCTTCTGACCTCGTGACCCACCCGCCTCGGCCTCCCAAAGTGCTGGGATTACAGGCGTGAGCCACCGCGCCCGGCCACTAACTTCCTAATCAGTGTGGCTGAGAGTTTATGGGCTCTCTTGCTCAAACCATTCCCCATAGGACAGAGGATCTACCCTAGACATGGCAGGCTGAGAATTTTGTTGCCTGAGGTGCCTTTCCTCCTGCTTGCTCAGAGGGCAAAACCTCAATATAAGGAGAGTAAGCTGAGAAAACCAGAGACTATGATACTTACTTACCCAGTGCTCTGCATGTGGGGAGGTATCACTGTAGGAGATTTTACTCAAGAGGATAGGCAGACAATAAGAGCAGAGAGCTCCACAGCCCTTCCTAAAGGAACTGAGAATAGAATGTTATTTGACTGTGGCAGAGATGGGCCTTTCATCTCTGAGTGGGTTCTAGAAGAGGTTCTGCATCCAATTATTATCACGTGTCTATCACATGTCAGAGCTCTAGACCTTGCTAGCCAGTTCTGGCAACAACAACAAAAGTCTTACCCCACCTTCTATTGCAGAGGAATTCCATGAATCACAGAAGTAATTTGGTCACAGTATGTCAGGCTCATTTTATACTGCCTGTATCTAAACCCCATCCTGAACCTTTATATCACCAATTCACACTAACACACTAGATAGAGCCTTGGTCTCAATTTTAACTCATTACAAAATGCAAGTCCTTTCCAACCCAAATTACTTCTTGTATTATTGAATTGTGTCAAAACCAAAGTGTAAAATTACAGTGTATCTTTCTTCTACAAAAGATTTTTACGAGTAGCAGATCTGCCTCTTTAGATAAAAAAGAAAGTAAATTTAATAATTAATGTGAGGGTATGTATAGCAAAGCTGTCCATTGCCTCTATTCCAACCTTTATTTGTTCCTTCTTTCAAGTGAAATAATTTTTTCCATGAACACTTTCTCTCACTGAGAAATCCTAACCAACAATCTGCTACATATTTCCTCTTAATTTTTTTGACTCATTTATAATATCACAACGTTTCTTTAATGAAAATCATAGTCTTTAGATTCAGCAGTAATTCTCTCACAAAAGTATTTTGAAAGAATTTAAGAGCCATGTAGTTTAAGAAAATACATTTAAAAATTCAAGAATATTTTTGAAGTGTTTTACAGTAATATCTAATTATCTTTCAATATATGTATGGAT
Organism: Pan paniscus; assembly: GCF_029289425.2. Taxonomy (NCBI): domain Eukaryota; kingdom Metazoa; phylum Chordata; class Mammalia; order Primates; family Hominidae; genus Pan; species Pan paniscus. The sequence continues at coordinate 74,829,645 of NC_073261.2, read as the reverse complement.
TTATTTATTTATTTGATTTGGGAAGTAGAAGTTGGTATTTCCAGACAAAAACAAAGCTTACAAGTTTTTCTTCTCTTTCTTCAGATAAGAAAATTCTTGTCATAAGTATGACAAGAAAATTCTTGTCATAACCAAGTGTTCAATTTAATTTATAGAAAGCATGTAGGCAAATACCTGGGAATTGAAAACATGTAAAGTAACATCAATTATGTTAATTATTTTAACTACTTTAGAAGAACTTTTTAAAAGTATTCCAGAAGGCTTTATTCTGCATTTACCTTATACTCTACTCTCCTTCTTTTATTCTCTTTCCATTGAGTTTTATCATTTCTTCCAGCTACAATTCACATTTAAAAAATTTCCACAAGTGACATCATGAAAGCTTTTGCCTAAATTGAGAAATGAATTGGTATAGCAAAGGAAACTGCTTTTTCCCTTTTTTCAAACTTAAATCCAGATATAAATCCTATATTTTACTTTATATAGTAACTATGCAGTAATTTTTTTAGTCATTAATCAGATGATATAATGGGTTATTTATCCATTTTCCCATGTAAACTTTAGTTTTATATATATATATATATATAACTATAGTTATGTATAACTTTATATATTTTATAAACTTACATATATTTTATAAATATTAGTTATATATAAGACTAAAGTTTATATATAACCATATATAACTTTATATATGACTTTATATGAAGTATATACAAACTTTAGTTATATCTATAATTAGTTATATATAAAATATATATATTCTATTATATATAAAATATATATATATAAATATATATATTATATATATAATATATATAAAATATATAATATATTATATAAAATATATAATAGAATATATAAAAATATATATTCTATAATATATGTAAAATATATAATAGAATATATAAAATATATTATATATAAAACTAAAGTTTACCTCGGGATATAGATTAATAAAACATATCTGATTATTAATAATTACTCAATAATGGCTAAATAAATACACATTTGCTTCTAGAACAGCTGCAAAACCTGATCATTAAGGCAATCCTTATTAGTCCATAGTATTTATCATATAAGCTACATACTTAGCAGTTCATCATATTTATTATATAAGCTACATGTTACCTGATGAGAATAGCAAATAATAAAGAATAGGACATGAAACTGTAGATTCGTCCATTCTACAATGAATTTTTTTTATCATAGGTTGGCTTCCCTGGGAAGCAAATTCTGCTACAGAGTGTTGGGGGAGGAAATTTATCATTAGCCCTGAGTGATCCTGTAAGTTCTTGTTACGTGTGCCAAGAGTGTAGAGCCCCAACTACTCTTTATAGAAGCTATTTCTCAGAATTATATATACAGTGAGTAATCTTGAGGCATGGCAAAATATTTCCCTCCATGACACAGGGCAGGCTTTCTCACTTCCTGTTATATTTCCGAAGTTTATTGTTCCTCCTTTGTAAGGTAATATACATATGTGCAGACATCTCTTTGGGCCCTTCATTTTGCCACTGTTAGACTTTAGAGGAATGGGTAGAACTGATAATTTTATTCTCATGCTTCTGACTGTACCATGATTGATAACACCATCTGCCTCTGAACCAGAAGTCTTGTGTCTTTTTCCAGCATTTATAGTAAGACTAACTTGTTAGCTTTTAAGTAGGGTACAATTATGTTTCAAACCCTGATAAAGAGATTTATACATAGAAAGGTGATCAGAGAGTATTTTTTACAGGAGAGCTATTAAAGAAAAATTGGCGAGAAGGAGGAGTTGGGATTCAGTCACACCAAAGATCTCAATCAATGCTACAAAGAACTTGGGAACTGAGATGACCCTGGAGAGATGTTGAGGCAAGACGTCCTGGCCTTTCTATTCTCACATCAAGCAGCCTTTACATATGGCCTGCCCCCAAGTAGGAGGCACAATCCTGGGCAATATGGCTTTCTTTATCTGAAGGCAAGAGAAGTAATGAAAATCTGGCAGTGTACCTCAACATCCACTATAGCAGCAAATCAGAAAGATCAAATGAATAGCCTCTGTTAAAACAATGAATTCCCTTGGGAACATATAATATTTCTCTATCATGCAATGGCATTTGTGAGTTTTAAAAATACTTTTCTGAGTTACAACACTTCAAAAAATTCTAGATTGCATGTGTGAATTTACTCAAAATAGTTGCTTTGGCAAGTTTTCTGACTCCTACTTTGAAAAAACTCCACTTTGAAAGAAAAACATAATTGTGCCAGTGTATCAATTGTCAACTAATCTACCAATAATTTCTTTCTGAATTAAATCTTGCCTACTTTATCATTCACCTGAACACTTTGGTAATTTATTATATAATATCTGGACAACTGAAGTATGCTATCCAAGCACAGGAATTACAGTTCCAGAAAACCTAGATTAGAATTCTCACCTAAACACTTAGTTTTGTTCTACTTTTGGCACATTGCTTTAGTTTGTCTTTGCTACAAATTTCTATTCAGTACAGTGTGGATAATAACTATTTAGACCGAAGGGTTGTTGTCAACATTTGAGATATTCCTCTTGGCTGTGTGCTGTGAAAGGATTAAGCCCTCAATAAATCTTAATCATCATTATTATGCCTTATCTTAGGTTATGTCTAGACTCAAAAGCTTTCCCTTCTTCTTCTAAGGAACATTTATGCAGTTAAATCCTTGGACTTACTTCATCACCTGAATCTCCCTACTGGGCTTTTAATGGTATGGGCAATGTCTTATTTAACAATGCTTATTAAAGTGCCTGACACACAAAATGAACGTAACTACTTGTTGAAAGAATGAATGAATGAAATAATAAATTTTTCCCTTTGCTAGGTTTGATGCAGAAACATAAGTTTGTACTTAGACATCTTGATAGCAAATGAAGATAAAAACAAGGCTGTCAGTAAACATGGCTTAAGAAACAAATGTATCTGAGTACAGTGCTGATAAATGTCTGTAAATGTTTGTTCAACAGAAGATTCCTAATATCACACATATGGTGTTCTTACCGCTTGATGCACTTGAGAGCAAATTTCCCTACCCTTTCTTAAAATAGTGATAGGTTTAACAGCTGGTAGGGACTAAAAGAGTAAGACAATTTTTGTTTATTATTCAAGGTGATCAGTACATTGATATATGAATTCACATATGGTAGCACTTAAGGAAGGACACTTGGTTTCTTTCGAAAAACATCATGGAAGAGGTGGCGCCTAAGCTAGAACTTGAAGAGTAAGCAAAACTGATTGAGATAAGACACGTATAGAAGATAAGGTTTTAGGGAAAGTGTTCCAGGTAGTCATATAAGTAATATGTGTAAAGTAGGGTATGTGAGTGAGAGAACTTATTTGGAACTCTAAGTACTAAAGCTCAGTATGGTGAAAAATGAGTAAAGGGAAAGGGAGAAGAGAAGTGAGAGATAAGATAGGGGGAGGTCTTTATTTGATTTTCTCTAAAGCAGAGCCTGAGGCAGGGACTTGGACACAGACACTTTCTTTGGAGGTGATCCCAGGAAGCAAAGGTGAAAGGACAGGAAGGGTAACAGGCAAGAAGGAAAAGGTAATGTATGACTAAATTATCAAGGTTACTCCTTTTTACGGTGGTGTCCATTTAACCAGCCCCCCTGAGAACAGTAAATAACACCACCCAGAATTATCTTCCTGCAGGAAAGGAAGCTACAGCATTTACCTATATGCATTCAACCTCTATCAACTGAGGTTGTCCTGAAGTATTAACTCCCTCATATTTCCAGGGTGCACCTAGAAGCCCTGCCAGCCTGGCAACAACTTCTACTGTAGGAAGAGAAGCACTAGGCTGGAAAGCAAGTTAAAGACTTGCTGTGTCCACTTGATATTGGATGCTGCTATCATGAGATGAATAGGTGTTTACATAAACTGTCCTTAGCAGCTGCAGCTGAGATCACAGATGGGCTAAGGGGATATGATGTGGGGCACAAAGGTGTCTGCTCCAGATCAATAAGCAGAGGCCAGGCCATGATAAGCCTTGTTAGGGAGCTTGCAATTCACCTGTTTACCTTATGAACTGAACCATTTAGAGTAGGAGAGCAATGTGACCAGATGTAGATTTTTCTGAATATCATAAAACATCATCATGCCCTTGACATAAGTACATATGATAGTTAAGAATACCAAGTTCCAGTTCATGTTAATTTTTAAAAGATCACATGATATGATACCTAAGACCTGCTAATCTGGAGGAAAAAAATGTTATTTTTAAATTTTTTTTTTCTTGTCCATTTTTATACCAGCCGGTTAAAAACTCCTCCAAATAGGAAATTAAATATTAGTTATTAACGTGGAATAGTTCTAACAAATATTTTGCTATTAAAAAGTGATACATTCCCTCAATGTATTAGTAAACAGTTGCTGTATAAAAAACATTATTGAAATATAGTGACTTAAAACTGTAATTACTTATTGTTAGTCTCCATGTTAGCTAGGAGCCAGCTGATTGAGACTGGGCTTGACCGTAGCAATGCTATTCCATGTGTTTTTCATCATTCTCCCAGGCCAGTGGGCTGGCCTAAGCACCTTCTTTTTCCAGACCTGACCAACTTAAGAAAAACAAAAAAAAAGCAGGAACATACAAGGACTCTGAAGGCCTGGACTTAGAAATGGTTCACTGTGACATCTGCCTCATTCTGTTAGCACAACAAGTCAGATGGCCAACCCCAAAATCAAGGGGCAAAGAAAGAGACTCTCTGTTTAGTGAAAAGTAACATGACAAAGTGTGTATGCATACAAGGAGGGGAAAAATATAGGGTTAATAATACTATATATCACATTGTATTAGTTCGTTAGGGTTGCTGTAACAAATTATCACATATTTTATGGCTTTAAACACTAGATATTTTAATTCTCTCATAGTTCATGAGGTCAGAAGCCCAAAACTGAAATGTTGGTGAATTAGCTCCTTTTGGAGGCTCTGTGGAGGAATATTTCAGGCATCTCTTCTGCTTCTGATGACTACAGACAATCTTGCTCTTCCCAAGCATTGTAGAGGCCTCATTCCAATCCCTGCCTTCATCTTCACGTGACCTTTCTAATTGTGTCTCAGTTTCTCCTTTTTTGTCTCTTATAAGGAAACTCACCATATTTAAGGACTAATCTAATTTAGAATGACCTTTTCTCAAGATCCTTACCCTAATTATATCAGCAAAGATCTTTATTGAAAAAATCACATTCTGCGGTTCCAGGTGGACCTATCTATTTTAGGGATTACTATGTAACTCACTACACCAATTCATTTCATATTATATTGTTTTGGGGATGTTTTACAATGCAAATCACTGCTTATAATTTAGTGTTTCAATTTAGCACCTTGATTTTATATTTATTTGAAGTCATTTTAATTCCTTGATAATTCATTATTCAGTATTCAAGTACCACAGGCTTTTGAGTCTTAACTAAACCAAATTTTGATATGATTAAAATTTTTCCTATATGAAAATACTGAGTCACCTAATATATTTTGCAACGAACATGAAAATAAGATTTAACATGCGAAAAAGAAATGAATGTAATATGCAGGTTTGACTTAATTTAGATGTACAAATGACACCTGGAATTGTTACTAAAACCTTGAACAGCTAATAATAGAAACATGACATCATATGCTTCTTAATTTTACATGTTGTTAGGGTATATTTTGGTTCTGCACACATGAATGTAATAGAAATCAGTCATATATATAACAAGTCACAAACTGATAATTTTATACAAGTTTTGGGAGGCACACAGCAAATACTCTGTCTCTCTCTCACACACACACACAAACACACATGCAAGCAAACAAAACCTAATAATACAAATTATTTGACAGCAAACGTGTTGATTCAAACCTAAGAAATCTGAAAATATTTATTCAAATGTAGCTAAGAGGTTAGGCTGCTTATAATCTCCACTGTCTTCTACAAATAATATAGCAAAATTGTGGAATAAAGCAATGCTAGTGTGAAAGGTGTGGCCCCACACTGGTGCCAGTTTATGAACTGTTTATTACCACTCCACAAGGAGATAAAGATAAACTCAGGAGTATTGAGCCATGTTTTTAGGCATTTGACATTACCTTCACATTCTAAATGTCTGATTATAGGGCTCACCTCATTGAACAAGGTATAGATCATTCAAGTTGCATGTGGAGTGAGCTGGATGTTAGTCATGCATATGTGTGTGATATTTATTTACCAGCTTTAACCCAGAAGTGTATTAAATGTGGAATCCGTTTATTTTATGAAAAGATAATTTAAATTTTTAGAACTGACTACAGGTGAAGAATTGAAGGTATTTTGAGAAAGCAGCATCACTTGCATTTTGAATAATAGTTAGATGTGAATATTCTGAGCATGCCGAAATTGCTTTAAAATCTTTTACTCCATTTCCATCCACTTGTCCCTTTGAGATTGGTTTCTCTACTGTGATTCTTTTTGAAACAAAATATAGAAAAATTTTGATATAGATCATCCACTGAGCATAGTCATCAATCCAACCTGGATATTTGTCAGGTTATGCATTTTAAATATTGATATATGTGGTATTCATTCAAACTGTGAGAACAGACATTTAATATGGAAATCATTATTTTTCCTGTAACCTATCTTGAAGTTAGAATTTTCTAATGACAAAAATTATAAGTTTAATAGCAATTATCTATATTAATTTCCTCTATGGATACTTTTAATAAACAGCATGCAAATTTTACATATTTTTTCTTTTTTCTCATTTTTGTTATATTTATTGAAACATTGCACTGTCTAGTGAATTTATTTAAAAAATTGGGTATATGAAAAGTTATTGATCTTTGCATTTTCAGCTTTTATTTTCCCAGTAATACTTTTTTATTTTTGTGATTTAAAGGTGTATTGGTCCACAGTGGCTTGGTATTTAAAATAAAAAGGTGAATAGTTTGAGATGCAATACAGTAGATGACTTGACTAGATTTTGGGAATTGTCCAGAAATAAGTAGTATACTGAACAATTCTGAAAAGATAGTGTAATCAATAACAGTACTCCAAGTGTCAAAAATACATGGAAAGTTGGCCAGGCACAGTGGCTCATGCCTGTAATCCCAGCACTTTGGGGGGGCCGAGGCAGGCAGATCATGAAGTCAAGAGATTGAGACCATCTGGTCAACATGGTGAAACCCCATCTCTACTAAAAATACAAAAATTAGCTGGGCGTGGTGGCGCGCACCTGTAGTCCCAGCTACTCGGGAGGCTGAGGCAGGAGAATCACATGAACCCGGGAGGTGGAGGTTACAGTGAGTCAAGATCGTGCCACTGCCCTCCAGCCTGGAGACAGTGTGAGACTCTGGCTCCACAAAAAAAAAAAAAAAAAAAAAAGGAAAGCTATAATAACTGACAAGTATAGGGACAACATATTCAACAATTTGTTACAATGGTACTCAGAATTATATGAATATATATAATCATAATTTTTGGCCCATCAATAACACTTAAGTCTTTTTGATTTTGCACATGAAATATTCAAACCAACATATCCTAATTTAGTACTTCACAAGGAGTATTTGACGGTAATATCATCAAAGAAGTGTCATGTTACCAAGGAAATAAGGGATTGTTTTCCTAATTACTTTTTCCATCAAAAGTGGTTTAGAATTGCTCTTCCTATTGGCAAATAAAACATTAAAATATAGCCATTAGATGCTGCTGTATTTTACTGTTTTAGAAGTAAAAATTCAGAAAAACACCTTATTTTAGAAAGGCATAATGGTGTAGTAGTTTATAAAAATTGATCCTTTTCCAATTGTTAACAGGCAATAATGACAACATATAGGTAGAATTTTTGAGCATATGAAATATATTAGACATCCACTACACACACACCCTTTATTTGCATAGATTCCTTTTGATGCCCCAAAGAAGGCTGTGATTTGGGTGCTGTGATGGTCTTTTGATTTGTCACCTTGTCTAGTCTACAGCCCTCAGTTATTCAACCAAACACTAACTGTTGCTATGAACGTATTATGTAGATGTGAGACAGCTGACGTTAAATAAAAAGATTATTGTAGATAATTTTGTTGGCCCTGAATCAATCAGTAGAAAGGTCTTAATAGAAGAGCTGAGGCTGTCTTGATGAAGAATTTCTGCTTTTGTATAGTAGTTACAGCCCATGCCTGAGAGCTTTTCCCCCCTGTGGAACTTATACTTGCCTAGGCCACCCACAATTGTGTACGCCAATTCCTGTGTGTGTGTGTGTGTGTGTATGTGTGTGTATATATATGTGTGTGTATGTGTGTGTGTGTGTGTACACACACACACACATACATGAGAACTTTGACTATTTCAGGGACTATTACCATACCCATTTTATAGAATATAAAAAGTTAAATTCCTTATCTAGGGTGGAGTTAACTTACAGGGGCTGGGATAAGGAACTGTACCTTTACTAACAAGTGCAGAGCTTACACCCTTAAAAGCCATGTCCTAATATCTTCTAGAATAAAGGGTGAGAGTTATAAATGAGCAGTATTTAGGGTTATACGTGATCAGCAGACATTTCACCTGGCTTCCATCCATTCCTTAGAAATGAAGAAGTGGACCTTGATATCAGACAGAGCTTTTAAGATATTCTTTAGAGTATGTTGAAAATAGAAAACAGTTTACTGAATATAGTTCTCATTAGTGAAAGTGGGCTAAGACAGGCCCAATTTTTTTCAGGCTAGAATCAGACTCTCATAAGAAATGGTATATATAGATATCTGGAGTGGGAGGATCCTATTCTACTATTACTGTTAAGATTCTGGCAAAGACTATAGCAGAAAAGACATATTTAGCTCTTCCATTCCTCTTCCCAACTCCCCATTTAGAATTCTGCTTTTCAGTTTGGGTATAATGTGCATTTTGCCTTCAAGAAGACTTTTTTCTATTTATCTCTACAACAACTCTAAGAAATAGAGTTGTTATTTTCTCTTTTTGTCAGCCATGAAATGTAAGACTTAAAGAAAATAAAAATAGGCTTGCTTAAGGTCATAGAGTCAGTAAGTGACCAAATCAAAATGTAAAAGCAGTTTTTCCAAGTCCATTCTACTTTTATGCACCTGCATTTTATTATCTTTCAGGCAGTGTTTCTTTCTTCCATGTTTCTAGACGACCCAATCTATGATTTTAGAAAGAAGGAAACACCAAGACAAAATGTTTTACTCATGGTTCATGCAGTGGAAATGACAGAATAAATAAATTTTCCTTTTCTTTTGCTGCACAACAAACTACCACAAACTTAGCTATTTATAACAAAATCTGTTTATGAGCTCTGTTTTCATAGTTCTGAAGTCCAACATGGCATGGTTGATCAAGGTCTCAGATGGCTGAAATCAGACTGTCAACAAATGCTGTGGTTCTCATCTGGAGTGTGGGATTTTTCCCTAAATCAATGGTTGTTCTAGAATTCATATTCTTCTCATGCTTTTGACACTACCCACTCTATCTTCAAGCCAACAAGAGTAGGTCAAATCTTCCTCATACTTTGAATCTCCCTGATTTCCCTTCCGTCTTGTTCTTCTGATTTTAAGGGCTCTGTACCACTAGCTGTGTATCCTTGGGGGTCATGTAAACTCTTTTTTCTTTCTTTCTTTCTTTTTTTTTTTTCCGAGATGGAGTCTCACTCTGTCATCCAGGCTTGAGTGCAGTGGCACAGTCTCAGCTCACTGCAACCTCAGTGTCCCGGGTTCAAGCGATTCTCCTGCCTCAGCCTCCCAAGTAGCTGGGATTAACAGGCACACACCACCACGCCAGGCTAATTTTTGTATTTTTAGAGGTGGGGTTTCACCATGTTGGTCTGGCTGGTCTCGAGCTCCTGACCTCATGGTCTGCCCACCTTGGCTTCCTAAAGTGCTAGGATTATAGGATTGAGCCACTGTGCCTGGCCATGTAAACTCTTAAGGCTTCTTTTCCTTAGATATAGAATCAGATCACTGAAATTACTTTTTTCTCCCAGTAGATTACCTGACACATAGGAATCATTCTAGAGTCTCTTTTGGTCCTAAATTTAAATCATCTGAACAAGTAGCTCAGTAATAAAGGTGTACTTTTTGCCAAATACATGGCAAGATTCTCTGATTATACTCAATAAAAGTTCAGTAAATAAGAAAAAGTAAAAAGATGAATATGAGTAGTGCTTTTCAACTTATCCATTTTTCACAAAGTGGGAAATTAAGCAAAACTAATAGAGCTTCTCAGATTCATGACCTCTTTGCAATACTTACGAATTTTATTAACTGTTGATTCATGTGAAACCCAGTATCTGTGATAGCTATGAGTCATGAACAGCAATTAATTAGACTGGTGTCACTCAAAAACTAAGGCATAACAGAAGTCAATTCTGTAGAAGTCACCCACGTAGACTTTGTCATAAATTTGTTTCATATAGTTGCTGTCCTGACATTAATTTTAAAGCCTGACCTAAGTTCTTTGAAAGTCAGTTTACCTCATCACCTTTGGCCTAGCTAAAACTTCCTCTCCCTGTGTAGTTGTTTGAAATATAGCCTCATTCCACTGACCCAAACCCCATACACTCACAGCTGTTGAACTTGATAAAACCTAATAGTCAAACACCAGAGTCTTGTAAATAAGTTCCTCTCTTACTGTGTGTTTTCTGTAAACTAGCCAATCCACAACCCCTGAAGGAAAGACTCCTCTTCTTTCCCTCCCCCGCCAGTTGACCTCTGTACCTCCTGCAGGCTTCCCATAGACTTTCACCAGTGCCCCTAACATCTTTAGGACCTGTGAGTAATAAATTTCTTCCGTTTTATGCGTTTCGATTTTACTTTCGCATTGTTTCTTACCTGAGACATACACCAAAACCTAACTCCCCTACGTACTACCCCTTTCATCTGCACTCTCATAAAGAGGGGCTATCTTGTCTTCTCACCACTTTCGAGAGAGAGCCCTCAATATCAAATTAGAAATAAGCCATAACAATGAAATCACAACTTAATACTGAACAATTAATAAATGATATTTTCAAAGCAAAAAAACTTAGAGTTAGGCCTTTGTTGTTCATGGCTCCATATATTATAGGCAACCATGGAGTTAGTATTTAAAATATAGTCCTTTTTTACAATGTGTTCTTGGGAGGACATTGTCAATGGAGAACAGTTTTAAGTTGTTTTCCTACATATGTGTTGAATTTAAACCTCACCTACCAAAACCACTGTTTTAAATAAACAAAAACTGCTTTAAAAGCCCAAGTTAGCAAAATCAGTTTGCATTAACAGTATTGTGACCCTGGGAATGTAGGTATTAATCAAAATATGCTATCTTAAGGAAGACCTGAGAATAGAAATATTATGGAAAAACTTTAATGAGTTAGAGTTTCTAAAACTTCTAAACTTTGAGACACAAAGATTTATGTGTAGCTGTCTGTGAAGAGACATAGGCTCTTTCTGCTGAGTTTGCATTAATCAATATGTATCACAGGAAATAGACTCTAAAAGGAAGACTTGCATGCAGAAGGTTTATTAGGAAAGGACCTCAGGATATTCGATTTTAAGAAAGTGAAGGGAAGACTGGGCAGACTAAGAAGCTTACCTGTAATTTACCTTCAACTTAGGTCTTTGTAACCCCATATCAACTAGTCATTGCATCCCCTGAGAGGAAGAAAAACCTACAAGACTAGACAATTCCTTGTAGTTAAGGACAATTCCCAGTGAGAGACATATCTATGACTCATCAGTAGCCAGTATTTCCAGCAGCTAGAGGCTGGGTGCTGTATTCGTTTTCTATTGCTGCTGTAACAAGTTACCAATTTGTTGCTTAAAACAACACACATGTATTTTGTGAAAGCTCGGAAGGTCAAAAGTCCAAGATTGGTCTCACTGGGCTAAAATTAAGTGTCAAGAGGGTTTTTCACTGGAGATTCTAGGGAAGAATTCATTTTCTTTCTTCCTTTTTCAGCTTTTAGAGACCACCATCATACCTTTGCTTCTGACCTCCTTACATCTTCCAAGTCAGCAGTAATGGCCAATCTAATTTTTCTCATGCTGCATGACTCTAACTCTGACACTTCTTTCTCCTTTTCTACTTTATTAGAAACCTTGTGATTACATTGAGCCTACCTGAATAATCCAGGATAATCGTCCCATATCAAGGTCAGTTGAGTAGCAACCTTAATTCCATCGGCAACTTTACATCCTCTTTTCCATGTAACAGACATGTTTGAGGGACCGTTAATCCACCTACAACAGGTAAATTCATCCTGAAGAATGAGTGGCGCATACAGTATATAGTTGTCAGATTGGTGAATTAGACAGAAAAATAAATAGGGCTGCCTTTATAAATCTTTGAGAGGGGCACTAATTTCTGCCATCTTCTGCCAAAATGTGATATCTGCCTTATATAGCTTAGGTAACACTCACATGCCATATACTCGGACACTGTAAATTTACATTTAAATGATTTTTGGTAAATTGATGAAGCTTTGCAGCCATCACTACAATCCAATATTAAGCATTTTCATTAACATAATAGTTTCTTCCTGCCCATTTTTAGTCCATTCTTATTCCCATAGCCAGTCCTAGACAATTATCTACTTTCTGTCCTATAGCTTTGCCATTTCTAGACATTTCATGTAAATATTATACCATATACAGTCCTTCGTATCTGGCAAATGTGGTATGAATACAACACATTTTGTTTACTCATTTACTGGTTGATACACATTTGGGTTGCTTCCAGTTTGGGGCTGTTATGAATAATGCTAGTGTGAACGTTCATATACAAGTCTTTGCATGGACATATGCTTTTATTTTTATTGAGTAAATACCTAGGAGTGGAAAGGTAGGGCCATATGGTAGATGTACTTTTTTTCTGAAGAAACTGCCAAACTCTTTCCCAAAGTAGCTGAACCATTTTTATTCCCACCAGCAATGTGTGAGGGTTCCAATTTTTCCACTTCCTTGCCAACACTCATTTTATGTCTTTTTAATTACAGCCATTACTGTGTGTGCGGTGGTATCTCATTGTGTTCTTCAATTACATTTCCCTAATTACTAGTGATATTGAGCATCTTTTCATGTGCATATTAGGCATTCATATGTGTTCTTTGGTAAAATGTTTATTCAAATATTTCAACTATTGTTTACTTGGAATTTGTGTCTTTTAAATATTGATTTGAAAATATTGATATTTTCTAGATGTAAGTCCTTTATCAGATATATGACTTATAAATATGGCTTGTATTTCATTTTATGGTGTGTTTCAAGTGTAAAAGTTTCTAATGTTCATGAAGTTCAACAATATAATGTTTTTAATAAATCATATTTTTGTACTGTAGCCAAGAGATTTTTGCCTATCCAAAGGCCATAAAGATTATCTCCTAGGTTTTCTCCAGAAGTTTTATAGTATTAGTTCTTATACAATATTTACATCTATGACCCATTTTGATTTAATTTTTGTGTATAGTGTGGGGTAAGTTGCTAAGTTCTTTATTCTTCTTTTCTGTTGTTTTGGCATAGGAATACTAAGTTGTTCTATTACTATTTCTTCAAAAGCCCATTCTCTCACCATTTAATTATCTTTGATTCTTTACTAAAAATAACCAAATTAAGAGTTTATTTCCAAACTTTGAATTTGGTCCAGTTAGTCTATATGCTTATCTGTATGTACATTATGATTACATTGTCTTTATTACTGTACTTTGAAAGTTTAGAAGTCAGGTATCCTATGCTTTCCAACTTTGTTCTTTTTAAAAATTTTTTTGACTATTTTAAAGCTATTATATTTACATAATAATTTTAATGATAGGCTTGTCAATTTCTACCAAAAAAATCTGATAAGTTCATGGAGACTTTTTTGAATCAATAGATCAATTTGGGGTGAGTTCGCAATTTGGGGAGAGATCGAAAGAATTATTGAATCTTTCTATCTATGAACATGGGATTTTTACCAATTCATTTGGATCGCTGAACAGTTTTCCTAGCAATCTTTTATAGATTTTCAATGGACAAGGGTTGCATTTTTTAAATTAATTCCTGAGTAGTATTTTGTTTGTTGTTTTTGTGAATGGAATTTTAAAAAATTATGTTTGCAGAATATTCATTGTAAGTGTATAAAAATATAATTGATTTTTGCATATTGATTTTATTACCTGTGACCATATTAAATGTGTTTATCAAATCTAGTAGGTATGTGTATGTGATTTCCTCAGAATTTTCTACATAGAGGATTATGACATATGTGAATTAATATACATAATAAATGGTTTTGATTCTTTTGAAAGAAAGTACTAGCTAGAAATTCTTGTACACTATTGAATAGATACAGTGAAAGTGGACATCTTTCAGTCTTTCACCATTAAGTATGATATTGATTGTAAGTTTTCTTGTTGGGTGCCTCTTAATAGTTTGAGAAAATTCTCATCTTTTTCTAATTGGCTAAGCATTTCATCAGAAATAGATGTTGGCTATGTCAAATACAGTATCTGAATCTACTGAGATGATACTGTATGCTTTTCTTCCATTATTAATATTATGTATTACATGGATTTATTTTTTGGATGCTAATATAGTCTTGCATTTTTGTGGAAATCCCAGATGATGATGGTGTGTAATCCTTTTTAAATATTACTGAATTCAGTTTGCAAATATTTTAAGAACATTTGCTTATTAGGACATTATGTATTTTCCTTTTCTTGTGATGTTTTTGTGTGATTTGGCATCAGGGAGAATCCAGCCTCAAAGGGTGATTTGGGATATGTTCTCTCCTCTATTTTTTGAGGTTCATTAAGGGTTAGCATTTTCTTTTCAGTATTTTATTTTAATTTTTTGTCAGCAACACAATTCTTTTGTTTTATTAAGTATTATTAGAGTTTTATGGTCTTTAGAAACAAAAAACAAACAGTAAATATTCTGTTGACATTATCTACTTGATAGGTCTTGATTTAAAACTTATGTTTTTTTAACTTTTCTTTTAGATTTGGGGGGGTACATTTGAGTTTGTTACATAGGTAAACTCATGTCACAGGGGTTTGCTGGACAGATTATTTTATCACCCAGGAATTAAGCCCAGTGCCTCATAGTTATCTTTTGTACTCTTCTCCCTCCTCCCACCCTCCACCCTCAAGAAGACCCCAGTGTCTGTCGTTTCCTTCTTTGCGTTTGTAAGTTCTCATCGTTTAGCTCCCACTTATAAGTGAGAACATATGCTATTTGGTTTTCTGTTCCTGTATTAGTTTGCTGAGGATAATGGCCTCCAGCTCCATCTATGTTCCTGCGAAAGATATGATCTCATTCTTTTTATGGCTGCATAGTATTCCATGGTGTGTATGTACCACATCTTCTTTATCTAATCTGTCATTGATGGGCATTTAGGTTGATTTCATGTCTTTTGCTATTGTGAATAGGGCTGCAATGAACATTCACGTGCATGTGTCTTTACGGTAGAATGATTTTTATTTTTCTGGGTATATACCCAGTAATGGGATTGTTGGGTTGAATGGTAGTTCTGCTTTTAGCTCTTTGAGGAATCGCCATACTGTTTTCCTTTACACAATGGTTAAACTAATTTACACTCCTCCCAACAGTGTATAAGTGTTCCATTTTTTCTGCAACCCCACCAGCATCGCTATTTTTTAATTTTTTAATAGTAGCCATTCTGACTATTGTGAGATGGTATCTAATTGTGGCTTTCATTTGTGTTTCTCTAATGATCAGTGATACTGAGTTTTTTTCATATGTTTGTTGGCCACATGTATGTCTTTTGAAAAGTGCCTGTTCCTGTCCTTTGCCCACTTTTTAATGGGGTTGTTTGTTTTTTAGATGCAGAGTCATATCATCTGCAAACAGAGATAGTTTGACTTCCTTTCTTCTTCTTCGGGTGCCCTCTGTTTCTTTCTCTTGCCTGATTACTCTGGCTAGGACTTTCAGTACTACTTTGAATAGGAGTGGTGAGAGAGGACATCCTTGTCTTGTGCTGGTTTTCAAGGGGAATACTATTTTTAGTACTTACCAGTGTGGCCATCTAGGTCTGAGTTTGACTTTTCTTTGTTCGAAGATATTTTATTAGATTACAGTGTTTGTTATATATTTATTTTAACATCTGATTTTTTCAGTCGCTTTTGGTAATTTGCATCTTTGTAGAAACATACCCATTTAATATAAGTTATGCAATTTGTGGGCCTAGAGTTGTTCATAGTATTCCTTTTTAATGTTTTTAATTTTGGAAGGGTTAGTGATAATGTCTCTTTTAATTCCAGATTTTAGTGATCTGTGTCTTCTCCCTCTTTTTTTTTTATTCAGACTAGCTAAATATTTGTTAATTTTATTAATCATTTCTGAAAAACCAACTTTTGTTTTCATTAATTTTTTTCAAGTGTTTTTCCTATTTTATTAATTTTCACTTTTTTATTTCATTTCTTCTGCTAGATTCAGGTTTAGTTTGCTCTCCATTTTCTGGTTTATTAAAGTGGAAAATTAGATGATTGATTTGAAGCTATTTGTTTTTTGTGACACATTATACAAATGATAGATTTGTCTCCATGTACAGTTTTAGTGGTTTCTCATCAGTTTGAATATAACTTTATTTTCCTTTTTTTCAGCATATTTTCTATTTTCCTTTTTCTTATTTGTGTTATTGGTTAACCACAATTATCATGTTTCCTTTCTAAGTGTTTGGTTATTTCCCTTACGTTTTCTCTGTAGCTTTCAAATTTAATCTTTTTGGCATTGGAAAATACACTTTTGTATCATTTTAATCACTTTAAATTTGTTATGTTGCTTTGTGATCCAGTATATGGTCTATCCTGAAATGTGTTCCCTTTGAACTTGGAAGGAATGTGAATTCTCCTGACATTTGGTGGAATATGCTATAAAAGATCAAGCTGCCTAACACTACTGCTCATATCTTTTTAATACTGTTCAAATTACCTATATTTTTGCTGAATTTTTGTCTAGTTGCTCTGTTACTGATACTACTATATGAACTCTCCAACTAATATTATTGAATTTTCTATTTGTCCTTTCACTCCTATCAGTTTTTGATTCAGGTGGTCTTAAAATATCTGTCTGATGTATTGAACTTTTCTTTTTTGTTTTTTGTTTTTTTTTTGGTCTCAAGTTATAGTTCTTATCTTAGGCTTTTTTGTCTGCTTCTAATATAGCCACTCTACCTCTTTTAGGGTTACTGTTTGCATTCTATATATTTTACTATAATTTATTCTCAAACTATGGTATTAAAGTGTATGTTTTGTAGATGTAAATGGATTTTATTTTGTTTATTCTGTTTAAGTATTTTGCCATTTCATCAGTATGTTTAGTCCATTTATATTTAATGTTATTATTGATATATTTGTATCTGTCATTTTGTTGTATGATTTTTATATATCTCATAACCTGTTTCTCTCTTCTACTTTCACTACTTCCTTTTTTATTAAGCATTTTAGTGTACCAGTTTAATTCCTCTGCTAATTTATTTTTCAAATATTAATATTTGAGGTTGAAATATGCATCTTAACATTTATAACAGCCTGCATCAGATTAATGTTAACTTAATTCTGGTTAAATGTAGGAACTGTATCCCAATAAAGTTTAATTTTCTTATTCATTCTTTGTGTTGTTATTGTCATATATATTATGTCTATGTAGGCCATAAACCCAAAAGTACAGTATTGTAATTACTGTTTTATATAAATATATGTCTTTTAAACAATTTAAAGACAATAGAAACTTTTATTTTTATCATATATTTACTTTTGCTGGTTGTCTTAATTTTGTCCTTTGTGTTTTTAAGTTACCATTTGGTGTTACTTCCTTTCACACTAAAGGATTTGCTATGTTATTTCATGGAAATCAAGTCTTCTATTGATAAATTTTATTTTATTTTAATTTTAATTTGTGTTTATATAGGAGTGTTTTTATTTCACCTTTATTTATGATTTATTTATTTTATTTACTTATTTTGAGACTGAGACTCATTCTGTTGCCCACGCTGGGGTGCAGTGGTATGATCTTGGCTCACCACAACCTCCGCCTCCCGGGTTCAAGCAATTCTCCTGCCTCAGCCTCCTGAGTAGCTGGGATTACAAGCGCCTGCCACTGTGCCCGCTAATGTTTTGTAATTTTAGTAGAGACAGGGTTTTACCATGTTGGTCAGGCTGGTCTTGAACTCCTAACTTCGTGATTTGTCCGCCTCGGCCTCCCAAAGTGCTGGGATTACAGGCATGAGCCACCTTACCTGGCCTCACCTTTATTTTTGAACAAGCATTTTGCTGGTCATAAAATTCTTTGTTGACAGGTGTTGTTTGTTTTCTTTAACCTTGCAAATACAACATTTCACTGCCTTTATATTGCCATCTTATCTGATGAGACGTCAGCTGTTACTTGTATTGTTCTACTGTAGGTGATGCATCATTTTCATGCTTTTGCTTGCAAAATTTTTCTCTATTTTTCAACCACTTTACTTTTTTGTGTCTAGGTGGAGATCTCTTTGCATTTTTCCTATTTAGATTTATTTTCTTGGATGGGTTGATGAATGTATTTAAGCATATTTGGGAAGGTTTTATTCATTCTTTGTACATGTATGTTTTCGTCTTAACCCACACATCAAGCGACCAGTACAAGTGTTCTGCTAACTAGCCAGTTTATAGACTCCAATTACAAAATTGTATAATTATTAATATTATTTAATCATTATTTAGCTATACACTTTATATCATTCATTAATTGTATAAAGTGTATAATCCAATTATACACTGAGGAAACAACTAGTATATGGGTCTCTGGATCTTGTAAATTAATTATCAGCTGGTCCCAGGCCAGGACGCATTTATTATCTGGCTGCCACCTGCCCTCATCTTAACAATGGCAGGCTTGGGCCTGCTGGCTCATGCTTGTAATCTCAGCACTTTGGGAGACTGAAGCGGGTGGAACACTTGAGCCCAGGAGTTTGAAACCAGTCTGAGCAACACGGAGAAACCCAGACTCTACCAAAATAAAAATTAAAAAAAATTAGCCAGGTATTGTGGTACACACTTGTAGTCTCAGCTTCTTGGGAGGCTGAGGTGGGAGAATCACTAACCCTGGGAAGCAAAGGCTGTAGTGACCCTTGGTCATGCCATTGCACTCAAGCCTGGGTGTTGGAGTGAGACTCTGCCTCAAAAAATCAAACAACAAAAAAATGGCGGAAGTAATTGGTGATTTGGTTCTTTGAATATCAATTTCAATCAAGTCCCTATATTTAATAATTCTTAAAGTATATTGGCACTCCCTTTACTCATTACATGGTTTTGTGGGTAGAATGTTCCTATGAACCACTACTGAATACTGTGGTCGCAATATTGTAGTTCGTGATCGTAGAATTTGACCTCCAAATCAGTCAGTGGATTGTACATCTGAAAACTGACTCCGTACCGAAAATTGGGCAAAATATTGCAACTTTTTATTGGAAAAGCTACTCTCATCCTAATGATAATCAATTCTTGATTAATTTTGTTTATACAAATAAGTGATAAATATGTTTCTTACTTTTAGAAACTGTTGTAGAATTTCATCCAGGGTGTCAAATTACATTTAGTCTTCATATCTTCTCAGGTTCATCTTGGCTGTGATAGTTTCTCAGAATTTTCTTGTTTCTGATAACCTTGACAAGTTTGAGAAGCAGTAATCAGCCATTTTGTAAAGTGTTACTCAGTTGGCGTTTATCTGATGTTGTTCTCATAACTATACTGAGATTATGCATTCCAGGGAGGAAAACCACAGAGGTAAAGTGCCATTTCCAATGTATCAAAGTTACATTGTCTCAACATGACTTTCTGTTAATATTAACCTTTACTGGGGTAGTCTTTACCATTTTTCTCCACTGTAGAGTTATTTTTATTTTTTTGCCTTTCCATGTGGTACTCACTGTAAGGCATACACTATATGCAGCCATATTAAGAACACATTACCTATGTAACAAACCTGCACGTCTTGCACATGTATCCCAGAACTTTAAATTAAACTACAAAAAAAGAAGAAATGAAGCACTATGCTCCGTCTTCTCCAGGGTAGAGCTTCTATATAAATATTTGAAGCTCTGCATGGACGATTTGGCTCTTCTACATTTATTTATATCTGTATGGAATCATAGGTTTTTATAAGTTTGGGTTATAATTTCATATTTATTTAGCTCAAAGTTTTCCAACTTTGGCCATTGCTAGGTCTTATAGTTGATTCCCGGGTCATTTTGACATACTTTGATTTTTTTTTTAAAACATTTTTACTTACCAGTGTTACTACACATTCATCTCATCTTATATATTTCCTTCCCCAGACTTAGATTCAGCAATCTCTCCAAAGTGTCTTGGTTTCTTTTTTCTAGAATGGCATTACAAAACAAGATCTAGGTGTTAGGTATGTGCATACATACCACAGCGTCATTACTTCCAGGCCCTTTAAGTTGACAGGCAAAGAAAAATATGGTAACTTGCATATACTCACATTTCTATCAGTATTCTGTATGTAACCATATGTACCTATATAAAGCTAAACACGATTTTACAGTGATCTCTCCAACTGTAATCCATTAACACATGAGTCATTCTGGCTTTCTTGTCTTCCTTATCTGTAACTTTTCACTCTGATAGTATAAAATCTGGCTCCCACCACCTGTCATTCATTTACTTAATTGTTCAATTCAATTATACATCTATAGTGGTATCAAAATCATTAACCTGTACCCAAATGGGAAACATCTGTATTAAGTAGAGTACAGTACACACATACAGCTTCTTTTGCCTTTCATCATACCAAATTCACTCATTTCTAAAATTATTTATATGAACATATTATTCTAACTCCACTGAGGTTATTTCATGCATTTATAAGTAAGTTTTCTTTTTTTACAAATTGCATTCCATCCTTGGATCCCTTCAGTTCCTAAATGATTTCTTAAAAATATGTACAATTAAGGTTGACTCTATGCTAAAAAGTTCTGTGGGTCTTGGCAAATGCGTAGTGTCATGTATCTATCATTATAATGTCATACAGCATGGTTTCACTGCCCTAAAGAATTGCCTGTGCTTCACCTATTCAACTTCATCCTTTCTTGGAAATCACTGGTCTGTTTACCATGTTTATAGTTTACCTTTTCCAGAATGTCATATATTTGGAATTGTAGAGTATATGGCTTTTTCAGACTGGCTTCTTCTGTTTAACAATATGCATTTCAGATTTGTCCATGTCTTTCCCTAGCTTAATAACTCATTTTCTATGGCTAAATAATATTATATTGTGTGTGTGTGTATATATATGTATGTATATATATGTGTATATATGTATATATATGTGTATATATGCATATATATGTGTGTATATATGTATATATATGTGTGTATATATGTGTGTGTATATATATACACACACATATATGTGTATATATATATACACACACTATATATATGTGTATATATATACACACAAGTATATATATGTGTATATATATACACACAAGTATATATATGTGTATATATATACACACAAGTATATATATATGTGTATATATATACACACAAGTATATATATGTGTATATATATACACACAAGTATATATATGTGTATATATATACACACAAGTATATATATGTGTATATATATACACACAAGTATATATATATGTGTATATATATACACACAAGTATATATATATGTGTATATATATACACACAAGTATATATATATGTGTATATATATACACACAAGTATATATATGTATATATATACACACAAGTATATATATATGTGTATATATATACACACAAGTATATATATATGTGTATATATATATACACACAAGTATATATATATGTAGCAGTTTGTTTATCCACTCATTTATTGAAAGATATCTTGATTTTTTTCAGCTTGGGGTGATTATGAATCTGCTATAAACATTCATGAGCAGGTTTCTGTGTAGACATACATTTTAAAATCACATGAGTAAATATCTAGGTGTGAGATTACTGAATCACATGGTAAAACTACATTTAGCATGGTAAAAAGCTGCCAAACTGTCTGCCAAAGTGGCCCTACCAATTTTTTATTCCCACCACCAATGATTGAGTGTTCCTATTACTCCTCACCAGGAATTAATATTGCCAGATTTTTGGATTTTAACCATTCTGAGTAGTCATTTTGGATTTTAGCCATTGTAAATGAGTAGTCATTCTCCAAGCAATTTTTGTAACGAAAATTGCAAGTCTTATAAAAGACACTGCTGTCAATTGTTTTATGTGGCTGTGGAGAGTACTCTTTAGTAGTACACTTTATAATAGTTATGTATATATTTAGGGTTAATTATACTTATTACTGAGTTTTGCTTAGGCTTATACCTATGCTTTGGATTAAACTAAACTAGAATTTTACCTTTTTAAAAATTTAAACAACTTTATCATTAAACAGAATTACCCAGCCCAAATAAGCTATGCAATGATTAGTATGGCTGACCATTGGTTTTATGAATATGGTTCTACCGTATATGGTTAAAGGTAAAAATTTTTAACATAATCATAGCCTAGATAACATTTTGATTTTCTTTCCAGTTACATAATTTGTAGCACTTCCAGATACCAAGCTTAATTTTTCCATTTATTCATGCATTTAGAAATGTTAATTATGTTTAGGTAATATGTGTTTCACTTTCTTTCATGCTCATATTAAGGGAAAATAAATTTCCAATAAAATGTCCTTCTTGTATGTTATAATCTACATCTTTATTTCCAAATTGGATAATTATTAGGCATATATTTAATAGCTACCCCTAGGTTAAAAATGCTCAATGTGACCTTAACTTTGAGAATGAAACATGCAATTTTCACTGTTTATTTAATTTTGCTATTTAACATGCAATTTTAAAAGTGCAGTAGATCCTTTTACATTATTAACTGTCTTATATTTGTTTAAACCGTAGTCTTTTATATTGGATTCTAAAGAATAGAATTATATCTAAATTAGATCTTAGGATTAAGAATGATCTAAGTTTTATAAATATGGTTCTCACTTTATATAATAAAGCTATCCTTAAAATATGTAAATCTAATATTTGTAAATAAAAGAATACTTTTAAATGAATACTAAATAGGTGGGAGGAACTTAACTAAAGAATCTGACTGTAATATTTCAAAATGACAAATTATCTTAAAAACCAAAGTCTATTTTCATTCAAATACTTATTTCTTTAAGGTTAAACAGCCTAAGTTCAAAAATGTGCTTTTTCTTTTTGGTTCTATATATTTGAGGTACATTTACTTACTTTTCTTAATTTGTGGATGATAGTAAAAAGACAGAATTTAATTAACTTGGCCAAGGTCACATATCTGGAAAGTGATAAAATAAATAGAATATGACAGGAGTAGAATACATGTTTTTCTATCCAAAAATAAATGAACTTGGCCGAGCACAGTGGCTCTTGCCTGTAATCCTAGGACTTTGGAAGGCAGAGGTGAGTGGATTGCTTGAGCTCAAGAGTTCAAGGCCAGCCTGGGAAACATGGCGAAACCTCATCTCTACAAAAATTAAAAAATTAACTGGACATGGTGGCATGTGCCTGTAGTCCCAGCTACTCAGGAGGCTGAGGTGGGAGGATTGCTTGAGCCCAGGAGGCAGAGGTTGCAGTGAGCCGAGATAGTGCCACAGTACTCCAGCCTGGGTGACAGAGCCAGAGCCTGTCTCAAAAATACATAAATGAATAAACTTAAAAAGGGTTTACGCTACATTTGCATTTGTGTTGTACTCCTAATCAGAATTAGTTAAAAACAGTGAATTACTAAATACAGGAGTGGGGAGTAAAGCCTAGCTATATTTGTATCATCACAATAATGGCACTGAATTTTGCTAGAAAAAATGCAGGAAAAAAGCAGTCAACTTATACAAATTGGTCTCTTAAACATTTTTAAATGAAATGTTCTGCTCTTAGCAATTGTGTCCTAGCTTTTTTTCAGACCAACCTTCCCACTGAAAATAACTAAAAACTGTACTAAGTAATAACAATAACCATATGTTTGGAAACATCAGAAAGCTGCCAAGCTAGCAAGAATGTGAAGGACCAAGATTCCCCAAAAAAGGGAAGACGAGAAAGGTGAGCCCATTATTTTGAATCACGTTTTTTCCTCAGAGAATTTGCTCATTCAAAAGCTGGGACTTGGAAGCTGTGGAGAGCTTTCTCCATCTAACATGGAAAGAGAAAGTGGGTATTTGAGTTTAGGTCTCAAGAAAGTTGGGGCTCCACACTCATTTGGGAGTCCCAAAGGGCTAAAGTTAAGGAAAAGAATAAAGAAATGTATGATTGTTCACAAAGTCTGAAGTCCAGCTTCAAATCTCTTCATCCATTGAGTAGATAACGATGACTTGCACAAAACATAACTGACCTATAAAACATCAAACTTCATAAAAATAAAGAGAATTTTAAGAAAAAAAAAAGACAATACTTTCAAACCTGCAGCTATGAGACTGAGAGCCGATTTCTTGAAGGAAAAAATGACAGCTAGAAAACAACAGACAGACTCTGAGTTCAGAAATAACTAAATACCAAAATAGAATTCTTTAATATTGCTGCCATCAGAATACTCCTCTCAAATTTTCACCTGCATTAACTACAATTGACTTAAACCCCCAGCTTCTGGGCTCTGAAATCCATGCCTGAATTTGCTCCCAGGCTAATTTCCCACAGACTGCTCTTAGCTAATGACTGCATGGCAAGGTCACTAACGCAAGCCCATTTCTAGGAAAGAGACTAAGGACTCTTTGATGGGCATCTGTGACCTGAGGACTCACTCATGGGCTTAGTGAATTTTTTATTATTATTATACTTTAAGTTCTAGGGTACATGTGCACAACGTGCAGGTTTGTTACATATGTATATATGTGCCATGTTGGTGTGCTGCACCCATTAACTCGTCATTTACATTACGTATTTCTCCTAATGCTATCCCTCCCCCATCCCCCAATCCCACGACAGGCCCCGGTGTGTGATGTTCCCCTCCCTGTGTCCAGTTGTTCTCATTGTTCAATTCCCACCTATGAGTGAGAACATGTGGTGTTTGGTTTTCTGTCCTTGCGATAGTTTGCTCAGAATGATGGTTTCCAGCTTCATCCATGTCACTACAAAGGACATGAACTGATCATTTTTTATGGCTGCATAGTATTCCGTGATGTATATGTGTCACATTTTCTTAATCCAATCTATCATTGATGGACATTTGGGTTGCTTCCAAGTCTTTGCTATTGTGACTAGCACTGCAATAAACATACGTGTGCATGGGTCTTTATAGTAGAATGATTTATAATCCTTTGGGTATATACCCAGTAGTGGGATGGCTGGGTCAAATGGTATTTCTAGTTCAAGATCCTTGAGGAATCGCCACACTGTCTTCCACAATGGTTGAAGTAGTTTACAGTCCATCAACAGTGTAAAAGTGTTCCTATTTCTCCACATCCTCTCCAGCACCTGTTGTTTCCTGACTTTTTAATGATGGCCATTCTAACTGGTGTGAGATGGTATCTCATTGTGGTTTTGATTTGCATTTCTCTCATGACCATTGATGATGAGCAATATCATGAAAATGGCCATACTGCCCAAGGTTATTAATAGATTCAATGCCATCCCCATCGAGCTACCAATGACTTTCTTCATAGAATTGGAAAAACTAAAGTTCATATGGAACCAAAAAAGAACCCACATTGCCAAGACAATCCTAAGCAAAAAGAACAAAGCTGGAGGCATCACGCTACCTGACTTCAAACTATTCTATGAGGCTACAGTAACCAAAACAGCATGATACTGGTACCAAAACAGAGATCTAGACCAATGGGACAGAACAGAGGCCTCAGAAATAACACCACACACCTACAACCATGTGATCTTTAACAAACCTGACAAAAACAAGAAATGGAGAAAGGATTCCCTATTTAATAAATGGTGCTGGGAAAACTGGCTAGCCATATGTAGAAAGCTGAAACTGGATCCCTTCCTAACACCTTATACAAAAATTAATTGAAGATGGATTAAAGACTTAAATGTTAGACCTAAAACCATAAAAACCCTAGAAGAAAACCTAGGCAGTGCCATTCAGGACATAGGCATGGGCAAGGACTTCATGACTAAAACACCAAAAGCAATGGCAACAAAAGCCAAAATTGACAAATGGGATCTAATTAAACTAAAGAACTTCTGCATAGCAAAAAAAGAAAGAAAAAAAAACTACCATCAGAGTGAACAGGCAACCTACAAAATGGGAGAAAATTTTTGCAATCTACCCATCTGACAAAGGGCTAATATCCAGAATCTACAAAGAATTTAAACAAATTTACAAGAAAAAATCAACCCCATCAAAAAGTGGGCAAAGGATATGAAGAGACCCTTTCCAAAGAAGACATTTATGCAGCCAACAGACACATGAAAAAAGGCTTAGTAACATTTTTCTAGAAATATATGTTAGACTGAGATACTTCCAACTACCCTTATCCCATTTCTCCCTTCTTCCCTTTATCTTTCAGAGTCTGACCTGCATTATCTGAGGAAATTTCCAACCTTTGCCTGTTCCTTCCTCATTTGCTTTTACAGTCATTTTCTCTAATACATTTCTTTTATGTCAAGTACTTTTTTGTCATCTGTTTCTTAGAACATCCTGCTATTAAAAAAACTCTATAAAATGAAGTGATAATAGAGACATTATCATGATAAATAAGGCAAAAAATTTGACAGAATTCATCAGGTACCAAATTGCAAAACAGGAAACATGAGAAGTATCACTAAAGGAAGAAGAAACATTTTCCCAGATGGAAGTACAGAGATGCAAAAACAAGAAAAAAAAAGTGGAGACAGAATAAATAAACCTGTGAATATAATGCATGTTCACTGTAGAAAATTATGATAATACCAATGTCTTATGAGGTTAAATAATACATGACAATAAAGGAACAAAAGTCAAAGAATCTAATATGTAGTTGAAGATCTCTTAGGTTCTTGTGTTACTTATGGAAGTGAGCACCTTAAGGACGAGTAGGATTTGTGGATGTCCTCGGATTTCACTCCATGAAAGGTGGCAGTGGTGAAGGGATTCTGCCTATATAATTAGTGACTTGTCATTTGACTTTAAGGTAATTAGGAGATTAACCTGGCTAGGCTTGACAAGTTAGATGAGCCCTTGAAAAGAGGGTCCAGACCTTTCATAGAGAGAGAGACAGAGATAGAGATGGAGATGGAGCTACATAGAATGAGAGACAGAGAGAGTGTGTCTTGCTTGTTTTGAAGACCTAAGCTGCTTTGGGAAGGCCTCTTGGCTGAAACCTAAGGGTACCCTCTAGGAACTGAGAGTGAGTCCTTTTCAAGGACCAATAGAAAAGCATTGACTTCAGTCTTACAGCTGCGCCAACATGCAGTAAGCTTGAGAAAGAGCCCCAAATAGCAGATAGGATTCAGATTATTAGCAGAGTTCCCAGCTAAATGGGGTCTGGACTCCTGAAACCCAGAGATTATAAGATAATAAATGTGCCTTGTTTCAGGCTGCTACATTTTTGGTAATTTGTAACATTGCATTTATAAAATTATAGCTTTTATAGTTATTATGTTAAAAACAGGTCTTACCCGACCATAAATGTAAGTAAGACAAAAGGTCTTACTAGAGATAAGGAGGCATATTTTATAATAATAATTAACATACCAAAACATATACAGCTCTAAACACTTATGTAACTAATAAAATTGTCTGTAATTTACATAAGTCAAACTTTAAAAATTATTGGGAATAAATTCACTGTTACTGTAGCAGATTTTACCATACCTTTCTTTGAAACAACCATTTATTTCTATTTCTAAGATATATTTCAAATATATCGCTTGAACAGTAATATTGTGATTTACAGAATTTTTTGAAATTACCAAGAAAATAACTTGAAGAAGGAGATAAAGAGTGAACTCAGAAGGCTAGATAGATTTTGAAATTACCATCTCTCAAATCTATTCCTCTAGTAATAATTCATACCTTCAGGTTGAAATAAATCTTTAGGTTAGTTATCTTGCATACATTGTTTTTGAGATTAAAATGCCAGTGACATCATTAGTCTGGATAGCAGGGCTAAATTAGTTTCATTGGATTTTTGTGCCAATATTTTGTTCAATTCATTTAAATGGATGGATACATATCTAATTAGGAAATAATTTCCATTAGATAATAACACTAAATATAAAACTGAGACATTTATAGCCTTTGTCTTATACAAATGTATTTTTTATTGCAATGGGTAGTGTTTCAATGGCTGTAATTTACTTCAAGATATATCATTATGTATTAAGTATATATGTGTCAGTATATTCTATGACTTTACATTAGGAACTGTACTACTTCAAAATGTATATTTAATGGATGGTTACAATATCAGATGTGTTACATTCCATAGCATGTACCACTACAATAAACACTTTGCTTTTTCATATCTCCATCAGCACTTGAGATTAACATTGATTTATTTTTAAATAATAAACATTTTAATTAGTATAATTATAATTAAAGATAGACATTCCATGATGGAACTGAAAGAATTCAAGAAATGTAGATTAACAAAAATATTTTAGACACACTCCTCATCTTTGCATGAGTAGGATATCAGCATCTAGAGAGATCACTTCCTTGCTTCTTTAGGGATGGCATCTGAAGCTGCATGCTTCAGTGGTCCTCTATCCAGTCAAAGGTTTGGGATAATTCTGATTCAATGATATCAATTAAAATGGTAAAAATAATTGCTTCTGGAAAATTGTTTCATATCCCTGGCATGAATATTTCATATGAGGTGGTATTTAAACCGCCCAAACATACAGCTGGAATTTATTGGATTTACTGAATATGTTGCATTAAATGTGTTGTGGCTGGGTGAGGGGGCTCACGCCTGTAATTCCAGCACTTTGGGAAGCCAAGGTGGGTGGATCACTGGAGGCCAGAAGTTCAAGACCAGCCTGGCAAACATGGTAAAATCCTGTGTCTTCTAAAAATAGAAAAATTAGCCGGAAGTGGTGGTGCATGCCTGTAATCCCAGCTACTCGGGAGTCTGAGGCACGAGAATCGCTTGAACCCTGGAAGTGGAGGTCAAAGTGAGCCAAGATTGCATTACTGCACTGCAGAGTGGGCAACAGAGCAAGACCCTGTCTAAAAAAAAAAAAGAATGTGCTGTGACTGCTAACACACACTTGTTTCGTAAGTACATGTATGTTTGGCAGAATTTGTACTGAGATTCACTTAATTTTAAAACCTTCAAACGAGGTGGTAGAGAATAGCTAAAATTAATCAATTTCATACCTAAAAATTCAAAACTAATCTAACAACTGTAAGTTATACATAACTGTATTTCGTTAGGTCAGTCCATTACCAAGGAACTATTACAAGAAGAAAAGAAAAAAAAAAAAACTACATTCAAGGCAGAGAGAAAAGTAAGAGAAAATGCAAACAAAATGTGAAACTGTGAACTTTCAAAACATGAGTTCACACTCTGTTGCACACAACAAAAAGGCATTACAAACAAAATACAACAATTAAAAATGAAGAAAGTTAAGTCATTATAACCATGAGAAAAATATTGATGAGGGAAAGCATATGAAAATATTTTGGAGTTTTTGTTGTTTTTTTCTAATTTCAATTGTAAAATTAAATGTTCAGGTAGTAGACACTCAATATTTATTAAATGAATAAGTTAATGGTTGAGCATATTAATAGATGAAGTTGAATTGTTTGAGATCTTGAACTTGAAGTTCATTATTAAATATTTTTGCGGTAAGGCAAGTAATATTTTTTTCAGTAAGCATATAATTAAATCATGCATCCTGACTTGTATAAAATGACTAAATTTTATACAAGGAATAGACTGGAATAGAAAGAGATTGGGGGTAAGTAGGGGTAGGATGAGTGAAACCATAGAGGATATGATTACAGACTATGTAATGAGAAGTAATTGAGTATAAATATAAATTAAAAAGTGTAGGTATAATACTCAAAATTTTTTCGAGGGCTTATAATGTTCCAGCACTATTTTAAGTGTTTTACCTATCATAATGATTTATTTTTTTATTTTTCATTTTATTTATAATCCCTCCTAAGTAGCTGAGATTACAGGCATGCACTGCCACAACTGGCTAATTTTGATATTTTTAGTAGAGAAAGGGTTTTTGCCATGTTGGCCAGGCTTATCTCCAACTCCTGACCTCAAGTGATCCACCCCCCTTTGGTCTCCCAAAGTGCTGGGATTACAGGCATGAGACACTCTGCCGAGGTCATAAAATAACTCCTTACAACCATCCAGTAAGATGAATACTATTATTACTCCCATTTTTCAGATGTACTCTTCATGGCACAGAGAATTGAGAGAGCTGGTAAATAATGGCACCAGAATTCAAACGTAAGCAGTCAAATCTGAGCGGACTCTAGAGATCAAATGTCTTAAACATTATGGAATATGAGTGTATGACTGACTAACATCCAGTAATCATTAGGGAAAACAAACATGAGTGAGGACAACTGAAATAATTGTGATACAATTAAGGATGGTAGGTTACATTTGTATAGTTCTTTAAAATATGCATTATTCCACATGATCAGAAATATAAAAAGAACTAGACAGATATTGCTAGAGAGACAATTAATTTAAATTTGTAACATATTGCTTGGAGTAAGCATTCAAGTTGAGTGCTTAATGTGTGTCGGGGACTGCACTGTGCAAATAAATTTGGGGTTAGTAAGAAAAAAGGGCCTAGAAAAATTAGAAGACTTATGTAATTTAACTATGTAAAATAGAAAAATTAAAAGTTAGCAAAAGTTAGAAGGCTTATGTACAAATAGATACAAAATTTATGACTTTAGGAAATGAAGTTATTAAGATAAGCTCCCTAAAAAGGTAATATAAAAATATTGAACATTTCCTTAGACATTTTCATCAAGATTTTTATTCTATGCATAAATATATCTGAAGAGAAATGTAAATCAAATACATGTTTTGTCACCAAAATTCTTCTGTTAATGATATCCCATTTTATAAAATATAAAGTAGGCAGAGGCAATATTTACTAAAATATTAAGTTTGATTCATTTTGTGTATAATCATTTTTCAACAATATGGTCTGTACAATATTTTATAGACCCATTAATTTAAAAAGTTTATTTTAAAAAGTTTAAAACTTATTCTACAGTTATATAAATTTTAAAATGATAGACGTAAATGGAGAGAACGAGAGTAACTCCTGATGTTCATGAGCTGGCCTAACTCTCACAGCGAGGGCATGCTATTCTCTTACTAGACATAAATAATCTTACAGAATTCCAGCCTCACAATTCGTATCTCACAACCTCAATAGTAAGGATGCTGTGAGACCATGATAAAATGAGACAGTAAGGCAACTTCATAATTTTTTCTAAGCAGAAATAAAAGCAGGTTTCCTTTGCCACCCACAAAAATACCAAAATGCCCCGTTACTCAGCCAAAATTAGAGATTGACATTTCTTGATCAATTACAGTTTTAATCTTATACTAGTCTCCCCTTCCTTGTAGGTAAGATTTATTGAAGTAGCCAATTATAGAATTTCCCCCACTTTCTGACAGCACCCAATCTAGACTGAACCCCCACATACTTAGATGCATCCCTCAGTAATGCAACCAAAGACTAACTCCTATAGATTCTTTTTAACAATCTTTTACGGAGATACCCCAGTTTCCCCATAGTGTGTGTTCTCCTTTGCTGTAATGAGTAATAAATCCATTGTGTGCAATTGCAGGGTTGGTTCCTGTGTATGTTTAGGTTGGGTCATTGACATAAAATAATTATTTATTCTTTTAGACACTCAAAACAATTTAATGCTTACTAAGTGATTAGCATTCTCTTAAAAATTGAGAATGTAAAGAAAATAAAATTCACGGTCTTTTTCCATTTAAGCAGCTCATAGCTAATGACTGAATGAAAGGAAAAATACCCAAAGTGATTAGTACAATTCTTTAAAGTATTAAAGAATAGAGTAACATGGAATTATTTCTAGTTTTGGTTGTTGAGATTATCTTGAGAGTGGTAACGGCTATGAATGATAAGCACTATTCTTCCAGGTACAGAAGGCAGTATTCACCGAAACAAAGCCAACCTCAGATTTATTTTTTCTAAAACCCAGCTAGGTTTTTAATAGAAAGAAATATGCTATCATATCCACTGATATTGTTTCATGATATTATGTGCATCTTTTAAAGCTGCCTTTATTTTTGGAAAAAGGTAGACTAGAAATGCTGTAGTAGTTATTTTCTTTTAAAAAAGAAAAAAGTCAGCAAAATAGTGTCACATTAACCACTAGATAATTTTATTAGAAAATTTTGTTAAAGACCATTGGAGACCAAAATGTGAGTTTCATAATTTTATTAGAATAAATGCATATAATTAGATTGTATAAATTTAGAAAGTTAACTGTATGACTTGTATTGTTTTCATAGTAAATGAATGAAATCATGTGAAGTCATGGAGCAGCATTAATAATCCCAAAATATCCATCCCCTATCAGTTTTGGGACTGAAAAGCCACCAATTCAAAGTTAGTCACATGTGTATGAAGATTGAGAAAGTAGTTTAAATAATTTCTTCTACAATTCTGGGGGAAAGGCACATGTTATGTTACCATCAAGTCATTTATTAATATGTCATTTATCTTAGTGATTAATATATTTCAAAAAGCTTTAGTTTCATACACGGAGACCCCTACTAGAGTTGTGTATTTGCACTTGGCCAACCTAAGACTTTATTGATATTTGGATTAAACTACGTTAGTCTTGCTACATTCCTGTATGCTTAAAACGGAAGCTCAAAAAAGGGTACCCTTAGCTAAAGAATTTTTTTCTGTTTTCTTTTACGAGAGAAAAATAACTTCAGTTTAAAGTGAGTCTAAAGGACCATGAGTCTTAGAACATAAAATTTCATATTATGTCATGAAGTAGAATGTCAGTAACTTAAGTCCAATAACTCAAAATGGATATTGAACTTTTCTTTCTCTTTCATAAGTGAATCTCTTTGATCTCTATAACAAGACTACATACTTAGCTCAAGCACTAGTCAAAATTTAGCTTGATAGTAAGGTCTTCTGGAAATTTGAAACACTAAATACATTGGTGATAAACCTGTGTAGTTACAAGGTTATTAAACAAGGATGAACATATACATGCGTGATTACACATGCTTTCCCACACATGCACATACATCCAGCCTATTCTACAAGGCCAAAGGACTGCCCAGACCCTGAGGCACTTCTATACTCTTTCTTCCACTCTTAACATTTTTATTTTAAATTCCACAGGAAGTACATGTGAAAAAAATGATAAAATCATATAGAATCTCCTCCTCTCCCTGTCAAAAAGCTAACAATTTTTAATATGTTGTCTTATATTTTCTAGAACTTTTTCTATTTAATGGAATAATTTTATACATATTGTATATAATCTAAATGATATTATTGCCATAATATGACGTTGAATTGTTTTTTCATTACTCAGAAATTTTCTGTTGCTGGAAATTTAGTTTGCTTTCAATATTTGCTGTTTTAATAACTAATGAAAACTGGTCTCTCTCTCTCTATAAAATATATAATAAATGTTATATAACATATATATGCTATGTAACATATATATGTTATCTTAGTGATTAATATATTTCAAAAACTTTAGTTTAGATATATACACAGTTTAGATATATATAATATATGTTACATAACAGATATATATTTTATATAATAAAAAATGTATGTTATATAACATGTCATATAAAATAACGTTCATTGGAAGGAAGCACACAAGTATTTCTATTAAAATGGCTATATAATAAAGGTAAGTTATATAATGTCTTAATTATATATAACATATGTTATATATTGTATATATAACATATATTATATTATGTTATATATTATATATAATATATCTTATATTATGTTATATATTATATATAATATATATTATATTATGTTATATATTATGTATAATATGTATTAAATATATGTATATATTATATATAAATATATAATATATGTAATTTATAATTATATATTTAGAATATATTTTTCTAAATATTTATATATTATATATTATATATAATTATATATAGTAAATATATTTCTAATATATTTTCTATTTATAAATAGTTTATATTTTATATATTTTATATATAATATATATTTATAAATATATATTTAATATTATATAATATATAATTATATGTTATCATATATAATAATAAATATAATATAATAATATATTAATATAGTATATAATATATTATATAATATAATTACTTATATTATAATTAGTTAATTAGAATAATTATATTATAATTAGTTAATTATAATATAATTATTATAATATGATTAATTAATATAATATATAATATATCATACAATATAATAATATAATAATAAATATAATATAATAATATAATAAATATAATATGTAATATATAGATTATAATTATATATTAATATTATATATTATTTAATATGTATATTTACACATATATTAATTATGAAATATGTATTAAATATGTATTAAATATATAATATATAATATATTTATAAATATTTTATATATAATATATACATACATTAACATATATGTTTGTATTTATATATGTATATATTCTATGTAACATATATTATATATGTAACATATAATATATATTATATATAACATATAACATATAATATATAACATACTATATATTATATGTAACATATATATTATATATAGACTTATGCCTTTTTCCTGTTATTCCCATAGGAAAACTCTTAATGAATTACCATGCCAACTAGCTTCCAACCTTTTAAGGCTGCTACTGTATATTGTCAACTTATTTCATTTTATTTTATTTTTTATTTTATTCATTTTTTTATTATGCTTTAAGTTTCAGGGTATATGCGTACAATGTGCAGGTTTGTTACATATGTATACATGTGCCATGTTGGTATGCTGCACCCATTAACTCATCATTTAACATTAGGTATATCTCCTAATGCTATCCCTCCCCTCTCCCCCAATCCTACCACAGACCCCAGTGTGTGATGTTCCCCTTCCTGTGTCCATTTATTCTCATCGTTCAATTCCCACCTATGAGTGAGAACATGCGGTGTTTGTTTTCTTTGTCCTTGTGATAGTTTGCTGAGAATGATGTTTTCCAGCTTCATCCATGTCCCTACAAAGGACACGAAGTCATCATTTTTTATGGCTGCATAGTATTCCATGGTGTATATGTGCCACATTTTCTTAATCCAGTCTATCATTGATGGACATTCAGGTTGGTTCCAAGTCTTTGCTATTGTGAATAGTGCCACAATAAACATACATGTGCATGTGTCTTTATAGCAGCATGATTTATAGTCCTTTGGGTATATACCCAGTAATGGGATGGCTGGGTCAGATGGTATTTCTAGTTCTAGATCCCTGAGGAATCACCACACTGACTTCCACAATAGTGGAACTAGTTTACAGTCCCACCAACAGTGTAAAAGTGTTCCTATTTCTCCACATCCTCTCCAGCACCTGTTGTTTCCTGACTTTTAAATGATCGCCATTCTAACTGGTGTGAGATGGTATCTCACTGTGGTTTTGATTTGCATTTCTCTGATGGCCAGTGATGATGAGCATTTTTTCATGTGTGTTTCGGCTGCATAAATGTCTTCTTTTTAGGAGTGTCTGTTCACATCCTTTGCCCACTTGTTGATGGGGTTGTTTGTTTTTTTCTTGTAAGTTTGTTTGGGTTCATTGTAGATTCTGGATATTAGCCCTTTGTCAGATGAGTAGATTGCAAAAATTTTCTCTGATTTTGTAGGTTGCCTGTTCACTCTGATGGTAGTTTCTTTTGCTGTGCAGAAGCTCTTTAGTTTAATTAGATCCCATTTGTCAATTTTGGCTTTTGTTGCCATTGGTTTTGGTGTTTTAGACATGAAGTCCTTGCCCATGCCTATGTCCTGAATGGTATTGCCTAGGTTTCTTCTAGGGTTTTTATGGTTTTAGGTCTAACTTCTAAGTCTTTAATCCATCTTGAATTAATTTTTGTATAAGGTGTAAGGAAGGCATCCAGTTTCATCTTTCTACATATGGCTAGCCAGTTTTCCCAGCATCATTTATTAAATAGGGAATCCTTTCCCCATGTCAACTTATTTTAAATATGAGAATGACTGTTTAACATTTTATACCCATGCTAATTTTTTTTAGATGCATGGCAACATTAGATACTATCTAATGATACTTCTAAGATTTATTAATATAGTTTATAACATTTTATTATAAGGATACCTTGTGTTTCCATTGTAACATAATAAACCAAAAATAATTATTTGCCAACTCTCTATTCAACTGAACTCTCAAACATCTATTTCTGGCTATAAAATAAAATTTCTAATGAGATACATGGCCACACTATCAGGTAACTTTATTAAATCATTATTTAGAAATTAAAAATTAAACCATTTTTTCTCTTAAATCAGAGTAATTTTTATTATTTTGCAACATGTTGCCATAAAATTATTTTATTTCCAAGCATCCTCATTCTTGTGTAATATGCCAGCTACATTTTCTCTTTCCAAATTATAATTGACTTTGCAGATGTTAGTTACTGGCAAAATAACTTCATCTATAGGTAGAAGACTCATAAACCAGAAACAAAGCTCAACTTTAGCCAGGTTTAGCAAGGGTGAAATATAACTACTGCTAGGTTATTTATCTGGTTGCATATTGACTTCAACACAAGGATGTTGAAATAAAAATCTGTCTGAAAATAAGTCACTTCTGTTCCAGCTCTCAAAAATTATAATTACATTTGATCATTAGGGTTATTAGATTTTATGTCATTAATGATTTACAGGCAGAAAAACAATTGTTATATTTGTTCATTTGTTTGTTTCTTACAGAAACTGTAGATACTGAGGAAAAAATGTGGGTAACCCAAATTAAAAATTCAATATTTTAATGCTAGACGAAATTTTCCCTTGAAAAATGTTCTCTCGTCAAATTTTCAAGAATGTAATGTTGGATTTGATTAACTATGTAATTTATATACTAAAATAGAAGTGTTTCTTTAAAAATCTATGGATGAAAATCAGAGATGACTCAAGTAAATTATTGAAGTGCATCTTCTTCTGAACTCTACTTTATTTCATCTGGCATTTAATTTTTTAGATGATAAATCTAAAGCTAATATGATTCTACCTTTGGTAAAATTAACCTTTCCTCTTCCTTGAATAGTTGAAATATTTATCTTGAAGTAAATATTTTTACGCATATGAATTGTTATTCATCTCTGCTTATTAATTTTAGCATCTAATGATCAGGCCTTTCCACTCTCAATCTTACATGCATGTTTTCTTTTTTTCTATCTATAATTTGCCGTTGCTGATTTTCCTGTTTTCGCCTTTAAAAATTGTCATAATTGAAAAGCTATATTTCTCTATTCCATTATTCACCACACATTATATCACACTTCATTTTCTCATTGTAAGTGAACCTCCCTCATCTGTCATCTGTATCTTGAATATTTACAAAGTTGACTCTACATATTACTCCTTTCAGTCATAGTAGGTGTTGCTCTATTATAGTTATTTCACTCTTTATTTTCTCATTTAGTTAACATTAATACCTAGCTTCCTTTTGGCAGTTTCACGGAGACATTATATAACTTATTCACATTTATTATGTAGCCATTTTAATGGAAATACTTGTGTGTTTCCTTCCAATGAACATATGCTCCCATCTTTTTTTTTTTTAAGCCTGCAGCACTTTTTAATAAGCCCTGTTTTTTTTTTCCTCACATTAACTGAATATTGAGTTTGGTTTAATAGTGTTGTTTTAGAGATGTGTAGAGGGCCAGTGTCAAAACTTATAACATTTAACATTTTGCAACATTAACCTCCAGTTGCTTGGTTGCTTGCAGTTTTCATCTGTAAAGACATAAAGAACCCTGAATAAAATTGTAGTTCCTCTATCTCATTTTCAGTGAGGTTAACCAACTAAGAAGTAACCATCTAACACTAAAGGGAAAGTCTGAAGATTGAAATGGGAAGAGAGAGTAACAGAAAGAATCTCCCTAGAATTGTTCAAAATAAACTTTAGAGGATTATATTTTGTTGGTTGGTTTTTGCTAAAATTTATGTTTCCTTTCAATGATTGTTTTAGCAAAATATCGGTATTATTGGAAATAATATTTCTGTTTCTATCCAATCATCTTTCCAAAATCCTGGCTCCATCATTTTTAGTCTTTTCAGTCCACTGAAGAATGAGTCTGATTCGGAGTTATGTAATTGCCACATGTTCATCAGATTTATTTGCCTTTCCTTGGAAGTCCACTGTGCTTTCAAATTCTTTCCAGTTATATGGAATTCTAAGATTTTCCCATCTGTTTTTAATTTTTTTTGTAGTGGGACAAGGATAACTCAATTTTCTTGCATAGCATTTAATCCAACCTTCATTTAGTATTTCTGCAATGATGGATTAGTGAACACTGAAGCGTTTCATGATTTGCATAGACAGTGTTTTAGTATTCCTTAATTCCTGGTATGTTGTGTTCTCAAGTTCTCAAGTTCCTTTTCCTGATATGTTGTGTAGTTGTTATAATGTTCTCCTATCCTCTGAAAAAACTTAATAAAATAAAAAAGAAAATCATTTTCCTTGATCTTTTTTTAGTGTCACATGTGAGTAGTCTGAGCAGGTTGAAGATGACTTCCAGTTGAAAGACATTCTATATGTCAAAGTATCACTAATGAACCATTGGTAGAAGTTTAGTTTGTAGTTGTATAGTTCTTCTAAAGTTACAAAAAGTTATTCTTAGGCTGCATACTTCTCAGAAATTTATAGGCTAGTGGACAATAAATATTAGTCTAAAATATAGAACACGGTTAATCTCAATATCAGATATATGTAGAATGGCAAAAGTATACTTACTACAGCAGGTGTTTTAAGCAACGCACAAAGATGTATTGGATGGCCAGCAAACTCATCACGTTGCCGGGATCATCATGGTGAAGGATCAGAGACAAAAGTGAGACTAAGCGTGATATGAATATGCATTTTAATGGAAATTAAAAAGCCCATGTGAAGTAGCAAAATATAAACTAGCAAAACAAACAAATTCCAAAGAGCATTAGTAAGGTTTTATGATAAGATTAGAAATAAACATAAAGGGAACAACAGAAGAAAACGACCTCTACTCATTATGGTAGTTTCACATTCATGGTAATTTCTCTAGAGTTTTATGTTAAAGTTTGACATAAGGATTCCATTTAGAAAGTACAAGAACTCAAGCTCTTCATTCTGAAATAGAGAAAAGTAAGTTTTCAAAAGCAGCAGGAAGGAGGCAGCATCTGTCACTTTTCACTTGATGTTTCTATATAGGCCTAGAAAACAGACTGAAGCTAAGAGCACCTGTGTTCCTTAGAATGCTTTCTGTCCCATTTTTTCATCCAAAACCCATTGCTTTCTGTTTCTGCCTCATCATCTGATCAGGATTTATCATTATTATTGTTGTCATGATTACTATTATGTATCATTAGACTCTCTATCAGCAACAACAGATCATTATGGCTTCATTTTTTTCCTAAGGCTTCAACCATTTCCAAAATGTAAATGTTTATGATTGTTTCAGAAGGAGACAGCACTGAGCTCCGTTCAGGAACTTGTCCAGGCTTCAGATGGCTTGGTTTGTATTCCCTGCTGGCTGCTTTAAAGCTAAAACAGATGAACAATATAGATTTAAATGGGGTAAAATGTTTTTTCTTAAGTTTATATTTAAATAATTGAAGTAGGCTTTATGCAAAATATCTCCAAAGAATATCAACTCCTGATGGCAATGACAGTAAAACGAAGTACTGTTTAAATTCCTTACTCCAATTGGTAGATACAACGTAATATAGTGGAAGTAAAACTGGATTCAGGGCTAGAAAATTTAGGGGCTAGTTGCACCTTCAAACTTTTATGTGAATTTGGGCAAGGCACTAATTTTTAGTCATTTGTACATTGTTAAGTCTCTTAATGTCAAACTCTGAGGTTATTATTGATTTTAAAGCTCTACCACTTTGGGTTCAAGGACAATGCTTTATTAGGATTAAGGTAAAAACAGAAAACCAAAAACATAGGCTAATGAGCGAAGGTTTGATCAAACATGGAATTCTTAACTTCTTTAGTATATGTATATAAGGAGAATCTTTATTTCGTTTAAAAAGGGAAACAAAGACCTGAACTTAATTAATTGAATTGTGAATTATAAGTTTGTGGTGACCTAAAATACTTAAATAAATAAATGCTAATATAATGACCGACGCAGATCATTCTGGTTGTTGCCTCCTGAAGCTGCTACGACTTTATTATTTTTTTTTATACTTTAAGTTTTAGGGTACATGTGCAGGTGTGTTACATATGTATACATGTGCCATGTTGGTGTGCTGCACCCATTAACTCGTCATTTAACATTAGGTATATCTCCTAATGCTATCCCTCCTCCCTCCCCCAACCCCACAACAGACCCCAGTGTGTGATGTTCCCCTTCCTGTGTCTATGTGTTCTCATTGTTCAATTCCCACCTATGAGTGAGAACATGTGGTGTTTGGTTTTTTGTCCTTGCGATAGTTTGCTGAGAATGATGGTTTCCAGCTTCAACCATGTCCCTACAAAGGACATGAACTCATCATTTTTTATGGCTGCATAGTATTCCATGGTGTATATGTGCCACATTTTCTTAATCCAGCATATCATTGATGGACATTTGGATTGGTTCCAAGTCTTTGCTATTGTGAATAGTGCTGCAATAAACATACGTGTGCATGTGTCTTTATAGCAGCATGATTTATAATCCTTTGGGTATATACCCAGTAATGGGATGGCTGGGTCAAATGGCATTTCTAGTTCTAGATCCCTGAGGAATCGCCACACTGACTTCCACCATGGTCGAACTAGTTTACAGTCCCACCAACAGTGTAAAAGTGTTCCTATTTCTCCACATCCTCTCCAGCACCTGTTGTTTCCTGAGTTTTTAAATGATCGCCATTCTAACTGGTGTGAGATGGTATCTCATTGTGGTTGTGATTTGCATTTCTCTGATGGCCAGTGATGATGAGCATTTTCTCATGTGAGTTTTGGCTGCATAAATGTCTTCTTTTGAGAAGTGTCTGTTCATATCCTTCACCCACTTTTTGATGGGGTTGTTTGTATTTTTCTTGTAAATTTGTTTGAGTTCTTTGTAGATTCTGGATATTAGCCCTTTGTCAGATGAGTAGATTGCAAAAATTTTCTCCCATTCTATAGGTTGCCTGTTCACTCTGATGGTAGTTTGTTTTGCTTTGCAGAAACTCTTTCGTTTAAGTAGATCCCATTTGTCAATTTTGGCTTTTGTTGCCATTGGTTTTGGTGTTTTAGAAATGAAGTCCTTGCCCATGCCTATGTCCTGAATGGCACTGCCTAGGTTTTCTTCTAGAGTTTTTATGGTTTTAGGTCTAACATGTAAGTCTTTAATCCATCTTGAATTAATGTTTGTATAAGGTGTAAGGAAGGGATCCAGTTTCAGCTTTCTACATATGGCTAGCCAGTTTTCCCAGCACCATTTATTAAATAGGGAATCCTTTTCCCATTTCTTGTTTTTGTCAGGTTTGTCAAAGATCAGATAGTTGTAGATGTGTGGCATTTTTTCTGAAGGCTCTGTTCTGTTCTATTGGTCTATATCTCTGTTTTGGTACCAGTACCATGCTGTTTTGGTTACTGTAGCCTTGTAGTATAGTTTGAAGTCAGGTAGTGTGATGCCCCCAGCTTTGTTCTTTTGGCTTAGGATTGACTTGGCAATGCAGGCTCTTCTTTGGTTCCATACAAACTTTAAAGTAGTTTTTTTCCAATTCTGTGAAGAAAGTCATTGGTAGCTTGATGGGGATGGCATTAAACCTATAAATAACCTTGGGCAGTATGGCCATTTTCATGATATTGATCCTTCCTACCCATGAGCATGGAATGTTCTTCCATTTGTTTGTATCCTCTTTTATTTCATTGAGCAGTTGTTTGTAGTTCTCCTTGAAGAGGTCCTTCATGTCCCTTGTAAGTTGGATTCCTTGGTATTTTATTCTCTTTGAAGCAATTGTGAATGGGAGTTCACTCATGATTTGGCTCTCTGTTTGTCTGTTATTGGTGTATAAGAATGTTTGTGATTTTTGCACACTGATTTTGTATCCTGAGACTTTGATGAAGTTTCTTATCAGCTTAAGGAGATTTTGGGCTGAGACAATGGGGTTTTCTAGATATAAAATCATGTCATCTGCAAACAGGGACAATTTGACTTCCTCTTTTCCTAATTGAATACCCTTTATTTCCTTCTCCTGCCTAATTGCCCTGGCCAGAACTTCCAACGCTATGTTGAATAGAAGTGGTGAAAGAGGACATCCCTGTCTTGTGCCAGTTTTCAAAGGGAATGCTTCCAGTTTTTGCCCATTCAGTATGATATTGGCTGTGGGTTTGTCATAGGTAGCTCTTATTATTTTGAGATACATACCATCAATACCTAATTTATTGAAAGTTTTTAGCATGAAGCGTTGTTGAATTTTGTCAAAGGCCTTTTCTGAATCTTTTGAGATAATCATGTGGTTTTTGTCGTTGGTTCTGTTTATATGCTAGATGACGTTTATTGATTTGCGTAGGTTGAACCAGCGTTGCATCCCAGGGATGAAGCCCACTTGATCATTGTGGATAAGCTTTTGGTGTGTTGCTGGGTTTGGTTTGCCAGTACTTTATTGAGGATTTTGGCATCGATGTTCATCAGGGATATTGCTGCTATAACTTTTTAATTGGCTGTCATTTCAAGAAATCAAAATTCAAGATCTTTAAATCTTTTTTTTTCAACAGATAATTCACTGCAACACTTTTGTGCATCTTAATTTTGTTGACCCAAATGAAAACATTAATAACTGCATGTGCTTGTTGAGCCGCATGAGCTTCTTTTTTTTTTTTGAGATGGAGTCTGGCTCTGTCACCCAGGCTGGAGTGCGGTGGCCCGATCTCAACTCATTTCAACCTTCGTTTCCTGGGTTCAAGTGATTCTCCTGCCTCAGCCTCTGGAGTAGCTGGGACTACAGGCATGTACCACCATGGCAAGCTAATTTTTGTATTTTTAGTAGAAACGCCATTTCACCATGTTGGCCAGGCTGGTCTTGAATGCCTGACCTCAAGTGATCCGCCTGGCTTAGCCTCCCAAACTTCTGTGATTACAGGCATGAACCACCATGCCCGGCCATGAACTCTTTTATGATAAAAATATTTATTGTCATCTCCATAACATGCCAAATCTTTCTCCAGAGTGCAGGAACAGAATCTTTTTCAGCAATGAGATGGCTTTGTTTTCCTCACTATATCCAGAATTGCATCAGTTTTTCTGGAATAAATGTATGATTCAGTAAGAATATAATTTTAATAAGATCAATTCTGGAATTAATTTTATTAATACATTTGCATATTTCACTTTGGGTAACTTAATAATGTGCAATAGAAAGCAAAACACTAGACCGAAAATCAAGATTTGTTCATTATTATGGACTTGACAAATTTTCCTTTTTTAAAAAAATAATGTGATAGTCTCTTAGTATTTCTGGGCCTTTTTATACCTAAAATAAGAAGATAAAGGAAATAATCTTTAAAGTCCTTTTTCGCTAAACCATTATGATTTATCGCATTAATCAAATAAGCTTGGGTATTTTTACGCACTGGACTGTTAGTAGAGGAGTCAAAGGAGATCTGTGAAAGTTTAGGTTGGCTAAGAAGACGTTCAAGGAAAATCTTTGCTTCAGTATTGAGTGACACAAGTGATCTAGTTGTTGACCTGTATGAGCTATGAATCATGTAAATAAAATAACCTGTCATGGCGTTCAAAGGGACAGTTGTTGCAAAC
Organism: Pan paniscus; assembly: GCF_029289425.2. NCBI lineage: Eukaryota > Metazoa > Chordata > Mammalia > Primates > Hominidae > Pan > Pan paniscus. Next base: position 74,785,734 of record NC_073261.2, on the reverse strand, counting down.
ATATTGTAATTTAGTTATCATTTGCCAGCATATCCACAACTGAAACATTATCATGTAGTTTCAACTGTCTGAAGTTGACCAGCTGTTGTCCACATATCAACAGAAGAAAAACTGTGGCACCTCTTTGCCAATCAAAAATTCCATTAGGCAAGCTGCTTAAACTAAAAACTAAGCTAAATCAACAGTGGGAATGCAAGAAAAATGTACTGTTCTACACACTTATATAAAATGTGGAGTTTATATGTAAAGACCTTATATGACATAGTATATGATAATATAAGATCATTATGACATAACTAGGTACCAAATATATAAGTGAAAAATAATCTCAACATTTATTTGTTTAAGTAATATAATCAGTAATCAAAGAAGAGGGCAATGTCAACTTTCATTGAAGACAGTTTTTTTTCTTTTTATATGTTTACATAAACATACACACGTGCACACACAAACATATGCATCTATAAGCTACATATATAAATCTATAAAGTTTATATATACATATATTTCAAAATAATTAGATAAGAAGGGATAATTCTGGACAAAAGTGAGAGGAATTATTCCAGAAGTAGAAAGAACTTATGGGTATGATATCCACATAAATATCCAGGTAGAAAGATGGTACCATACGGCTTTCAAAATGGTAGACAAGGTAAAATCTTTAAGAAGGTGGCTTAGGATAATTATTTGGCCTTCATTCTTTAGAAAAAGAAGCTTGAGGATTATATTATTGATTATAATGAGACACTAATGTAACATAATGAAGTAGAGAGTACACTAATGTAGGCCAAATGAAATAGATATGACAAAAGCAAAGGGAGATTTCAGCAGGGAGAAAAGTCAAGAAGCAATGTTGAGAAGGAGGAGATCACTATTCTCTTCAGCCTCGATCAAGGGATCTCTTAAAATGCTAGTAGCTTATGTTCGTTTTTATGGCTGCATAGTATTCTATGAAGTGTACATACCACGTTTTCTTTATTCAGTCAACTGTTGGTGGACATTTGGGTTGTTTCCATGACTTTGTTATTGTAAACCGTGCTGCAATAAATATGTGCTGGTGTCATTTTTATATAATGATTTATTTTCCTTTGGGTAAATACCCACAACGTGGATGGAGCTGGGGGTCATTATTTGAAGTAAAAGAACTCAGAAGCAGAAAATAAAATATCACGTATTTTCACTTGTAAGTCGGAGCTGAATGATGGCATATTAGTCCGTTTTCACACTGCTTTAAAGAACTACCTGAGATTGGGTAATTTATGAAGAAAAAAGGTTTAATTTACTCACTGTTCCACAGGCTTAACAGGAAGCATGACTGGGAGGCCTCAGGAAACTTACAATCAGTTGAAAGGTAAAAAGGAAGGAAGGACCTTCTTCACATGGTGGCAGGAGAGAGAGAGAGAGCGAAGGTGGAAGTACCACACACTTCTAAACCATTAGATCTTGTGAGAACTCACTGTCATGAGAAGACCAAGGAGGGAATCTGACCCACAATCCAATCACCTCCCACCAGTCTCCTTCTCCAATTTGACTTGAGATTTGGGCAGGGACAGAAATCCAAACCATATCACATGGGTATACGAGGTCATAAAGATGAGGAAAATAGACCCTGGGGACTCCAAAAAGGGAGAGGGTTGGAAGAGGATGAGAGATGAAAAATCACCTATGGGATATAAAGTTCAAAATTTGGATGATAGGCACACTAGAAATCCAATTCCACTATTACACATATAATACCCAGGTAACAAGCACATGTACTCCCTAAATCTAATTTTATTTTTTAATTAAAGGATTAGAGTACTTTAGATTTTTTTTTTCCCGGTTTGTTACTTAGAATGATGACCAATATCATCTGTGATGGTTAGGAAATTCTATCTGATTAAATTTGATTACAACTCAGTGAACTGAGCCTTATATTTTATAAGCACAAGTGCTTAGCTTATGCTTAATGTCTACTGTGCAAATTTCAGCTTTAAAATTTTTGTTTAAGTAGTATAAAAGACTCAGGAAGATTGTTCATAGACAAAGCTCAATTTTCTACTAATATGAAGCTTACTGAGAGCATTTTGTGTGAGGATGATATATTTTCCATGCTCTGCCCCCTAAAATCAAGTGGTGAAATGGAGTGGATTATTTTAATAACTTGGGGGGTAAGCAGGAAAAACTTCCATGCTTGGAATTCCTCTCTTCACCATCAGAATGTGCTTTAACAAATATATTATTATATCCTATTTTAAAGGTATTTGGAGCACAAACATTTATTTTTATGAAAATTTACAATTGTAGTAGGTTGAAGTTGATGACTATTATTCTGGATCGTAATAGGGGAGTATGTATTCTACATATCAGAGAAACGGCCCTTCAAGTCCTACTCATTTGGATTAGAAATGGAGTCATTTGGTTGGCTTTGAGATTATTGGCTACGGTTTATTCTGGAAGAACAAAAGTCAGTAGTTATTTAAAATAAATACTCAAATTGCAATAATATGATATTTAATGATTATCTTTAAAAATGCTGTTGATTCAAACATGAAACTGGAAAAAAGCTTTAGATAGGAATCTAAATGTCTTCAATTCATTTGGAAAGCAATTTGATGGTTTAAATGTTTTAAAATTGTTATCAATTTTGTTAAAACAGCCTCAACCCTAATTTTTCTTTTTAAAAATTAAATTATTGATATATAATTAATATAAAATATATTGCACATGTTTAAATTGTACAATTTGATAAGCTTTGACACACATCATCTGTCACACACACATCTGCACATGTGGAAACCATCACCAAAATTAAGATAATTATATATTCATCACCCCAAAAGTCTCCTCATACACCTTTGAATATCTCCCTCTACCACACATACTACCCTAGGTAACTATTCATCTCCTTTCAGTCATGAAAGTTTAGTACTCATTTTCTTCTTTTTTATTTATTTATTTATTTTTGAGATGGAGTCTCGCTCTGTCGCCCATGCTGGAGTGCAGCGGTGGGATCTCAGCTCACTGCAATCTCCGCCTCCCAGGTTCATGCCATTCTCCTGCCTCAGCCTCCCTAGTAGCTGGGACTACAGGCACCCGCCACCACACCTGGCTAATTTTTTTGTATTTTTAGTAGAGATGGGGTTTCACCATGTTAGCCAGGGTGGTCTTGATCTCCTGACCTCGTGATCCACCCGTCTCGGCCTCCCAAAGTGGTGGGATTACAGGCATGAGCCACCGCGCCCAGCCTAGTACGCATTTTCTAGATTGTAGTATACTCTTTTTGTCTAGTTTCTTTTGTTAGCATAATTATTTTATTCTTGTTTATATATTTACCTAATTGTCTTCATCCATTCATCATTGATGGATACTTAGGATGATTACATACCTTGGCTCTTGTGAGTAATGCTGCAGTGAATATGAGAATAGTTATCTTTTTGACATTGTGACTTCAGTTACTTTCGATCTATACCCCAAAGTGAGATTGCTGGATCATATGGTAATACTATTTTCAGTTTTTTGGGCAACCTCTACGCTGTTTTCTGTAGTGACAGTACTAATCAACATTCCAACCAACAGCATATAAGAGTTCCTTTTTTTCACATTGATATCTCATTGTGGCTTTAATTTGTAATTCCCTAATAACTGTGATGTTGAACATCTTTCCTTATATCAGTTGGCCATTTCTATGTCTTTTTTTTGATAAATATTTATTCAGGTTCTTCACCCAAATTTTAATCAGCTCATTTATTTTCTTGCTATTCAGTTATTTGAATTCCTTATTTATTTTGGATAGTAACTCCTTATCAAATGTATTGTTACACATTTTCTTCTGACACATAGGTTGTTTCTTCACTCTGGTAGTTGTTTCTTACGCTATTCAGAAGCTTTTTAGTTTGATGTATCCCATTTTTTAATTTTTTATTTTGTTGACTGTACTTTGGGGTCAAATACTAAAAGAAGAGTACAATGAGCCAGTATTACTGATGAACATCAATGCAGTAATCTTAAGAAAAAAAAACTCTGGCAAACCAAATTCAATACTACATGAAATGGATAATTTGCCGTGATAAAGTAGGATTTATCCCTGGGATGTGAGGATACTTTAACATACACAAATTAATAAATGTGGCATACTACAATAAAATTAAGGACAAAATCTTGTGATTATCTCGATGAATGCAAAAGAAAACATTTGACAAAATTTGACATTGTTTTACAATAAAAACTCAACAAATTAGCATAGAAGAAATATATTTCAAAATGAAGTCCTATATGACAAATACACAGTCAACATTAAGCACAATGGTAAAAAGTTGAAAGCTTTCCCTTTAAGATTGGGAATCAGACAAGGATGCATACTTTTGCAACTTTTACTCAACATAGTAGTGGAAATCCTAGCCATAATGGAAATCCTAGCCAGAGCACTTAGGCAAGAAAAAGAAATAAAAGATATCCAAATAGGCGGGAAAGAAGCGAAATTTTCTGTTTGCTGATGACATAATTTCATATATAGAAAACTCTAAAATGCCACCAAATACATGTTAAAACTGGGAAACAAATTCAATAAGGTTGCAGTATACAATATATAAAAATCAGTAGTAATTCTGTATGTTAACAAGCCGTCTGGAAAAGAAAGTAAGAAAATCTGATTGACAATAGATCGTTTTTGGTTGTATGAGCATTTTGAAAGTATTGATTCTTCTGATCCATGAACATAAAATATTTTTCCATTAATGTATTTTTTCAATTTGTTTCATCAATGTTTTGTAGTTTTCAGAGTACACATATTTCACCTCCTTGGTTAAATTTATTTGTAAGTATTTTACTTCTTTTCTGTTGCTATTTTAAATGGAATTATTTTCTTAATTTTTGGGGGTTGCTCTTTGTTACAGCATTGAGATAGAAAATCTGTAAGGAACATTGAAATTGAAGTACACTTTAGGTCAAATGGACCTAACAGACATATACAGAACATCCCATCCAACAGATACACATTCTTCTCAAGTGCACATGAAACATTTTCCAAGATAGATCATATGTTAGATGCAAAACAAGTCTTAAACATTTTAAGAAGAATGAACTCATATCAAATATTGTCCTTGGTCACAATGATGTGACACTAGAAATAACAGGAGAAAAACTGGAAAATTTATGAATATTTGGAAATTATTAAACATGCTTCTAAAAAACAATGCATCAAATAAAAAATCAAAAGGTAAGTATCTTGAGACAAAAATGAAAACACAACATAATTTATGACATGCAGCAAAAGGTGTTCCCAGAGAGTTTATACCAATAAACAAGTAAAAAAATTAAGATTTCAAATAAACAACCTAACTTTAGATCTCAACAAAAATAGAACAATTAATACTTTATTTTTTTATCCATGAAATAAATCTTTATTGTTGCTACCTCTCTCACTATTGATGTTTCTAATTTGTTAATTCTTTCTTTCTTTCCGGATAGTCTGGTTTAGAAATTTGTTTGATGTTTGCAAGGAACCAATAAAAATAAGCAAAAACAGATAGAACTTTAAGGACAAATAGACAACTACAAATCTAGACAGAGATTTCAATACATTTCTCTCAAGAATAGATAGGACAAGTTGTCAGAAGGTAGTCATCGGATTTATTGAGGCACTGAACAACACTATCGGTGAAATTGACCGAACTGACCAAAAGTGTTCTAATTGTCAATATGAAACACTACAGCCCACAACTGAATCCACAATCTTTTCATGTATACAGGAAACATATTTTAAAATAGATCATATTAGAGCCATAAAATAAGTTTGAACGCATTTAAGTGTATTTAAACTATCTTAGGATTGCTCCTTAACCCTAATGGAATTAAATTAGAATTCAATAGCAGAGGTATATCTCAAAAATCTCCCAATATTTGGAACATACATAGAATACATCTGAATAATTCATGGGTCAAGGAAGAAACAAAAGAGAAATTTTAAGGTGCTTTGGAATAAATAAAAATGTAAAAATATATCAAGTACATCGCAATCAAATAAAGCTGTATTTAGAGGTAAATTTAATGCACTAAATACCTACATAAGAAATGAAGAATGATCTCAAGTCAATTACCACAGAATATCCACCGTAAATACTAGTAGAGGGATAGCAAATTAATGCAAACATTAGTAAAAGAAAGGAGATGACAAATGAGTGGGAATCAATAAAACAGAAAATCAGGGACACCAACACTGTTTCTTTTTTATGATTACAAGTTATTTCTTTTTTTCACTTTCTAAATTTTAACTCTTTCTAATATTTAGTGTGTGCACTAGGATTGATAAAATGTATCTTTTACTTATTGTAATTTATCTTCAAGTGATATACAAGTTGATGTATAGTATAACCTTGAAACAGTATCATTTCTCTTTCCTCTTGTCCTCTGTTCTATTATTTTCATAAATTATGCATGTGAAATAAACTCTGCAACACATTACTTTTATCTTTGTTTTAAACTGTAAATTCTCTTTTGGACCTTTGATAATATAAAGAATATATTTTTTACCCATGTAGTTACCATTTCTGGTTCTTTTCATTATTTTTTGTGGATATTGATTTCCACTCAGATCATTTTCTTTCTTCTGTAAAGATGTGGTCTAACATTTCTTGCACTTTGCATTTGCTGGTGATGAATTATTTCAGCCTCTGAATTTTTTTAGATAAATAATTATTTTTATTAATTTATAAATTTACTTATATAATACATTTTTAAAATGGCTATGCTGAAAACCCTGTTTCCATTTAAAAATTTGTAATAGGCACATAATAATTGTACATATTTATGGGGTACAGTGGCGTGTTTTGATACATGTATATTGTGAATGGATCAAATCAGAGTAATTAGCATATCTATCACCTCAATCATTTATCATTTTGTGGTGAGAACATTAAAAATCCTTCTAGTTATTTTGAAATATACATTATTTACTATAATCACAATACCATGCAATAGAACACCAGAATTTATCTCTTCCAATTGTAACTTTGTACCCCTTGACTAACCTCTTGCCATCCTTCCTCTCCATACCCTCCCAGTCTCTAATAACCACTGCTCTATTTTCTACTTTTATGAAATCAACTTTTTTAGATTCCGTATATGAGTTTGATCATCCAGTATTTGTCTTTCTGTTCTGACTTATGTCACAATATAATGTCCTCCAGGTTCATCCATGTTTTTCACAGATAGCAAAATTTCATTAATTTTTTTATGGCTGAATAGTATTCTATTTTATTCCTTAGCATTCTATACCATGTCATTAGTATTTCATAGGATTTCATTCCATCCCACATTTTCTTTATCCATTCATTAATTGTTGAACACATAGGTTGATTTCATATTTTGACTATTGTGAATAGTCCTTCAATAAACATAGGAGTGCAGATATCTCTGACACACCAATTTCATTTCCTTTAGATATACTCAGAGTGGGATTACTGGATCACATAGTAGGTCTGTTTTTAATTTTTGAGGAACCTTCATGCTGTTTTCCACAATGGTTCTACTAATTTATATTCCCACCAAGAGTATATAAGGGTTCCTTATTCTTTACGTCCTTGCCAATACTTGTTATTTTTTGTCTTTTCGATAGCTATTCTAATTGGTGAGGTAATACCTCGTTGCGGTGTTTATTTGATTTCTCTAATGACTAGTGATGTTGAAAATTTTTTCATATACCCATTGGCTATTTGTTGTCTTTTGAGAAGTGTCTACTTAGGCCTTTAGCCCATTTAAAAAATTAAATTGTTTTCTTTTTATTTTGCTATTGAGTTGTTTGGATTCCTGTATATTCTGGATATTAAACTTTTGTCAGATGTATACTTTACAAATATTTTCTCCCATTTCGTAGATTGTCTCCTCAATTTGTTGATTGTTTTCTTTGCTGTGCAGAAGCTTTTTAGTTTGATGTGAGTATTTTAGTTTTGTTGCCTATTTTTGCTTTCGTTGTCAATGTTTTTGAGGTCTTTAAAAAAAGTTCTTGCCTAGTCCACTGTTATTAAGTATTCCCCCATGTTTTCTTATACTAGTGTCATTGTTTTGTGTCCTATATTTGTCTTTAATCCACTTTTTGGTTGATCATTATTTTTTTTTTGAGATGGAGTTTCTCTCTTGATTATTTTTAATATAGTGAGACAGAGGTTTCTAGTCTCATTCTTCTGCATGTGGGTATCCAATTTCCCAGCACCATTTATTGAAGAGATTGTTCTTTTTCCAATGTGTTTTGGCACTTTGTAAAAAAATCAGTTGGCTCTTGATGTGTGGATTTATTTCTGGGTTCTTTATCCTTTTCCATTGTTCCATGTGTCTGTTTTTATACCAGCTCTGTGTTGCTTGGTTAGCTTTGTAGTATATTTTTGAGGCCAGGGAGTATGATGCCTTCAGCTTTGTTCTTTTTTTCCTCAGTATTGCTTTGGTTGTTTGGTGACTTTTGTGGTTCCATATGCCATTTAGTATTGTTTTTCTATTTCTTTGAAGAATATCATTCATATTTTGATAGGAATTGCACTAAATCCATAGATCACTTTAGAAAGTATGATTTTTAACAATATTAATTCATCCAATCTATGAACACGGAATATCAGTTTCTTTCACAAATGTTTTATGGTTTTCAGTGAAAAGATCTTTCATTTTCTTCATTAAATTTATTCCTAGGTGTCTTAATATTTATACCTCTTGGAAATGGGATTCTTTTCTTGATTTCGTTTTCAGATAGTTCCTATTAATCATGTAGAGACGCTACTGATGTTTGTACACTGATTTTGTATCCTGCAACTTTGTTGAATCTGTTTATTAATTCTAACAGTTATTGTGATGTCTTCAGGATTTTCCATCTATAAGATCATGTCATCTGCAAAAGAGACAATTCGGCTTCCTTCTTTCCAGTTTGAATGCCTTTCATTCTTTATCTTTCCTAATTGCTTTTGCTAGGAATTCCATTGTTATGTTGCATAGAAGTGGTGGAAATAGAAATATTCTTGTAACATATTCTTTTAAAAAAATTTGAAATGAAGGCAAAGCTGTATTTTTTTCTGGCTGATTTTATTATTTTTCTCATAATCACTTGTTTTTAGTAATTTTATTATGGTGGTGTTAATGAAATTGTTTCCATGAGTTCAGACTTAGTTTTCACTGAAGCTGTTTTGATATTTGGATTTATGGTTTTTACCTGATTTTGAAAATGTTTCAGTCATTATTTTTCACTTTTTTTAATGCTCTCCCCCTTTCTTTACATCTTCTTTAGGGACTCTATACAAAAATTTCACCACTTGAATTTTTCTCACAGTTCCCTTATAATCTATTCTTTTTTTCTCCTTTTTCACATGGTGCTTCCTTTTTAATAGTTCCTATTATTGCTATGCCTTCAAGTTCATGACTGTTAACTGCTGCAATGTCTGTTCTGCTGTTTATCCTATCTTGTGTGTTCTTCATTTTGGACACAACATTAGAGGTTTTACTGTTAGAAGTTAATTTCTGTTTTTATTAAATATCTTCAATATTAATATGTGTTCAAACTTCAACTTATTAAATGTAAGACACTTTTATAACAGCTGTTTTTATATTTTTATTGATTTCATAATCTGCATCATTTAAAGTCAATTTTAATAGATTTTTCTACTCATGAGCTATATTTTCTTGCTTATTTGCATATCTTATAGTTTTTTAATTAAATCTTAACACTTTACTTATTTGGGTGCTATTTCTATTCCTAGAAATAATCTGGTGCTTTTTTTCTGGGAGGCATATTAAATTATTTGCAAGTAGTGTGAGAATCTGGGTCTTGCTCTTCAAATTTGTTATATGAGACAAGAGCAGTGTTAAGTCTAGGGCTAATTTTGTTTCATCGCTCACGTAAACTTGTGACTTTTCTAATCAGTGCTTCCTGAATTACTTGCTCTTCCAGTCTCACTGGTGGTAATAGGAACTACTGTTGGTCTTTTCTTAACTTTGGAAATTATTCTTTTAATATTTTTGTGTGATTCTTCTCTTATCCTTGTGTAGTTTCTTCATGTGAATGCACAAATATGGAATCATTTCAAAGCTGGGGGGGACTTCTCAGTTTAGCTTTATCCTTTCTCATACTCTTAGATTTATAATTTAGTCTCCACGGACACCCAGTAATGTTTCCTCAATTCAGGGAGACTGTTGAACTGTCTGTATGACCTCTCCCTTCATTATAGCTTAAAAACTCTTTCTAGGCATTACGATTGGATACATACAGGGCATAGTTTATTTGTTTCCTTTCATTCACAGAGAACTGTCCTTCTTTGCCTGATGTCTTGAGATTAGTTGTTTCAGATATTTTGTCCTAATTTTTTGTAGCTTCTATAAGGAGGGCTAGTTCACTCCCTGTCATTCTTAGTTGGTAGGAAATGGAAATATTCTAGGAACATACTCTTTTAAAATGTTTCGAAAAGAAGGCGAAGGCTATATAGCAATTAATTGATTAAAAGAGAAAATATATACATGTACAATTGCAAAAGCAAAAAGAAGAGGAAAATAATCTATTAAAGATATAATGTTAAGGATATTAAGTAGTTTATGCTATCTCCTTTTAACAAAGTATTTTGTAGAGAGTATTGTCTACATGTAGGAATGCAAAGATAGACTTTGGTGTCAGTTAGATCTTAATTTTATTCCTGGCTTTGTAAAATATGGGTAAAAATTTGTAGCCAAAAAGTTTTTGTAAGATACACGTTTCTTATCACAATATTTGGCATATGGCAAATGATCACAACATTGCTATTAAATGTTACACAAGTACTGCTTTGGTTTGGATGTTTGTCTGCCAAATCTAATGTTGTATTTGGTTCCCAATGTTGGAAATAGGGCTAATGGGAGATGTTTGATTCATGGGGATAAATGCCCCATGAACAGCTTGGTATCATCCTTGAAGTAATGAGTGAGTTCTCGCTCTGTTGGTTTCTATGAAGGCTGGTTGTTAAAAAGAGCCTGGCACCTCTCTTATGTCTCACTTCCTCCTGTCGTTATATACATTCAGGCTTTCTTTCATCTTCCACCATGAATGGAAGCAGCCTGAAGCTCTCACGAGATGCAGATCTGGTACTATGCTTCTTGCACAGCCCGCAGAATTGCGAACAAAATAAACCCCTTTTTAAAATAAATTACCCAGCCTCAGTTATTCCTTTACAGCAAGACTAAATGTACTGCAGCAAATACCTTCTTGGATCTACCTGGGATATGTGAGATTCTTAAGAAAGATGCTTAGAGTTCCTTAGGAACATAGGGGAACAGGATTTAAGCAAATCAAAGCAAATTTTCTTCCACAGCTGATTTTATGTCTTCTTTTCTATTTACCTTTGTGCCATTATTTCAGTGTTTCATCCTTGCCTTATAAACAGTACAAAGCATATTACTTTGGGCAAATGTGATTCTCACTCTTTACTAAAGTAGCAACTAAGCAACTGTTTCCCTTCTGTATCCTCTCTAAACAACATATTCGTAATCCCTAAATCTCTACTACTTCCCCTCATGCCTTAATCAGAAACCAATTATTGTTTATCTTTGACAGTACATACTTGCCAAAAAGTATTGTAAGATGGTCACTTAGATAAATTTTATTTTTGTAAAAATACAAAAGCACATAAATATAATGTTCTTCTCCCATATTAACCTATCAAATCTAAAGTATCCGATGGTTCCTTAATAAAATTCCTACAGTGACATTCATATGATGCTCCTTATTGGGAAAAAAATCTTTCTCTGGCTATGAAACCATGTTAAAATATGTCTAATGGAAAGGTAAACAAATTTGTCGCTCCCACTGTCAACGTTTCCTACACTAAGTTTTTCCACACTTCTGGTTCTCTGTAGGAATAAAAATAGAATTATAAGAGGGGATGTTAAGCCTATTCTTGAGTTAGCTCTGAGTTGATTATAAGTTACAAGCCATAGAATTATAACTCTCCTTTTTCTTCCAAGATAGTAACAGCAGTAATGACTATGACAACAACAATAACTTAATACCTTCCACTTACAAGTAGTCTTTTACCCGAATTTTGGAAACAGTAATTACAGGTTTCAATGCTTTTGAAAATTGTATATTGGGATAGTCAATAAGTCCCGTATAAAGATGAACAAAAAAAAGATGTAGTGTCCTGTGCTTTTTATTCTCTCTGCATTGTAGCCAGGTCAATAAACTGAATAAAAACAAAGAATCTGATGATCTATGAAAACAAGTGAAGTATCTATTAATAGTGGATTTTTCTAAGAATGATTACTAGGAAAGTTGGTTTAAAGTGATAAAATGTAAAGGTTACTTTTATAACTAGTAAATCAGACAGTTTAATGCTATCGTTTTCTTTTGTTGTTGTTGTTGTCTCGTTTTATTTTGAGGTGGAGTTTCGCTCTTGTTGCCCAGGCTGGAGTGCAATGGCGCGATCTCGGCTCACCACAAACTCTGCCTCTCAGGTTCAAGTGATTCTCCTGCCTCAGCCTCCTGAGTAGCTGGGATTACAGTCATGCACCACTGTGCCCGGTTAATTTTGTATTTTTAATAGAGATGGGGTTTCTCCATGTTGGTCAGGCTGATCTCGAACTCCTGACCTCAGGTGATCCACCTGCTTCGGCCTCCCCAAGTGCTGGGATTACAGGCTATCGTTTTCTTTAAATCTTTTCTAGCAAGTCAACTTTTGGTCTTACCTAGTCCCTAGAAAATCAAGAAGAGAATTTTAAAAATATATGATTTTCAGTCTGATTTCTTTGAACGCTGAAAAACATACTGTTGTCTTATCCATGTTTTATGTTGCTCTCATTCAATAATTTTTGAACTAGATGATAAATTACTTTTTAAACGACTAATCTATTTTAAACTGTGTATATTTTAGATGATTATTTGATTAGCACTTCACCAAATATTTACTGACTGCCAAAGAACTTTAAGAAATTCTAAAACACTAAGCTTGAAAAATAACTTTGGGTATTATTTGATTAGTATACTCCATTTATCCAGCAATTTCAAAGAAGGAAGGAAGTTCATAAATGTATTTTATATAGTTGAAAATTTCTCCATTATAGAGCAAATCTTTAAGAGAAACCATATTTGATGAATCACAAAACTGGATACGTATTCTGGATTGTCAAGGTAACTGAGAATGTCCAGATAATTAGAAATATCTTCTTTAGAAAGCAAAAGATATAGTTTGGCCTTGGCAGCCTCATGGCATACAGCCGACCTATAAAATGGAAAGAGCCTGAGACCCTGAATCACCTCTTGAAAGAATAAAAATGGATTGTTAACTTGAGCGAGAAATGAAGGGTTTGGTCTTATTCTACTAAAAGTTTGGAATTTGCATATTCCTGCAAGTAGCATTACTCTACTACATAATCTGTTCATGTAGTCAGTCAATTTTGAATTGACTTTTTTTTTGCCATGATTATGAGTACTTTTAAATGAAATAGAATAAACATATGTTGTTAGGTCTTCAGTCTGTAATTATTTCATGCGTGCTTTGAAATACAAAAGTAATTATACATTATTGCAATAGATACCTAGTTTTTCCACGCCACTTATTAAATTGTCCAATTTTTTTTACTAATTTGAAACGACACTGTAATACTATCCATATCTGTGATATTCTATTTCTAGGTGGCCTATTTTTTTTACCATGGATTTTGTCATCTGTTCCTATTCTGCTGCCACAATATTTTAATCATTACATCTTTTTAAATGTTCTTAAATCTGGCAAGTCATCTGCTTTTTAAAAGTCTTACTTTTAATAAGCTGCTTAGATATTATATTACATTTATTTTTATATGTGTATTATAGAATCACATAGTCAAATTCTCTAAAATTACTGATAACATTGTTGCTGGGAATGAAAAATTTGTATTTCTGGGCAATGAAATCTTTAAAATACTTACTTTTTCCATTCAAATATTTAATATATCATCAATAAATTCTTTAAAATTTTTGGATTAATGTTATACTGCTCTTAGTTATACGTGTTGCTAGGTTATTATTTTTATCTACTTTTTATCTCTGAAGGGTAGCGTTTATTTTTTAAAACAACCTTAATTCAAATACATCAAGAATTCACAAATAACAAAATGGAGTTTTCAAGATTCTATATTTTTTTAAGTTTTAATTGTTATTTAATTTGAGTTATATATGTTATTTTGGCTGGAATAAGAATTCAGTTTTCAAAGTTATTTTATTTCATCTCTTTGAAGATATTTCTTCATTTTTTTGCATCAGTTTTGCTGAGGGATAATTTTTTTTCTGATGACTATTATTCTGTGAAGGTTTTTTGTTTCTGGAATATTTTAGGATTCTATTTTTTTACTGGTGTTCTTAAACGTCACTGCCATACATTGAAGCATATATATATATATATATATATATATATATATATATATATATGCATATGTGTGGCATCCTTTGTGGTACTTGGTGAGCCCTTTCAATATGGAAATTGTTCTTTGAGTTGTTTTAGTATTTAAAAAAATATTTTCTGTATCATGGCTATTTCTTCTTTTGTAAACTACTAGAATGTTTTTATACAGATAAAAAACTTCATGATGTGGTCTCTATGTCCCTTGATTTTTATCCTGTACTTACCATCATGTTATACAATTTTAACATTCTGAGATCTTTTGAATTTTATATCCTAATCTATTTGTATTCTATTCTGATATTCCTATATCTTCTCTCAGAATTTTCTGAGCTTTTAATCCATGGAATTCATAATTCTAGTTATATCATGTCCTTTTTATAACTGAACTTGGACAAGAATATTTTCACCTCAAATTAATCTCAAATATTATATAGAATGTCATATAATCTGATAATATGTCATTTATTCTGAGAATAAAGTACAAAGGACAGAAATATCCCAGTAAATTATTTGGCTTTGTGTGTTCACCATAGTAATTCAATTCTGTCTCTCTTCTTAAAACACTGTGTTGGCCTATTCTTAATAATACTACATTCTTATAAAGAGGGAGACAGTTACATGCATGAGGCAGGGAAGAGTAATTGCAATCCCAAAAGAATGAGGGAGTATAACAGGGTGGTTTTTGGTGAGCAAAGTACCTATAAATAGGGAAGATGCCAGTAAGATCCAAGATTGGTAGTAGAGACAGAGTGAGCCTCAGGTTATTAAGCAAATGTGAAAATGAGACTAAATTAGAAAACTGGAAAAAATGTACAGAATTAAATCTTAAATTTCAGGGCAGGCTGCCCTAGAAAAAGCAGAAGCTTGATAAAATGTAATTTCAACAAAACTGCTTAGCCAAAAGTAGGTTTTAAAAGTGATGGATGTTCTTTAAAGATAGAATAATGAGCTACATGAGTGGTAGTATATTGTAGTGGTTCAGAGTTTGGGAACTGCTGTCAGGAAACTAAACTACCAGAGTGTGAATCCCATCTCCAGGAATGACTAGTTTCTCTGTGCGTCAGGTTCCTTGTATATAAATAGTGCTTAATACATGCTACCTCCTTTTAGGATGTTTGTATAGATTAAATTAATTAATGCACATGCAACACTGTGAATAATGCCATAATAGCTTTTGAATAAATACCAGGTATTTTAATACAGTAAGCACTTGGAAAATCATGTTAACGTTTATCCATATTAAGGTGACAGAACAATATGATGATGATTAACTTCCATTGATCACATTCTATAATTGAGGTATGTGCCTAACCTAATTTAATCCTCCAGTGACCCCATAAATTAGGTATTGTTATGATTCTTTCATTGGGTAAGAAATCTGAGCCTTTGAGTAATTAGTATTTTTCCAAATTTATGAAGATAGTAAGTCTAAGAATTGTGATTTGATTGGGTCCAGGGCCTTAGCTCTTGCCATTATGCTAGGATTGTTTAATTATTTTATCAGTTGTCTGTATAGGGTCTTAGAAGAGGTAGATGTTTGCTTCTTTGGGTGTGTCTTTTAACTTTTAGTTTAAATAATAATTTACTTTTATAATCAACAATGAAGTTTAAAGAGTCCACTATTCAGAGCTATTGAAAGAGAGATTTTTTACTCTTGGAGAGGCATAGTGGGATTAAGTGAAGGTATTAGGAAAATATCTATTGTGCAAGAGGAGCTCGATATCACATCTAAAAGGTCCCCAGAATGATTCTGATGCTTGACTTCCCAGCTCCTTTCTGTCTACAGTTTATTACTATGAACAGAGTATAAAAAGAAGGATAATATTTGATACTTCTTAGAGCTAAGGGATTTGAAAAGTGCTAGAGAGCAAGATATGTCATCAGCCTTTGAAAATAAACTGAGCATTCTCAATAAAGACTGGAGGAGCAGTCACTGCATTCATGATGTGTTCTTTAAATGACATAATTGCCTTTTATGCATTAAGGCAGAAGACTGTGCTTAGAAAACAAAGTTTATGGTCAGTTTGCAGCATAAAAGGTAACAACAAAAAGCCATAATAGCAAAGATCTTGTGTTAGTCTATTTTGCGTTGGTATAAAGGAATACCCGAGATTGAGTAATTGATAAAGAAACAAGTTTTATTTGGCTTATAGTTCTGCAGACTGTACAAGAAGTATGGTGCCAGCATCTACTTCTGTGAGCATCTCAGGAAGCTTTTAATCACAGAAGGTGAAGGAGGAGCAGGCATGCCATATGATGAGACAGGGAGTAAGAGAAAGGGAGAAAGGGGGATTCCAGACTCTTTAACAACCAGATCTTGGATGAACTAATAAAGTAAGAATTCACGTATTATAGGGGGAGGGCACCAAGTCATTCAAGAGAGATCTGTCCCCATGACCCAAACACCTCTCACTATACCCCCCATTCAACATTGGTCATATTTCAACATGAGATTTAAAAGGAGCAAATATCCAAATTATATCAGATCTGTATTGAGAATTTAGATTTTATTATACTCTGTGCTATTTATACTGTGATATCAATTATGGATGCAAATCTTATTGTAGTAAACACACATACAAACACTTACATAAAGTAGTATGTCAGCTACGTGGAGTTTATTCCTCTTTATTACGTATCGTTGTATGATAATGCCAGAAATCCCACCATTTTGTTGTCTTTCAGAATCACTTTCTCTGTCGCTTTCTTCCTCTATCTCTCTTTACCTCTCCAATGTGGATTGAATCTTTTTCTTTACAAATTTATGTGTGTATGTATCATATATGTTTCCTTTATGTTAAATAATGCAAAAGAAGACAAGATAATAAAACAATAAATCTCCACCACTACCTCACCTCCAATCCTACTCCCAATGCTTGTAAGTTTCTCCAATATTATCAGTGTAGTGAACATCCATTTCCATGCTAATACAGACTTTTATGTATCAAAATCCCAAAAGGATATATACACACACACACACACACTCACACATATGCAAAGTTTGAAAGTGGAATTATGGTAATTGTGGCACATCTCCATATATCTAACATACTTACTTTAATATCAATGTAATATACACATGTGGATGTATTATAATTTATTCAATTACTCCCATTTTTATGTACTCACTTCTATTGCACTGCTGCAATAAAAAATTTGGTACATATATTAGTATGTACTTACGTTTGTATTTTTTAGTCCTCTGCAGCCATCCTTTCTTAAAATACACATTTGTTTTGATTGATTCTTTAATGTATACATGCAAACAAGATTTATCAGATCAGCTTTCTTGTGTAATGTAGCATTAGAGATTTCCTTCTTTGGAACAATAAGGATGAGTTATCTGCGTGCAGATATTAGATATAAGAGAAAGTCACAAAGGTTACATCTCTGAATTATAAAATAATTCCCAAGCAGGCTTGTGCATCTAGGTATTTACTAATTTAAAATATATATACATTTATATGTTGTCATAAGTCAAGATTTAAATTGAGATTTGTGGTAGTTAAAATGGCACAAATATTGCCTCTTAATTTTATAAATATAAATTTGCATTATATATTCCTTTAAATATTATAAAATTTTATAATTTGCTATCTATTAGAATCATATTTGTTTTAATAGATACCGTTCATCCTCCCCAAATAGTAGCGTACATGTAAGAGTTGTATCAATTCTGTATAATACGAAATCCAGAGGTAGTTTACATTCGAGGATGATGTAACAATTCAAAGTTCCAGTGTGGAAACCTCACATTTTTCTTCTGTCTTCATGGTCACAATCAGCCGCAGCACTCCCAAGAATTATTCCTCTGTTTCTGGCAAAAAGAGGAAACGACAAAAAGTGAAATATGGATGCTAATGAGTCTGTTCTTTTTTAAAGTGCTTTTCCAGAAGAACTAAACCATGACTTCTATTTACAGTCTGTCTCTGGGCTCCACATCACCAGATTCAGCCAACTAGCAGGTGGAAAATATTCAGACGAAAAAACAATAAGACAATTTGACATAATACAAATAAGAAAACAATATAGTGTAACAACCACTTAGCATTTACATTGTATTAGGTAGTTTAAGGACTCTACAGATGATCAAAGAATAAAGGAAGATATGCATAGGTTATAAACAATGCTATTAAAAGCAATGTCAATACTACTTTTACACCAACCTAATACACCATTTTTTGTATCAGGTACATGAGTATTGGTGGATTTTGATGTTGCATTGGTCCTGGAATCACTCTCTCACAGATAGCAGGGATTGACTATATATCCCATTAGAGAGAACTGTCATAGGGCATCTATCTACAAAGAATACTGGAGGGCATTTTGTCTGAATATATTGCCATTATTAAATGAAAAAGTGAAATAGGAAAGTGTGAAATCCATGTTTGCCACAATTGTGTGTGTATTTATATATATTAATGATCACCATGAGCATCAATCCTAGTGTGATAATACAACTTTATACTGCACCTTTCACAACATGGGTGCTACTTGAGCCTTGCTCGATGAACGTGTATTGATTAATTAATTTATGGTATTTACCAGATCATTTTTGTCTTGGTTTGAAGTAATATATTAGCTTATGCATTATAACACAGTATTTCCAAATAACCAAAAAGCTAAAATGCTCTTTTACTTATGCTCCCCATTATGAAAAATGTATACAGAACAAAATTGGCATGAAATGTGTCTATTCCCGTGACATAGACTATAATGGAAAATTATCCAAGCCTAGCCTAGCCTTACGATTTTAATCTTGTTATCCTCTTCATATGTCATACTGTAGTACGTGGACTATATCTAGTACATTTGATTTAAAACTATTTCCAGAAAAATAAATTTTTTTTTAAGCTTACTAACTAGCTTTCCTCAGCAGGCACATTTTTCTCTTCACAAAACGTCACTATTTCTTCTTAGCACAGCTGAAAGATAATGTTTGTAATTCACGGCTTTGATAAAGAATTCCTGAAGTAGTTCTTTACTGAGTATACCTGCTCAGAAAGAAATGTGAAGATTTGGGAAATTATCTGGATAAGTCAGAAAAATAAAATAGTTTTTGTTAATGGTAAAAGGGTAATGGGGTATTTTAGCTCCAGTTAACTGAGAATTACAAATGTCAGAATGAGAATTTATTATATGAGAATGCAGTCTATCTCTAGCTATATCTAGATTTATGTCTATATCTATATATCTTCTTCTCAAATGCCATAGTTCAAACAATTAGTTTGAAGAGCTTAATTGTCTAGACTGTTTTCCCAACTTTACAGTTGCCTAGTTTCTCTTATTGATTCTTACAACATTTTTTGTATTAGGGAAAATTTCAAGTATACAAAAAAAATAGAAGAGTATAATGGACTCCCATGTACTCGTCACTCATATTGAACAATCGACAACTCATGGTAAATCCTGAGTCATCTCTTCCCCTGTTTACAACCCCTTCCTATATATTTTATAAACATTTGATCTGTAAATAGATTAGCATGTACCTCCAGGAGACAACCAGTCTTTTTAAAACAACATGTCCATATTTAACCATTATCATATCTAAAAATCAAATATTCTCAAATATCCAGTCAGTATGCAAATTTCTAACTATCTCCTTTATGTTTTATTGTAAACAGTTTTTTTTTTTTTTTTTTTTTTTTGAGAGACAGAGTCTTGCTCTGTTGCCCAGGCTGGAGTATAGTGGCATGATCTCAGCTCACTGCAACCTCTGCTTCCCAGGTTCAAGCAATTCTCATGTCTCAGCCTCCCACTTAGCTCAGACTACAGGCACGCACCACCATGTCTGGCTAATTTTTATATTGTTAGTAGAGATGGGGTTTCACCATGTTGGGCAGTTTGGTCTCGAACTGCTGACCTCAAGTGATCTGCCCACCTCGGCCACTCTAACTGTTGGAATTACAGGAGTGAGCCACCACACCCAGCCTTATTGTAAACAAGTATTTTTGTTTTGAGTTAATTAGGATCAAAACGAGGTCCATATGTGGATATTGGTTGATAGTTCTAATAAGCCTCTCCTAGTATGTGATCTCTCTCTCTCTCTCTCTCTCTTTCTCTTCCTCTTTTTCTCTTTCACTTTTTCTTTTTCACTTTCTTCTCGCTGAAAATACTGGGTGGTTTATCTTGACATTTCTCCACAGTCTAGATTACACTGACTGTACCTCTTTTATGTTGTTTGTCATGTTCTTCTGTTCCTCTATGTTTCCTGAAATTTAATTACTGGGAATTAGAGTGTGATTGCATTCAAATCTGATTTTTTTTGCAAGTCCATTTATGCATGGTATTGTGTTCTTCAATGGATTTTGTAAGTTTATATGTAGTGTGGGCTGAGATAAATGTTTTTCAAAGTTGTGTTATTTTATAATTTAGTTACTTTCTGTAATAGTCACATTAATTATTAGATATTTAATATTAAAATTAAATATTTATCACTAAATATTGTGGTTTTGCTTCTAAATAACAGAAGCAAACACTCTAAATTCAGTTTGGAAATACCAGTGGTATCAATCTTTGTGCCATTCTAGGATGTTAAGGCTATCATATTAGAAAATAAACAATTTAAAGATATTGGCTGGGTATGGTGGCTCACACCTGTAATCCCAGCACTTTGGGAGGCTGAGGCAGGGGGAATCCTTGAGGTCAGGAGTTCAAGACCAGCCTGGCCAACATGGTGAAACCCCACCTCTACTAAAAATACAAAAATTAGCCGGGCATGGTGGTGTGTGCCTATAATCCCAGCTACTCAGGAGGCTGAGGCAGGAGAATCGCTTGAACCTGGGAGGCAGAAGTTGTGGTGAGCCAAGATCACACCCTTGCACTCCAGCCTGGGCAACAGAGCAAGGCACTATCTCCAAAAACAAAAAAAGATATTAACAGTAGCTAAAAATTTTGGCATGTGTTATCTGATTTAATCATCCAAACTAAATTGCAACATGTGTGTAGTTTTCATTATACAGAAAATGAGACTGAGGGTTACAGTAATTTTGCCTAAAAACACACAGTGATGGCATGGGGTTTTGCCAACAGGCAACGTGACTCCTTAGTGTTCACTTTTAACCACTATGCTATACTGTCTTGAAGACAATAATAATTCAACATAGTAGTAGTCTTCACTATCAACAGATTTTAATACTTCTGAAGATGCCAAGCCGTATTCAAATTTATGAAATAAGATTGAAACTGATTTGACACAAATTATAATTGTGCTATAGTATCTATGCTGATGTGTGTGCGGCATGTAGCGGGTATATGGTACAGAAATGCTGAAAGGATTGTTGTAAACTAAGGAAATTTTCTCTATAAAATATGCTAAAAATAAATTTCTACAATTAGGAAAAAAGCAAGAAATGGCATCTGCTTATACACTTTGAGAGCTATTTCACTTCCATGTGAATCACTTCAATGTTGGGTAGCTCTAACTTAATTTTTTTAAAAATTGGGTTTGAAATCAATTTTCTTATAACTTGTACCTATTTTGACAATAAATTTTCAGAGCAGAAACAAATATTTCTACCCTCAGTCATTAAATGTAACTTCTAAACATCAACTCTTCAAGTATCTTAAAGCACGGGTTTATCCACACTCAATCTCTCTATACAACAACATTCCATTTCTTCAATTACCTACATGACAAAAGTTTTGTTTGTTTGTTTTTGCCTTAGTGATATGGGAGGAGGGGCAGAGAAGTGCTGAGTAGAGAAAGGCAGGTCCCTTGCTAGGGCTCCACCCCCACGGATGTAGGTGAGGACATGCATTTCTGCCTTCATACCAAAATGTTGCATTTTCCATGACCATCCTGGCCTGCCATGTCCCCATCCTGAGCCTATAAAAACCCGATACCCGGCCAGGCACGGTGGCTCATGCCTGCAATCCCAGCACTTTGGGAGGCCGAGGCGGGCGGATCATAAGATCAGGAGATCGAGACCATCCTGGCTAACACGGTGAAACTCCGTCTCTACTAAAAATACAAAAATTATCCGGGCGTGGTGGCAGGCGCCTGTAGTCCCAGCTACTGGGGAGGCTGAGGCAGGAGAATGGGGTGAACCTGGGAGGCGGAGCTTGCAGTGAGCCGAGATCGCGCCACTGCACTCCAGCCTGGGCTACAGCACCTCCGTCTCAAAACAAACAAACAAACAAACAAACAAAAAACCCCAAGACCCTAGCAAGGCAGAGACATAAAGCAGCTGGATGTCATGAAGAACACATCTGCAGAAGACACAAGGGGCTGGTCATCCAGAGCACGCCGGCGGAAGAGCACGCTGACAGGCCGTAGCAGGCCAGCAGGCCATCGATCTGCAGAATAACATGGTGTTTGCCTGGAGCAGTCAGAGGAGAGCCCGGGCCACCGAGCAGCCCGACTCCAGGGTAAAACCATCTCCTTTCTGATTCGCCCATGTGCTGAGGGCTACTTCGACTCAATAAAACCTTGCATTCCTTCTCCAAGCCCACTTGTGATTCGATTCTTCCTGTACACCAAGGCAAGAAACCCCGGGATACAGAAAGCCCTCTGTCCTTGAGACAAGATAGATGGTCTAATTGCGCTGACTAACACAAGCTGCCTCTAGGTGGCAAACTTAAAGAGCACCCTCTAACACATGCCTACGGATGCTTCAGGAGTTGTAAACATTCACTGGTATACACTGCTGTGGGGTCGGTGCCCCACAGCCTGCCCGTCTATATGCTCCCCTAGAGGTTGGAGCAGCGGGGCACCGAAGAAGTGAGTCACACCCCTATCACATGCCGTGTGATGGGGACGAGGGAACCTTTCACTATTTTCAATAGTGCTTAAAGTGTCCTTCCCTGAAACTCCTATTAAAGCAGTTTTCTCTGAAATTTATTTTTAGAACGCATATTTCGTTTGTAGTTATATTGTTATTCGTTTTATTATGGGTTTAATATCCATTTTTCTATGCTGTATGCTTCATGATAAGAGCAGGGACTGCATCTCTATGCTTTATGACTGAAAATTCAAAAGATTAAATTATTAGAATTTTTTACAAAGAAAGCATTCAATGCATAAATGTAAATTTGTAAATACATTAATTATTTTCCTGATTCCTCCTCATCTAGTCTTTTGATGAATCAGGGTCTTTCTGAACCTTTGAAGAACTCACACATGAACAGTAATCACTAATATGAAACCGATGCTATATTTAGGATATAACTTAACCAATGTAAGATTCAGTGAACTGTTCAATCCCTTGATGTGTATAGTTGTATTGGTGTCAATTACCTAGGCACATAGTAGATTTTCAGTAGTCTTTTGTTCTTTTAACACCTATAACAATGTCATTTTGTTGTTTTATCAGATCTTTTCAACTATCTGGGTCTTTTTTAGCATGTCGATTATCTTACTCTGTACTCACTATCATTCCCATTTTCACCTTTGAAAATTGAGCAGGCAGTTCTCCATTTTAATTAAATTTCTAGATTAAAGTGTATTTAATAATGTTGCTAAACAGATTAAAATAGAAAGCATGAGCCTCACCACTTAAATATTTTTTCAGTTCAGAGATAATGTAATTTTTATATTATTATTCATCTACCTAAAAAATATCTGCAAGACAATACCATCATGTGTCCTATCATTTTCTTACTTTCTTGTCTTTGGAGGAACATGACATTGTTAAATACCTTTTCGAGATCATAATCTCTTACAGAGTATTTCTTTTTCTACCAATATTATCAAATTTTAAAAAGTGGCAATGTGGTAAAATAAGCATTAAATATTCTTATTTAATATACATGCAAAATACTTAACCTAAATATCTATCTAATGACCTACAATCTAGTGAGGGAAACAGTTGAGAAGCTTACGCCATACAATGTGTGTGAGTAAAGTACCAAGAGGTTTTGAGATGGGTAAAGTTAATTCTGGATGTGGGAAAGGAATTTAGGGTTAAGTTTTACAAAATGAATGTTTTGATATGGTACTTGAATATAATATAAGATGTAGAGGTACAGTTCTGGCCAATGCTAACAGTACGCATAAAGGTACTGATGTTTCAAAGACTGTGACAGATTGAGATTCATATGCAGTTGGGGATGGCTGAACGAGTAAGAAACAGAAGACATACTTGGAAGTCACAATTACTGAAATCTCAGATTGGGTTCAGTACCCAGTAGACAGCCAGGAATAAAGACATATTTAAAGTATATCTGTTTAATAAGCTTCATTGGAATGTCAGAAGTTATTACACATGCAGAAACACACAAACACACAAATGGGTCTAGAGGTTATGTTTAGGAAACTGGGCTTAAATTAAGCATAGTTCTTTATTATTGGTCTTTTCAAAGCTTTTGATGGGAATTGTGACACTTAATATGTAGGATTTCTTACATTTTAATACTGATTTTTGTGCCAAATATCTTGTGGGATTCTTATTTTATGTAATTTACCTTATACGATGATGTGGTAGAATATAGTGCATATGTAGATAGAGTAGAGATAAATAAAACTTTATTGAGTGTATTTTAATATATCAAACAGTACAGTTTCAACCAATATGTAACTTAAGTGAAAGGCTGGGACAAAATTAGAAAATCCTGCAGTGGCAGCCCAAATAATTTACTTTTTATAAATTTTATCCTAGAGGTTTTGTTTTCCTTTTTTTTTGAGACGGAGTCTCACTCTGCAGTGCAGTGGTGCGATCTCTGCTCACTTCAAGCTCCACCTCCCGGGTTCACGCCATTCTCTTGCCTCAGCCTCCCAAGTAGCTGGGACTACAGGCACCCGCCACCACGCCCGGCTAATTTTTTGTATTTTCAGTAGAGAAGGGGTTTCACTGTGTTAGCCAGGATGGTCTCGATGTCCCCACCTCGTGATCTGCCCACCTGGGACTCCCAAAGTGCGGGATTACAGGCGTGAGCCGCCGCGCCCAGATTTCGTTTTCCAAATATAAATCCTAGTATGGGGAGGAACATGCATGGAATAGATTCCATAAGGTTATTTTCCGGTGGGTCTGTCAGACACACACACATCTAGAATCAAATGTGACTTGCAAGAAAAAAGTAAGACTGATTTGGCACAAGTACTTCTGAATAATATGTGAATTGCCCATTGCAATGAAATTGTGTTTTTCATGAAACTATAAATATCTCTTCATATTCCTATGCATTTGATCCAGTGAGGGCCCTCTTACTCTCTTAAGAATGACATAGATCACTAAGTGGCTTCGTTGCTGGAGTCAGGCTTATGTATCTTTTGATGAACATGTACTCTGTCTCAAACAGTGATAGTAGCTGTCAGGACTACAATAAAGATATGTAAGACAAAACTCTTGGCCTAAAAATATTGTCCTATAGATGGAAAGATGAAGTCTATGCATCTGATAAATAGTGGCAGCAATTATTATATAGCATATTATAAATGCTGAAATGAGTTTTAGAAGCCATTACTGTTATAATAGTTGGTTGTGACCTCATCCTCCAGGGAGCTGGGTCCTGAGAGTCTCTGAGCCAATCAGTAGCACAAATGTGTCCATGTTTATAGAAATGCGAAGCTGTTTGGAAATGATGGGAGACATGTTGGTACAGGGATATGTATACCACTCTTCCTGTTCCATATTATGTTACAATTATATAAAGTTTGTAAATTTTTAAAAATCTCACTTAAACCACACTTCTGTCTTTGACCCACAAAGAACAACCTTCCACATTCACTGGTGTTCACAGAAATTGTTCTGTAAATTTCTAGGTTAAGCCATGTTTTGATTTCACTACAGTGTTCTTCCACTTTGCCTCAAACTCTTGTCCTTATGATTCCCAAACTTGATATATCCTCTTACCTGCTGGTGTGTATATTTTCCCTTCATTATTCTAATGCAAAGATGCACCCCATCTTGCCTCAAGTAATAAATTTATGATTCGGCCTCTAGTCTCTTACAATGTGGTCTCAACACTAGATACTTAACTGACGGTCGAATGATATTTTCTTTTTTATTTGACGAAGGTGGTAGGAGTTAAAGATGGGAAAACAGACAAAGCATGAAGATGGAAGTGAAGAAGTAAAAAAGAATAGTCTTTTATGTTAAAAATTTAAGGAAAAGGATAGGGATGGAGGAAGAGAAGCAAAAGTAAAGAAAAGCAAAGGTGAAGAAAGAAAAGGAAGAAGAGAGGAGAAGGAAAAAGCTTTGACGAAACTAGAAAAATTTAAGTCTGATCCTGCTCAATACTACAGTATGAGTGTATGACCCTGAAGAGATCAGTTTATCTATATGGTCCTCATTTTATGTATCTGCATATTGTGAAGGCTGCACAATGATTTTCAATTGCATAATTCTCTGACTTTTATAAGTCATATATAAGGCCCTGGGGATTGTACAATTCTCTAGATCCCAGAAGTAAATCTCTTGAGAAAGTAGCTTGCTATGTACTAAAGACTTATCCAAGAAGCAGATTACCATACTCTTATGGTCTGTCTTGAAGGGTACATTGTATATAATTATTTATATGTCTAGTTAATGAAAAGCCACACCCAAGTAATTATATTTCCAGTTGTAATTATGTCTTAAGCCCATGGAAATATTTGGCCAGCAAGAGAGATTTTTAAATATAATTTGTATATTGACATCTGCTCTTTAACGCTTCAAAGAAAAAGAGTGGTTAAGAATGGAGTACATATCCATTGAATGGGCTGCCCATTCATGACTCAGCTCATGGAAATAACAATGGATTAAGCATTAGTATGAAGACCTTATTCCCTTTCAGATTCCCATTTCCTTCTTCTAAGATGCTAATGAAGAAAATTCACCCTTGTTAAAATTCTAACTACCCTAAATATATTTCTTCAGAGATTAAATAGTATTCAGTGGCATTGGCTTCATCATTGTAACTATAAATATTAATATTTTGTCTTTCAAGTTTGCTGAGCATGTATAATCTAGTGAAATCTAAGTGATTTTTAAAAATTATTATTGATTTTTGAGAAGGCAGCTGAGCTTTGCCACCAGCAATGCAATCTTACTGCATTTAACACATACAATAAGATGTAAGTAATGTATACATGAAACATTTCAAAGAAATGAATAGCTAGTATCCCACTAAGCTTCCGCTTGTCACAATTTGTTTCCAGAAGGGTTATAAATGTTAGCAATAAGAAAGCTAACTGTTTCTGTGTCCTCAGTAACACATTCTAGTCTGTCACACAACATATGAGCAAAGAATCAGCAGAGATGGATGATGAATGATCAAATTAAAATCCTTCACACTCTTAGAGCAAATATTTCTCATGCTGACCATTTATCCATTTACTATTCTTTTGCAAAAACTACTGTACCCTAGAAGTCTGAATCCAAATTTGCAAAAAATTTACAAGCTTAGAAAATGATTTTTAGCTCTCATTTATTCCCAGCATCTACAGAAAAATAGATAAATTATAAAGTCTTATTATTAGTAACTTCATGGATGTTCTCTAGAATCGGTCATGAGCTAATTGGAACACACACACACACACACACACACACACACACACGTTTTCTTACGATGGATGTAACATGAGACCAGAAAATATAGATAACATAATCAGTCTCTCACAAATGGATTAAGAATTTACATGTGATGGGATCTCATGCGTTTCCAGGCAAGAGATCAGGTACAGCTAAAAACATAGGTTTGTTGAGAGTAGGCAGATTCCTATTGATACTCATATTCTGAAACATAAATTGGTATAGTGAATATAGCATTTTCATTTTATTCAACATGAGATCACATATTACTTTAGTTAGCTTTTCGGGCATCTCGACATTAATTATATTTAAAATTGATAAAGACATGATATTATGGATACAAATAAGTCTCCTAGCACACCTTTCTTCCTGAAGGTCTAGCATAACCTAAATAAAGGTAGAAAATGAAAATATGAGGTAGCAAAAGTACTGTTACTGCATACATCAAATCAGATGACTGCTTGGGGACAATTACCACAGTGTCTCAAGCTCATTTGAAAGGAGCAGCTTTTGAGCCATTTTTATGTCAACTACAGACCCTCAATTTATATCATCATGGAAATATTAAAATTCTTGTGTTTTTAAGTTAAATTTTTGTTATAAAATTATTTTCACTTTTAACTAGCATTAAAAAGCTTGTGTAAGGTCTGCATAAACACTTCACAGAATAATCAAATGAGCAGTCATTCAATTATTGACAATATAAAAAATGGAAATTTACTGCAGTCTTTAAAGTATCCTGTATATGCCTCTTGCATTCTATCCATTA
This sequence comes from Pan paniscus, assembly GCF_029289425.2. NCBI lineage: Eukaryota > Metazoa > Chordata > Mammalia > Primates > Hominidae > Pan > Pan paniscus. The sequence goes on along the minus strand of NC_073261.2, from coordinate 74,757,157 downwards.
TCCTTTTCCCTGTATTAATACTAGCCTCAGTCACTTACATGTTGAAAACACTTTTGTCCAAATTCATATTTTCCACCCTTCCTTTATTGTATTTTTAAATCAAAATAAGATGTTAATTCTTTTAAATTTGTGTTCTTATTTTTTAGAGTATATATATATTATAGCTTGTTAGATCATTCCTTACACTAAAAATATGAAAATACTCTTCCTAAATTTTCTTTGAAATGTTTACATATTTGCCTTTGAATGGATTTGAAATTTATTTTTAAGTATGGTGTGAGAAAGATACCTGTTTTAACTTTTTTCTTATGAATAACCAAGTGTCACAGCATTATTTACTCAATACCTTTTTAGAACACCACCTTCATCATATATTGGGTTTGAATGTAGGCACATATTTATTTATGGCTTCTCTATTTTGCTCTACTTTTCTATTTTTTTCTAACCCTATACCAACACATTGCTGTTTTAATTACTATACCTAAATATTTTGAAACAGGGTAGAGTAATACTCTCAACTTGGTTCTTCATCCTTAAGAGAGTCTTTGCTATTCTTGTTGTTTTACACTTCCATGTAAACTTTAAAATTTTAAAAAATGAAGACTGGCTAAAGATATGAGTGGAATTTGGGGAAGTATATAAATTATCTTCTGGAAAATTTACCTTTGTTATAATATAGTATTGGGGGATGTTAATATTAAATGACATGTTTATATTTATTCAAATACCATTGACCCCTAAGACAAATAGCCACCCTTAAACAATAAAAATGAAGAAATAAATATCTTGTTACTCAGAGTTGTCATGTCTATGAATTATTTCCTCACAAATATTTTTAGTAAAAAGAGACACTATTACTTTTTAGAAGAGGCACTATATATTACATACAGTGTTGTCATCTAATCCTCACAATAACTCTGAAAATATGTATTACTGAGTGCCTGTTACAGAGGAAACATTTGAATGTCAATACAGTAAATAATATTCTCAGAGTCAGTAAATGAATAAGTGATGTGGTGTCATAATTGAGTATGGAATACATAGTAAAGGCCATTCTGGTCCCATATCTAAATCAGAAGTTCTTCACAGCTTTCAGATTAACAGAATCAGGTACCTATTAATTGTTAACAATAGTAAAAGGCCAGTCCTTAATTTTTCCTTCAAGTGTGTTATTGTTTACAAGTCTAAATATAACTTTTCTAGATGTATATTAATATTGTTTATTACGCACTATTAATATACAGATATTGATTCATATGTTTAATATGCTTTTCTAATTCTGTTAATATTGATATCTAAAATTAATTAACAGAAACTATGTATTTCAAGAAGCCAATAACACTTTGCTAAAGTGAAATGCCTTTTGTGTAGCATACTCCCTTCTGACAGAGAAGCAGCTAAAGAAACAGTATGTTTGGGAAAATATATTTTGTGATTCTTTTCCAGTGTTTATATTTTATCAGTCCATAACAGAATACCAGGCTACAAAGAAAGGTAATTTTTTAAAACTCCGTTAGACAATGATTTTCAAATTATTTTCTTAAAACTCATCATTGTAATATATAGGATACTGTACATCTTTGATTCCATAGTTGATTTAGGTTTTTGCCTAAATGAATACATTATGTAGTAGAAGAAGTTGGTAATTATTACAGGTGAAAAATTTCTTCCCATCAAAAATGGGCTAGGGTATAGCTGGTATCATTTATCAATGTAGTGAATAACTTTGTAGATAGCTTTCACCACAATTTTAGAAGGTGGTAGACTGCCCATCATAATTCTAAAATTCATGAAAAATATTACAAACCGACACACCAAAAATTCAAGAATTGTCACTAAGTACCTGGTGGCTATAAGACCATTTATCAGTAACCTATGGTTTTGTTCTCCCCACACATTTCAACTAATTAAATTATCCAAAAAAAAGCCTTGTTTCTGAAAGAAATGTGTTGAATATTGTTTAATATTATAGGCAAAAAAGAACAGAGGAAAAAATAACATAGGTTACTTCCCTTGTTTTTGACTCGCAGCAGAGTGTCATGGCTGCACTAGAGGGCAATTAGGTAGAAAGATGATACAGTTATCATACGAGACAAACTTTTAAACCTCGTCTATCTAGCATTTAATGTTCTCTGAAACCCATCTCAAATATCACAGAAAGGATAGAACCTTAATATTAGAGGGAAATTTTATTAGATCTAAGTGTTTTTTAAGAAATTGTCAAGAAAGGCTTTCAAATATATTCTAACCTGGTCTTAGATTCCAGCATGACCCCTGGTAGAAGAAGTACACTGTGAAGCACTGTTTATAGATGAGTGCTCAGTGGTGAACTACTAGAATGGGCATGCATTGCTTCCATGAATTTATAAGTAGGAATGTGGCATGTTATTCTAAAAAGTAAATAAAATTTAAAAATATCATTTAGCTTAAAGATTACATATATATCATGATATAATATGTGTATGTGTATAAATATTATGTAAATCTTTGATGTTATGTTTTTTATATAGTGTGTTCAAAGCTCAGATAAATTTGAAGAGACCAAAGAAGATTCAAAACTTTATCCCTAACAACTGAAGATAACAACTGCTGATAATTTCATATATATCTTACAGCCTTTTTTATACCTTTTGTCAGTTATTGGTAAATCATAAGCAAATTAGAGGAGAGTTCTTTGAACAAATAATTTGCTGTATGTATCCTGCCACATAAATTATCCAGAGAAAAATAGTAAGCTGCCATTTGGCAATTTTCTTAGGAATGCATTCTCCAGTGTCTAATGTCCCCATCCCTTGCATGAGTAGATTCTTCAACATAGAACTTGAGTGTCTTGCGGTTTATGAGGGCTCTATATCTGCATCCCTCATTTGAGGACAGACTCTTCCAGCCATGTTTATGTTAGATGATCTCACCAATGGGTGACCAGACTTGGAATGGGAGGATTCTTCAAAGTTGGGCCAGAATCTCTTTCTCATTAATTTAAACACAAAAGAATCAGACAAAGAAAGGGAGAAAAATAACAGTCTCCATGACACATAATTAAGTGTTTTATCACCCACTATGTCCTGCCTTACAGTGTAGGGATCAGAAAAAGATCACCTCAAGAGAGGATTGAAGCAGATGGGTAAACAGACAAAGCAATGAGGGATGGAAGTAAGATGCCGGAGTTTATAGAATCTTTCTAATTTTGAGGCAGAGGTAACCCAGTTCTACACTTTTAATGTATAAGTTGAAATGTAAACTCTGTTTTGTTTCATATAATCAAATTTAACTTAATATCCCTATAAATCCCATCTTCTGATGCTATCTGTATCTCTGCCGAGATTATGGTGATTCCACAAAGACAAACTATCACTCTTGAAAAACATTTAAGTGACTAGCTAGTCTAGCGTGTCCTGTCTCTGAGAAAAAGTAAAAAAAAAAAAAATTCCTATCTTAGTATCATAATACCAGCCTATATTTCACTTACCCTGTATCTATTTATGATGGATATCATTTATCAACTAGCCTTTTTTTTTCTTTTATGATTTTAGTCTGATTTGTTGGAAATGTGCTCTGGTTGAATGTAACATGGGATTCATTCTACTATTCTTCTAAGCCTTGGCTCTCTGCCCATTTCTATCTGGCTATGATGTTTCACTTGTGTGTGTTTGTTTTTTTTTAACTAATTGGAAAGTTATTAGTATGAGTGATAGAAGGAGGAAGCATAATCAAATCTGTCAAGGAAGTCACATATTTATTACAGTTCAGAATATTTGATTTGGTATTTTTGTGGAATGTTGCAAATTTTTATTTTAATTGTTCACAAAATCCAATAGAAGTCAAAATACCTGTTCTTTATCAAGCCAAAATTGTACTTGAATAACTTCAGTTATTTTAACATAGTGGGAAGAAAATGGGATCAAGAATAGAACAAATAGGACAAGTAGCTGCACCACTTGTTACCTCTTTGGCCTTAGATGGTTACTATCATTCTTGACCATCAATTCCTTGTCTATACCTTTCAAGGTTCTTGTGAGAATCTGAAGGATCCTTAAAGTTCTGTCATATAATGGAATATATTAATCTGTGGCAATTATTCCAATAAATATTCTATATTAGTATATCAATCAAAACCGTTTGAGTTAGAGTCACTGTCTTCTAGCAAAAATTTTCTTTATCTTCTTTTATATATGAAAAGTGGATCCAAATAACAGTTGTTCCCCTACAGTGTTCTTTTGAGCCATTTCAGTACCCATCATATCTATGTTATTACCATGCTAGAAGCTAAGTAGTGAGGACTTCTTCTCTAGACATTTGAGAATTTTATAAAACCGTACAATTTTAAAAGATTTTTATAACATCATAAACGAACTTGACACCTTAAAAAGCTTTAAGACATTTTTTAGTTTACCTTTCCCATCTCTGGTAAGTTTTGCAAAAGTGTTTAGAATATGAATTGAACAATTATAAATGATACAAAAGTTTAAAACTGTCAGATTTTACTCCGAAAGTAATGTCGGGAAGTAATTTAATAAATTAATCAAGTTAACAATATTATGTGCTGTTGCCTACATACACTGTACTAACCAAGATAAGTAAGGCTACAGAAATGAAAGCTATTACAGTTGAGTTAATTGCCAAAGATAGGTCATCTATACTATATGTAAAAGGTGTGGCAATGGTAAGTTTTCCAGAAATTCCCACAGTGATCCTGGGGTGCTGCTTGTTAGAGAAGACTGGCCATAGAGCCAGGGAACATTGATAAAAAATTTGGTTTGGAGAAAGTTATGAGCATTATGCTAGTACATGCACAACAGTGACATAATTTAAGGGTTGTGGATGGGAATGGACAAAGTATAAATGCAAGATTCTATGAAATGAAATTGAGGTATTGGACCAAACTTGTAGACTAGAATGTATGGGTTATCGTGAAATGGCAAAAACCTTGGCCAGGCACGGTGGCTCACGCCTGTAATCCCAGCACTTTGGGAGGCCGAGGTGGACGGATCAAGAGGTTAGGAGATCGAGACCATCCTGGCTAACAAGGTGAAACCCCGTCTCTACTAAAAAAAATACAAAAACAAAATTAGCCAGGCATGGTGGCAGGCACCTGTAATCCCAGCTACTCAGGAGGCTGAGGCAGAAGAATAGCCTGAACCTGGAAGGCGGAGCTTGCAGCGAGCCGAGATCGCGCCATTGCACTCCAGCCTAATCCCAGCACTTTGGGAGGCCGAGGCGGGCGGATCACGAAGTCAGGAGATTGAGACCACGGTGAAACCCCGTCTCTACTAAAAATACAAAAAAAATTAGCTGGGCGCGGTGGCGGGCGCCTGCAGTCCCAGCTACTCGGGAGGCTGAGGCAGGAGAATGGCGTGAACCCGGGAGGCGGAGCTTGCAGTGAGCCGAGATCGCGCCACTGCACTCCAGCCTGGGCGACAAAGCGAGATTCCGTCTCAAAAAAAAAAAAAAAAAAAAAAAAAAAGCTTTTATGAACGCAACCAATGATACCTGTTACAAATGAAGATAGGTTAATTTATGTGTAAGTATGCATATGGGGGGATAATAAAGCAATTTCTATATATCACAATACAGTCTCCGTATATGTCAAGAACTTGCTGATTAATACTTGCATTATGGGATGGTATTAAATGAATGTGTCACTGATTGAAAACAAGAGCTGTTGTTGGGGGCCCAGGTACTCACTTTTAAGAGTTTACTCACTTTTTCTTTTCTAAATTATGAAATGTAAGCCACAGGCAGTTTGGACTATCAAGATATGAGCAGCTGAAGATGATGACAGGAAAAAGAAATGAGAGAAAAAGCACTCTACGAAGGTCAGCTTGCTGTCTCATTTGCAGCAAAGTTTTAAAAGAAAAATATTAGAGCTTCGTTTATTAAAAAGGAAAACTCTTCTAAGAACAACTGAACTAGAGCAAGCAAAATTTTTCTTCAAAAAATATATTACCAACATTGACAGGCGATTCAACATATTTAAAAGAAGGGAGATAGAAAAATTTGCTGGAGGCAAATGTAAAGCAATAATGAGATGTTCTTGCATAATGCAATAAAAAACCCTTTTATAGAAACTTAGAAATTACCATCTTTGAAATAATACAGAGATTTCTCTAAAACTTGACAGCACTGTCATTATCTCAGAAAAATATATAGAAACTTCTTTAAGAATAATGATGTTTAAAAACCATGAAAGAGAGACTTTTGAAACTTGGACACTATTGTGTAGTGATTTGTAGACTATTAACAATAAACTGAGTGACATTTTTATCTGTCCAGTCGTGTCATCAGAAGCTAAGATGTCTGAACTAGCAAACCTCCAGTGTTATTGGGAAACCTAACTGACTGTGATATGAAGTGGATGACTTTTTGTGTGTGTGAAACTTGTAAACTATTTCTCTCTGTTTATAACTGCTGATTCTTTCTTCGTGCCACCTCCTTACCTTTCTCCTTCCTTTAAACAGCCTGTGAGTTCCTCCAATTTTGTTATTAACAATAACAGACAAGTGAGTGTTCATATATAATCTCGGAATCACTTAGAGGGAATATATAAAAGGTAAAAATGGGGCAGTAGATGTAAAGATTTTCACTTTGCAATGTTTCAAAACTGTCACCTTTTAGTTGTTTTAAGACTGATGGTTTTTTCACATAGTTACAACAAAAAAGCAAAACCACCTAATCATTCACTTAAAAACTTAGGACTTTTGTCCTCCTTCACTAGGTCACATTAATGCTTAGGATAAATTTAAAGACAATCAATTGAAAGTTGAAGAAAACTTTTAAAAATGCAAATTAACCAGGATTCCTGCGTACTAGAATGTTTTGAAGCCATAGTTCTCAACCAAAAAGGAAGCATTAAATTCATCTGCTGAGATTTTTCAGACTACACATGGTCCCCTTTATTTACTCTGCTTAAGTGCTAAGCTCCTTTTTTGTATTATTTGTTAATGTTTTTGAGAGGGGAAAAAATGGAAGTTTTGGATTATCAATATGTATATTAAATATTTTCTTAAAAATATAAATTGACAGCAGAATAGTTATATTGTAGATTTTGGCTCAGGGCATAATATAACATACATGAAAATAAGACCAAATATAATTGAGGTGTACTTTTGCAATAGTAGAGTGGGCATTTCTAGATCAAGTTGTAGTAGAAAAAAAAA